>NC_083734.1:30153133-30780011 GCF_028564815.1 Eubalaena glacialis
GTATGATTATTTTTCACTTGTTGCCTGTTTGCAAAAGTTAATATTGCCCCCCTCAAACTGCAAAACATACCCTCTTGTTATTCTACATTGCACTGCAGGGAAGGCCCACCATGTAGTTTCCCATAGTCTCTGAAAGCACACCTACCCAAAGAGATGCATTTTTGCTCCCCCCATGTTATCAACTCAGGCTTGGCTGCTCTCTGCTGGAAAGGCAATACTCAAGAGACAAGTGCTGGTAGGAACAGAAAGATTGCTTTATTCAAGAGGCCGGCAACCTGGGGAGATGGTGAACTCGTGTCCAAAAACCCAGCTCCTAAGATTCTGCTTGACTATGAAAGTTTTTAAAGGGAGAATTATTTGGGGAGGGCATCAGAGTCTTTATTATCTTCCACTGTGTGCAGATATTCTTCTTATTGGTTGGTGGTGAGGTAACAGGGTGGTGGTGCTCCAGGAATCTGGTGCTCAGCCTGAAGTTACCCTCCTCCACCTGGGTGGGGGCCTTAATTCCTGTAGAAGAACTCAAAGATATTGTTATGTGTATTCCCTGAGGAGGAACCAGGACCCTGCTCTGAGGCTGCACTATTGTTTCTTGACTGCCCCTCCTTTGTTTCTGCATTCTCTCCCTTCCCTGATAAGCAACTGTTTGAATCTGCCCTTTGGAACTCAGGGAAGATCAAGGAGGCTGAATGAAGCCAAATTCCTACAAACAAGAAACACGGGAGGGCCCCACAGGGTCCTGCTCCATTTCACCCACATCCTTGCCTCTCATTTGTCCTTCAACACACTTCAGTCCAGCTGTAAGTTCCCTTTAAAAGATATGGTCTTGGGGGGCTTCCCTGGTGGTGCAGTGGTTGAGAATCTGCCTGCCAATGCAGGGGACACGGGTTCGAGCCGTGGTCTGGGAAGATCCCACATGCCGCGGAGCAACTAGGTCCGTGAGCCACAGTTACTGAACCTGCGCGTATGGAGCCTGTGCTCTGCAACAAGAGAGGCTGCGATAGTGAAAGGCCTGCGCACTGCGATGAAGAGTGGCCCCCACTTGCCACAACTAGAGAAAGTCCTCGCAAAGAAACGAAGACTCAACACAGCCATAAATTAATTAATTAATTAATTTAAAAAAAATTAAAATAAATAAATAAAGATATGGTCTTGCCAATACTAAGGACAGTCCTCTCAACTCATCTTACTTTTCCTCCTAATGCCAGTGTCACAGTTGACCTCTGCCTGCTTATTGAACACATTTCTTCCTTCACCTCTTGTGATGGGATGGTATACTCTCCCTTGCTCCTGCATTTCCCTACAGTGCTAATCTAAACCTCTCTCTGCCCTGGCCTCTCTTTATCCTATTACTTTGTTTTATTGTCTTCATAGCACTTACCACTATTTGAAATGGTCTCATGCCTTTATTGTTTGCATGTTTATAGTTATCTCCCCCTCACGTGGCTCATGAGGGCAGAGAAAGCTCTGTTTGTTCATTGCCACATTACTCAGTGACAGTGACATTGCTAGTACGTTCCATAGTTCATTGAATCTAAGACTCTGTCGTAAGATGCACTATTAGTTTAGGGACTATTAATTAGATGAAAAGTTTCCAATTAAACCATGTGCTTCCTGATTACTTAGAATTTTTATTTTATATTTGTTTAAATAACCCTTTGGGATACAATAGTCCTAGATTGTTTTGCATATATAACTCCTGTTTATATATGAGCAGAAAAATGAAAGCAAAAAAAAAAAATGAACAAAATTTTTTTCCCCATATATAATCCAACTTTCCTGACTCACTCTTGACTCAGAGATGTCAGTGTGTCAGTGTGTTTTTCCACACCGTGTCATCCTTTGTGCCATCAAGAGCATTGGTATTTCAACATTCCTTAAACTGCTCCCCGATTTCCTCCCAATATTTTGTCCTAAACTCTTGACACCCATTTTGCAAGTTTTGGTGGTGGTGCTTTCTTAGTCTTACCAGAAAGTATCAATGAAAGGTTTATCAGGCAACAAGCAGGACTGGTTTTCCCTCCCAAATGGTCCTTAAATAGACTTGGGGAGGGATGACTGAAACATGAAGTAGTTGCTGTTGTCTTACGAGCCAACAGCAGCAACAAGCAGACTGTACATGCCCAGGGAGTGACAACCCCATCCACGTCTCTACTGCCACCTGATGACAAATTATAACACACCACAGTTTGTCAAATGCATCAGAAATGATAAAATATGGGGGAAAAAAAGTATTTTAGAATTGTTGAAATTCCCTAGTAAGTACTTTATAGATATTTACTCAATGAATGAGTATATGAATGGAACCCATGTTGCTGCTGTGTAAAGCAACTAAAGTCTAAAATAAATCACCTATTAAAGAAATCCCATGTTTTTAAGGATTACTTCATCAGCCTTTAAATTCTGAAACCAGTTATGAATTCTTGATGATGATTATAATTCAATCTAGAGCAGGCTTTTCAATGGAGAATGTACTTTTTCACTTACAATTTTACTTATTTATCTTATCTTAGAAGCTGACTTGTGTGCTTTAAATTATCTGCTTTTAAAATGACATAAACATTACTCACAGTTTCAATAGGGTGCCCTGGATTTCTGTGTTTGGAGAATAGAAAACATTTTATTTTATAGAGGTGATTTTTTTTTTAACCATGAGAGGGCAGCCTTGTTTAACTTATCAAGTTCTCCCAAAGGCCTCGCTGGGTAGCCATATTCTGGCCGAACGATTCCTGGGAGCAGGAGGAGTGTTCTGGGAAGAGCAGGCAGCTGTGTTTTCCAGGGTGCTTTGCTGCTAAAGGCTCGCTGCTCTGCAGGGAGTTACATGGATGCTGCTCGCTGCTTTTCCTTCCTGGGGTCTCACATAGGCAGTAAAACCTGATATTCTTTAGTTAGCAGACAGGTGGGGGGCTTAGGGGAGGTGGTTGTTTGGGGATTGACATATATCAGGAATTAGGTGACTGCAGAAAGGGATGGTTTAATAAAAACCATGTCTGGGATTTGAACCTCTGGATGGCAAATATATACCTACAGTTGTGCAATCCTTGAAATACAGTAGAGGCTACCTGGAGAGGTTACACCCTTAAGAAAGATGTGAGGTTGAAGGTAGGTCTAGCAAATGAAGTATGTCATGATCAATTGGCATAGATGGTCAGGGAGAGGAGAGGATAAAGCCTTATATTTTACATCCTTTAGATCAGTTATTCATTCGTTATTGAATTTTATCATATGGAGGTACAATATGAACTTCCAAGCTATTGAGAGAGACTGTCTGGTAAAAGATTGTGATTCAGTCTAAGTGGTGAGCACAGAGTGGAACTAACTTTGCATGGAGGGTTGGCTGCTGGAATAGATTAAAGGTCTGGGCAACATAGGGTTAGAGCCAGGTCTGTTAGTATAGGCTTGAGCACAAATACTGCAATGACCAGGAGGGGAAGAAAGCACTAGTTAAGTCTGGATTTCACGAACTCCCCACCTGATTCCTTTATAGGGAGAAATTTAAGTGTTTTTTCATCTCTGTAGGGGGGATAGCACTTACAAAGTTGTGCCCAGATTCCTTTCCAGTTAAAGATCTTTCTCTGTCAGCTTTGCTAACTGAGCCATGAGAACATATGGCAACGTTCACTTGTTTATTCTACAAACACATATTAGGGTCCCCAAATGTGCCAGTCACTGTGTTAAGAATCAGTGGTATATGAAGGAGATAAAATCCAACCTCTACATGCCAAGTGCTCACAATCAAATAAGGAAGAACTCATAACTTAGTGAGCAGAGTTAATTTTGTTGTACAAATGGGCAGAAAATTCACTTTTCATTAAGTTCTTGAGTCTAGTGATCACGTTTTTTCCTCATTGGCTTCTTAACATAAAAGAATCAGATGAGCTCCAAAATGGTAGAAATTATAGTATTTCATATTAGCCTTAACCCCATGTTATAAGGTGAATGTCCTACCACGATCCTTACAAAAACATAACAAAACGACATCAAATTGCATTCCAGAGTTAAACAGAAACGCTTTTCAGATCATGTACTAGTTTGATATTTCTGTATCAGGGGTTCTCAACATGATTGAAAATCCATTCCAATTCACAGAGAAAAAAGACTCATTGAAGAGATAGTATGGGATCAATATCACTTTCAAGTGAATTAATTTATATTTTACCCACAGCAAAATCATCTATATAATTTGAATGTATGCATATTTATTCGGTCTGTAACGTGCATACAGATCCAAGCACTTCTCAAGACAACTCTGCAGCTTTCTCCTGAGGCTTTTAGCCTCAGAATACCTGCTCCACTCCTGAGCCTTTCCTAAGAAAACCCACTTATAGCTCCTTTTCAGAGTACTTCCTTGCTTGGCTGTGTTCTAAATCAGGGATCAACAGACACTTTCCTAGAAGGCCAGATAGTAAATATTTCAGTCTTTGTGGACAACTACTCAACTGCCTGCCCTTGTAGTGAACAGCAGCCACAGACAATACCTAAGTGAATCGAAGTACAAAAACAGCTGGCAGGCCAGATTTGGGCTGTGGGCCATACATTGAGTATCCTTGTTCTAAATCATTTGACTCCCCCATTTTAGCTGACTGGACCAGGAGAGCGACCTGAAGTAAGAATAGCAAATCTATGAGCCAGTCTCCACGTGGCTGGCATCCTTAGAAGTGACCTGGTATGAGACTTTGTATCAATTAGTGTCTCTTGTTAGATAGATGAATAGATCGAGAGATAGGTAGGTAGATAGATAGATAGGGCAATCAGTAGTAGGATCAGATACAGGAGGAGCCAAGAGTAGTCAGAAGCTATCAGTGAACTAAGGCCAAAAGACAGAAAAATGATATCCAAATAGAGAGTGGGGTAGTGGGTTAATAATGTCAACAGTAGAGAATCTGAGAGGATTACCATTGATGAGGGTTGTCAGACTTTTGATACTGATGAGTCTTGCAAATTGTATGTCCTGAAAAAAAACTCACAGTTTTTTAACTATATTCCAGCTTCAGTCCAGCCATTCCTGGGTTCCTGGGAGATTTCTATTGTTCTTAATTCCACATGTAACCTCACAGCTGATTTCCCGTTGCTAGAGGTAACCATAAAGAATCTCTATTTCTGATAGTTCTGTAGAGCCTAACACTCTCCTCTGCCTGTAGGTTGGGAACCAGAGTTGTACATGAAATATTCATCACCGAATATTGGCTATGTTTGGAGATTTTCTTAATCATTCGTCTTAGACTTTGTGTCTAATCTTTGAATGGATTGCGTGTGCCTAAGTAAAGCTTCCCTTGAAAAGGCACAGACATTTTCTCTGGGGCATTTGACGAGGAGCAAGCATGATTGTGTATCCCCTTCAGACCCTTCGGGGCTGCTCAGTGAGGCATTCAGGCTCCATATGGTGAAAATTGTTCTATGACAAGTCTAGTTTATTCCAGTTGTTGCTTCTATTGAGGATCTTGGGGAAACCTTTTCATATTTCTCACCTGAGTGCAGCGAAGGATTTTGGGCTACTTGGGAACAGGTTTAAAGGAAGGTTACATTATTAATCAATATGCTTTTATATCCAGTTATTCCTGGCCAGAGATGAGTCCTTCACATCACTCTTAACAGTCCCTGGAATTTAATTCAACCTTTGTCATTTCTGACAGTGTTTTATGGTCCCCTTCTCTGACTGCCAATCTTAAAATAACAGATTTTGGAAGAAACTTTCGTCCTTTTCTTCCACAATATGGGAAAGAAGGTGCAATTTTGCAGCTATTCAGGGTAGAAAGGTATTTTATTTTTGAAGGGCTGAATTCTTGGATTTGTTAATATATCTCTTTTCACAGCTATGCTGAAGAATATTTTATTTCTCTGATTCATTCTTACTATTAAAAAATATTTAGGGCTTCCCTCGTGGCACAGTGGTTGAGAATCTGCCTGCCAATGCAGGGGACACGGGTTCGAGCCGTGGTCTGGGAAGATCCCACATGCCGCGGAGCAACTAGGCCCGTGAGCCACAATTACTGAGCCTGCGCGTCTGGAGCCTGTGCTCCGCAACAGGAGAGGCTGCGATAATGAGAGGCCCGCGCACCGCGATGAAGAGTGGTCCCCGCTTGCCACAACTAGAGAAAGCCCTCGCACAGAAACGAAGACCCAACACAGCCATAAATAAATTAATTAATTAATTAAAAAATATATATTTAGCCAATCGCCAAACATTGCATAAAGCATGGCACCCTGCTTTTGGAAACTATTTCTTACAGATCTAGGAGTACACTGAAGTTATTAATATGAATCTTTTAGCATCCCCTCTTGAGAGCAGGTGAAAACAGACATCATTACTATCATCATTCTGTTAGGGACTAAACTGAATTAATAACATACCTAAGATTTGAAAACTGGCCATGTGCTAGACACCAAGGCACAGAGTATTGGTAACTTGCCCAAGGGGTCACAGTAAGTAGCAGATACATTTGATTCCAGTGTATGTAACCACTGTACTGTCCTGCTTCCACAGCCTTATGCCCATGAGTGCAGACTCCAGAAAACTTAAAAGAACTCTCCATGCACAGGGTGTTGGAGACCTGAAGAAGAAAACCCAGGTGTGAGCAACAAGATATTTGATCCCTCTAAATTTCCATTTTTTCTGTAAGCAGGAGAAATAGACTTTTCTGGATTACATTTTAAGTAACAAGTCAGACAGTCAATGCAATGTATTGATGCTGCCATGTGGAGTCTTCCATTAGGCCCCTTCACAATGAGGTTACAGGTCAGAAAAAGGCAGTTCAGGGACCAGAGATGGACAGAGGCCTGGGGAGATGGACGGAGGCCTGGGGTACACCCTTGCTTTATATGAAGCTTGTCTTTTCTTTATAGAAAGCTGTGTTCCATGCTGCTCACATAGCTGTTTTCTGTCCTAATTAATTTTTGAGCTCTCTGTTGGATTTTAATTACAAACCTAATAATTCATGGGGGAAGAGTTGACAGATGTTGTAGGTTGGTCATCGCAATTGAATAGGCAGGTGATGGGTAGAAAGTCCTGAAAACTCTTCAGTAATTGACTCACAGACAAGTTGCTACTTGGAAGTAGGAAGCACAACCAGGAAGATCTTTAGTTACCTGGAGCAGCATTTTTAGAAGGAAAGGAACTGAGGTTGAAAACACAGATCCCAGTTTGGACTTGTGCTTTCCATTGGAGTGGAGAGGGTGAGTTGGGGGTGCTATAAAGAGAAGGAATGGGTTTGATATTGGGCTGGGGCACCCAGAAAAACTTTAGCAGAGTCCCTTGGGAAGATATAAACACAATGGAGGCAAAAGAGAATAAACAGACACCTTATTTTTAGCAGGGTTTGTTCTCCAACCTCAATACAAAACTCTACAGAGTGCTAAACTATAGAAAGTTCCCTTTTTGCCTCTAGTTAAGAGCCTAGAATCAAAGCTTGGAAAATGGCCAAATTGTTTTCCCCTAAGTCCACTTCCAATTTCAGAACTTCGTCCCATTGTCGAGAGAAAAAGCCATGCCAAGGGAGCCAGAGTGCAAAAAAGCCCCCTTGCCCCACTGCAAAAATATCCCTACTCCTGGCTTTGCCCTGGCCCAGCCCTAGTAAAAGGGGACATCAGAAGTGACAAGCTGGTCAGCCTCTTTCCATTTGGAAGCAGTCCTCGCTGTTCCTGGTGCCTGAGGGAGATCTATAGAAAGTGGAGAAAGACCACATTAATAAGGTGACCTTTTAACACTTTTAAAAACTCTACCCATAAAAGCACAGCCCTCAGTCTAAGGATGTCATCCTGATCAGCGCTCCTGCCCCCTGAAGACTGAAGTGTCTTCCACCTCACCGGCCTCATCCTTGGAAAGGTGTAAAATGAGGGTGGGGGACAAGCAAGGAGCCTTGAGTTGCCTGTAGAGGTGATACCTGTCTCTGTAGGGAAGTCAAACCATCCAATTGCCATGTCCTTAAGGCAGGATTTCTGTCAACGAAAGCAACCTCTTAGGAATGAATTGGAATTACATAGAAAGGGATTAAGAGCATTGAAGAAGAACTTTCTAATTAGTAGAGTGGTGAGATTGTGGAATAAACAAAGATAACTAAAAATCTCTTTAACTCCTAAAAGGTAAAGATAAACAAATACATTAAGTAGTTTTTCTAACATGCCCCCTACCTTTCCAACATAATTCTTACCAATCTTTTAAGACCCCACCCCACCCCACCCCCAATGTATTTCTAGGATATATTTGCATATTTACATATTCATTATTATACCTATTCATGGGCAGAGAATGTAGTTTATTCTGCTATTAATTATTAGTTGCATTACTTAAATGTGGTGTTGTTTAAAAAACTGTTAACCAAAACGACTGTTTCAATGGTATCAGATTTTTTTTCCTGAAAATTTTCAATAATGAGGTTTCTATAGGCAAAGTATGTAATTATAAACCCAAATATCACTGAGCAGATCCACATTTAATTGTCTCAAGTGAAATGGCTTCTTTCCCTTTAACCACCAGTATCCTCATTAGCAGAGCATTTCTTATACCCTCTCTTTACGACTTGTTATATCCATTGTTATTGCAAAATAAAGCTCAGAGTCTCTCATACAAAGTAGCTGCAATAGGTCAGCAAAAGCAGTTTTATCATATCAGGTGGATGACAGATTTTTTTCCTTCCTACTGGCATTGTGAGTTCATGGTCAACCCTATATAACCGATACTTGTCCTTGCAATGCAAATAGTGTTCCCCAAGTTTTCAATCTAATAGCCAAGTCATGTTATGAAAACACAAATTAAAAGACAATTCCTGTATCAGTTGTGCTTTCCACAACTGGCTGCACATTAAAATCACCTGGGCATCTTTTACACCATGCAGCTTCTTACCTGCATATCAGATCAACAGAATCAGAATCTCGGGGGAATGGGGTCTCAGAATCTACATTTTCTAAAAGCTTCCCCCAGGATTCAGAGGTACAGCTGGATTTGGAAACCACTGTATGTGAATACTTAATTCTTTTAGCCTCTCCAAGTTTAGAAATCCTTCAAATGAAAAAATATTCCTTTTTTTCACCCAGTTAAGATTATTGCAGGTAATAGCTGCCTAATTAATAACTATGGAAGAAACATAATCTACTAATTCATATTCATAAAATGATCATACAAGGATTAAATGTTTCCCAATTAGCACTGAAATAAAGATGGCTAAGGAATTGATGACATGATGGACATGAAAGTATCACAACAAAGTTGGCATATAATAGCTTAATAGATGCTCAGTAATACATTTCTTCCTTTTAGATTTCCAACCCTTCTATTTTCCATAAATGCAGAGAACAAAAATATAAAGATATTTAAAAAGTCAAACATTACATAATGTTAGTTATAATTCTCTGGAATGTAATTGGAGCTAAATATAATATTTCTACTTTTACTGCTTCACTGACCATTTCCTTAGTCTCTAGCAAACTAGCCTCTCTATATTAGAAGTTAGTTCTTTTCTTTTTTTTTTTTTTGTGGCTGCAGGTCATGCTGGATGCAGGATTGTAGTCCCCCACCCGACCAGGCTTTGAACCCATGCCCCTGCAGTGGAAGCTCTGAATCTTAATCACTGGACCACCAGGGAAGTTCAAGAAATTAGTTATTTTCTACCCTTCAATAAGACAGTCCCAATCCTCTGTTTTTCTTGATGATTAGCAACAGTTCAGACAAAAATCAATCCCTTTTTTCTCTTTGATCCCAAAGCACTTTGTACCTCTGCTGTAGAGTTATCACACATTGGCTTTTATTTTAATTACCTAACTGTGCATTCATTTTTCTATTTTGATTACTCTTCGTAAATGAATGGGTATCAGATTTTAGGTATAAACAACAATAGCAGCATAACTGGTTCTTGTCCTCAGATGCTTATTTTTAGAATAGTTGGTGATGAGAAATGGGAGAAAGAAGCATTGGCTAGGGATTGAAGAGAACTTGGTCCTAATACCGACTCTGTCACCAATCGATGTATGATTTGAGACAAGCCAGTGGACTTCCCTGGACCTTGATATTCCCACCATACAATGAAGGGTTTGGCCTAAACTCTTCTCTAAAATACCTTATGACTCAATAAGTCAATAATCCTAATTGAGGAGACAGGGTATGCACACATAAACAGACATAAGAATGCTTACAAAGTAATTTAGCAGTAAGTACACACAACTGCAGGCAGTGTATATTAAGCATTTAGGTGGGTCAACTGAGAGAGTGACCCCACTTGGGTAGGCCTACTCAAGAGAGATATTGACATTTTGACTGAAGAGTCCTATGCCACTAAACTGTTCACAATAAAACGTTTAAAAAGAAACGTTCATCACACGAGGCTGGAACTACATGCATTGAAGTCTCCACATCAGATAAACAGATCAAGCGAAATTCTGCTTGGTGTCTGCTAGTGCCAGGCACTTTCATACTCATTATTTCACTTAATTTCAGATTAGTTCAGTAACTTGCTAGAGGTCACCCTGGTAGCAAATGGCAGAATGGAGATCCAAATGTAAATCTTCTGATTCCAAGTCCAGTGTTGTGCTGCTGTATCACTACTGCCTACCTTCCACTTGACCTCATCCATTGCATGCAAAAACCAGGTTTGACTCTAGACCTCAAAGAAGCCAGTCAACTGGCTAATATCTGTCTCCCCTAACCTTTGGCTTGCATAATGCTTTTACATTTTTTAAAATTAAGTAACACTTCTTTTAATTGCCTTGCCATTTTTTTTTCTGTTGATGACATTCCAGGAGCTGGCAGCGGCTGTTTCTACTGATTCCTGTGTATAAAATGGGACAAAAAACTTCAATGCATATCTGACTTGCTTGAGCCTGTCCTTCAATTCCCACCATATCCAGCTGATTCTTCCAACAGCGATTCCTTTACTGTGAAGCATTCTTCTCTATTTTGTGGTGGGGGAGAAAACATTATCATTAAGCTTCTTTGTAATGCTTTTCTCCTGTCCATCTTGTTAGTCTTTACCATACACCCGCTCTGGCTTGGGCCACTGGAGTATTTCCTTGAGTTGCTACTAATAGATTAATGCATGGTGCTTTATTAAGATGTATGGATGTGTCACCCTAGTGCCATGCTAAGCATCAGCTGCTCTGGAGGGCAGCTGCAGTTCTTCCCTTGAGCTCTCTGCAAAAAAATTAAATAATCAGGCCATTCCACCAATGCCTGGAGCAGCTTCCTGCATTTCTTCCTCCTGAATCCTCTATGGAAAATATTCCATACAATGAGATGAAAATAAACCGAGAGAGAAGTATATCTATCACGTGCAAGGCCAAATATCCTGTTTCAGAAAGCTCAGAAACAATAATGTGCAGTTACACTCTTTCTGAGTCAGAGGCAATTGCTGGTTTCAGATTGCACACGGCGAGCTGGAATCATCTCGCGGATGGCAGCCTTCATGAGCCTGCATTTGCAGCAGGTATTCACCAAGTTCACCCTTGAAAGCGTGATTCTTCTTTCAATACTGCTCATTAGAGAGTGTGCTACAGACCAGAGGGAACATGTCATGCACTCAGGTTGAAATAATCCTTAAAAATTACATAAAGGGTGCTCCTACTAATTACTATATTTTGTTCATTGTGAGAAAGCAGAAATGTAACCAGTGGAATCCCTTTGGTTCAGATATCTATATTTTATAATCCTTAGGAGAAGTATATAACTTGGGGATTTTTGAAGCTGACGAAACATTAGCTAAGAATGATTAACTCCTAAGTGTGTAATAGAAAATCCTACATTCAGTTTAATATACATTCTTTTACAGACGAGGAGTTTTTGAGGTTCAGTAGCTCATTGTTGATTACTTTTTAAAATAGAAAAACGTTTATTAGTAAATTCAGGTAGTGATTTTGTTTTTACTGTTGAATAAATGATAGTTTATGATTTCCTACATGTGACAATTCTATTTGGGATCCAGATTGTGTAAAATACTTTTCTACTACTAAACTTTAAAGGCAAATGTAATAAGTATTTCATATATGTTCTTTTATTAAAGTCAGGTTTAGGTATAACTTATATACAATAAAATTTATCCTGTTTTGGTGTACAGTTCTATGAATTTTGACAGATACATTATATATATATGGTTATGTAACCACCATCACAATCAAGATATACAATACTTCCATCACCCCCAAAACATCCTTCTAGCTGCTTTGTAGTCAATATCCCCGCATGAAGCCTTGGTAACTACTCATGTGTTTCTTTCACTATGGTTTTGCCTTTTCCAAAATGCCATATACATGGAATCCACAGCTTGTACCTTTTAATCTGGTGTCTTTCACTCAACATAAAGCTTTTGAGCTTCCTCCTTGTTGTTGCATGTATCAATAGTTATTCCTTTTTATTGCTAAATAATGTTCCATTGTATGGATACACCACATATTGTTGACTCATTCACAAAGTAATGGACATTCCCTCAATTCCCCCCACCCCCAGTTTTTGGCTATTACAAATAAAGCTGCTATGAAAGTTCATGAACAAGCCTTTGTGTGAACATATATTTTTATTTCTCTCAGGTAATTACCTAGTAGTGGAATGGGTGGCTTATGTGGTAAGTGTATATTTAGCTTTTTAAGAAATCGCCAAACTGTTTTCCATGGTGGTGGACCATTTTACATTCTCATTAACAGTATGTGAGAGTTGCATTTATTCCACATCCTCACCAACAAGTGCTATGCTCAGATTTTTTAATTTAATCATTTTAACAGGTGTGAAGTAATATCTCAAGTAAATCATGGTTTTAATTTGAATTTTCCTAACTACTGAAGTTATTAGTTATTAGTAGGTACTCAACAAATCAAGATAGGAGCATCTTTCCATGTACTTATTTGCCGTCTGTATATCTTCTTTGATGAAGTGTCTATTCAAATCTTTTCCATTTTTAATTGTGTTGTTTTTTATTATTGAGTTGTAAGGGTTCTTTTTTTAAATAAATACTTATTTTTAAAAATTAATTAATTAATTTATTTTTGGCTGCGTTGGGTCTTTGTTGGCTGCACTGTGGGCTTTCTCTAGTTGTGGTGAGCGGGGGCTACTCTTCGTTGCGATGTGCGGGCTTCTCATTGTGGTGGCTTCCCTTGTTGTGGAGCACAGGCTCTGGGCACTTCAGTAGCTGTGGCTCACGGGCTTCAGTAGTTGTGGCTCGCGGGCTCTAGAGCACAGGCTCAGTAGTTGTGGCGCACGGGCTTAGTTGCTCCGCGGCATGTGGGATCTTCCCGGACCAGGGCTCGAACCATGTCCCCTGCATTGGCAGGTGGATTCTTAACCACTGCACTACCAGGGAAGTCCCAAGAGTTCTTCATATATTCTGGATATCAGTCTATTATCTGATATGCGTTTTACAAATATTTTCTCCCATTTTGTAGGTTTTCTTTTCATTTTCTTAGCAGTGTTCTCAAAGAGAAGTTTTTAATTTTGATGAAATCAGATTTTCTAAATCAATTTTTTTTTTTAATACTTTATGCTTTTTGTGCCTATCTAAGAAATCTTTACCTCACCTTCTCTGATAAGGACAACAATTCTCTACAAAACCTGGAGATAAATTCTCCATGGCTTCAAAACTTTCCTAAAATTTATGTCTGTGTAAATGTCTTCAAAATAACTCTTTTACACAGAGCAGAATAAATCTGTCTAGCTGCATTATTTTAGTTCACAGTGCTCTTTTCCTAATCAGAATTTCTCCATGTTGGTAGAGTCACCTTTAGGTGTTTTTCTTTTTTTTTTCTTTTTTTCATCTTTTTTGGCCACACCGCTCGGCATGTGTGAGGGATCGACCCACCCCCACCTCCACCCCCATCCCCCGCAGTGGAAGCGCAACGTCTTAACCACTGGACCGCCAAGGAAGTCCCACACCTTTAGGTATTTTTATGCATGTGATTCATCATTAGGTACTAAGGTATCTCATAGTTCTTTTGTTTGCCTAATACCATGAGCATATTATCGGTTGCAAGAAGTTATTTGATATTCTTTGACCTATATTTCTTTTTTATTACTCAACTATAAGTACGTTAGCTTGTAGTTTAATGACATGATGAGAAATCACAGGCATTTTCTTTTTAAATTTTGAATAAAAGCAGAATCAGGTCACAATGGAGAATGCTGTGTGTATGTATGTCCTCAAGTGCTGATTTAGTTAAGTAAAAGGGTGAAATTTCACTGTTAGTAATAATTGTGTCATTGAATATATTCTTGCTTTTCTGCTTCAGTTTTGCAATGAGGCTTTTCCTACAGCTTCACTTTTGACAAGGTATATTTCATAAAGTATTTCATAATTATATAGAGCTCTGCACAGAAACAAAGCACAAATAACAGAATTAGAAACTTATCTCATTGGGTGTAACACATTATGCTCACCTCAGTCCTTAATCTTATTGTTGATTATGCCAGTTAAGAAGATCCATAGTTTTTTGACAAAAAAATATTTATTTTGATTTCTTCTCTACACAGGCAGTTACTTCCTCAGTTGTATCACTGTACGGTGCTTGGACCTCTATGTTATACTTCATTGTGCCTGTGTCTATTTCTTATGCTAGATATAAGTTCCTTGAGGACATGAACTATGCTTTATTCACTTTCATATCCCCAGAACCTAGCAGAGGACCTTCACTATAGGCACATCAATATTAAATTCATGTCTGAATTAGTGTAAACTAACAAAATTCTAATTTTCTATATTCATTTTTCTGGAAACAGAATACAGTGGCTCTTGGAGATCAAAAGCTAGGTTTTGGAGTCAAATGGACTTGTGTTCAACTCTGTCACATCCTGACTATGCCACCCTAGAAAGATACTTCACCTCCTGTACATCGATTTTCTCATTTATAAAATGGAGATAATATTCAGCTTCAGGCTGTTTTAACTGTTAAATGAAATGAGGTCATACAAAGTGCATAACATAGGTTATTCAATACCTGACAGCTGCTAATAGTGGTAGCATCAAAATGTATTTCTATGTCTGTGTTCACATGATCACAGTATTCTGTCTCATAGAAGTTTAAGATATTGAGTTTTACAGGCTACCATCAAATTGTAAATTTTTTTTGGAGTAAATTTGGCTTTTTGTAGTCTCTGAACCTTTCAGAATTTCCCTCTCTTGTCTGAAATTCCACTTTGAGTGTCTCAGACCCTATGGCATCTATTGATGTTTGCTTAGCTTGAATTTTCTTAATGGTGTGTTATAGCTGAGTCTCATGTCAACTAAGGATTGTGACTTCCCAAGTGAAAAACTCACACAGTGGGTATCTATCTTTTCTTTATTCTACTCACAAATTTAAGGCTCTCATCTGGTTTCTGCTTTACTCAGAGAGGGTAGACTCACTACCAAGTACTGAAAAGAGGTCATAATCATCTAAAATGTTTGTAAAAACGTTCTTATAATTTAAAAGTATTTTAAAGTTATCTGCCTACACCTGCATGCATCTAGAATGCTCTAACTGAATGCATATGATACCTTTCATTCATTCACTCACTCATCTATTTTTCTGTTTAAACATTTTTTTTTAAAAATTTATTTATTTATTTTTGGCTGTGTTGGGTCTTCGTTTCTGTGCGAGGGCTTTCTCTAGTTGCGGCGAGCGGGGGCCACTCTTCATCGCGGTGCACGGGCCTCTCACTATCGCGGCCTCTCTTGTTGCAGAGCACAGGCTCCAGACGCGCAGGCTCAGTAGTTATGGCTCACAGGCCCAGTTGCTCCACGGCATGTGGGATCTTCCCAGACCAGGGCTCGAACCCGTGTCCCCTGCATTGGCAGGTAGATTCACAACCACTGCGCCACCAGGGAAGCCCCTAAACATTTCTTAAGTACCTACTACATACTAGGTACTGAGCCCAGTCTTGGGAATTCTTAGTGGTATACAAAAGTGCTTCTTACAAGTGTCTTATATCATAAAATTCTAGATTAAGTTCACCTAGAAAATCTGTATTTTATGAAAAATAATAACATCTGATTGCATTTTTACATGTAGATAACTGAAAGGGCGTAGTGTATATTTCAAAAGTTTAAAAAATTAATCTCCGGAGAGAGATGGATTTAAACTGGCTTCACAGGCACACAGTAGTTAAGTTCAGCCAGCCTTCAAGATTACCCCCAACCCCTTCCAATTTCACATCCCCTAACCCCCCATGGATATTAAGACATTGTGTCTGGACCATCAGTTTTCAGATTTCTTGTGAACTGAAGAATTCAACATGGCAGAGACAGTCTCCCCTAGAACAGTCTGTTTTTATAATTTCTCTAGTGGGTGTTCATGCCGATTCTTAGTTTGGCTCAATAAAACTAAGTATATATCTTGTTGCATCTGATAATTTAACACAAGAAAACCATGATTCCTGGAATCATTTGTGTTTTGTTTTCCACGAGCCTTTGTTGTTACCATCAGATGTCCTCTACACAGAACAGCCAGGTTATCTTGACCTCAAGTGATACAATTTTGCCCCTATTTCCCCTCCTTTTTACTCTGTGACCCTTTTCTCTGCCTCCCACCTCCTTGAAAACTCCCACACACACTTACAAAACACAAACATCTGGGTCTTCAAATCTCCAATTTTTCTGAAGTCTTAGGCTAATGTTTCCGTTAGTTTGGCTTTGCTTCCTTGAAGCAGGATCATTGATTTGCCTGTATCCAGATCTATACATTATGTATTAGTGGACAAGAAATCATGCACACATGGCAGGACTTGGCAGGAGGCATCAACACAGATTAGCTCTAGCTGATCAAATAATAACCACAAGCCAACTCTGCTCTCTGCTCAATGAGTCTCAAGAGGGAAATCACAGGAATCTTTTCTATTTTTCAGAACAGCTTTCCCTTTCTTGTACTTTTAATAAAAAACATTTATTCCCTGGGCATCCTAGGGTAAAATTTAGTCCTAATCAGTAACAGTCATCATAGCATTAAACATTAAAGAGGAGAAATGCGATGGGGCTGTCAGAGTTCAGGGAATAATGGAGGGAGAACTAAGCTGGTATTAAAGCACCAGTTAAGCACTTCCTGAGCAAAATGTGGAGTTCAGGGAAAGCCAGAAAGAGCTAGATGGCTGGCAGGTTGGTCCTGAGAAGAGAAGTATTGGTGCACCCACTGAATCAACAAACAGAGCCTGAGAAGGAGGAGTTGCGAGTATTGTCTGGCAGAGAGAAAATGTTTTCTCAGTGATGGCCTGGAGGCCAGCAGTGGAAATTTCCACTCAAACCTGAATATCGGAGAAGGGTCCTTGCTCTTTTTCTCTGCCACTTAACACATGGAATCTGCATGGGTGTTCAACAAGGTTGATTTGTGGCCTCTTTTGGAACCAAAGAAAAAGTGATGAAGGTTTTTGAACTCACAATCATTAGAATGTCTCCTTAGAACTGGAATGTTTGCTTAGCCCACAGCTTTACTGCTCTTTCAGGACACTGTGACCTCCTGCTTGGGTGTTAACCCCACCCCAGTAGTGGGGTGGGAAGGATGGAGCTGAGGGCCAGCAAGTGAAAGGAAATCAGAGGAGTCAGAGGCTGATCGGTATGCTAAAGTTTCCAACTAGGGTTGGTGGAGTGGATATATTTTATAGCAACTGCCAGGTACTGAGACTAAGAGAATTTACGGGGTGGAGATTAACATTCTAGATAAGGGAATTTAGAAAGGTCCCTGGACCAATCAAGGGAGACAGGGTATAGGGATCAACTTACTTAAAGGGAGCATGAAGCAACATGGGAAAGCAAATGAATTGGCAATCCAGAGCAAATTGTCAGATATCATCTTCTAACTTTCTGCCCTTGCACGGAATATTTAAAGTTCAACTGGCAGATGCATTACTTCTACTCTTGACTTTGGCCTCATTGACCCCTCTTATGTCTTTAATTCCCTAGTGTCTGACCTCGTGGGGGTCTGGGCTATGTGGTAGTAAGTACTTAGGCTTAAGCACTGTACATACGGAGTTCAAATCCCACCTCTGACACTTAACAAGCTGTGTTACCTCAGTCAAGTTCATTCACCCCTTGGAGCCTCAACCTTTTTGTCTATGAAGTAGAGAAAATAATTCCTATCTTGCGAAGTGTTGTGAGAATTAAATGGTATGAGGCATGTGAAACCCCTATTATGAGGTCTGACATGGTGAGTAATATGCTATAATTATTAATATGGCTTCTTACCAAGAATCTGACAGCTTCTGACCCAGGTTTGTATCTTGCAAGAGCCCATTAATTTGTTGGCTTCTTTTTAGAAAGGGTCATCCCTGGCCGGTACCAGTTCCCTGGATATTCCTAGCCTAGCATCTTGGCATTCTGCAAGCCGGGAATTATTTGCCATTTCATGGGTTCCACCATGGAGTGCCCTTTAGTTGTCTTAGTCATCCCAACTTTTGGTCTGTCCCTGTGATATTGTGATTTACAATAAGAAATACATATTTGGCTTTCATCCCTGTTTCTGGCACAGAGCTCCTAAAAATCTTGAAATTTCATTAAGTGATGAGAGCCATAAAGGTGTCTTCTGTTATGTTAATGATTAGGTGACTTTTGGACTCCACCTAAGCAAGGGAACTGGTTGCCAGGAAACCCAACCAAGTGATTAGAGTGTTGGAATTTTCAGTCTCCCTCACCTCCACGCACCTCTGGGGGAGGGGACAGGAGCTGGAGGTCAAATCAATTGCCAGTGACCAGTGATTTAATCAATTGTGCCTTGTAATAAAGCCTCCATAAAAACCCAAAAGGACTGAATTCAGAAAGCTTCCAGGTTGGTGAACACGTGGAGATGCAGGGAAAGTGGCAGGCCTAGAGAGGGTATGGAAGCTCGGCGCCCTTTCCCCATACTTGCCCTATGCATCTCTTCCATCTGGCTGTTCTTGAGTTATATTCTTTTATAGTAGACCAGTGATCTAGTAAGTAAAATGCTTCTATGAGTCCTGTAAGCCTTTCTAGCAAATTAATCAAATTCAAGGAAAGGGTTTTGGAACCTCTGTCTGTAGCTGGTTGATCAGAAACACAGGTGTAAACCTGAAGTTGGCTGGGGAAGCGGTCTTGTAAGACTGAACCCTTAACCTGTAGGATCTGACGCTTTCTCCAGGTAGATGGTATCCGAATTGAGTTGAATTGTAGGACACCAAGGTGGTGTCAGAGCATTGCTTTGTTGGTGCAGAGAAACCCCCCTACCCCCTCCATAGTGGAACTGGGTACAGAATTCTTAGTCCCTTAGCCTTTTGTTAATCTTAGTAAAAGATCAAAACTTCCTTCAGGATACCACCTAAGCAGATTCCTAATATTTCTTCTCCACTATTCAGTGATTCCTCTACAGTTCAGGAACATGTTAGGCCTTACAGTTGGTCTTCTCTATCCCTGGGTTCCATATTCATTAATTCAACCATACATGGATCAAAAATATTTGGGAAAAAAGTTCCAGAAAGTTCCAAAAAGTAAAACTTGAATTTTCTGCACACTGGCAACTATTTATGTGGCATTTACATTTATTAGATGTTAAAAGTAATCTAGAGATGACTTAAGGTGTACGGGAGGATGTGCATAGGTTATGTGCAAATACTACACCATCTTATATAAGGGACTTGAGAATTCACAGAATTTGGTATCCTCGATGGGTCCTGGAACCAATCCCCTATGGATATCAGGGGTTGACTGTGTTCATATGGTGCTGGATGACCAAGAGTTAACTTAAGAGCTAGTGAAAACGTTCTGACATTACCTATTTTTAAACCTCAGCTGTTAAGTCCCAATACATATATATATATTTTTTTCTGGGCATTAAGCATTTGGCTAAGTGTTTCAACATCAACTGAGATATAGGATAATGCACTTTGAATTCAGTATAAACAGCATATTTAAATAGCCAAGCACCATTTAATATTCCCAGGCATAGGTCATAGGAAATGATGTTTCTGCTTTTTTTTTTCCTTTAGTAGTCTCCCTACATGAGAGAAACCAGGATCCGTAAACACAAATACTAAGGAACTCACTTTAAAACAAATAGTTGGTTGCAACAACTCTGATCTGGGAGGAATACCTGACCTTTACTGGCATACAGTTTGCTTTGCCTGAGGAGATTCTATTTTTTAAGCTGATCATCTTCTTGGGTACATCTCCTTTTTTGAAAGCATATTCTTTACCCGCGGGGCTGTCAAATCCTTCCTTGTTCCTCCTGCCCTTGTTTTTCTTTCATGGCAAACTGAAAATATCCTACTTTAAGCACATGATTTCTAGTGTCATTCCAGCTCAGTCTGGTGGAGGCCAGATATGCCCTGAGAATGATGACCACGGGACAAGCTTGAGCCTACCCTTTGACAAGGGACGCCACTCACTGGGCTTCTAGTTTTTTGGCCATGGTAGAGAGATCAGTGGCAACATTGCCACATTGTCCTCACCATTATAACTCTAATTTTTCCATTTTGTAAAAAGCGAGAAGCTACACTTGTTCCAATATTATCATCTCTTTGAAATGAGATGTGTAAAAGTGAGAGAGAATTAAGATGAGATAAAAAATATCAAAGATTTGGTAATATAATAATGTAAGGACAGCCATATAAGGTATATGCCTTTTAAATTGTTTCTTTCAATAATTCCTTTTTGTTTACAAACCAAGGCAGTATTGCCATCATTATAGGTACAGTCAGCACATTGAAGGGATATGAGCTAGAGAGAAAGATCTTTTGGAAAAGCAGTTTTTAGGGCCTGGAACACAGGACTAGATAATGGCCAATGATTCTATTAGATTGTGTCCATGTGTAGATACCCATGGCTATCAGGTGACAGACAGTGGTAATGGTACCAGATGCCTTCTACTCTATCACTCTTTGATTCTATTTTTGTTTAACTTGAGAGGTTAGTTATAGGTGTTTGGGTTTAAACACTTTCCTCTTAAGAAAACAGGCCAGATCCCTTATGAAAAATATTTGGATAGGAGCAAATATGGAAGTTGTATAGACAAAGTCATTCTTTATAGAATGGGTGGGATGAAGGAGCAAACTGGTCCTGTGTTGATCACCCATGCCAGGCGCTTTCCATTCAGTATCTCATTTGCTACTCAAGCAAACTTGGAAACATTTAGGCATTTTATCAATAATAAAACAGACTCTCAGAGAGGTTAACTGACTTTGCTTAAGATCCCCTTGTGAGTAATTGGCAGAGATAAGATTTGAACCATGTCTGTCTACAGAGAGCACATACTCTCTCTGTTGAAATCTACTGTATGTGGTAGATGCTGCAACAGAGGAGGAAATAAATGGAAATGGATGTCAAGACCTGGAGATGTGAATGCCAACGTGGGCATCTGGGAAAACTTCCTGGAAGAAAGAGAGTTATAGTAAAGGCTTGAAGGATGGGTGGGACTTTGAGTGAAAGAGATGAGGGCCAGGGAGAAGTGGGAGAGAGGTAGGTCGTTGGTTTCAAAATGAGTGAATAAATGATGTGGAGGAAAATGGGTTGTTCAAAAACGACAGAAAATTCAGTGTGACTCAAATATAGGCTGTGGGGGATCAAAAAGAGTGTGCAATGAATGATAAGACTAAAAATGTGGGTGGAGGCTTTAATAACCCAGCCCTGTGTGTGATTACCTTCCAAGTGGCTTACACTGTAAGTGATGTAAGCTCAGAGGAGGAAAAGGCAATGTGAGCATTTGCTCCTTGAGTCATTTTTGTAGTGGAAATTCTATGCTGACAGTGTCTCTCCCTTGCTCTGTCTTCCTGAGTGATCTTTGAAAACACAGACCCTGGATCTGTGTGTAGCAGAGAGCTTAGCAAGTCACCTAGTGGATCAAGGAAAGTTCTGTCATTCCTCAAACCCAGGGTTATCTGTTCCCTCAGCCAGCATAGCTGCCAGAGACCCTGGAGAAGTCTGAAAGGGCTTACCCATTCATGGGCTTATCAGGCAGAGCAGCTCAGAGGCTGTTTGTGAGAAAGATAAGATAGCAGGTCTCCAAAGAGAAGGAGGAAAATGACAGAGCAAAGAAAAAATATGTGTATATATGTGAGTGTGTATATGTATACATGTGTACATGTACTTATGTGTATATGTATGTGTATACATATATGTATATATGTATCTGTCTGCCTATTATCTATCTATCTATCTATCTATCTATTTATCTATCTATCTATCTGTCTATCATCTATCTATCTATCTCTCTAATCTCGTCTTCTTGGCTGGGCCTTCTCATTTAACTATGTATCTCTTTTAAGGAAAGGGATTCTTCACTAAAAGAAAATTGAGATTGGATTCAGGTGGGGAATTTCCTGACTCAACCAGGGCTGTTTTCAAAAAACAGTATATGTAGTCTCAAATGAATTTTCAGGGTAAAGTCTGAGCACATAAGCAGATGTCTGTGTCAGGGGATTTCAAGAAAAGTCAAGTAGCAGGCAGCCAGTTTGGTAGACAGGTATGGTAGACAGAAGGAGTGAAGGGGTCACAGCACATGGCACACACAGACAGGTTATTATTTTATTATCTGGTGAGAATTTTGTAGGTTCTAATTCAAGATATCCATGTGCCTGTGTGGCAGTGGGATAGAGTAGAAAGTAGATGGACTTAGTAGTCAGACTTAGGTTAAAATTAATTCATTTATTTAACACATATTTATTAAGCATTTATTATGTGCTAAGCCCGTGTTAGAAGCTGAGGATAGATTAGAACACAAGAGAAAAAATGTATCTCCTGCATGGAGCTTGTGTTACCAACTCCAATCTTGCACTGCTCACTGCACGACAGGCTGATAAATCAAGAGACGAGTTGTTGGGGCAGGAATAGCGATTTTATTTGGAAAGCCAGCAGACTGAGAAGGTGGTGGACTACTGTCCCAAAGAACCACCTTACCCAAGTCAGAATTCAGGCTTCTTTTATACTAAAAAGGGGAGAGGGTGTGGTTGTTTGGTGCAAACTTCATGGTGTTGGAATCCTTTGTTCTTGCAGCAGCTGTCCACATAGGTCAGGTCACAATGTTCCTATAAACTTCCAACAAGACAAATGCCATTCTCTGTTCTGCAACTTTTTTTCTCTGTATGAATGGAAAAGTATTAGACCCTTAAAGGTCAGAGCCTTGAGAATGGGCTATCCTGTATATTTCAGGCTATAGGCAACATTCTCAACTCAAAGCAAAAGCAGTAGAATACAAAGGTTAAAGTAAAAGAAGCATCCAATATGGAGTCAGATTTGTTCTTCCCTATTATGCTGGCATTCCCTTCTGATCTATAGGTTCCCTGTCATCTACTCAACACCATTCACAGAAAACCTTCTCCCAAGAGTAGTTTATTGTAAGAGTTGGCATAGTATGGCCTGCAGTCCAAATCTGGCCTGACGACCATTTTTGTACCGCTCAGGAGCTAAGAATTTCCTATTTGTAAATGGTTGGGGAAAAATCAAAAGAACAAAAGTATTTTGTGACGTGAAAATTATATGAAATTCAATTTTTATTGTCTATGAATAAAGTTTTATTGGAATACAGCCTTGCCCATTTGCTTATATCTGTGGCTACTGTCACCCTCCAATGGTAGAGTTGAGTAGCTGTGTCAGAGACCATAAGGCCCACAAAGTCTGAAATACTGACCATCTGGCCTTTTGCAGACCCCTGGTCTAAAGTCTCTGCACTTCCTCATAACACATTCTCCTCCCAGTTCATTCTCCTCAGGCTCCTGTATCCATCTATCCCATGTGACTGCTCTTGTCAAGGAAAACAATATTTTCCATGTTGCCAGGTCCAGGGATTTCCTGTTACTTATCTTTCAACAGCATCGTACACAGGTGGCAGCTCTCTTCTTGTAATACCTTTTCCTCCTGGCTTCCATGACCTGTATTCTCATTTCTTTTTACCTACTGCCCACTGTGCCAACCCCCCGTTCTCAGTAAAGCTGAAGGTCTAGAAATGGCCATTGTACTTATATAGCCTGTACTTGCCTCCCATGAGACATTCTAATGTTATAAACCCCCTCATGGAATTATGCCTACATCTGCCCACAGCCACCTTCGGGCTTGTTCCCCACAAGCTCTGGCATCACCTTGCTGTCAGTTACATGGAAAGAGAAACTGCGGAGCATTTTAGGATCACTGGGTCCTGTGGTTGGTGACCACACCCAGATCTCCGTTCTCTGTTCCTCTCAGGGCTATATGGTCTAGAGGAGAGATGTAGAGCAGAAAGTCCGGTAGTCATCCTGCTACAACACAATTTTCCATAACGTGAATTATCCAATATGTGATTGGTGAGGGAATGTCATCCCAGGAGGAGGACACTATGTTAGGTCACATGTGATTTTTCCTAGGCAAACTGAACAAGGATAGTAGAAGAATTATAACCCTCTGCAGGAAAGAAAAAGACATTCAGTCGTCTGAGGCAAAGACAGAAGCTTTTTCAGCCCTATGTCGAGAAAATGAAACATGAGCACTTGTACAGGGGCATCCCTCCCCAGAGCGGGCTTGCTCAGCCTTGAGCAGATTGCACTTCCCTCTGTTTAGTTCCACCTGCATTGTCTCGGGCCTACAAGTAACATTTTTACTTTTGGGGTGGAAGATATTTTAGTATCCCCCAGAGCATTCTCCATCCCTGCTGACCTGGGGGTTTGGGTTCTCCAATTTATCTCCTGAGGTTCCAATTATTGTTATCAATAGCGCTCAGGTTACAGTTACATAAGTCTTGAACAGTTCGCTCTAAAACCACAGGCAAATGCCATATTGATTAATGAATCTACCTCTCGAAATGGTTAGGGAGTTCTAGAATCTCTGAACCTGATGACCTTGGGTTGATGAATAGGAGTGCTTTTACTGCAGAGCTGAGAAGACCCCAGATCCCTGTGTCCCACCACTGCCCTATGAGGTCCAGGGCAAAGAGCTGACTTCTAACACCAGGTGCCCCTTGGATTCTTCCAGGTGAGCAGCAGCCTCCTCTGTTGCCTGCAGATTGTTCCTGATTATGTTCTCAAGCCAGAGCCCGCAGGATTAGCCAGGGGCTTTGTCCTTTATTCGGTTGCCTTCTCTGGGAACAACCAGGTCATTTTGAGCTTTATTGTTTTCTTGTTTGGTTTGGTTATTTCATTTAGGAGGATTTCCTGGAGTTAATACCTCCTCATATCCTTCTGTCATTTTTGGGAGTGGGTCTCCTTTCTCCCTGCACTGCACCTGTGAGAGACAGATGCTGTCACAGCATCACCAAATACGGTTGCAGCAGGTCTTAGTTGCGGCACGCAGGATCTTTAGTTTTGGCACGCAAACTCTTAGTTGTGGCATGTGGGATCTAGTACCCTGACCAGGGATTGAACCTGGGCCCCCTGCATTGGGAGCACAGAGTCTTAGCCACTGGACCACCAGGGAAGTCCCTTTACTTCCTTTTCTATTATGTAGGGAACTGAAGATTCTCTGTGAAATCATGTTACTCTAAAAACATGTCCAGTGGACTTCAGTCACTCACAGCACACGTGGTAATAAAGTGGTGCAGTGTGGGGAGGACTAATAATCAGGGCTTGAGGGAGAAAGGCAAGAAGACAGTGGCATCATCTCAAAGCCCAGAGACTTATCTCAAGTTATGATTTCAAGTGAGCTGCTTAACTCTGAGGTTTATTCTAGAAGAATCCTTAAAGGATCATGTAAAATTTTTAATATGTTTAAAAGCATATGTTGAGTTCTCCCCAAAGAGCAATTTCATTAATTGCTGGGGTTACTACAAGGTAGAATCATAATCCTTTTCTTATATTACAGAGCATGCTTCAACCAAAGTATGTTCCTTATATACTCTCATATTAAGGAATATTGTTTTTAAAAACAATAAACCAGAAATATTTTCAAGGATGCTTTTGACATAATTCTTTTCAAATATCATGGGGTTTCCAAATGAGACCAGTTTATGATAATACTATCATTCACAGTTACCCAAAACTCTCACTTATTCTTTTTTGAAATAGTCAGATATTAATTAGTAATTCCTCATATTGGAGGGACACTATTATTCCAAACGGGGCTACCTGGAATGCTTAAAGGACAATCGTACTGATACAGTATCAACAAACGAAGATGATAGGGGTTTGTCTCAATTAGGAATAAACACAGACACCGTGCTGTGTCATTATCAGCTGTGTTCTCAAGTCGGGAGTATGTGGTTCCTGGGTTCTGTCTTTCCCTTCCTCCTGATAACTTCCTCAACACTTTCAAGACCCCCAAAATCCACCTCTGGCTCCCATTACCTCAAGAACAGTTAGAACGTTTTAATATGGCATCAAGATACCAGGCCTTCCATGACCTGCCTCCCCTACTTCCTCTTCTCCAGCTCCCACTGCAGCCTCCCGTACATTTTATGCACAAGCCATACAGGACTCTTGTGATTCAGTAAACAAGCTGTGCTATTTTTACGTCTGTGCTTTTGGGCATGTCTCTTGCTTTTTCCTGAATGCCCCTTAACTCCTTGCCTGTCTGGAGAATTCCTTCTCAGTGCTTAAACTTCAGTTCACTTGTCACCTTCTCAGTGAAGCCTTTTCCAACCATCCCTGTCCATTCTCTGCCTCCTGCCACGAAGCTATTATTTCCTTCTTTGCATCACCCCAAGACCTTGTAAACATGACATAGCAATTAGCGAGTATTTATATGCTTGCCTTTCTTCTTTACTCGACTGTATGTTTCTTGAGAGCAGGGGTTGTATTTTACTAAGTTTGGTCTTCTTAGTGCCTAGAATAATATCCAACATATAGTTGGCACTCCAAAAATAGAAACTATTATTAAGGAATTAGAATAATTTTATCAAACGATACATATTTACTGAAATGCTCTATTTTCTGCACTGTGCTGGTGTTATTAAGGATATAAAAGAGGCAATTATTTCTCTACTCTTGGGGACTTTATGATTTAACCTGAAAGACAAGGCTGGCAGACTTGAAACAATTAGACATCGTTTGCCAAAGAGTGTGCTGCAGAACACTAATTGTGGGAGAGCTGCATCAGAAAGGGTTCTGTGGTCAATTAAATTTGAAATGTTGCAGATTATATCATCCTTCAGAGATTTCAATGTACTTATGTACCCTAAAGGCTCTGAGAAATCTGATAAAGAAGCCTGTGTAAATACCAAATCTCATGTGATCAGAAGCCTTTTCTGTGTGGGTAACACCTATTAACATCCTGTGCTTCCTAGGAATACACTGATTTAAAGAATAGAAGTAAGTGTTAAACTGCATTAAACTACAATTATGTGCAAAGTAGTGCAAAGAAAGGGACATCATTGTGGTTTTGAATAGGTAGGGAAAGATCCTAGTATGAGTCTAACTTTGGGGAATTGAATTAAGGAATATTTTATAATCTAGGTCCTTTATGTTGCTTTTATTTTTCTGTTCCACATAGTGAAAATAGTTACCCTCACCATTACCTGGGCAAAGTTAGATGGCTTCTCCTGCTCGTAGTTGTGGAGACCCATCACACAGTGTACCAGGTGCTCTGTCTCCATCATTTCATTGCAACTCTGGGAGTTGATCATTATAATCTATATTTCACAAATCAGAAGAAACCTTTGAGTAGAAAGTGAATGTGACCTTCCCGTAGTCACAAAGCCAGTAAGTACAAGAGCCAGGACTCAAAATCAGGTTTGATACCAAAACTCATACATTTAACCATTAGTTATGTATCGTGCTGCATCTCCCAAAAGATTGGGACCTTCCCAGGGAAGGAGCAACATGAAAACGTTTAGAGGTCACTGGTTTTCCATCTTTTCCCTAAGTGAGTTTGATGGTTAGTTTTATGTGTCAACTTGGTTGGGCTATGGTGCCTAGGTATTTGGTCTTGCTTCTGTGAGGGTGTTTTTAGATGAGATAAACATTTAAATTGGTGAACTTTGAGTAAAGCCGATTGCCCTCTATAATGTGTGTGGATCTCATCTAATCAGCTGAAGGCCTGAATAGAACAGAAAACTGAGCTCCCCCAAGCAATAAGAAATTCTGCCAGCAGATGGCCTTTGGTCTTAAACCACAACATCAGTTCTTCCTGGGGCTCCAGTTTGCCAATTCACCTTGCGGATTTTGGACTTGCTGCTTCCATAACTGCATGAACCAATTCCTTAAAATAAATCACACACACATATACACATTCACGTACACACACACTCACACACACAACTTATTGGTTCTGTTTCTCTACAGAAACATAATACAGTAAGTCCCCTACGTAAGAAACTTCAAGTTGTGAACTTTCAAAGATTCGAACATGCATGCCAGCCCCTGTATGCCAGCTGTTGTACTGTACTACTGTACTGTACTGTAAGATTTATTTTTGTATTCATTTTTTATGTATGTATTATTTGTGTGAAAAGTATTTTAAACCTATTACAGTACAGTACTATATAGCCGATTGTGTTAGTTGGGTACCTAGGCTAACTTTGTTGGACTTATGAACAAATTGGACTTACAAATGTGCTCTCAGAATGGAACTCGTTCGTATGTAGGGGACTTACTATACAGAGAGGAAAGGAAACTATATAAACGTCCTTTTGAGTTGCAGGTTCCACCCATGGAAATACTAACCCAAAGGAGAGGACAGGCACTGTTTCCGTAAGTGGATAAGTCTGCAGCAAATGTAGCTCCAGAGGTCACGATTCACCGTCCTATGCACTGGGCTGTCCTGTGGACAATACAGCATCCAGAGCACACCTATTGCTCTGCACAGAGCTCTCCAGGTCTTGAACTTCAAATGGAGTCATCTGCCTTCCTCAAAATTCTGCTTCCTTTTATGAAAGGCACATTTCCACAGAATTTCTTGATTCACTTGTGGTGAAATGCCAAGCATGTTAGGAACATCATTCACCATTTGTTCTGAGCCAAGGCTTGATGGTTGGTGTGGGTTCTAATTTTGGCTCTGCCACTTCTAACCATGTGACTCTGGGCAAGTTTGGATACCCTTTGTTTTTGTTTCAGGATCTACCCCATAGGGTTCAGTGAAGATTAGTTGAAACAATACATATAAGGTACCCTGAAATTAATACAAGGTAATCATCCAAATGCTAGTGATTATAATAATAGTTATTAGATCTTAACAAGAATTGGTTTTCCAGCCATGCTAGGTAGTCTATTCAAAGCTCTTTGGTTTACTGACCCCACACCCTCATTAATATAATTTTCTATTCAAGCATGACTCTGTAGTAATCCATACATCTGCAACTACACTCAGTACACTTTAGTTGCTGGACATACCCAAGTATGTATATTCTGCTCCTTCTCTCAGGAAGCTTGGAGTCTTTATTAAACCAGTAAGGACCAACTCCTAAGACTCCTTAGTTTCTAAGGAGTTTGGTGCTGCATTTCTAAGGCTACTAAAACCTCTTACTTTCATAAAGATCTACATTACTGCTCAAGCCCAGAGTTGAGGCATTTACCTTGATTCCTCCTATTTCTTTACCCCTTATATCTAATCCAGTAGCAAAATCTCATCACTCTCATCTCATTGATTGTATATGTGTTCTGAATCTATCTCCTTCACATCACCACTGCTCACACTTGTGGAATTCAAGCTGCGATAAAAATTGTATGTTTCCTTTTGCCCAACTTGACTGAAAAGGGAACATCTAAAACAAAGAATCATTCACTGAAAGAAAATGCTGTGGAAATTTTGTTTATACAGATGCGGTGCTGTTTATGAAAGACTTTACTTTGATCTGATAAGAAACTGAAACTAAACAGAAGTTTTGACTATCCAATTATTCAAGCTGAAGGTGGTTTCCAATAAGACTAAATTTAACTGTTTTTCTCCCTGTCCCAAATGTTAGATTTCCTCTTTTGATATTTTCTTTCATCTCCTATAAATCAAGTTTTATTGTCAAATTCTTTTTATCTGAGTTTGCCTTTAAGTACTTGCATTGTAACTTTTGTTCTCTTCTTGAAAAAAATGGGTAGAATCATGAAACCCTGGAAAGGTGTTGATTCCTAAAATGTATGTTGCTTTTGTTTATGTTGCAAATGACATCATCGATATACTTTCCCTCCACTTTTTGCTTCCTTTTTTTTTTCTCCCAAACATATATGTTGTGTCCAAAATTTTCTGAGTGGGGAGAAAGTAGTTCAACCTCTGTTTTTTTCCAGCACCAATCAGTTTTAGAATAAAGAATTGACTATAATGTTTGTGATTCAAAACAAATGTGATTTATTTTTCCCACACACCCTAGTCTATGTCCCTGCCATTACTCACCTGGATTACACTATTGCCACCTAACCAGTGTATTTGCCTCATTTGTGTTCCACCATTACCCAGTTTTCACCCAATTTGATATAAAAATATCAGAGTGGTATTTTTTTTTTTTTTGGCCGTACCTCTCAGCTTGTGGGATCTTAGTTCTCTGACCAGGTATTGAACCCAGGCCACGGCAGTAAAACCACCGAGTACTAACCACTGGACCACCAGGGAATTCCCAGAGTGGTATTTTTAAAACTTAGATAATGCCAACTCCAGCTGAAAACTCTTGAGTCTTCCTACCAGGTCCAGTGGGTTCTGGCTCCTCCTATCCCTCTGACTCAGTTATGAGAGTCTAACCACACTGACCTCTCAATTCTTGGACTATCCCAAGCTGGTATGTACCTTGGAATTTTGAACCCTAGTTTGTTTATACCTATTTCCTTCCCATCATTCATGTCCCATCTCATATGTCACCTCTTCAGAGAGGCCTTCCCTGACCACCTACCCAAAGTGTGTCCACCCCAGTGCTCCCTATCACCTCACCCTGTTTTGTTTCCATCATGACATTTACCTCAATCTGAAATCAGTGAGTTTATTTATTTGATTTTATGGTATGTTCCTTCTGGTTTCTCAGTATGATTATAAACTTCTGAGGGCAATGATCTTGTTTATCTGGTTTGCCACTGTATCCTGAACACCTAGCGTAGTCCCTGGAACATAGTAGTTGTTCAATAAATATTTGTTCAGTGAATAACTAGTTACCTAGCCATGTTTTCTAATTATATTTGGGTCATGGACACATGTGTGCCTCTTGATTGGTGGTTTGATACTAATTATAGGTTCATCTGAATATATCAAAACAAATAATAACAAATATTGTTTGGGTACTCTTATTTTCATGCAGTAGGTTGAATTAACCTTAAGTCTGGGCAGTCATAATATATTAGGATGTATATTGATGAATAAGTCTAGCAGCATCATTTCTTGGACATCAGGGGAAATGCAGGAATGATAGCAGGGACCAGCAGGGATGCCATTGACCAAAGCCTATAAATGTGTAGGCATCTGAAAATCAGGGAAGAGTATTTACTACCCCCACAGCCCTCACCCCTTTCACCACTCACATCTAAAGTATTCCTTAAACATTCTTCAGGACAATCTATCCTTCAGGGTATGGATGTTTCCAACCTAGGAGAACAAAGGAAATAAGTGACAGATTTTGTCTAGTGGCTCTCCCCAATGTAGCTGGAATTTAATTTCAATAAAGCAGATGACTTCTTAGGGAGGGTGAGCTGAGCTATTAATTCATGGGAAGGAAAAGAGGAGGTTAAATGTGGGGCTGTCAATCTGAGCAATGCCCTTGCAAGACAGATGATACCATCTTTCCTTTTCAATAGCCTTCCTGGCATCTAATTTGCATGAGTTGTGAGATAATGCTCAGCTCTGTCTCATTTGCAAATCTGGAAACATAGGGGACAGACACTGAGGCCTCCAACAGTAAATCCAGAAAGTGTAGCAAGGTTAACTCTTCTCATTTAGAGACAGAAATATTGTGCTGCTCACTTCCTGGATGAAAAAGAAGGACCTGCAAAATTTATGGGGATATCTACTTAAGTAAATACTATTACAGCCCCTGAAACAAAAGAGTCAGATGAAGAAATTTACTGTCTCCAAATTGAGGGTGTCTGCAGAATATCACCCCCTAATGAATGAATAAAATTCTTATCAAGAAAAAGAGCAATCAGCAGGGTGGACAGTCATGGCTTCAAGATATTTTTGGAATAGTCACCAAAAAAGGTTTTTGGATTTTTGTTTTGCATTGCCTGTTCCTCATTTGAACTGCTAGATCTATGGCCTTCATTGCCTCAAGTTATAGAGAATGAAAAAGAAAGCCAAGAAAAACTGGAATTTTTTACAAAAGAACAGTAAAGTTGGATGTATATAAGATGAGTCAGAGCCAGGAATCAGGCACCAAGACCAGATGGGGACTTGATAGGTTGGGAGCTGGAAACAAGTTTGATGAGGAGCATGCAACATGGGCTTAGATATTATAGGTCTCTTAAAAAGCACCTTAACTTACCCCCTCAAGATAATTTAGGCTGGGGAGAGCACTAAAAAGTAGCAGGTGTGTCTGAAGACTCTGCATGCTGTTTCCAGAATAGAATCTTGGAGAGAGGTGGCAAGATCATCCTTAAGGGAAAAAGCTGGAAGCCTGTTCAGATACTTATACCCACGTATTGCAAGGGTGAAACATATCTCTAAAATGTTTTAGCCAATCCACATATCTTAAGTACTTTAGATTTTCCCAAAGAAAGTTCCATATCTAGCATTCATTATGTTATTTAACATGCTACACATTTCAGCAATAAAAACCTATTTCTGCTACTTCCTGTGCCAATTAGCCAAACTTCAAGTGTTGATTAAAATATGAATATAGAAGTGCTTATGGTTATTTCCTGTGGACTGAGGCTCTTCTGATATAATGCCAGCTGACCACCCTCATTGATATACAGGTTTTTCTGTGCTTTCTTTTTATCATGGCAGGGATGTATTAGCAGAGAGCATAGGGGAAAAATGTGTCTCTTCATGGCTTTTGAGTTTCTTAAGTTTAGGTTCTATGAGTCATATTCAGATTGTTAGGGAAAAAGCATGACAAGTATCATCCTTTTCCTCAGTATAGAAAAAATTCTCCAGGTCTGGGGGAGGAGGACAAAGGGAGAGAGGGGAAGTGATGAGAGGAAACGCTTGTTAGGGCTGAAGTCAAGGGAGCCCCCTGAAGGGATTGTTGGGGAGTCAGTGTCCTCATACTTCACAGATTGTACTTGAGCAAGTAGTGTTTGCCCCCAGTGACCAGAGCCCATCAGTGGCGTGGATGATCATCCAGTCTCCCTGCTAGTGACCAGGGTGCATCACCTGTGTCTAGGGTCTCTGTTAGATTTACTTCATGTCTAGAGAGATCTCCTTACTTCATTAGCACAAGGTCTACTGACCACCCAGCAGAAAGATGCTTTTTGTGTTTGGAGACTGCTCTGTCCCTGTCCAACGTATCTGATGTGAACAGCCTACCACCTTCCTCTATCTTGTAAGGTCCCAAATCATTTGTAAGCCCCAGAGGAAAGCAGGATATGGCCCCAGAGGATGAAGGCAGAGCCCTGTATCCATCATGGCAGTAATGGTGAGAAAGGGAGTGTTCCCACCTGAGCCTGTGTGGGATGAATTGGAAACAGCTAGAGGTCTTCTCTGAAGCAAGAAAGTGATAAACTATCCCCACCCTGACCTAGATTGGCATGTTTAATTCTCTAAATTGGACAAATAAGAATTTAATTACTTGCTAGAAATGCACCTCAGGTAGCTCAGGCTGTGACCTGTGGAATATATGCTGTGGACCACATAGCTACTTTTGTTTGACTAAGCTTCTCTTTGTAGGGCCATATGATCAGTCTTGAGTTGATCTTGCCTCACTTTTCCTTCACTGTTGGTCCCTACATTTTGGCTTGATCCTTGCTGGCAATTTGTGTGAACTAATTAATTATGACATACACAAAGCTCTAACTTTTCAAGAAGTTTCATCTTTTTTCCTCAGATAAAATTTACTTTAGTCTTTACATTTAGTGAAAATAAATATCCCAGCTTTAACTGCATATAAGGAGAAAGCCTATCTTAGGAAAATATAGTTTTCTTAAGCCTTCATCTCTGGAGAGAAGAAGTAGTTTGGAATAGAATCCAAAGGAAAAGGATGAAGAAAGAGCTAATTGCTCAGGTTTGGGCATTAAAAGACCATGTAGGTAACTTAACAACAGCAAAAAAACAAAGAACTTGATAAAAATATGCACAAAGGACTTGAATAGATATTTCTCTAAAGAAGATGTACAAGTGGCCAGTAAGCACATGAAAAGATGCTCAACATTGCTAATCATCAGGGAAATGCGAATCAATGAGATACCACCTCACACCCATTAGGATGGCTACTCTCAAAACACCAGAAAAAAACAAGTGTTGGCGAGGACGTGGAGAAATTGGAACACTTGTACACTGTTGGTAAGAATGTAAAATGGTGCAGACACTGTGGAAACAGTATGGCAGTTCCTTAAAAAATTCAAAATAAAATTACCATATGATCCAGCAACTCCACTTCTGGGGGTTTACCCAAAATAACTGAAAGCAGAGTCTTGAAGACACATTTGTACACTGATGTACATAGCAGCATTTTTCACAATAGCCAAAGGGTGGAAGAAACCCAAGTGTCCATTGATGGATGAATGGAGAAAAAAAATGTGGTATATACATACAATGAATATTATTCGGGCTTAAAAAGGAAGGACATTCTGACACATGCTGCAACATGAATGAACTTTGAGGATGCTATGCTAAGTAAAATAAGTCAATCATAAAAAGACAAATGCTATATGATCCACTTATATGAGGTACCTAGACTAGTCGAATTCATAGAGACAGCATGTAGAATGGTGGTTGCCAGGAGGTGGAGGTAGGGGGCATGGAGAGTTATTATTTAATGAATATAGCATTTTAGTTTTGCAAGATAAAAAGAGTTCTAGAGATGGATGGTGGTGATAGTTGCACAACAATGTGAATGTACTTAACACTACTGAACTGTATACTTAAAAATGGTGAAGGTGAGAAATTCTATGTTACGTGTATTTTACCACAATTAAAAAAACAAGACCATGTGAAGAGTAGGCCATAGAATTTTGCATGTTTTCTAGTCCAGCTCATTGGGATAATAGAGCAGAAAGGTATTTGAGGCTGCAATCCGAGTCAAGAATAAAAGGTGAGAATTTTTATGAAGGGTTCTTGAATCACATATTTCACAGGAACTAGTAAGGAGAGAAGAGGCTATGTGATAACAAAATTACCTTTGAAATCTCAGTCACTTATTCAGAGAAAAAGTTTATCAATTAATTTATTTACCAAGTAATTTACCAATTAGTTAATTTACCAATTAATTACCAATTACCCATTGAACCTATTAGTTATCAATTACCAATAGGTACCAATTATTTATCAATTTGTACCAATTAATTTTCCAATTACAATTAATTACAAAAATGGCCAATTAATGAATTTACCAATGAATTTACTAATTATGCTAGATGTTCAACGTGGGAGCATAGAGGGCCTCTACTCCATCCACATAGTCACTCAGGGACCCAGGCTGATGGAGGCTGCATCCTTTCATGATGTTCCTTTCTCATCATGGCTTCCAGGGTTGCTGAAGCAGGGGAAGAGAGTGCAAGGAGATAGCATGGAATGGTTTTGTCATGCTTAGAGTGATATACATTTGTTCTTCTAAATTTCATTGGCCAAAATCCACAGATATAGTACCACCTTAACTGCAGGTTGGGCAAGAAGTGAATTCTTCCTGCATGTCCAGGAAGAGGAAAATGAAATGGAGATTGGTAAATGTATAGCATTGTTTCTGCCACAGGGAATGTTCCTAAATATCAGAAATTAATAAATGGATCTAACCATGAGTTGCACACTCATAAAAAAACAAACCAATAGTGAAGCTATAATTATCATTCCACTTTTATTATTTTTATATTTACTTCCAGTATCTATTAATCCTATACTTCCTCTTTCCAAAACTGACTTGAGAGGGCCTCCAATAAGACAGGAGTAGAGGAATACAGAATCAATAATGGAGAAGGTACAAAAATATTAGTTTTGAACTTCCTGGGTGTCTTGGTAGAAAACCTCAATGACATCATTTTCTAAAAAAATTCTGTTTATTAGGGAATCTAATACTTTCCTTGCACTGATTTTGCTTTTAATATGTTTTATATAGAAAGCATTACACAATATACTATTTTCAATAGCAATTTTGCAAAAGATGACAAATTTTTGGTCCTTTCAATAAGAAGACATAATATAAAACTGGGTTGTAAAGGCATTTTTATAGGGAACTAATAGAATAATCCTTGCACATAGCTCTTCTGGCTACTTGATTTGATTCAGAGATAAAGCTTAGAGGACTGAGGGAAATGAATATTTAACAAGTCTCTTAGCCTCTTTCTGTAGAATATCAGTTGTCTCAGGGAGAGTTTGTAGATTAGATGGATAGAATATATTATGAAGATCAGTGTCTCCTTTCTTAAGTACAAATATTCTGTGTTATTGATTGAAAGAGATCCATATACTTTAGAAGAAAATGCACAAGGGGAAGAGTTAACATTTTGATAGGAAAACTAAGCAACCTGACTTGAATTTTTACTCTGAGTATAAATTTTAAAGTAGAGGGTTTAGAACTCAGCTTTTTAAAAATTTTAAAACACTGGTTAAGTTCTGAATTGACAGTGCCTGGAGCCCATTCCTGTGTGATCTATTTTTCACAGGGGTGATTTAACAAAGGCTTGGAAGAATCATTTGGAGTCCCTGACCTATTTTGAGACGACTGACCCATACACTGTTTCCATCTGTGTGATCAAAGGCTTCTGCAGCCTACTTCTGAGGTGTTAAGCCAGCTGGTTATGTCTTCCTAGCTGCCCAAATGTAAAAGCACACCACAGACCCTTGAATGGTCTTTTTAGTTAGGACTTTGGATCTTCCGTGCTTGTTCTTGATGTAATCTTTGTCTGATCTAATCCCCTTCTGACCTTACACTTTTGACTCCTTCCCTCAAATCTTCCATTTCTGGCATTGTGGATTCCTCCCCTCATTTTTTTAATTGCTTCTTTGGCATCTTACTTTCAGCTATCATCAATATATTTTGACTTGTGTGTATGTTCTTGCTTCTTTTCGTACTGCCGTAGATTGGTTGCTACCCTCTAGTTTAAGGGTTTTGGAAACTCCTAGCACCGAGTCTTTGCTTATCATGTGGATCAGCCTTACCTCCTAAGGAGAGTGTTTGAACAAAGTTGTAGATAAATCAATTCTTACTTCTAAAAAGTTTTTAATTCTTATCAACATTCTCCATCAGGTAAACTTCGAGGGTACAAATACTCAGTGGTGTACCAGTTGAATCTATAACCTGACAATCCTTTATGAAGGCAATGAGTAGAGAGCTGCTCTTGTAAAAAGTATGGTTTATTGTACATTCATTCCCTAGGGACATATACCTGAGCCATTAATTAGATAAATTGTTTTGCAAGGATTTGAAAATACTTTCTTTAGGAATATTCTTTAATTTAAAGTGGTTGATCAGATACTCAATAATGAGTGGATTTAACATTTCACAATTAGGTAGAGGTTGAATTCTACATACATGCCTTATACAGATTGTAAATTTAGGACATTTAGAGTTAAAAATATTTGTGATTTTTTTTGAACCAGAAAATCACTAAGAGCTCTATGCTTCTGTGTTTATAAGCAGATTCTACAATATCTGGTATTTTGATCTATGTAGATAAGATTATATTAATGCACACCTTAACTTGGATCATAAAATTAACCAGATAACTTCTATGCATCTACATTGTTTTGATGTCTCTCTGAGTAGCTTTCACCATCTGCGACTGGCTGAAATAGCTCTGGGTGGCTGGAAGGAAAGAACCATCCTATCTACTGGGCTGATCCTTCTGCTTCAATAGCCATGTCTTCTCCTTTTCTATTAGGTATTATGGGCACAGCTCTAGGGTTATTACTTACCTGGAGGGAAAAGTGATTGGGAAGAAATGAAGAATCAGCCCTTGTTCTTCAGAACAGGGCCCCACTCACAGAATGCTCATGTGTGGCCAGTGCCAAATGCTTCAGATTAGTCCTGTGGGACCCTTGAGTGTAAGCCCTGCTGGCCACCAGAGCCAGGTAATCTAGAGGTGGCCCCTAGTGGCAGCCACAAAAATTAGGGTATCAGAGGAGGGTACAAGCTCCTTTCTGGAGACATATTGAGTTGGATGAGGCAGAGGGAGAGTGGGAAGATGGTACTGCCAGTCCCCTGCCAGGGAAGTATTTCAGCAAAGAAGCCTCCTTTCACAGGAAGTCTGGGCACTTTTCAACCAGGTGCCTCTGCACAGGGCCCTGGGATGGGTGAGTCTGAGTACAGGAGTTTTCGGAGCTGTTTCTCAGTTCACTAGAGTCTTGTGGGTCTCATGGACACCAGCCTTGTTGACTTTCAAAGCTAGATGTTTTGAAGGCTTATCTTTCAGGTGCAAGTCTTAAAAGTTGGGGTGCCCAATGCGAGGTTCAAATCCTTTGCTTCTCAGACAGAGGGTTCCCTCCACTTGTGAGTCATCTGCTGGGGGTAGGGTTTATGACAACATTGTGTCTCGGCCTCTCCTACCTGCTTGATTGTGGGTTTTTCTTCATTTGCCTGATGTGTAGTCATCACTCAGCTAGTTTGGGGTGTTTTTCAGAGGAAATTGTTCCACACGTAACTGTAGATTCTGTGTGTCCATGGGGGGAGGTAAGTTCAGGAACTTCCTACATCACCATTTTGAACGGGATGTAGTTCTTTAACTGAGGTGAGAAACGTGTCCTGAATACTCTGTGTTCCCAGATAAGCAATGGAAAGCTGACATTAACACAGTCCCACAAAGTTCACAAAGATTAATATGCTGCTGAATTATTTAAAAGGATCGACAGTTCTTTATCTTATCCATATGTATTGCTTGGTGATCCAGCAAACTTGGTGCAGTTATGATGAGAAGATATTTTAAAGATAAGGTTAATCAGAATGTCCTTCTTAGTTAAAAATCAGCTCAGTGCTAGATAAAAATGTGTACTCTGTGGGACAAGAATTGATCTCATGAATATATTCCACTCCTCTTCAATAATGTCTCAAAATAACTTTGTTTGAACTGCACGCCCTTCAGGAAGTGCTACTGCTTGTCACTGGATTAGTCACCAGGGATGGAAAGGTAGGAGTCAAAAGAACCAGACGTGGTCAGAAATACTCAGGATAAACAAATGAATGGGACTGGATTGGCTCCATGGTCCTGGGTTAAGCTGCAGCTTTACTGTATTGTTTTCTCCTCTAAAAAGGATGTCCATGAAACCCTGGGGTTGTGTGATGCAAGTTAAGCTGTTTGTTCTCAGCCTCTCAGAGGTAACCCATATAGGCAAAGTCTAGCTGATTTATTGTTTCAGTATCCAATCTTAGTGCTAACTTTTGTCATGGCCAGGCCCTAGTGTTGATTCTGAAACCTTGGTGGGTAGTAAACACCTGAAATGGAGGGAGAGAAAATCAACATGCTTCCCTTCTGGGGTAATTTAGGTTAGGCTTTGCACCTGGATCACAGGAGATTAGCTATAAGATATTGGTGAGTGGATTTAGTACTTGGCAAAGGCAAATGCTTAAGAATCTTGGCTGGGGAGAGGCTGTGAGGAGTCTTCACTGGGTCTGTTGGTGGGTCCAACTTTGACTTGCCATATGCTGCTTTTTAGCTGCAAGGCCTACTGGGAGCAGAGCTGGGTTGTCTCAAAGAACGCTGTGAGTCTGTAGAGTCTATGAAGAAAGTCATTCCAGAAAGAAGGGAGAGCATAATCAGAACCACAAGCATGAAAGCCTTTCTTTTTTGGGGGAGGGGGAGGGGCATCAAAAAGTAAGCAGGATTCAGATTACAATGAACCTGTTTGTCATACTCAAGGAGGAATTTGAACTTTATTCTATGGATGTGTTTTAAAAACAGAAGCAACCTGATTAGATTTGAGATAAGGATACATTTGACAGCAGTCCTGAGAGTCCTTGCCACTTCTCCTTGGGGGGAGGGGACTTTTGGGGATAGTAGAGTAGATTTGCCCAAAGCATAGACACTGGTGATCCAACAAGACCCCCACTAAGATCAGGAGATTTTTTTTTTTTTTTGTCATAAGACAATCAACATTTATTATCTCATACAGTTCATGTGGGTGAGGAATTGGAAGTAGCTTAAGTTGGTGGTTCTGACTCCGTGTCTCTCCTGAGGTTGAATATATATGTCAGTCAGGAATGCAGTTATCTGGAACTTTAAATGGGCCTGGAAGGTCTGCTTACTCACATCTCCAAGTTAGTGAACCTCAGTTCCTTGCCACATGGATCTCTTCATAGGGCTACTTGAGTGTCTTTGTGAGATGGCAGTTAGCTTCCAGATCAGGAGATTTAAAAATTTTTTTTAGATTATTTTTTGAAATAACTGCAGATTTACAGGAAATTGTAAAATAAATACAAAGATGTTAGTTGTTCTCAGTAGTAACATTTTACCAACTATATAGTACAATTATCAAACCTATGAAATTGACATTGGTACAATCTACAGAGCTTATTCAGAGTTTACCAAATCACATGTACATTTGTGTGTGTGTGTGTGTAGTTCTATGCAATTTTAGCACATGTAGATTCTGTTACCATTGCCCCAACCAAGATACAAAACTGCTCCATCACCTCAAAAATTCCTCATAATACCCCTTTATAGTCACATACATTGCTATCCTGCCTCTCTGCCACTCCCCACCCTCCATTCCTAACCCTTGGAAAACATCTGTTTTCCATTTCTGTCATTTTCAGAATGTTACAGAAAGGGAATCATACAGTTTCAAAATTGTTTCAAAACAATTTTGAAATTGTTTTTTGTCCCCCACTCAGCATAATGCCCTTAAAATTTATCCAAATTGTCTTCTGTATCAATAATCAGAGGATTTTAAAAGTCCACAAAAGTTTATTTTGTTCCTACAGTGTCTTAGTGCGTAACAATTTAAATATTTAGAGGCCTTAAAATAGAGGCCAAAGAAAGTGAAATGGTGGCTAAGTGCTAAAGGAATTTTGCATTCAGTTCTGAAGGATAATTATTACACGTGACATGTCTGAAGGGACTGAGCGACTTTTTCTCAGCCATGATAGTCATAGGTAGAGCTGCCATTGTTTATTTTCCCCTGTGATTTGTGGTTTTCCTGGTCATCTGTCCATATGCCAAATGGAAGCTGAAGTAACATACCTCTATTTTCTTCGGTGCAGTGTTTTGGGAATCATGAAAAATCATAAAAGTCAGACAATCTGGCTTTGTGTCTAGTCTCTGCCTTACACCAAGTCTCAGACTCACTGGGTCTCATATTTTTCCTCTGTAATGTGAGGGACTTAAAATCTGCCTTCTCTACTCACAGTCATTCGTAGGATTAAATGAGATTATGTATTTTAAAGAAATATTTAAACTATCAGAGATTATTTGAATGGAAGGATGGTTTTTAATATTGACATGTCCTAATGAAGGGATTAAAAATTACTTTTCTATTCTAAAGCCACAGGTTTAAAACATGAGAGGTGGGGCTTCCCTGGTGGCACAGTGGTTGAGAATCTGCCTGCTAATGCAGAGGACACGGGTTCAAGCCCTGGTCTGGGAAGATCCCACATGCCGCGGAGCAGCTAGGCCCGTGAGCCACAACTACTGAGCCTGCGCATCTGGAGCCTGTGCTCTGCAACAAGAGAGGCCACGACAGTGAGAGGCCCGCGCACCGCGATGAGGAGTGGCCGCCACTTGCCACAACTAGAGAAAGCCCTCGCACAGAAATGAAGACCCAACACAGCCAAAAATAAATAAATAAATAAATTAAAAAACAAAAAACAAAAAACGTGAGAGGCAATTTGGTGTAAGAAAGAGCAGGGCAATCAGATTCCAACCATTAAAATTTACCTAAACTTTCTCAGGCTCAGTTTTAGTTTTTAATCTAAAAATGTATTAATACCTATTTTAAAGTGTTGTTGTAGTGACAGAGGATTATAAATAATGTAAAAAGACCTTCATAGTAAGTATTTAGCAATGGTAGTTCTACCATTTTTACAAGTGCTACTATTTTTATTTAAAAATTTTTTTTAGCACCTGTGAATTGATTCCTTGGAAAATACCTGTTTATTTAACCCTGTCTGGATCAACACTACTATTGACAATTTTGTTTCTTGCCTACATGTGTTACTTTTGTCACATGAAATGCCACAGCCCTGTGCTCCGGCTGGATAGGACGCTTGCTATAGTGAGAAGAGCCCGGGCTTCAAAGTAGAGAGATCTGAGATCAAACCCCAGCTCTGTTACTCCTGCCTTGGGCAGGTCAAATAATCTATTACATGTTTCCTTATCTGTAAAATAGAATCTAATAACACTTTGCCTGTGGAGATATTTTTTAAGATTGTGAAAAGTACCTAATGAAATGGCTGGTGTATAACAGGTACAGGGTAATGACATGCATCCTCAAATCATACCCAGGAATGATTTTTTCCATCTTTCTTTTTTCTGTCCTAGGGTGGAGAGGGCAAGTTATGCCTTATAACTGAGACTCTTGCTCTTATTGGTTAATTGAAGGGTGGTTGAGATCAGGAATTGAAAACTGGTGGCCCAAAGGCTGACTCTTCTCTATGAATGTGCCTTGTTTAATCAACAAATCTCTCTCTCTGTACCCACCCCCCAACCCCCCACCCCCGCTCCCATCACTTGTTTTTAGTACTTTGAACTTGAATGTCTTTAGGAGAGCAAGAATCTTGTTCCACAGCTCACATCACTCCCTGTTGTCTGATACCAGATTGCTTCACACATTTACTTTACACACCTGGACATTGAAAGCATTTGAACTTGACACAGTTGAAATAGACCACCAATCCCAAAGTGTGATCTATGGAATGTTAATAAATACTTAAAATAAAATTCATAGCAAAGTACATTTGGAAAATGGCAACCAAACAAATTAAACAGATGTCTTTACTATTGAACTTCACAAGTACCAATGAAGAGAGAAGTATAGAGTTCAGCATTTCCTAAATATATTTGATAACAGAATTCATATCTTAGAGCACCTCTCAGGATTAGCAAGACATGCAACAATCTACTTTGGCCTGAACAGAGCCTGCGTTTCCGCAGAGCTGGAACTCCCGGCTCGGGGTCTCTTCCCTCTGCCGTCACGGAACTGCCCCAGAGCCCGAGGGGAGGGCGGCCTCACTGAGGCTGCCGGCTCTGGAGGGGCCCCGGCAGCTGAAGCCGTGACAGTCGTGGGGATGGCGGGCCGGTTGTTTCAACAAGTAACTTAAAGAAAAAATGGAAAAACAAGGAGGTTTGTGGCTGAGATCATGTTGATGTGAAACCAGGGATGGTCACCTTGTGCCAGATACATCAGAAGTACATCTACACATGGAACTGCTCCTACAGAACACCCACTGAACACTGGCAGAAGACGTCAGACCACCCAAAAGGCAAGAAACTCCCCACGTACCTGGGTAGGGCAAAAGAAAAAAGAAATAACAGAGACAAAAGAATAGGGACGGGACCTGCACCAGTGGGAGGGAGCTGTGAAGGAGGAAAGGTTTCCACACACTAGGAAGCCCCTTCGCGGGTGAAGACTGCGGGTGGCAGAGGGGAGAAGCTTCAGAGCCACGGAGGAGAGCGCAGCCACAGGGGTGCGGAGGGCAAAGCGGAGAGATTCCCGCACAGAGGATCGGCGCCAAGCAGCACTCACCAGCCTGAGAGGCTTGTCTGCTCACCCACCGGGGTGGGCGGGGCTGGAGCTGAGGCTCAGGCTTCGGAGGTCAGACCCCAGGGAGACGACTGGGGTTGGCGGCGTGAACACAGCCTGAAGGGGCTAGTGCGCCACGGCTAGCCGGGAGGGAGTCTGGGGAAAAGTCTGGAGCTGCCGAACAGGCAAAAGACTTTTTCTTGCCTCTTTGTTTTGCGGCGCGCAAGGAGAGGGGATTCAGAGCGCCACCTAAACAAGCTCCAGAGACGGGCGTGAGCTGCGGCTATCAGCGCGGACTCCAGAGACGGGCATGAGACGCTAAGGCTGCTGCTGCCGCCACCAAGAAGCCTGTGTGTGAGCACAGGTCACTCTCCACACCGCCCCTCCCAGGAGCCTGTGCAGCCCGCCACTGCCAGGGTCCCGTGATCCAGGGACAACTTCCCCGGGAGAACGCACGGCGCGCCTCAGGCTGCTGCAACATCACGTCGGCCTCTGCCAGCGCAGGCTCGCACCGCATACGTACCCCTCCCTCCCCACGGCCTGAGTGAGCCAGAGCCCCCAAATCAGCTGCTCCTTTAACCTCGTCCTGTGTGAGTGAAGAACAGACGCCCTCAGGCGACCTACACGCAGAGGCGGGTTCAAATCCAAAGCTGAACCCCGGGAGCTGTACGAACAAAGAAGAGAAAGGGATATTTCTCCCAGCAGCCTCAGAAGCAGCGGATTAAAGCTTAACAAAAAACTTGATGTACCTGCATCTGTTGAATACCTGAATAGACAACGGATCATCCCAAATTGAGGAGGTGGACTTTGGGAGCAGGATATAGTATTTTTTCCCCTTTTCCTCTTTTTGTGAGTGTGTATGTGTATGCTTCTGGGTGAGATTTTTGTCTGTATAGCTTTGCTTTCACCATTTGGCCTAGGGTTCGGTCTGTCCATTTTTTTTTTACTTAAAAAAATTTTTTTTTAATAAATTTTTTCCTAATAATTTTTTTCTTATTTTAAAAAATTAAAAAATTTTTTTCTTAATAATTTTTTTCTTATTTTTATTTTAAAAAATTAAAAATTTTTTTCTTTATAAATTTTTTCTTAATAATTTTTCTCTTATTTTTTATTTTAATAGCTTTATTTTATTTTATCTTACTTTATTATATTATATTATATTATATTTTATTTTATCCTCTTTCTTTCTTTCTATTTTTTCTCCCTTTTATTTGGAGCCGTGTGGATGAAAGGCTCTTGGTGCTCCAGCCAGGCATCAGGGCTGTGCCTCTGAGGTGGGAGAGCCAACTTCAGGACACTGGTCCACAAGAGACCTCCCAGTGCCACGTAATACCAAACGGCGAAAATCTCTCAGAGATCTCCATCTCAACACCAAGACCCAGCTTCACTCAACGACCAGCAAGCTACAGTACTGGACACCCTATACCAAACAACTAGCAAGACAGGAACACAGCCCCATCCATTAGCAGAGAGGCTGCCTAAAATCATAATAAGGCCACAGACACCTCAAAACACACCACCAGACATGGACGTGCCCACCAGAAAGACAAGATCCAGCCTCATCCACCAGAACACAGGCACTAGTCCCCTCCACCAGGAAGCCTACACAACCCACTGAACCAACCTTAGCCACTGGGGACAGATACCAAAACAACAGGAAAAACGAACCTGCAGCCTGTGAAAAGGAGACCCCAAACACAGTAAGATAAGCAAAATGAGAAGACAGAAAAACACACAGCAGATGAAGGAGCAAGGTAAAAACACACCAGACCTAACAAATGAAGAGGAAATAAGCAGGCTACCTGAAAAAGAATTCAGAATAATGACAGTAAAGATGATCCAAAATCTTGGAAATAGAATAGACAAAATGCAAGAAACGTTTAACAAGGTCCTAGAAGAACTAAAGAGGAACCAAGAAATGATGAAAAACACAATAAATGAAATTAAAAATACTCTAGAAGGGATCAATAGCAGAATAACTGAGGCAGAAGAACGGATAAGTGACCTGGAAGATAAAATAGTGGAAATAACTACTGCAGAGCAGAATAAAGAAAAAAGAATGAAAAGAACTGAAGACAGTCTCAGAGACCTCTGGGACAACATTAAGCACACCAACATTCGAATTATAGGGGTCCCAGAAGAAGAAGAGAAAAAGAAAGGTACTGAGAAAATATTTGAAGAGATTATAGTTGAAAACTTCCCTAATATGGGAAAGGAAATAGTTAATCAAGTCCTGGAAGCACAGAGAGTCCCATACAGGATAAATCCAAGGAGACACACACCAAGACACATATTAATCAAACTATCAAAAATTAAATATAAAGAAAACATATTAAAAGCAGCAAGGGAAAAACAACAAATAACACACAAGGGAATCCCCATAAGGTTAACAGCTGATCTTTCAGCAGAAACTCTGCAAGCCAGAAGGGAGTGGCAGGATATACTTAAAGTGATGAAGGAGAAAAACCTACAACCAAGATTAGTCTACCCAGCAAGGATCTCATTCAGATTTGATGGAGAAATTAAAACCTTTACAGGCAAGCAAAAGCTGAGAGAGTTCAGCACCACCAGACCAGCTTTACAACAAATGCTAAAGGAACTTCTCTAGGCAAGAAACACAAGAGAAGGAAAACACCTACAATAACAAACCCAAAACATTTAAGAAAATGGGAATAGGAACATACATATCGATAATTACCTTAAACGTAAATGGATTAAATGCTCCCACCAAAAGACACAGACTGGCTGAATGGATACAAACACAAGACCCATATATATGCTGTCTACAAGAGACCCACTTCAGACCTAGAGACACATACAGACTGAAAGTGAGGGGATGGAAAAAGATATTCCATGCAAATGGAAATCAAAAGAAAGCTGGAGTAGCAATTCTCATATCAGACAAAATAGACTTTAAAATAAAGACAATTACAAGAGACAAAGATGGACACTATATAATGATCAAGGGATCGATCCAAGAAGAATGTATAACAATTGTAAATATTTATGCACCCAACATAGGAACATCTCAATACATAAGGCAAATACTAACAGCCATAAAAGGGGATATCGACAGTAACAAAATCATAGTAGGGGAGTTTAAAACCCCACTTTCACCAATGAACAGATCATCCAAAGTGAAAATTAATAAGGAAGCACAAGCTTTAAATGATACATTAAACAAGATGGACTTAGTTGATATTTATAGGACATTCCACCCAAAAAGAACAGAATACACATTTTTCTCAAGTGCTCATGGAACATTCTCCAGGATAGATCATATCTTGGGTCACAAATCAAACCTTGTTAAATTTAAGAAAACTGAAATCGTATCAAGTATCTTTTCCGACCACAATGCTATGAGACTAGATATCAATTACAGGAAAAGATCTGTAAAAAATACAAACACATGGAGGCTACACAATACACTACTTAATAACGAAGTGATCACTGAAGAAATCAAAGGGGAAATCAAAAAATACCTAGAAACAAATGACAATGGAGACACGACGACCCAAAACCTATGGGATGCAGCAAAAGCAGTTCTAAGAGGGAAGTTTACAGCAATACAAGCCTACCTCAAGAAACAGGAAACATCTCGAATCAACAACCTAACCTTGCACCTAAAGCAATTAGAGAAAGAAGAACAAAAAAACCCCAAAGCTAGCAGAAGGAAAGAAATCATAAAGATCAGATCAGAAATAAATGAAAAAGAAATGAAGGAAACAATAACAAAGATCAATAAAACTAAAAGCTGGTTCTTTGGGAAGATAAACAAAATTGATAAACCATTAGCCAGACTCATCAAGAAAAAAAGGGAGAAGACTCAAATCAATAGAATTAGAAATGAAAAAGGAGAAGTAACCACTGACACTGCAGAAATACAAACGATCATGAGAGATTACTACAAGCAACTCTATGCCAATAAAATGGACAACCTGGAAGAAATGGACAGATTCTTAGAAATGCACAACCTGCCGAGACTGAACCAGGAAGAAATAGAAAATATGAACAGACCAATCACAAGCACTGAAATTGAAACTGTGATTAAAAATCTTCCAACAAACAAAAGCTCTGGGCTTCCCTGGTGGCGCAGTGGTTGGGAACCTGCCTGCCAATGCAGGGGACACGGGTTCGAGGCCTGGTCTGGGAAGATCCCACATGCCGCAGAGCGACTAAGCCCGTGAGCCACAACTGAGCCTGCGCGTCTGGAGCCAGTGCTCCGCAACGGGAGAGGCCGCGATGGTGAGAGGCCCGCGCACCGCGATGAAGAGTGGCCCCTGCTCGCCGCAACTGGAGAAAGCCCTCGCACAGAAACGAAGACCCAACACAGCCAAAAAATTAAAAAAAAAAAAAAAAAAAATATATATATATAAAAGCCCAGGACCAGATGGCTTCACAGGCAAATTCTATCAAACATTTAGAGACGAGCTAACACCTATCCTTCTCAAACTCTTCCAAAATATTGCAGAGGGAGAACACTCCCCAACTCATTCTATGAGGCCACCATCATCCTGATACTAAAACCAGACAATGATGTCACAAAGAAAGAAAACTACAGGCCAATATCACTGATGAACATAGATGCAAAAATCCTCACAAAATACTAGCAAACAGAATCCAACAGCACATTAAAAGGATTATACACCATGATCAAGTGGGGTTTATTCCAGGAATGCAAGGATTCTTCAATATACGCAAATCAATCAACGTGATACACCATATTAACAAATTGAAGGAGAAAAACCATATGATCATCTCAATAGATGCAGAGAAAGCTTTCGACAAAATTCAACACCCATTTATGATCAAAGCCCTGCAGAAAGTAGGCATAGAGGGAACTTTCCTCAACATAATAAAGGCCATATATGACAAACCCACATCAAGCATCATACTCAATGGTGAAAAGTTGAAAGCATCTCCTCTAAGATCAGGAACAAGACAAGGATGCCCACCCTCACCACTTTTATTCAACATAGTTTTGGAAGTCCTAGCTACAGCAATCAGAGAAGAAAAAGAAAGAAAAGGAATCCAAATCAGAAAAGAAGAAGTAAAGCTGTCACTGTTTGCAGGTGACATGATACTATACATAGAGAATTCTAAAGATGCTACCAGAAAACTACTGGAGCTAATCAATGAATTTGGTAAAGTAGCAGGATACAAAATTAATGCAGAGAAATCTCTTGCATTCCTATACACTAATGATGAAAAATCTGAACGTGAAATTAAGAAAACACTCCCATTTACCGTTGCAACAAAAAGAATATAATACCTAGGAATAAACCTACCTAAGGAGACAAAAGACCTGTTTGCAGAAAATTATAAGACACTGATGAAAGAAATTAAAGATAATACAAATAGATGGAGAGATATACCATATTCTTGGATTGGAAGAATCAACATTTTGAAAATGACTCTACTACCCAAAGCAATCTACAGATTCAATGCAATCCCTATCAAACTACCACTGGCATTTTTCACAGAACTAGAACAAAAATTTTCACAATTTGTATGGAAACACAAAAGACCCCGAATAGCCAAAGCAATCTTGAGAACGAAAAATGGAGCTGGAGGAATCAGGCTCCCTGACTTCAGACTATACTACAAAGCTACAGTGATCAAGACAGTTTAGTACTGGCACAAAAACAGAAATATAGATCAATGGAACAGGATAGAAAGCCCAGAGATAAACCCATGCACATATGGTCACCTTATCTTTGATAAAGGAGGCAAGCATATACAGTGGAGAAAAGACAGCCTCTTCAATAAGTGGTGCTGGGAAAACTGGACAGCTACATGTAAAAGAATGAAATTAGAACACTCCCTAACACCATACACAAAAGTAAACTCAAAATGGATTAGAGACCTAAATGTAAGACTGGACACTCTAAAACTCTTAGAGGAAAATATAGGAAGAACCCTGTTTGACATAATTCACAGAAAGATCTTTTTTGATCCACCTCCTAAAGTAATGGAAATAAAAACACAAATAAACAAATGGGACCTAATGAAACTTAAAAGCTTTTGCACAGCAAAGGAAACCATAAACAAGACCAAAAGACAACCCTCAGAATGGGAGAAAATATTTGCAAATGAAGCAACTGACAAAGGGTTAATCTCCAAGATTTATAAGCAGCTCATGCAGGTCAATAACAAAAAAGCAAACAACCCAATCCAAAAATGGGCAGAAGACCTAAATAGACATTTCTCCAAAGAAGATATACAGATTACCAACAAACACATGAAAGAATGCTCAACATCATTAATCATTAGAGAAATGCAAATCAAAACTACAATGAGATATCATCTCACACTGGTCAGAATGGCCATCATCAAAAAATCTAGAAACAATAAATGCTGGAGAGGGTGTGGAGAAAAGGGAACACTCTTGCACTGTTGGTGGGAATGTAAATTGATACAGCCACTATGGAGAACAGTATGGAGGTTCCTTAAAAAACTAAAAATAGAACTACCATACGATCCTGCAATCCCACTACTGGGCATATACCCTGAGAAAACCGTAATTCAAAAAGAGTCATGTACCAAAATGTTCACTGCAGCTCTATTTACAATAGCCAGGACATGGAAGCAACCTAAGTGTCCATAATCGGATGAATGGATAAAGAAGATGTGGCACACATATACAATGGAATATTACTCAGTCATAAAAAGAAACAAAATGGAGTTATTTTTAGTGAGGTGGATGGAGTTAGAGTCTGTCATACAGAGTGAAATAAGTCAGAAAGAGAAAAACAAATACAGTATGCTAACACATATATATGGAATCTAAGGAAAAAAAAAATGGTCATGAAGAACCTATTGGTAATATGGGAATAAAGACACAGACCTACTAGAGAATGGACTTGAGTATATGAGGAGGGGGAAGGGTAAGGTGTGACAAAGAAAGAGAGTGGCATGGACATATATACACTACCAAACGTAAAATAGATAGCTAGTGGAAAGCAACCACATAGCACAGGGAGATCAGCTCTGTGCTTTGTGACCACCTAGAGGGGTGGGATAGGGAGGGTGGGAGGGAGGGAGATGCAAGAGTGAAGAGATATGAGAACATATGTATATGTATAACTGATTCACTTTGTTATAAAGCAGAAACTAACACACAATTGTAGAGTAATTATACTCCAATAAAGATGTTAAAAAACAAAAACAAAAACAAAAACAATCTACTTTGGGAAATTCCAGATGATCTAAGATTGTGCCAAATGATAAATTACTCCCAAATGACTGGGTTTAGGGATTTGAAATAAGTATTTATCTGAAATATGTGCAGAAGATACAAAGGAAACACACAAACATATGGACATACCAAATAGAAATGATACTGAATAGAATTGTCATCAAAGATCATAGTTTCAAAACTTACACATTTATGCAGCATCAATTAAGGAAAAACACCTGAGCCTTTTAAAGACAGCACTCTTTCCAACTAATTGATTTCATTATATTTTGAGAGCCTGAAGTTTAATATGACATTTCTTGAAATATAGCTCATTCTGAGCTAAAAGGAGGTATCAAGATATTCCATTGTTTTGATGTTTTCCCTTTTGAATATTGTGGGGGAGATTTTTTTTTCTCACTTTATGAATTTAGAATGCTCCTGATAATTTGTGTTCCAATTCAGTACAATTTTAAGTGCATTAGATGAAGTTAAAGAAAATTAGGGAATTCTGTGGTAAATCAGAGTATCCTTTAATAGTGAGAATATCTTATTTAGATTTATTCATTAGTTTATTTTTTCCATTTTAATTTTGATTAGTGCAATATTTATAACAGATTCATCTACTAAAGACTATTTAACTGGTTTTCTTTCAGATAAAACTCAGTGAATACTGGTTGCTGTGATTCAGATATTCTGGAAGTAAAATCTATTATCATCTGGTATGATAAGAATATGTGACCTTCTGATTGATCACTCATTTCCAGTAAAATTAATTTAACTCCCAGATCATTTAACATGATTCTTTTTTTGTTGTTATTGTCGGTTTCTTCAGCTCTTTAGGTCTACCAGTGCCTCAGGGTCATAACTGTGGACATCAATTATCATTGTACAGACAACTGTATGTGATTCAAAGGGTAGATCTTTCTGGTCATTAAGACACCAAATGAACCTGTATTGCACTTGTTTACCCAATATTGGCCAGGTGAGTTCACTAGATGATACATACTTGGCAACTAAAGGAAGATTTGAGCTTTCATCTTTTGACTCTTTTGCTGTCCTTTGTCTCCATCTTCTATCTCTTTTTCTTTCCTTCCTTCTTTCTTTTTTCCTCTTCCTTTTCCATTCTTCTTTCCATCTTTCTTTTTTCTTTCCTTTCTCATAATTATCCTTTCTTAAGAATATATATTTATACATAGTAGCTCCAGTATTACTGAGATATTACTCTTTTACCCCCAGAGAATAGGGAACCTATTTTAGTTAGAGCTTATTAAATAATTTAATTTTTAAAATCTCAAGATTCAACAGAACCTTAGAAATCATTTGGTATAATCTGGCAGTCATCCTAGCAGGCAGCCCTCCTACACAATTCCCAAGAAAATCAAGCCTCTGCTTAAATACTTTTATGGACAATCCTGTAACACTTTTTAAAAAAATTTTTATTCTTTTTTTTAATAGATTTTATTTATTTATTTATTTATTTATTTATTTATTTATTTATTTATTTATTTATTTATTTATTTATTTATTTATTGGCTGCATTGGGTCTTCTGCCGCCGGCTCTCTCCAGCTACGGTGAGCAGGGGCCACTCTTCATGGCGGCGTGAGGGCCCCTCACTGTGGTGGCCTCCCCCGCTGTGGAGCACAGGTTCCAGGCATGCAGGATCCCGTAGCTGTGGCACACAGGCTTCAGTAGTTGTGGCTCACGGGCTCTAGAGCACAGGCTCAGTAGTTGTGGCGCATGGGTCCAGTTGATCTGCAGCATGTGGGATCCTCCCAGACCAGGGCTCGAACCCATGTACCCTGCATTGGCAGGCAAACTCCCAACCACTACACCACCAGGGAAGCCCCCATCCTGTAACACTTTTCAACATCACAAACTTCTGACTTTTGCCTTGTCAGGGTCTGTGATGATTTTATCCAGAGCATCAGTGAGACAGTGCCTGTTTTTCTGGTCCTGGAGGCCAGAGATTTTTGTGGTAAATCTGCTTAACATGATCAGGAATCGCAAGAACCAGAGAAATGGATCAAAACCATGGTTCTGAAAGACCCTGAGGGCTGGCTTATGGAAACCCCAGAAATCAATAGTGCCAAAGGACAGAAGAAGAGCTGACAATGGGACATAGGTTAAGGATCTGAATCTGAGAAAAAATGGAGTGTAAGAGAAATGTAACCAGAAATGAAGCAAGAGGGGTTCCTTGATGATTGCTTTAAGTGCCGTTGAAGTACCTGGAGCTTGTCACCTTCCACAGTCAGGAGTTGTGCATGGCTAAAGTGGGCATAAAGAGCAGGGGTGGAAGTGAATCACTGGTTATTTTTCCCTGTTGGTTTTCTTCACACTTCCAGAAAGAGCAGAATGGTCTACTACTTCCACCACATGGGACAGTGGACTTCTACAATGAATTGTTCTCTGAGACTAGACCAGCTTTCCACATATTTATATTATATTTATTTGCCTGTTAAAATTTCCTCACCAAATCCCATAGACTGGGAATCTGTGAACCTGGTGAATGTGGAGATGGGGTGAGTCTAGCTTGAGGGTCACAGATCATGGAGTTAAAATGGACCCAGAGACAACATCTAGGAATGAAGCTCAGAGACCCAGCAAAAACTCAGTCTGAAGGGGATTGGTGGAGGTATAAATCAGGTAGATATTAAAGAGGCAAATTCTGAAAAAAATAAATGCAGAACAGGCAGTTTTGTCTTGGGATATAAATGATAGATTCCAAAGGGAAGAGACCCTGAGATATAATTCCAAGAATTTTTTAGAGGTCTTTTGGTGGTTGAAGAGGAGCAATTCGTGGGCTTACACTACAACTTCTTTGCATACAACTTTTTCCTAACTCTGTCTACCCTATGCCCTGCCAAAGATAAGACTTGGCTGGAACTGCCCAGGATAAACCTAGTAGAAGACCCTATGATCTCAGCAGAAAGGAGAAACATGGGAAATGGATTCCTGAAATCAAACTTCTGGGTATAAAAGTTTTATTACTTAATGTTAAAACTTATTAAAGTTTACATACCTAAGAAACAAAAGCAAAAATGGTAACTCTTAATGGACGTGGGTGCTGGTACCCAATTTAGGCTCAAGGCAGTTTTATTTTATTTCAGTGACAAAAGATGCATGACAAGGATTTGAATTAAAAGGTGCTCTGTATTTTGGAAAACCTTGATGTTGACATTACATATGAAACACAATTTTAATTGACTGTGTTAGAAAATTTAGATATTTCACTGGTCATTAGTGTAATTGGGGTTGGCAAATGCAGATCTAGAGTGCTTCAATGAAAAAAATGCAGGTGGAAACTGATTTATCCGGAGAAAGGATAAATCCTTTTAACTGATTTAACCTGGGAAAGACATTAGATTCTGCTTTTGAGATGCCCCATGATTTGGAGTATGTTGAGCTAAACTTTAATCCTCTGTTCCAAGGTAATAGTTGTTCATTCTGGAAGTCTGGTGTGGAATTACCATCTTTGATGCAGTTCCCTAAAGAGCAATCCTGCCAAAATGGGACTAATAAACCATTAGGAAAAATATGTATCTATAGAATGAGAAAACTAATAAGGTTTCTCAATAGCCTTTGAGACAAAATTTTAACACCTGTTGGGGACTGGTTAACTGCCTACTTTGTGCTTGGCACTCTTCTATATCAGGGATCAGCAAACTTTTTCTGTAAAGGACAGACAGCAAATGTTTCAGGCTTTGTGGGCCACCTGGTCTCTGTTGCAACTACTCCACTCTGTCCCTGTAGCACAAAAGCAGCCATAGACAATCTGTAGAAATGCAGGTGTCTGTGTTCTAATAAAACTTTATTTACAAAACAGGCAGTTGGCTGGATTTGGCTGCAGGCTGTAGTTTGCCAAACCCTGTTCTAGGCACTGAGTCCTAGATCAAAACTGGGTATTGATCAAAACAAATGAGGTTCTTATATGGAGCTTGCATTCTGGCACTAGGGTAGGGGTAGGGGAGCAGACAATAAAGAGAGAAACCAATAAGCAAGAAAAATATGACATTGTGGTAAGTGCTGTGCAGAGAACTAAAGCAGGATGCTGTGACAGATGACTTCTTTAGTGTGGTTGGGATGAAAGGCCACTCTGAAGAATTGGCACTCAGGATAAACTAAGTGACACTGCAAAGGGAACCGCTGGTGAAGATTTACTAAGTTGGGATGAGCTTGGTATGTTCCAGGAACCAAAAGAAGGTCAGTGGGAGCACAGTGGGTGAGAGAGAGAGAGGGAGGGAGAGAGAGAATTATTTCTTATGGAAATAACTCTAAAGAAAAATATATGCACAATGGTTTTCAGCTTGGATTTTTTTTTTAATAGTGCAAAATTAGAAACACTATCAATTCCTTCATGAGAAGGAATGTATCTTATTTATTCAATAACACAGAACTGGTACATAGGAGACTATCAGTTAATGTGGTCTAAACAATCTAGATTTCTGGCAAAAGGAAAATGACTGATTTGGTTACAGCTGACCCTTGAACAACACACAGGTTAGGCGATCCAACCTTCTGCACAGTTGAAAATCTGCATATAACTTAGAGTTGACGCCCTCTGGACTGAGGTTCCTCTGTATCCCTGACGCTGAGTCCGAGAATTGAACCAACTGCAGATTGTGTAGTATCATAGTATTTACTGTTGAAAAAAATCCACATGTAAGTGGATCCGCACAGTTCAAACCCATGTTGTTCAACTTCTGTTGAGTGCTTATCCAGGAGTAGCATTGCAGGGTCATAGGGTATATGTATGCATAGCTTTGGTAGATACTATCAAACATTTTCCAAAGTTGTCCCAATTTAGATGCCTACCAGTAAGGTAAGAAAGTTCCATTGTTCCATATCCTTGCCAATATTTTAGCATTGTTGATCTTTCATTTTAGTCAATTCAGTGGGTATGTGGTAGTTTATTTTTGTTTAATTTTGTATTTTTTTGATAATTAATTAAGGTGAGTATTTTTTCATGTATTAGTTGGCTATTTTGATATCTGATTTTGTGAAATATCTATTCAAGTCTTTTTTGCATTTTAAAATTGAGGATGTCTGTCTTTTTCTTATTGATTTTTCAAGAGTTCTTTTTGTATTCTGTTACACACATACTTCTATCACTTGACTCTCTTTCATACTATGTATATTTTAAATATCACCTGATGCTCTTTTATACTACAGTGACTTTTATGCATCCAAGTCAATATTCCATATTCAATCTTCTTTGGCTAACAACACTTGCTAATCCTGCTCCATATGTGCCACATACCACCCCATGGTGAAATATTCCCTTATCTCTTTTTTTTTTTTAACTTTTTTTTATATTCGAGTATAACCAATTAACAATCTTGTGATAGTTTCAGGTGCACAGCCATACATATGCATGTTTCCCTTCTCCCCCCAGACACCTTATCTTTTATTGTCAAGTACCTCAGCTTCTTCAAAATTCAGATGAAAACTTACCTCTTGGATGTCTTTGTGTATAAGCATCCATAATCTATAGTCACCTTAATACTGATTTTCTACTGTAAAGAAGGCTTATATGTTGCTTGTATTGGTCCTAAGTTTGTGTGTATATGTGTGTGTTTGTGTCTTAGCACATAGTTGATACTCAATAAATGTGAATTTTGTTGTCTAAACTACAAATAGTTGTAAATAAATATTTATATTATCATAAACTAATAATTATGTAACTTAGATGTAATAAATTCTAAATAAATATTTATTTTCTTCTTTGAATAATTTCAGGAATTGCTTCACTTGATTGTCTTCATTTCTTTTTTAATCTCATCTGCAACTTCAGCCTTCTCAGCACCTGAAAATTAAAATGGGAAATTAAGTTGAGGAATTAAGAAGTCAGAGTTTATTGTTGAATAAAATGAAATAACCTCCCAAGAGTTTTATTTTTTTAATATTTAATTTTGTAAACATTTTATAATTTTTAAAATAAAACAAAAATGCATAATAATTATAGGGTGAATTTTTGTAATCATAACCCAACTCAAGAAATAAGCCATTTCCAGCACTCAGAGGCCCTCTGTGAGGCTCTGCTCCATCAGACTTTCTCTCTCTTCAGAGTATCTTCTATCATTAATTTTATGGTACTTAATCCCTTGAATTTTTAAAAAATTGTCTTACCATATATTCAAACATTCCTGAATACTATAGTTTTATTTTGCATGTTTTTGAACTTTATATAGTTTGAATCCTACTGTAAGAATTCTTTTAACTTGCTTCTTTGGTTCAACATTGTTTGAAAGATGAATTCATGCTGTGTGTCAAATCAATTTATTTTTATTTTTGCACATATGCCATTGTGTGAATGGAATTGTATGAATTACTATGATTTACTTATCTGTCCTCCTGTTGATAAACTTTTGGATTATCTGCAGTTTGGGGTTATGGCAAAGAGCGGTGTTATCAACATTCTTAAACAGGGAGCTTGGTGAACATTTATACGCATTTCTAGAGTAAATACTCAAAAGTGGTATTACTGGTCATATGGTATGTACATCTTTAATGTTCTTAGATAATGACAACACAACACCACACATCAGCTGACAAGTGGATTGAAGTTTTACTGAGCATGGCCCTGCCCACCAGAGGGACAAGACCCAACTCTACCCACCACCAGTTCCTCCCGTCAGGAAGCTTGCACAAGCTTCTTAAATAGCCTCATCCACCAGAGGGCAGACAGCAGAAGCAAGAAGAACTACAGTCCTGCAGCCTGCAGAATGAGAACCACAATGGCAGATAGTGAGATTAAATGAAAAGGCACAGGACTATGTCCCAGATGAAGGAACAAACTAAAACCCCAGAAAAACAACTAAGTGAAGTGGAAATAGTCAACCCTCCAGAAAAAGAATTCAGAATAATGATAGTGAAGATGATCCAGGACCTCAGAAAAAGAATGGAGGCAAGGATAGAGAAGATGCAAGAAATGTTTAACAAAGACCTAGAAGAATTAAAGAACAAACAAACAGAGATGACCAATACAATAACTGAAATGAAAAATACACTAGAAGGAATCAATAGCAGAATAACTGAGGCAGAAGAATGGATAAGTGACCTGGAAGACAGAATGGTGGAAATCAATGCTGCAGAGCAGAATAAAGAAAAGAGAATGAAAAGAAATGAAGGATGTCTAAGAGACTTCTGGGACAACATTAAACACACCAACATTCACATTATAGGGGTCCCAGAAGGAGAAGAGACAAAGGACCTGAGAAAATATTTGAAGAGATAATAGCTGAAAAATTCCCTAACATGGGAAAAGAAACAGTCACCCAAGTCCAGGAAGCACAGAGAGTCCCAGGCAGGATAAACCCAACAAGGAATACACAGAGACACATAGTAATCAAATTGACAAAAATGAAAGACAATGAAAAAATATTAAAAGCAACAAGGGCAAAATGACAAATAACATACAAGGGAACACCCATAAGGTTATCAGCTGATTTTCAGCAGAAATTCTGCAGGCCAGAGGGAGTGGCATGATATATTTAAAGTGGTAAAAAGGAAGAATCTACAACCAAGAATACTCTAGCCAGCAAGGCTCTCATTCAGATTTGATGAAGAAATCAAAAGCTTTACAGACAAGCAAAAGCTAAGAGAATTCAGCACCACCAGACCAGCTTTGCAACAAATGCTAAAGGAATTCCTCTAGGCGGAAAGGAGATCAGCAACTTAAAACAACCTTGTACATATATAGACTGCTATATCGAAACCTCATGGGAACAACAAACCTAAAAACTACAATAGATACACACAAAAAAAGAAAGAGCAACCCAAACAAAACACTAAAAATGGTCATCAAACCACAGGAGAACAAAAGAGGAAGGGAAGAAAAAAGACCTACAAAAACAAACCCAAAACAATTAAGAAAATGGCAATAGGAACAAACATATGGATAATTACCTTAAATGTAAATGGATTAAATGCTCCAACCAAAAGACAAAGACTGGCTGAATGGATACAAAAACAATACCTGTATATATGCTGTCTACAAGAGACCCCCTTCAGACCTAGGGACACATACAGACAGAAAGTGAGGGGATGGAAGAAGGTATTCCATGCAAATGGAAATCAAAAGAAAGATAGAGTAACAATACTCATATCAGACAAAATAGACTTTAAAATAAAGATTGATATAAGAGAAAAAGAAGGACACTACATAATGATAAATGGATCAATCCAAGAAGATATAACAATTGTAAATATACATGCACCCAACATAGGAGCACCTCAATATATAAGGCAAATACTAACAGCCATAAAGGGAGAAATTGACAGTAACACAATAATAACGGGGGATTTAACACCCCACTTTCATCAATGGAGAGATCATCCAGAAAGAAAATCAATAAGGAAACATAGTCTTTAAATGACACGTTAGACCAGATGGACTTAATTGATATTTATAGAGCATTCCATCCAAAAGCAGCAGAATACTCATTCTTCTCAAGTGCACACAGAATCATTCCCCAGGATTCACCACATGCTGGGCCACAGTGTGAGCCTTGGTAAATTTAAGAAAATTGAAAACATATCAAGCATCTTTTCTGACCACAACACTATGAGATTAGAAATAAACCACAAGAAAAAAAAAACTGTAAAAAACACAAACACAAGGAGGTTAAACAATATGCTACTAAACAACCAATGGATCACTGAAGAAATCAAGGAGGAAATCAAAAAATACCTAGAGACAAATGAAAATGAAAGCACAATGATCCAAAACCTATGGGATGCAGCAAAATCAGTTCTAAGACGGAAGTTAATAGCTATAGAGTCTTACCTCAGGAAATAAGAAAAATCTCAAGTAAACAACCTAACCTTACACCTAAAGCAACTAGAGAAATAAGAACAAACAAAACCTAAAGTTAGTAGAATGAAAGAAATCATAAAGATCAGAGCAGAATAAATGAAATAGAGACAAAGAAAACAATGACAAGATCAATGAAACTAAAACGTGGTTCTTTGAAAAGATAAATAAAATTGATAAACCTTTAGCTAGACTCATCAAGAAAAAAAGGGAGAGGACTCAAATCAATAAAATTAGAAATGAAAAAGGAGAAGTTACAACTGACACCACAGAAATACAAAGGATCATAAGAGACTACTACACGCAACTGTATGCCAATAAAATGGACAACCTGGAAGAAATGGACAAACCCTTAGAAAGGTACAATCCCCCAAGACTGAAACAGGAAGAAATAGAAAATATGAACAGACCAATCACAAGCACTGAAATTGAAACTGTGATTAAAAAACTCCCAACAAACAAAAGTCCAGGACCTGATGGCTTCATAGGCGAATTCTATCAATATCAAACACTTAGAGAAGAGCTAACACCTATCGTTCTGAAACTGTTCCGAAAAATTGCAGAGGAAGGAAAACTCCCAAACTCATTCTATGAGGCCACGATCACCCTGAAACCAAAACCAAAGATACCACAAAAAAAGAAAATTGCAGGCTAATATCACTGATGAACATAGACCCAAAAATCGTCAACAAAATACTAGCAATCCGAATCCAACAGTACTTTAAAAGGATCATACCCCATGATCAAGTGGGATTTATCCCAGGGATGCAAGGATTTTTCAATATCTGCAAATCAATCAGTGTGATACACCACATCAACAAATTGAAGAATAAAAACCATATGATCATCTCAATAGATGCAGAAAAAGATTTTGACAAAATTCAACACCCATTTATGATAAAAACTCTCCAGAATGTGGGCATAGAGGGAACCTACCTCAACATAAGAAAGGCCATATATGACAAACCTACAGCTAACATCATACTCAATGGTGAAAAGTTGAAAGCATTTCCTCTAAGATCAGGAACAAGAGAAGGATGTCCACTCTCACCACTATTATTCAACATAGTTTTGGAAGTCCTAGCTATGGCAGTCAGAGAAGAAAAAGAAAGAAAAGGAATCCAAATTGGAAAAGAAGTTAAACTCTCATTGTCTGCAGATGACATGATACTATACATAGAAAATCCTAAAGATGCTACCAGAAAACTACTGAAGCTCATCAATGAATTTGGTAAAGTTGCAGGTTACAAAATTAATACATAGAAATCTGTTGTATTTCTATACCTTAACAATGAAAGAACAGAAAGAGAAATTCAAGAAATAGTCCCATTTACCATCTCATCAAAAAGAATAAAATACCTAGGAATAAACCTGCCTAAGGAGACAAAAACCTGTACTCTGAAAACTATGACACTGATGAAAGAAATTGCAGATGACATGAACAGATGGAAAGATATACCATGTTCTTGGATTGGAAGAATCAATACTGTCAAAATGACTATACTACCCAAGGCAATCTACAGATTCAAAGCAATACTTATCAAAGTACCAATGGCATTTTTCACAGAACTAGAACAAAAAATCTTAAAATTTGTGTGGAGACACAAAAGACCCCAAATAGCCAAAGCAATCTTGAGAAAGGAAAACAGAGCTGGAGGAATCAGGCTCCTTGACCTCAGAATATACCACAAAGCTATAGTCATCAAAACAGTATGGTACTTTCACAAAAATAGAAATATAGATCAGTGGAACAGGATAGGAAGCCCAGAAATAAACCCATCACCTGTGGTCAGTTAATCTACAACAAAGGAGGCAAGACTATACAATGGAGGAAAGACAGTCTCTTCAATAAATAGTGCTGTGAAAACTGGACAGCTACATGTGAAAAAATGAAATTAGAACATTTTTTAACACCATACACTAAAATAAGCTCAAAATGGATTAAAGACTTAAATGTTGAGACTGGGCACTATAAAAGTCTTAGAGGAAAACATAGGCATTACACTTTCTGACATAAATCACAGCAATATCTTTTTAGATCCATCTCCCAGAGTAATGGAAATAAAAACAAAAATAAACAAATGGGACCTAATTAATCTCAAAAGCTTTTGCACAGCAAAGGAAACCATAAACAAAACGAAAAGACAACCCCCAGATTGGGAGAAAAATATTTGCAAATGACGTGACCGACAAGATATTAGTCTCCAAAATTTACAAACAGCTCATGTGGCTTAACATCACCAAAACAAACAACCCAATCAAAAAATGGGCAGAAGACCTGAATAGACATTTCTCCAAAGAAGAAATACAGATGGGGACTTCCGTGGCAGTCCAATGGTTAAGACTTTGCCTTCCAATGCAGGGAGTGCGGGTTTGATCCCTGGTGGGGAGCTAGGATCCCACATGCCTCACGGTGCTCCCCCACACAAAAAAACCCCAAAACATGAGACAGAAGTAATATTGGAGAAAATTCTATAAAGACTTAAAAAAAAAATGGTCCACGTTAAAAAAAAAAAAAACCTTTAAAAAAGAAAAAAGAAGACATACAGATGACCAAGAGGCACATGAAAAGATGTTCAACATTGCTAATTATTAGAGAAATGCACATCAAAACTACAATGAGATATCACCTCACACCAGTCAAAATAGCTTTTATCAAAATATCCACAAACAATAAATGCTGGAGAGGGTGTGGAGAGAAGGAAACACTCTTACACTGTTGGTGAGAATGTAAACTGGTATAGCCACTATGGAGAACAGTATGGAGGTTCCATAAGAAACTAAAAATAGAGCTACCATATGATCCTGCAATCCCACTCCTGGGCATATATCTGGAGAAATACATGGTCTGAAAGGATACATGCACCCCAATGTTCATTGCAGCACTGTTTACAATAGCTAAGACATGGAAGCAACCTAAATGTTCATCAATAGAGGAATGGATAAAGAAGATGTGGTACATATATACAATGGAATATTATTCAGCCATAAAAAAGAATGAAATCATGCCACCTGCAGCAACATGGATGGACCTAGAGATTGTCATAGTGAGTGAAGTAAGTCAGAGAAAGACAAATATATGTTATCGCTTGTATGTGGAATCTAAAAAAATGATACAAATGAACTTATTTACAAAAGAGAAACAGGCTCACAGACTTAGGGAACAAACTTATGGTTACGGGGAGAAGGGTGGGGGGAAGGGATAGTTAGGGAGTTTGGGATTGACATGTATACACTGTTGTATTTAAAATGGATAACCAACAAAGACCTACTATATAGCACTGGGAACTCTGCTCAGTATTATGTAACAACCTAAATGGGAAAAGAATTTGAAAAAGAATAGATACATGTATATGTATAACTGAATCTCTTTGCTGTACACCTGAAAATATCACAACTTTGTTAATCAACTATACTGCAATATAAAATAAAAAGTTTTAAAAAATCCAAAAAACAAAAAACAAAGCTATCCACCCCATCGGATGGCCAGGAACCAATAACAAAAAAACAAAAACAAAAACAAAAAACAAACAAACAAACAGAAGCCCTGAGAGTTCAAACCCTGCCTCCACTACTGAACTGCTGTTGATTTTCAGCCCAGGTTCAATTTCACTACCTGGAAAATACATTAACACAGACACACAGAGTTGTAACAGAAAATAAATGAAGTATCAAATATAAAGTGTCTAGTGCAGTGCTTTGCACATGATAGGTTTTTTTTTTTTTTAAACATCTTTATTGGAGTATAATTGCTTTACAATGGTGTGTTAGTTTCTGTTATAACAAAGTGAATCAGTTATACATATACATATGTTCCCATAGCTCTTCCCTCTTGCGTCTCTCTGCCTCCTGCCCTCCCTATCCCACCCCTCTAGGTGGTCACAAAGTACCGAGCTGATCTCCCTGTCCTATGCGGCTGCTTCCCACTAGCTATCTATTTTGCATTTGGTAGTGTATATACGTCCATGCCACTCTCTCACCCTGTCACATCTTACCCCTCCCACTCCCCATATCCTCAAGTCCATTTTCTAGTAGGTCTGTGTCTTTATTCCCGTCTTGCCACTAGGTTCTTCATGACCTTTTTTTTTTTCCCTTAGATTCCATATATATGTGTTAGTATACTGTATTTGTTTTTCTCTTTCTGACTTACTTCACTCTGTATGACAGACTCTAACTCCATCCACCTCACTACAAATACCTCCATTTCATTTCTTTTTATGGCTGAGTAATATTCCATTGTATATATGTGCCACATCTTTATCCATTCATCCAATGATGGACACTTAGGTTGCTTCCATGTCCTGGCTATTGTAAATAGAGCTGCAATGAACATTTTGGTACATGACTCTTTTTGAATTATGGTTTTCTCAGGGTATATGCCCAGTAGTGGGATTGCTGGGTTGTATGGTAGTTCTATTTTTAGTATTTGAAGGAACCTCCATACTGTTCTCCATAGTGGCTGTATCAGTTTACATTCCCACCAACAGTGCAAGAGTGTTCCCTTTTCTCTACACCCTCTCCAGCATTTATTGTTTCTAGATTTTTTGATGATGGCCATTCTGACCGGTGTGAGATGATATCTCATTGTAGTTTTGATTTGCATTTCTCTAATTATGAATGATGTTGAGCATTCTTTCATGTGTCTGTTGGCAATCTGTATATCTTCTTTGGAGAAATGTCTATTTAGGTATTCTGCCCATTTTTGGATTGGATTGTTTGTTTTTTTGTTATTGAGCTGCATGAGCTGCTTGTAAATCTTGGAGATTAATCCTTTGTCAGTTGCTTCATTTGCAAATATTTTCTCCCATTCTGAGGGTTGTCTTTTGGTCTTGTTTATGGTTTCCTTTGCTGTGCAAAAGCTTTTAAGTTTCATTAGGTCCCATTTGTTTATTTGTGTTTTTATTTCCATTTCTCTAGGAGCCGGGTCAAAAAGGATCTTGCTGTGATTTATGTCATAGAGTGTTCTGCCTATGTTTTCCTCTAAGAGTTTGATAGTGTCTGGCCTTACACTTAGGTCTTTAATCCATTTTGAGTTTATTTTTGTGTATGGTGTCAGGGAGTGTTCTAATTTCATACTTTTACATGTACCTGTCCAGTTTCCCCAGCACCACTTATTGAAGAGGCTGTCTTTTCTCCACTGTATATGCTTGCCTCCTTTATCAAAGATAAGGTGACCATATGTGCGTGGGTTTATCTCTGGGCTTTCTATCCTGTTCCATTGATCTATATTTCTGTTTTTGTGCCAGTACCAAACTGTCTTGATTACTGTAGCTTTGTAGTATAGTCTGAAGTCAGGGAGCCTGATTCCTCCAGCTCCATTTTTCGTTCTCAAGATTGCTTTGGCTATTCGGGTTCTTTTGTGTTTCCATACAAATTGTGAAATTTTTTGTTCTAGTTCTGTGAAAAATGCCAGTGGTAGTTTGATAGGGATTGCATTGAATCTGTAGATTGCTTTGGGTAGCAGAGTCATTTTCACAATGTTGATTCTTCCAATCCAAGAACATGGTACATCTCTCCATCTATTTGTATCATCTTTAATTTCTTTCATCAGTGTCCTATAATTTTCTGCATACAGGTCTTTTGTCTCCTTAGGTAGGTTTATTCCTAGATATTTTATTCTTTTTGTTGCAATGGTAAAAGGGAGTGTTTTCTTAATTTCACTTTCAGATTTTTCATCATTAGTTTATAGGAATGCAAGAGATTTCTGTGCATTAATTTTGTATCCTGCTACTTTACCAAATTCATTGATTAGCTCTACTAGTTTTCTGGTAGCATCTTTAGGATTCTCTATGTATAGTATCCTGTCATCTGCAAACAGTGACAGCTTTACGTCTTCTTTTCCAATTTGGATTCCTTTTATTTCTTTTTCTTCTCTGATTACTGTGGCTAACACTTCCAAAACTATGTTGAATAATAGTGGTGAGAGTGGGCAACCTTGTCTTGTTCCTGATCTTAGTGGAAATGGTTTCAGTTTTTCACCATTGAGAACAAGGTTGGCTGTGGGTTTGTCATATATGGCCTTTATTATGTTGAGGAAAGTTCCCTCTATGCCTACTTTCTGCAGGGCTTTGATCATAAATGGGTGTTGAATTTTGTCGAAAGCTTTCTCTGCATCTATTGAGATGATCATATGGTTTTTCTCCTTCAATTTGTTAATATGATGTATCACGTTGATTGATTTGCGTATATTGAAGAATCCTTGCATTCCTGGAATAAACCCCACTTGATCATGGTGTATGATCCTTTTAATGTGCTGTTGGATTCTGTTTGCTAGTATTTTGTTGAGGATTTTTGCATCTGTGTTCATCGGTGATATTGGCCTGTAGTTTTCTTTCATTGTGACATCTTTGTCTGGTTTTGGTATCAGGGTGATGGTGGCCTCGTAGAATGAGTTGGGGAGTGTTCCTCCCTCTGCAATATTTTGGAAGAGTTTGAGAAGGATAGGTGTTAGCTCTTCTCTAAATGTTTGATACAATTCGCCTGTGAAGCCATCTGGTCCTGGGCTTTTGTTTGTTGGAAGATTTTTAATCACAGTTTCAATTTCAGTGCTTGTGATTGGTCTGTTCATATTTTCTATTTCTTCCTGGTTCAGTCTCGGCAGGTTGTGCATTTCTAAGAATCTGTCCATTTCTTCCAGGTTGTCCATTTTATTGGCATAGAGTTGCTTGTAGTAATCTCTCATGATCGTTTGTATTTCTGCAGTGTCAGTGGTTACTTCTCCTTTTTCATTTCTAATTCTATTGATTTGAGTCTTCTCCCTTTTTCTCTTGATGAGTCTGGCTAATGGTTTATCAATTTTGTTTATCTTCTCAAAGAACCAGCTTTTGGTTTTATTGATCCTTGTTATTGTCTCCTTCATTTCTTTTTCATTTATTTCTGATCTGATCTTTATGATTTCTTTCCTTCTGCTAGCTTTGGGGTTTTTTTGTTCTTCTTCCTCTAATTGCTTTAGGTGCAAGGTTAGGTTGTTTATTCGAGATGTTTCCTGTTTCTTGAGGTAGGCTTGTATTGGTATAAACTTCCCTCTTAGAACTGCTTTTGTTGCATCCCATAGGTTTTGGGTTGTCGTGTCTCCATTGTCATTTGTTTCTAGGTATTTTTTGATTTCCCCTTTGATTTCTTCAGTGATCACTTCGTTATTAAGTAGTGTATTGTGTAGCCTCCATGTGTTTGTATTTTTTACAGATCTTTTCCTGTAATTGATATCTAGTCTCATAGCATTGTGGTCGGAAAAGATACTTGATACGATTTCAATTTTCTTAAATTTACCAAGGCTTAATTTGTGACCGAAGATATGATCTATCCTGGAGAATGTTCCATGAGCACTTGAGAAAAATGTGTATTCTGTTCTTTTTGGGTGGAATGTCCTATAAATATCAACTAAGTCCATCTTGTTTAATGTATCATTTAAACTTGTGCTTCCTTATTTATTTTCATGTTGGATGATCTGTCCATTGGTGAAAGTGGGGTGTTAAAGTCCCCTACCATGATTTTGTTACTGTCGATTTCCCCTTTTATGGCTGTTAGTATTTGCCTTATGTATTGAGGTGCTCCTATGTTGGGTGCATAAATATTTACCATTGTTATACCTTCCTCTTGGATCGATCCCTTGATCATTATATACTGTCCTTCTTTGTCTCTTGTAATAGTCTTTATTTTAAAGTCTATTTTGTCTGATATGAGAATTGCTACTCCAGCTTTCTTTTGATTTCCATTTGCATGGAATATCTTTTTCCATCCCCTCACTTTCAGTCTGTATGTGTCCCTAGGTCTGAAGTGGGTCTCTTGTAGACAGCATATATATGGGTCTTGTGTTTGTATCCATTCAGCCAGTCTGTGTCTTTTGGTGGGAGCATTTAATCCATTTACATTTAAGGTAATTATCGATATGTATGTTCCTATTCCCATTTTCTTAAATGTTTTGGGTTTGTTATTGTAGGTGTTTTCCTTCTCTTGTGTTTCTTGCCTAGAGAAGTTCCTTTAGCATTTGTTGTAAAGCTGGTCTGGTGGTGCTGAACTCTCTCAGCTTTTGCTTGCCTGTAAAGGTTTTAATTTCTCCATCAAATCTGAATGAGATCCTTGCTGGGTAGACTAATCTTGGTTGTAGGTTTTTCTCCTTCATCACTTTTAAGTATATCCTGCCACTCCCTTCTGGCTTGCAGAGTTTCTGCTGAAAGATCAGCTGTTAACCTTATGGGGATGCCCTTGTGTGTTATTTGTTGTTTTTCCCTTGCTGCTTTTAATATGTTTTCTTTATATTTAATTTTTGATAGTTTGATTAATATGTGTCTTGGTGTGTTTCTCCTTGGATTTATCCTGTATGGGACTCTCTGTGCTTCCAGGACTTGATTAACTATTTCCTTTCCCATATTAGGGAAGTTTTCAACTATAATCTCTTCAAATATTTTCTCAGTCTCTTTCTTTTTCTCTTCTTCTTCTGGGACCCCTATAATTCGAATGTTGGTGCGTTTAATGTTGTCCCAGAGGTCTCTGAGACTGTCCTCAGTTCTTTTCATTCTTTTTTCTTTATTCTGCTCTGCAGTAGTTATTTCCACTATTTTATCTTCCAGGTCACTTATCCGTTCTTCTGCCTCAGTTATTTTGCTATTGTTCCCGTCTAGAGTATTTTCAATTTCATTTATTGTGTTTTTCATCGTTGCTTGGTTCCTCTTTAGTTCTTCTCCATCCTTGTTAAATGTTTCTTGCATTTTGTCAACTCTATTTCCAAGATTTTGGATCATCTTTACTATCATTATTCTGAATTCTTTTTCAGGTAGACTGCCTATTTCCTCTTCATTTGTTAGGTCTGGTGTGTTTTGACCCTGCTCCTTTATCTGCTGTGTGTTTTTCTGTCTTCTCATTTTGCTTATCTTACTGTGTTTGGGGTCTCCTTTTCACAGGCTGCAGGTTCGTAGTTCCCGTTGTTTTTGGTATCTGTCCCCAGTGGCTAAGGTTGGTTCAGTGGGTTGTGTAGGCTTCCTGGTGGAGGGGACTAGTGCCTGTGTTCTGGTGGATGAGGCTGGATCTTGTCTTTCTGGTGGGCACGTCCACGTCTGGTGGTGTGTTTTGGGGTGTCTGTGTTCTTATTATGATTTTAGGCAGCCTCTCTGCTAATGGATGGGGCTGTGTTCCTGTCTTGCTAGTTGTTTGGTATAGGGTGTCCAGTACTGTAGCTTGCTGGTCGTTGAGTGAAGCTGGGTCTTGGTGTTGAGATGGAGATCTCTGAGAGATTTTCGCCGTTTGGTATTACGTGGCACTGGGAGGTCTCTTGTGGACCGGTGTCCTGAAGTTGGCTCTCCCACCTCAGAGGCACAGCCCTGATGCCTGGCTGGAGCACCAAGAGCCTTTCATCCACACGGCTCCAAATAAAAGGGAGAAAAATAGAAAGAAAGAAAGAAAGAAAGAGGATAAAATAAAATAAAATAAAATAAAGCTATTATAATAAAAAATAAGAAAAAAATTGTTAAGAAAAAATTTATTAAGAAAAAAATTTTTTTTAATTTTTTAAAATAAATTTATTTATTTTTTATAATAAAAAAAAGAAAGAATTAAGAAAAAAATTTATTAAGAAAAAAAATTTTTTAAAGTAAAAAATATGAAGAAACTTATTAAGAAAAAATTTTTAATTTTTAAAAATAGAAAATAAGGAAAAAATTATTAAGAAATCATTTATTAAGAAAAAAAATTTTTTAAGTAAAAAAAAAAAGAAACGGACAGACCGAACCCTAGGACATATGGTGAAAGCAAAGCTATACAGACAAAATCTCACCCAGAAGCATACACATATACACTCACAGAAAAAGGAAAAGGGGAAAAATTAATATATCCTGCTCCCAAAGTCCACCTCCTGAATTTGGGATGATTCGTTGTCTATTCAGGTATTCAACAGATGCAGGTACCTCAAGTTGTTTGTGGAGCTTTAATCCGCTGCTTCTGAGGCTGCTGGGAGAAATTTCCCTTTCTCTTCTTTGTTCGTACAGCTCCCAGGGTTCAGCTTTGGATTTGGACCTGCCTCTGCGTGTAGTTCGCCTGAGGGCGTCTGTTCTTCACTCACACAGGACGAGGTTAAAGGAGCAGCTGCTTTGGGGGCTCTGGCTCACTCAGGCGGGGGGAGGGAAGGGTACGGATGCGGGCTGAGCCTGCAGCGGCAGAGGCCGGCGTGACGTTGCACCAGCCTGAGGTGTGCCATATGTTCTCCCAGGGAAGTTGTCCCTGGATCACAGGACCCTGGCAGTGGCAGGCTGTACCAGCTCCCGGGAGGGGCGGTGTGGATAGTGACCTGTGCTCGCACACAGGCTTCTTGGTGGCGGCAGCAGCAGCCTTAGCGTCTCATGCCCGTCTCTGGGGTCCGCGCTGATAGCCGCGGCTCGCGCCGTCTCTGGAGCTCATTTAGGCGGCGGTCTGAATCCCCTCTCCTTGCGCACCAGGAAACAAAGAGGCAAGAAAAAGTCTCTTGCCTCTTCAGCAGCTGCAGACTTTTCCCCAGAATCCCTCCCGGCTCGCTGTGGTGTGCTAACCCCTTCAGGCTGTGTTCACGCAGCCCACCCCAGTCCTCTCCCTGGGATCTGACCGAAGCCCGAGCCTCAGCTCCCAGCCCCGCCCACCCTAGCGGGTGAGTAGACAAGCCTCTCGGGCTGGTGAGTGCTGCTCAGCACCGATCCTCTGTGCGGGAATCTGTCCGCTTTGCCCTCCGCACCCCTGTGGCTGCGCTCTCCTCCGTGGCTCTGAAGCTTCCCCCCTCTGCCACCCGCAGTCTCCGCCCGCGAAGGGGCTTCCTAGTGTGCGGAAACCTTTCCTCCTTCACAGCTCCCTCCCACTGGTGCAGGTGCCGTCCCTATTCTTTTGTCTCTGTTATTTCTTTTTTCCTTTGCCCTACCCAGGTACGTGGGGAGTTTCTTGCCTTTTGGGAGGTATGACGTTTTCTGCCAGCGTTCAGTGGGTGTTCTGTAGGAGCAGTTCCACGTGTAGATGTATTTCTAATGTATCTGTGGGAAGGAAGTTGATCTCCACGTCTTACTCTTCCGCCATCTTGCCCAGACCCCCGGCACAGAAGTCACATGATAGGTTCTTAAATGTTATTTCTCTTTCTGTTGAAAAAGGAAAGTATTAACCTGTCTTAATGCTCACCCTCTATTTCCTGAAGTATATGAATAAGACTTTAAGATGTGTCTATTTCTAACCTGCCAAAATTTGTGGCTTTCATTTCTTCTGAGAAAAGTAATTTACAATTTTGTGGAATGAATATTAATTCATAATTCCTACAGGATAACCAGTTTCCAGTGGACTGAAGAAGGACCCTCTCAAGGGAGAAAAAGATTAAACAGTACAGAACAAAGCATGGTGCTTGTGCTGGCCTTTTGTGTGAACATGTGTGCCAGCATGGACCTACCCTTGCTTCCACAGTCCAGTAAAATTCCAGCTTCACCAGATTATAGTGTGTGCATATGTATGTATGTTTATAACACAGTTTTCTGTGCTTATCACATTGGAGTATGTGTGCCTGGAAGAAATGGCACAAAGAGCTAAAGGAGAAACATTGCCAATAACCAGCAAGCTTGGAGGAATTTCCTGAAACAGGTAATTTTTCGTTTCTTGGAAATTTTTGTTGGTAAATTAAAATAATCAGTGATAAGTTATTAGCAGCATGCAAATTTTGCATGGATTTTTTACAAACAGTGTTTTAGGGAAACTCTGTACCTGTAGTGGGCTACTTTGGGCTGTTCCCTAACTCCTCTGGGGGAACATATGAACTTTTGCATTAGAGAGATAAGAAAAGGTTGAAAATTAACATAATCTATGGAGTCTTCTTACATGCTCTTAGATCATCTACCATTCTCCTTTTGTGGCTTTATTTCCTAAAACCCTGACAAAACAGTACCTTCTTTTCTTCTTTGGCACAGACAAAGCTGGGGCTGGGGTGAGGGGTGAGGAGGAAGGCTCTGGTAGGGTTTGTTATCTCCCTTTCATGTTTGTGGCAAATTCTACCCTAATTTCTAAGTCAATCTACAAAAGCAGAAGTAATTATAAACCCTCCAACAAAATCCTCACACATTCTTAAAAGCAAAGTCACAGGAAATCAGTGGAGCTAGATTCATATATTTTAATGAATTTTCTTTTCTCTGCCTAATTCATATACAGATATTTTACACTTCATATTCTAGTTTGAAACCATCTATCATCATTGTTAAGAGTTTAAATTCTGTATCCCACATTCTACAAGGTAAGATACTGTATTTCACACTTGTGAAATGAGGGGTTTGGTCTGATTCTGTGATCCCTGTATTTTCTTCCACTTATCAAATTCCAGGATCCCACTCTGATTAAGTGCTTAGTGTGACAAGGGAAAACTGAGTTTAACATAAAGTTGATTTGCTACAAAGACTCGGGTAATTAAGAAATCTTCATTAACTTGGATAGACCTTTTTAGCTAGCTATGTTTTGCCTTAATTCTGGTAATAATAACAAAGTCAATGAACTTACTACCTTTCCATTAAGTGCCTCTAAATGTTTTATTCAGAAGAACAATGATTCTTGGGGGGTTATATATGTCTCTGCATGATGAACTTTATCATTTGATTAGCTCACATAAGTTTTGAGTTCAAGGTGAAAACTAGGTATGGAAACATTAACATGGCTTTAATTCATTTATGTCATTATGAAAGCCTTTACAAAATACACTTGTTAACTTTCTCATAATGATCTAGGTAGTCAGTGTTTTGGCATGTTTCCTTTTAACACTTGTTAGAGGTCAAGTGTCAATGGTATATTTTTCACTTTCTTATGTGTTCAAGCATATGTAAGGTGTTTTTTAAAAAAAATTACATGCAAAATTTACTATTCAGTGTATATAATTCTGTGCCCTTTTGACATGTGAATAAAGTTGTGTATCCAACACCATGGTCATGATACTGCACATTTCCATTACACAAAAATTCTCTTGTGCTTCTTTGTAGTCAACTCTTTCCCCCAACTCTACCCTCTGGAAATCATGAATCTGTTTTCTGTGCCTATGGTTTTGCCTGATCAGAGTGTCACATGATAAAATACAATGTGTAGTCTTTTGAGACTTTGTCTTTGGCCCAACAAAATGCATTTGAGATTCATTCATGTCTGTGTGAATCAGTAGGTCACTCTTTTTCATTGCTGAGTAGTGTTCCACTGTGTGACTGCATTGCAGTTTGTTTATCCATTTGCAAGTTGAAAGACACTTCATTTATTACTGGTTTTTGGCAATTATGAATAAAGCTGGTCTAAACATTTGCATACATTTTGTGTGCGTGGACATAAGTTTTCATATTTCTTGGGCAAATACCTAGGAGTGAGATTGCAGAGTAGTATGGTAAGCATATGTTTAATTATAATAAACCATTAAACTATTTTCCAAATTGGTTGCACCATTTTGCATTTCTACCAATAATGTATGAGAATTCTTGACACTCCACATCCTCACCAGCATTTTGTTTTGTCGGCTTTTTATATTTTAGCCATTCTAATAGATGTATAATTGTCTTTCATTATATTTTTAATGATGCTGATCATCTTTTTACATGCTTATTTGCCATCCATACATTTTCTTTGGTGAAATGTCTGTTCAGATCTTATGCACACAACAATGTACATTGTTTTCTTGTTATTGAATTTTGAGAGTTCTTCATGGATTCTGTTTACAAGTTCTTTGTCAGATACGTGACTTGTAAATATTTTCTCCTAATCTGTGGCTGATATTTTTATTTAATAGTGTCCTTCCTAAGGCAAAGTTCTTACATTTTGGTGAAGTCCAATTTATCATGATTTTCCACTTATGGATTACACTTTTGGTGTCATAGCTAAGAATTCTTTACACAAACTAAGGCCACAAAGATCTCCTATGTTTTCTTCTAAACTTTTTATAGTTTTACATTTTACATTTAGATCTATTTTCTGTTAATTTTTCAATAAAAAGTAAAATATAGGTTGTGATTCATTTTTATTTCTGCATGTAGATATCCAATTGTTCCAGCATCATTACTGAAAAAACTCTCCTTTCTCCATTAAATTGCCTTTGAAATTTTGTCAAAAATCAGTTGTTCATACATAAGTAGGCCATTTATGAACTCCCTATTCTGTCCTATTGATCTAAGTGGCTATCCATTCACTATACTCTTAATTAATGTAGCTTTATATTGTCTTGAAATTAGGTAATTTGAGCCTTCTTCATTCTTTTTTTAAATTTATTTGGTTATTTTAGTACCTTTGCCTTCCCATAAATTTTAGAATATTCTTGTCAAAAGTGTTGTGGAGTTTAGAGTGGTATAGTGTTGGCTCTACAGATCAGATTGGAGAGAACTGACAGCAGTATTAACTCTTCCAATTCATTGATATAGCATATTTCTTCATTTCTTCAGATCTTTTTTGCTTTTTCTTTCATCAGTGTTTTGTACTTTTTATCATATTGTCCTGCATGCATTTTGTTAGGTTGATACCTATGTATTTAATTTTTTTGGTGTTATTGTAAATGGTACTATTTCAAGTTTTGAATTCTAATTATTCATAGCTAATGTATAGAAATACTATTGATTTTTGTATATTGAGCTTGAATTCTGACACTTTGTTAAACTCACTTAATATTTCTAGAAGCTCATTTATAGATTCATTTAGATTTTCTATGTAGACAATCATGTCATCTGGGAACAGAGGAAATTTTATTTCTTTTTTCTAATGTGTATGTCTTTTTAAAATTCCTCCCCCAAAGCACTGGTTGGGTGTTTCAGAATACTATTGAATAGGAATGGTGAAAGCATATCTTATTCTCAATTTTAGGATGAAAGCATTTAGTCTTTCACCATTAAGTATGATATTATCTGTGGTGATTTTTTGTAAATGACTTTTATCAGGTTAAGGAAGTTCCTGTACATTCATAATTGCTGAGAGGTTTTTTATTTTTAAAATTATTTATGGATATGACTTTTCTCAATTGCCTTTATGCATCTATTGAAGTGATCATGTGTTTTTTTCTTCTTTAGTCGGCTAAGATGATTAATTATATTGATTAACTTTTGAATGTTGAAACAACCTTACATTTCTGGGATAAACCCAAATTGGTCATGATCCATTTCATATACTCTTTGATTTGATTTGCTAATATTTTAACTCTATTTTCATGGATTTTTGAATTTATATTTATGCACTATATTTTTTATTTTAGTAATGTCTTTGGGTTTGGTATCAAGGTAATGCTGGTCACAGAAAATGATTTTGGACATCTTCTCTCCTCTTTTATTTTATGGAAGTAATTGTGTAGAATTCATATACTCTCTTCCTTAAATCTCTTGTGGAATTGGCCAGTGAAAATCACCTAGGACTGGAGTATTTTTCTTAGAAGATTTTAAACCAGAAGTTCAATTTATAGGACTATTCCAGTTATCTAATTTTCTCGAATGAGTTTTGGTAGTTTGTATTTTCCAAGGAATTTGGACCATTTCATTTATGTTGTTGGGGTTATGGGCTGACTGCTGTTTGTAGCACATCCTTATTATTATTTTAATATCTGTGCTGTCTGTAGTGATGTACTGCTTTCATTCCTGATACTGGAAAATTCATCTTCACCCTTTTTTTTCTTGGTCAGTTTTTCTTTAATGGTTATACATTTTATTAATCTTTGCAAAGAACCAGCTGTTGGTTTCATTGAATTTTCTCCATTATTTTTTATATTTTAGTTTCATTTATTTGTGCTTTTAGGAAAACTTAAGAGGAGAAAAAAAGTCTATTGTGTTTATCCCGATACATGCCATTGCTGTTGTTTTTCCTTTATTCTTGAAGTTCCAAGTTCCCTCTGGTTTCATTTCCCTTCCACCTGAAGAACTTCTTATTGCATTTACTTTAGAACTGATTTGCTGGTGAAAAATGTCTATTCACCTGAAACTTCATACATTTTCCTCCATTTGAAAGTGGCTTTATTTTGTCTTCATTTTTGAAGGGTATTTTTACTGGATATAGAATTCTCAGTTGACAGTTCTTTTTTTCAACACTCTAAAGATGTTCTTCCACTTTCTTGTGGCTTTAGAAATTTCTGAGGAGAAATTCGTAATTCATTTGAATCGCTTTTCTCCTTTTATGCAAGATGTCAATTTTCTCTAATTGTATTCAAGATTTTTTTATTAAGTGTGAGACACCCAGGGTGCAGAATTTTAGGAGCTGCTCACTCTGGTGTGGTGAATGTACTGAGCTGGCACTTGAACAACCCTGAGAGCTAGTGCCCTCCTCAATTTTGCTCCCTAGATGCCTACATTGCCTCACCCTCATCACAGCCCTGTTTTACTCCCCAGCTCCTCAGGACCTCCTCTCTTAGTTTCCCTGGCCAGAACGATGAGTGCTAGCCTCTTGCACTGTCTTATAGTTCCACACAACTAGGGCTGCCTGTGGTGTGATGAGGCAAGAGGACAGAGAGGAAAACTTAACAGGGACATCCCTGTATACTCTTTGGACCACAGACATCCTTTTCCCCATTTTCTCTGGCCAGAGAGATGGGTTTTCTCTCAAGGGTTCTGGTGCCCACACAACCATCCATGCTGTGATGACAATGCAGCTCTGTGACTCGGGCTGCCCTCCAGACATGTCCAGGAGAGAAAAATGAAAGAGATAGAGATAGAGATAGAGATAGATAGATAGATAGATAGATAGATAGATAGATAGATAGAGAGAACCCTCTACTTTGCAGGAGTGCCTTTTCTCAGTCCTCTAGCCAGAAAAAAGATGTTTCTTTCAGAGGTTTTGTTGGGCATTTCCACACCTCACTGCCCTGGGGTCAAAGAAGGGGAAAAAAAAGGAACAAAACAAGGAACTCAGCACACTCTGTTTGCTCTTTAAGTTTCCTAATAGTGTTTATTTTTCAAAATTCTCAGGTTCTTGCTTTTTGTATTCTGTGCAGTGTTTAGTTGTAAGCAGTGAGAGAGAAGCTGTGTGGTAAGTTTATTCCATCTTGGCACACACTTGTACTCCTAAGGTAATTTTAAAGATGGAAAACATATACAAAGATGAGTAAATTCCTGACAGACTAAGGAAGTGATGGCCATATTTTTCGAATCATTTATCAGTGTACATAGATTGACACTTTAAAATATATCTATGGAGGCAAATTACTCAAAACTGGGTTTGTTCTGGAAAATGTAGGAGGTGTGTTTAGCAGGTCTTTTCGATCTTAAGACTGGGATGGGTGTCTCTTCTTTACATTGTCAAAATAATGTGACATTGCTTTCTTAGTTTTTTCTACACCGAATTGCAATAATCCATTTCCTTGTCTTTCTCTCACATTAAACCATTCAGTTCTTGAGAAAAGGAGCTATATCTTATTCTCCTGGACATTCTCAGCATCTAGTAATAATGCCTGGTAATTGATAGTCATTGAATAAATATTTGCTGAATAAACGGATAAACCAAGCTATGGAAGGCTCATTCACAGCTTTTCCACATATAGATACTTACTTACATATAAAGGATTCTTCACCCAGACATGTATTATTTACCCAGATGTTGTGAGGTCAACCTGTCCTTTGAGCTAACTCTGATGCTTTCCCACACATTTTTTTTTTCAGATTCTCAGGGACTTATGTTCTCATGGTCAATTTTTACTTTGATATTTCAATCCAATTACAACTTACCTCCTTTGACACTGCTTTGGTTGCACAGTGAATCAAACATGAGATTTAGCTTTTTTCTTTGTTTATTCCCCATATCCTTTAAGCAAGGTGTGTGTGTGCACACTTGCGAGCGCGATCTTCAAGAAAGTACATGATGATGAAGGTTATCACCTTGTAGACAAAAAAACTGAGTAGTAGATGCTTTTAAGAGTCTGTCCACCACATTGTTACACAATTTCCTTTCCCCTCTTTAGTTTCAGTTTCCCTCACATCATTATACAGAACGATTTATCTTTTCATCCTTCTACAGAGTTTGGGTCTACTTTTGCATATCCAAAGACCCATTACTGGGTTCTGCTAAAATAAAGAGTAATCTAAACTCTTTAGTCCAACAGAAGGACTGGCAGAGGCTTTAAAGCTTCAGTTTTCTTTTGCCTTTCTCTTAATGAGCATATAGACATTTATTTTTCAAGTGGTATGATTTAAGCCATACTCTCTACCCTGCTTCCTTACTTCCTCAACAAACACAGAAGAAGTGAAAGTCAGCTTTGAGTTTCAAACGACAATTTAACTATACTGCTACACATCCTGATACACATACATGTTCATTTCCGAAAGACCAAAAAAAGGCATACCTCACTAAGAAGAGTAACCCTACCTGTTTACAAAAGAGCATGAGATTTGGAATTGGAAGACCTGGGCTTGAATCCTGGCAATACAGCTTCCCACCTTATTTGAGATAAGTCTTTGTAACAAACTGTGGAGGGCTCATTTATATCTTTTCTACATAAAGATACTTATACATAAATCTGCATATTTTGGTCATCTATTTATTATCTCTTTGAGCTTCAGTTTTATCACCTGTAAAATGAGAATAATTATATTTCTGGATGCAAAATTGCTGTAGGAATTAAACAAAATAATATATATACCAAGGCATTTTGTAAAATATTATTTGTCCTATAAATCTTAGTTATTATTGTCATTATTATGTATCTGAATTTTAGCGGTGATTATCTCAAGAAGAGTTGTTATTTACTTTTCCACATTGAAGCCAAAGGCAGTCTGTCACTCCCAATCAATTCTGAAGCAACTACTTTATGATGGAAGCACCTGGAAGTCAAGTGGTGGCTGAGGGGACTTCTCCATACACAGAGGGTGCCCTGTAATGTGAGGGCACTTCTTTCTATCATATCACCATACCTCACTTTCTCTCCTTACTGTACTCCAACATAGGGGAAGAGTTCCAGGTGGTAATGGAGAGGATTAGAGGTGGGGAGGAGAAGACAAAAAAATAAGTGTACAGGACCCTGTAAGTTACTGGCCTCTAGTTATATCCAGGAAATTTGATCTGGGCTGGTAAAGATTCTGTCATCCTTGTAGAACAAATAAGTCTAATGCAAATATGTTTAGTAGCTTCCCTCATGTCTGTGTGCTCATTAGCTCAATGACCAAATCACCTTTGATGACAATTCTTGGTTGTTTTCAACTGTAGCTAAATTTGATCAAGTAATCTAGATATTACAGTTCAAAATTTATCTCCAGGAATGTTTGGAGTGCAGGAAAATTGCGAAATAGCCTCTTGCTGGGGAACTATAGCTATACCCTATGAACCATAGAACTTATATTAGCCACATCAAATCTCCTATGAGAACAGCACTGGGACTTTTGGAATTTCTTTGGTTTGTACATGAATTTGATTAAATGAAAAGGAAAAATGTTCTGGAAAATTACTTGTAGTGATGAGCTACTAAGAAGCATATAACTGTGGCCAGATGCCTTGACATTATCGTTCAATAAATTCGTTGGAAGTTTAATGGTCATCTTTCAAATCCACTTACTGTGATAAATGTTCACACTAAAGTCATTAGATTTGAAAGACTAGCTTGCATCACTCCTCACTTATTAAACCAATTTTTTGAAAAATTGAAAGGCAATTTTACAATAAAATAAAAGGAAGCTTAAACAATGAAATATAAGTCATTTACTATGTATTATCCTAACCCAGTAATTGATTTCCTAGTTTTCAAATGCTCTTTCAATTCCATATGCATTTGTTATTTTGTAGTTGCTGTCTTGGTAGTCAGATTTATAATCTGTTTTTACTTAGCATTATGATATCATTAATACTTTCTATGATGCTCAGTAGTGTTCACATTGTCTATTTTAATAGCTGCTTGATAAGAGTATAATATTACATTATTTCATTAACTTAATGTGCCATCATTTACATGGACATTTAAATAGTTTTCAAGTATTTGCTGCTATAGATATTAGGACACTATCTTCATGGATTTAGCTTTTCATTGTTATTTTGTTCTATTATTTCTTTAGGATCCATTTTCTAGTAGATTGAAAGAATTATTGTACTATCTTACAATACCACAAGCACATAGGAGTATACCAAGGTCAATACAATATTGCCATTTTTCAGAGTGAATATTTCAAACTTTTGAATAGTTCAAATAATTTAATAGGTAAAAATTGTTATCTCAAGATTGACTTTACATTTTTATTAATAGTGAAGTTGAACATTTTCCATATATTTATTCATTAGAGTTTCCTTTTGTGTGACTGAATTGTTGCTATCCCTTGTCCATTTTCTCTATTGGTGGCTTGAGCTATTTTCTTGTAATATATATTAACAACTTGCTGCAAATATTTTCATAACTTTGGTTTTCCTTTTTAACTTATTTTTTTATGCAAATGCCTTTTAATTTTAGATGGTCAAACAAGTCTTCAATTCTCTTTATGATTTCTTGTATTGCTTTAAATAGAGGAAATAATCATTTCTCCAAAGATCTGGTAAATAATATTTTGATTTTTTTCTATTTTCCTACACTAAAAAATTGTAATTTAACTCTTAATCCTTGAGTTTATTTTGAAGAGTTGTTACTCATTTATATACATCAAATTGGCAGCTTTAATGAAATAATATGCTATCATATTTCTATGTGCAAACATGGAGAAAGAGATAAAGTTGCTAAGCAAACATGAAGAAGAATAAAAAAAATTTTCCAAGGGCAGAGAGTTATTACAAACTGACAAATGTATAACTATTTCTTTTTTTCTTTTTAGAAAATTTAAAAGAATTTTTATTGGAGTATAGTTGCTTTACAATGTTGTATTAGTTTCTGCTGTACAACAAAATGAATCAGTTGTGCATATACATATATCCCCTTTTTTTAGATTTCCTTCCCATTTAGGTCACCACAGAGCATTGTGTAGAGTTCCCTGTGCTATACAGTAGGTTCTCATTAGTTATCTATTTTATAAATAGTAGTATATATATGTCAATCCCAATCTCCCATTTCATCCCACCCTCCCCTTCCCCCCTTGGTATTCGTAAGTTTGTTATCTACATCTGTGTCTCTATTTCTGCTTTGCATGGATAAAGAAGATGTTGTACATATATACAATGGAAAATTACTCAGCCATAAAAAGGAACAAAATAGTGCCATTTACAGAGATATGGATAGACCTAGAGAGTGTCATACAGAGTGAAGTAAGTCAGAAAGAGAAAAATAAATATTGTACAATATTGCTTATTTGTGGAATCTAGAAAAATGGTACAGATGAACTTATTTGTAACTATTTCTTATTTCTTTACATGACCATATTGAGAAACTGATGAACACTTGAAAAAATTATATCTTATAAAATAGTTCTCATTTTTCTATTTTCTGGAAGATTTTATGTTATGTTGAGATTATATGTATCTTGGAAGTTTGGTGGAAATATTCTGCAGTATTACCTGAGTGTGGATTTTTGTGTGAAAATTTCAAAATAGTTATGAAACTTCCTACTTCTTCTTGACTGTTTCGATGTTATTATTTTTTGCTAGTGCATTTTCATTTCATCTAAATTTTCAAAATGTTTGGCATACAGTTGTTCATAGTGCTTTCTTAGCATTTAAAATATCTCTTATGTAACTATAGTTATTCCTCTTTTTGATCACATTTTAATTTGTTTCTTCTCTCTGTCTCTTTTTCTGAATAAATTTTCCAGAGAATTATCGAGCTTATCTCTTTAAAGAGTTGAATTTGTCTTTGGTGATGGTCTCTAATGATTTTGTTTTCTATTTCATTTATTTTCTGCTTTTAACTTGATTACTTTTTTCCAATTTTATTATGCTTCACTCATTAATTTTAGCTTTTTAATTTTCTAATATAAGCTATTTTAAAGCTAAAATTTCCCTCTAAAAACCACTTTAGCTATATTCCACAGATTTTTATACACAATATTTTCTTCTAAGTATTTTAACATTTCTATTATGATTTCCTTTTCAACTTTTCAGTTATTTAAAAGAGATATTTACAAATTTCCAAATGTATGGAAATTCTTAATTTTTCTTTTATTATTGATTTTGAATTTAATTGCATTGTGGTAGAAAAACATAATCTGTATGATATCAGTTCTTTGAAGTCTTTTGAGACTTGACTATGGTCTGTATTTGTAAATGCTAATTTTTGTAAATGTCCCTTGTATGCATGGAAAGAATATACATTTTAAAATTGACAGGTACTGATTTATATATGTTCATTAATCAGTCATGTTATTTATGTTGTTCAAATCTTCAGTATCTGTTTTTATGTGCTTGGCATATTGGTAGTATGGGAGGTGGGTTGAAATATTCCATGATAAGGGTGGTTTTTAATTTTTTGTAATCTTTTGTTTTTGCTGGTATATTTTTTATTAGGATGATACATCTTTAGAACTGTTATATTTTCTGGGTGAGTTGACATTTTATCACTATTAGTGGTAATCACTGATAGAGGTTTTCTCTTAAAGTTTATTTTGTGTTATATTAACATCTCTATGCAAACTTATTTTTAAGGTGTTTTCCTTTTTCTATCCTATTTTATTTTATGCCCTTCTTTGAAATAAAACAATTCAATCTGACAATCTGTCTTATAACTGACAAATTTAGTCCATTTAATCCATTGTAACTATTGATATATTAAGACTTCTTTATATCTTATTTTGTGCTTATTATTTTTACCATTTTCCTATGCTTTTTTTTCCTGATGAACAGAACACATGATTTCAATATCCTTTCCAGCTCTAACATTCTATGATATTGTAAAGTAGATAAAACTAAATGAAAACCAGCGTGGTTCAAGCTGTATATTTAGTAGCCACCAATGTGAGGGAGAGAAGTCAGGGATTACTGCACTTGAAATCTTTCTTGAAGGATAGACTCTATCTGAATAAGCAGAAAGACAAAGATTAACAGTAGGAAACAAGATGAAGGATATACATTGTGAAAGAAGTTTACAACTTTGGGAGTAGATAATAAACAGGAGGTCAGGGAAGAGAGATGTTAGGTCATGTCTACCAGAAGAAAAAGGCTTGCAACAGAAAAGGAAGGTGAAAGGGGAGAGTAAGACTGGGTGGAAAGCTGATTATAACAAGAAGCACAAGAAATATTACAAACATATCTTGTAGATGTTTACTCCAGAGATTGGAGAAGCAGCTTCACATCTTGCAGTGGGCTGTCCATAGTCTCAGAGTGGTCATGTGAAAGAATCTTTCCTGTCTTTTTGATACAGGAGAAACAGGTTGGAAGTTAATTGTTTCTGGTAGCCTTGGGTGCAGGGAAACCACAGGTGTTATTTTTGACCATTGAAATCCTGTTTCCATAAGAACGGTGACACATATCATTGGAAGTGACATCCAAGTTGTCACAACACGCCAAGGTCCCCAAATGCTGTCAATCTGTGGACTTTTCCTTTGGGAGAGATGACCTTTTCTGAAATGTTTATTAGAAAGCTCAGAAAGTAAACTTGACTTCCTAGCACCATTTATAGTTTTTGTAAGTGTAAGGGCAAAGGCTATCTTACACAGTGTCATAGAAAATGTTTGTAATTTTGGAGGAAAGGAATAGAAAATACCAGTAAATAAATCTCATTGTAAGAGAGCAAGATTTGTGTGCCCTTATTTACATTCCAGCCTAGGAAATGGTCTTTCATTGGATGATAAGAAAAAGGCAGAAGCTTGTTCATGACCCTTCTATTAAAACCAAATTTATGAGTAAAAGAGAAATAATTGAAAATTTTCAGGAATTGTGAGGGAAGGATTGAGGCGTGTGTTCTGCAGCTTTCGCTCATGCTATCTCTAAAAAATCTGCACTGCCCAATTGCTACTCTTATCCCAGGGAGCTGAATGATGATGATAAGGTATCTCTCCCACATGAGCAATCTGAACAGTGTAATAAAATGTCACTTTGCTGAAGATTAGATGTCAGCAGGGGGCCAAAAAAGCAAATGCATGAGTCAGTTCCACAAAAACTCCCCTACTTCTTGAACCAGCTAAAGGAAACTTGCTATTAGGGCTGAAATTTGTGTAACCTTCTTTAGGCTGCATTTGGTGTTTTGTCATCAGTGTTTTTAAAAGGTCACAGTAAGGGAAGCTGAACAATTTTGTGATGCTCAGCTGTCAAAACTCTTTTCCATAAAGTCCCAATTATTAAGAGCATGCTACTGGCACAGAGGTAGACAGAATGATCAATGAACAGGCTAGATGACCCAGACCCTCAAATTTGTAAACACTTAATGTACAGTTAAATCCTCATTTCACATCATATATCTAAAAAAGTGTTAGATTTTAATATAATGAACTACACAGCATTATAAGAAACTGTAATTGATTACTCCCCTGATCTCTGCACCGGAATAAAGTTTGTAGGGTGAATGCAGGCAGTATAGAATACTTTGATTAAGAGCATGGCTCTGGAGTCAGCAACCTGTGATTTAATTCTAGCTAGCAATTTACTAGCTTTTTCACTTAGGCAAATTGCCTAATCTTTCCAAATTCACAGTTCTGCAATCTGTAAAATGGGAGTGACAGTAGAAACTATCTTGGGCAAATTACATTTCCTCATCTCAAATAGTAGTAAAATAATAAAGATTGTCACAGTATATAGTAACTGGAATAATAATAAAACCTAGTTTGTTTTTGCCAGGACAAAATGAAATAGTAAGTAAAGCTATAGCATAATAATTGTCTCGTAATCACATCCTTTGTCATCTAGTATCATTGTTAATTTATGCATTGGAACAAAGAAGGGAAAGATATGGCTATGTAAAATAGCAACAATTTTATAAAAGAAACTTAAAGGGAAACAGCAAGCAAAAATATTTTTAAAAATCTGTCTAATATATAAACTTCCTTTGGATCTAATTTTTTTGGTATAATTTCTAGTGGGTCTATTGGTAATAAATTTTCGTGGCTTCCTTTTTTTTTTTCTGAAAGTATCTTTATTTTTTTCATTTTTTTTTCTTTCATAATTGAGATTTTATTGGTTGTTTTGAGGATCAGTACACAGACATTTCAATTTGTACACAATTCTCAACATACGTACCAAAAACCTAAAAAATCATGTAGTTGTGATTCTTTTCTGAACAGTTATTCCAGTGACTTTCCAGCTTAAAATTTGGGGGCAAATTTTCCTTCGCAGGATATCAAGTACCAATATCTTCAAATATTGATATGCTGTTATATCGTAAGTCCCACTAATTCACAATTTATTATCATATACACTACATACTCAAATTGTCAATCGTTCACAGCACATTAACAGTTACTAGAAGAACTGGACTACCACGACCAAAGTTGTTACAGAGTGCACAAAATTCTGCCCAGGAGAGCCAAGATCAAGGGGTGAGTGGTTTGCTTTAGGAAACAATTCTACCAAAAACAGCGTGGGAAGAGAAGTAATTTAAAGTGTTTAAGACATTAAATGCACACTGACTCCAAACTGCCATGTAGTATGCTTTGTATTACAGGATAGAAAAGCTACCCCCCATCTGTGGAATGTTCAGCTGACACCCAAGACAATCAAAGCCTCCCATATTCAATATCCCACTATTTTCTGGTTGTACCAAAAAATAAACAACCAGCAAATGATTTCACCTCTTAAAAAAAAGCATTTACACTTAAAAAATGGGATGAGGTGGGATTCCTTCCTTTTTAAAAATGTTTCTAGAGCTACTAAAAAACTTGCATTTACAAAATAGTTGATAAAAATATTCCTCTGGATTGTACAAGAAGGGAAACAGGGACCACTGATAGGACCAGGTGTGTGATATTAATCAGACTTGGCTTCTTTCTCTCCTGCTTCATCAGAAGCTGGGCTCTCCTCATTTTTAGTTTCTCCATTTTCTGCAGGTAAGTCTTCTTTAGTCTCTTGGTTAGCCTCTTCAGCCTGTTTTCCCTTTGCTCCCCTTTTCCCTTTTGTTTGCACTTTTTTGTCGGAAGATTTATCCTTTCCTGCCGCCTTTTTTGGCTTCGTTTCCACTTTTGCAGGAGCTGGTTTAGCTGACAACCTCGCCGATCTCCTCTTGGGCTCCTCCTTCGCCGCCCCCTCGCCGGAGCTGACCTTCCTCTTGGGCATCGTGGCGGCGGGGCGGGCGCGTGCCGGGTGCCTGCGGACCGCGGCGCGCCGAGAGCCTTCGCGAAGCTGGGCTGCCTGGCCGCTGCCGCTCCTCCCCTATTTTTTTCATTTTTGAGGGTTATTTTCACTGGATATAGAACTCCAGGTTGACAATTCTATTCTTTCAGATCTTATGTATATCATTCTATTATTTTCTGGCCTAAATTGTTTTTAATATGAAGTCAACTCATTTTTTCATTATTCCCCTGCATGTAATGATTTTTTTCTCCTGGGGTTATTTTTAAGATCTTTATTTTTGTTTTCCAGAAGTTAAACTCTGATGAACATAGGTGTGATTTTCTTTGTATTTATCCTGATAGGAGTTCAATGATATTTTTGGATTTGCTAATATATTTTTGATCAATTTTAGAAAAAAGTTGGCCAAATTTTTTTCTACCCCATTCCCTCTATTTCCTTCCAAGCCTTCAATTACATGAATATTAGAGTATTTGATATTGATTCAGACGTAACTGAAGTTTTGTTAGCTTTTTTCCCCCCAGTTTTTTTTTTCTCTTTATGCTTCAGTTTGGATGATTTTCATTGACTTGCCTTCAAGTTCACTGGTCTTTTTTTTTTGTTGTGTGTAATTTGCTATCAATCTCATCCAATGATTTTTTTCAAAAAAAAAGTAAAATTTGATTTCAGATATTGTATTATTTAGTTCTTAGATTTACAGTTGCCCCTTGAACAACATGGATTTGGACTGTGCAGGTCCACTTATACACAGATTTTTTCAATAAATATGTATTAAAGTACTACATGACCCACAGTTGGTTGAATCCAGGGATGCAGAACTGTGGATATGGTGGGCCGACTGTAAAGCTATATGAGGATTTTCAACTGTGCGGGGATCGGTGCCCCAACCCCTGTGTTATTCAAGGGTCAATTGTATTTTTTTTATTATAATGTTGAAATCTCTTATTAAATTCTCAATATATACACTTATATCTATATCTTTTTATATAACTGTGTATTATTTTTATCAATATCTTAGTTATTTTAAAAACCTATCTGAAAATAGCAAATCTGGATTGTTCTGAGTATGTTTTTTTTGAATGACGTTTCTCTTGACTGTTGTTACATGTTCCTGTCTTTCCCCTGTGGTCCCTCCTTCCCCCCCAGGCTAGTAAATTTTCATTGACTACTGGATATTTTGAATGACACTTTATAGAGACTGGGTTCTGTTATCTACCACTAGAGGACGTTTAGTTTTGTTTTAGAAGGCAGTTAAATTACTGACTGCTCATCCTGAACCTGTGAAGGCTTAGTTCTATAATCTGCAAGACCAGGTCCCCTTTCTTGCCATAATTCCTAGGGCAAATTCTTTAGTTGTGAAATGTTTCCTTTACTCCTTAAGTGGTTTTTCTGTGTTTCCATGAAAAACTTGAGGCGTTTTCGAAGTTCCTCCAATTTTGAGGTCTAGAATTACACATTTTCCCCTTATTCATCTCTTTTAGGTTTCCAGCTACTGTTTTCACTCTGGTATCCTTGGCATCCCTCTCATGTATGTGCAGTTTGGAGATTAGACAAGCATTTGAGGGAAAGCTCACATACAAAGTTGGGTCCTTATGGATTTCTTTTTTATCTGCAATTTTCCCCTTTGATTTCCAACCACTCTTGCAGTTCCAAACTCCTTTTCCTGATTCCTTAGGTCAAAACCAAACCAAACCAAACCAATCTGTGCCTTGCTTTGCAAGTTTTAGCCACTCCGTGCTATGGAGTGCCCTCATGGAACAAATTATATAAACATATGTGATTTTCAGGAGTCAAATCCCTTCCATTTTCGGTTTGATTTTGGTTGCTTTCCTGTGCCTTCAAGCAGTTATTTAAAGAAATTTTGTCCAGAGTTTGTAATTGTTATTTGCAAGAGGGTTAGTCTGATATAGAAGTTCTTCCATTATTTACTGGAATCCTGCTTATAAATCATTACATATGTCCAAAATATTCAGAGGTGGAAGCATTTAGATAAAAAAAGAAAAAGTTCACTTGTAAAGAGTGCAGGAGAGTCAGACTTCAGGAGGACTGGCTCATGAAATACAGAACACAAAAAGCATTTTAGGGAATCAAAGTGCAAAACTGCATGGTTACCAAGTTTATGTTGGTCTTCTCATAGTGAAAGATGACAACTCTGTCACAATTATGAAATTCAGAAAGTTTATGACATGTCCTCAGACAGCAGCATAGCAAAAACCTAAGAAAATAATTTTGTTAGAGTCCAGATTTACAAGAAATATTCAAGGTTTTATTATCTTAGAGACCAGAATCAGTCAGAGTAACTTTTGCTTGTTTTTTTGTTTGTTGTTTGCTTTTTATCTTAGAGTGAAAAGTGTTGGTTATTCTTATTTTCTTTTTTGAATGATATTTGGTTATTGAGACATAGAAATTTGATCTTTGAGAGACAGAGATTTTATGAGTCTGTCTCATTTCTCATCATTATGCCATATGTAATATTCTTTTTAGGAAGTTGAAAATATGCATCAAGTTCCTTAAAGCTGTTCATATTCTTTTGTCAATAATTCTAATATACAAAAAGCTCACACAAATTGATGAGAAAAACATTAAAATTTGAATGGAAGAATAGGCATACATGAATCAGACAATTAACAGAGGAAATATAAATGAAAAACATGGGAAAATGTTCCAAATCATCAAACATCAAACAAATTTGAAGTAAAAAAATAACATCCAATTTTCCTGGTGTTACATTAATGAAGAATATAATACTTAATATTCACAAGGATACCATTAAATGGATAGTCTTATGTACTACTGGTATAAATATAACTTGACAAAACTTTTTTGAAAACCATTTGTTTATATGTTTGAAAGCCTTAAATATTCATAAAATTTGACCCAGTTATTCTCTTTCCAAAGTGCTATTTTAAAAAAATAATCAAAATTCAGAAAAGAGATATATTTATATGGAAGTTATTAAGAAATTTTTATTCAGTGCTAGTTAATTATATATATGCTAAAATGTTTAGAGATGAGGCTTATTGTTATCTACAGATAACTCCAAAATGCATCAAAATTTATTGAGGGGTGTATAGAGGAAGAATAAATGGATGGATATATTCTAAGCTAAATATAGTCAAACATTAATTAGTTAATGTTTAATTAATAGTAAACCTAGGTGGTTGGTATATTGTTGTTCACAGAATGATTCTTTCAACTTTTCTATATATTGAAAGTTTTTAAGTTAAAATGTTGGGATAGGGCTTCCCTGGTGGCACAGTGGTTAAGAATCTGCCTGCCAATGCAGGGGACACAGGTTGGAGCCCTGGTCCGGGAAGATCCCACATGCCGCGGAGCAGCTAAACCTGTGCACCACAACTACTGAGCCTGCGCTCTGGAGCTCGCAAGCCACAATACACTACTGAGCCCACGTGCCACAACTACTGAAGCCCGCATGCCTAGAGCCCATGCTCCACAACAAGAGAAGCCACCGCAATGAGAAGCCTGCACACCACAACAAAGAGTAGCCCCCGCTTGCCGCAACTAGAGAAAGCCCGCATGCAGCAACAAAGACCCAACACAGCCAAAAATAAATAAATAAATTTATAAAAAAAAAAAGTTGGGATAAAGAAAAGAATAATTAATAACCACAAATATTTGAAAATAGTCTTATGTATAATTAATTATAGTGCATACAAATGATATATTAATGAAATAGTTATTCAAATAATGTTTTAAATGAGTTTTTAACAAAGCTTGTTTAATGAGTTTAATATTAGGAGGGAAGTAGAGGATTCAGTGAACCCTTAATTAAAAAAAAACTGTATGTATATATTATCATTTTTAAAAAGCTAGCTAGAGAGAAAGGTATCGACATTTTAATGTTTTTAAAAAGTTCTGGATGCTAGTGTTATGGATGCCTACTTTCTTTGTGCCTTTTCCCATATTCCAGATGCTCTGTAGATCACATGTATTCGTTTTTTATTGTTGGTGTAACGTATTACTACAAAGGTAGTGGCCTAAAACAACATACATTTGTTATGTTTCAGTTATCTTACAGTTGTAGACTGTAGACTCTGAGTCTGATGTGGGTCACTATGGGCTAAAATTACTGGGCTGTGTCCCTTTCTGGAGAATCAAAGGGAGAATTTATTTTCCTGTCTTTTCCAGCTTCTAGAGGCCACCCCCTAAAACTTGGCGTGTGCCTCCTTCCTCCACCTTCAAAGTCAGCAAAGTTGCATCTCTCTGACTCTTCTCCCCTAGTCACATCCTTAGGTGTCATTATTCTGCCTACCACAGCATGTATTACTCCTGTAAGCAAAAAAATATGTATTTAAAGTTAAAAACCACCTTAAATTATTTCAAAAGTAGTTCACTTACAGGACGCAATCTTAAGAAATAATAACAAATATAATCCATGGTTTATGTAGAAGATTATTCATTGCATTTTTAATAATAATGGTGAAAAATTACAAATAATTACTCTTCCCCAAAACAGATGACAATAAAATAGTTTCATAGAGTAGTATACCTCTAGTTGTTATCCTATGCAGTCATTAAAAATGTTTATGACTATTTCTATCTGTTTGGGAAATTCTCAGTTAAAATGTTGTATATAAAAAGCAGAATAAAAAATTTATGTACAGTTTGATTTCTACAGTGGAAATGTAGAATATATTGGATGGATGTATGTGTAATCTTACTCTCTCTCTCATATGTATATGTATGACAGAGATGGAAGGCAGCACAATACAGCAAAATGTTAACAGTGGTGTCTTTCTTGGTGGTGGGATTGCAGGTGATCAAGACTATCTCCCTCTTAGTTGTGTACTAGAAAATGAATTATTTTAAAAATATACTTGAGTGTGTGTGTGCGTATACATGCATGTACAGTTGACCCTTGAACATCATAGGTTTGAACTATGCAGGTCCACTTCTATGGGGATTTTTTTTCAGTAGTAAACACTACAGTACTATGCGATCCTCAGTTGGTTGAATCCAAGGATGCAAAGGGCCGACTATAAGTTATATGTGAATTTTCGACTGCATGGAGAATTAGCACCCCTAACCCTTACATTGTTCAAGGGTAAACTTTATGTATATATGTGTACATACACACACACACACATATATATACCAAATAATATATCAAATAATTAAGGTGGGATTCTCACTGTTCATTTTCTAATGAGGTATTTAGCTTCCCAATAGAGATAGGACTTCTTATTTTCTACTTAAGAATGCTGTGATTTGTTTATCTATTTATTTTATATTTATAGAGCTCCCGTGATGTAAACTACATTGTGAGGGTCCAATAGAGCTGTTAGGTTTGTCTTTATCAATTTATGTCTTTGATGAGCAAAGAAAATTCTATGTCTGTTTCTTCTCTCTGTTCTCTTTTTTCTTTTTTATCCTAAAAGTAAATTTTAAAACATTGATATGTTTCTAAACAGAAAGTAACTTTCACACTTCTCAAAATAGCTTTCTACTAGCACTTGAAATTCGGGTGTTTATTGGAATTTTCATAGGATGATCCCCTTAACAACTTCGGCAAGAACACTATATTTTTCAAATAGTTTCTAATGCAAGCCATAATAGCAAGAGGGTATTTCAGAACTCATTCTAAAAGAACTCTATCCCCATTAGAATGAAACACTGCATAACATTTAAAGATGATGTTTAAAAAAGATTGAATTTATTTTTTGAAGACAGTATTAAAAGAAAGAAGAGAAACACAGAACCTCAGGTGCTTATAATCAAGATAATAAAACAACCCTGATACACATAAAATATTTAGATACTATGATAATATTTTATTAATATATGTATTATTAACTATGACTGGCTCATCTCTGCGTGATGTAGCTTCATCTCACTAAGGCTGAAAGAGAAGGAGATGAGGCTGTGGGTGGGGAAGAGGAGCCCTTTTAATTTATCACAGCTCAATGGATTATTTTAATCCCTTAATGAGGCGTGGGAGTCCCTGAGTTCACGTTGACTTCTTTCCCATATGTCTCCTCTGCTTTTTTCCCTATGTACATTTTAAATTGTTCTAATTTTCTATTGAAAGTATAAAACTCCAAGTGGCCAGTTAACAAGATTCCAACAATTTTTAGAGGAGCAGTTGAGAAGTAGGTTTTGGCATCTGAGAGATCTTTATTCAGATCCAAGCTCTGCTGTTCTGTGCACACGCTTCAAACTTAAATTTCTTCGTCAGTAACAATAGGAATAAAATAACAAAATAACTTAGTATTTTCCTGTGAAATAACAAGTAATAGTTATTTTTACTTGTAAAAGTAAATAAATTAATGAAAGTCTTAGAGTCCATTTACCTATTAGGTTCTGAGCTTTTTCTGAGAAACCAACCTTATGTGGTATGCAAATTTATTTCTTGGGAAGGATGGATATGGGAAGTGAAGCTGTCCATTAAAAAGGATATATATGTGTTCACAGAATTAAGGGTACTATTGATTAGCTGCAAGGATACTCAACAATTTCCAACTACCTGTCCATGTACTCCATGTTAATAGAGCAAGGGTCACACCTTGTCTGTTTTACTGTTTTCTGTATCCCTCTCCTCTCTAAGTCTATCACACATAATTCCTTTTTGTCGATTTAGGCTTACTCCATCCAATACCAGAAGAAGTTTGATCTGAGGCAGAAGGAATCAACCAGTTCTCACCTCACAGTCTCAGCATAATTTCTTCTAGGTATTGATACACAGGCCTGGGATTGTGTTTTTATCTTTATTTCTTTTTTTTTTTCAAATCATTTTCCTGTAAGCCATCTATGACAAGGGGCTAATTTTTGACCTTACTGGTCCTCCTGTAAACAAGAGTCCTTCTTCTGAAACTTTATCCAATGGCTGTAGCTCTTCTATTCTTAGGTGGAACATCCTAATTCTACTTACCTGTTTGGACTTGAGAGTATTGTCTGCCTTGGATCCTTTCCTGCTTTGTGCTGTTCACTTGTGAGCAAGCTCGTGCATGATACTAACTTTTCACCTGAATTGATATAGTAGAGCTTACTAAAGAATGTTTGTTAGCCAGACCAAACATCCTGTGCTATTTTATTCTGAGTTCTTTGAACAAATATTTATTGAACTTTCTCTGTATGCCAGGATCCCAGAATATGGAGTTGACTACTACTGAGAAATTTTGATGTGTAGCACTGACTACTCACAGCAAGAATAAAACAAATGCTTGTTAAAACTTGAATGGGGGAAGGGAGTCTCTAAGGGAAGGAGTGTGTTTGTGTGTGTGTGTGCAGGTACTATTTATCATGACCGACCAATGGGAGCCTCGCCAAAATATTTGGCATTGGCTGATGGCCAACATCTCATATGCTTTCCCCATGAAACCAGAGGACCTTCATTCCTAGGCTGCTAGAGTGACACTTTCTGAGGTCAGCTCATGAGCCCAGTGCTGGGAAATGGCATTTAGCATAGCTGGCATGTTCCTGAGGCAACAGTTACCTACTGAGAGCAGTGGTGGAGGCAAATTGCTTCTCAGTTTTATGCGACATTGACTTATCAACCCAGTGGATGCATTTCTTTATCTGGGACTTTGCTGAGGATTAGTCTGGACAGTGTATTGAGGCAAATCTGCCTATCACAGCAATACTAGAGGGTTTTGTTTATTTATTAAATCTTTTTCTCTTCTATCATAAAGAAAATTAAAAGCAGGAGAAAAAGAAAAAGTACAATTAAAAATGTTGGTAAAAATTAGAAAAAAAGAGAAAATGTAAGTGTCAGAGCAGTCCATTTTGTAGATATCTAGAACAATCGCAGCGGTCACTCCTTTGCCCTGGGAAGGGATTCATGTGTTATAGAGTGATGAGCTTCCCTATTCTCTTTCCTTCCATTTCCCTCTGGTTATGACTGCAAAGGAAGGATATTTTTGTGATCCATTCCACCATTTTAAGATATCAGGGTTTCTGAATTCTATACCCGTTTGGCCCCATTCCCTTAAGGATTGTGTCACGTAAGCACCAGGACCTGAACCCTTACAGCACCCTCCTTAATCATTAATCCAAGAATCCAGGAAAAACTGTATTCCTATCCACTCATGCACCAGAAGAGGAGGTTTTGGAAACTACTTCAAAAAAGTTTTGAGAACACTCTAAATAATAGTGGTTTTCAACTTTTTCTTAGCTCTGGAGCCCTTTGTTAAAATTAAAGTTTTCAAAAATGTGGTGGAAATGGATGGAGACTTAATTCCTCACTTACTACACTCTAGTCTGGGCCCTTCAAGTAGCTCCTTGAACCAGTGCCTTAAAGCCGTCTGAATATGTTAAATGTAACTCATGCTTATTATGGAAAATTTGGAACGTTCAAAAAAGGAAATCACGTCACACAATAACTACCTTTAAACATATCATGTATGTGTGCCTGCCTATGTGTGTTTGCTTTTAAAGTTTTGAAAACACATAATTTTATATCCCATACTTTATTTGGAATTTTAATATGAATAATATCTATTCTTCAAAAATACTTTATTTAATGCTATATCACGTGGCTCTGCCCTTTCCCTACTGTTGTACATATACATTTTTTTCCCCAAATTTTGTCTATTATTATGACTAGTATTATGACAGATGTCTTTTTGTATATGTCCCAAGGATAGATCATAGAAGTGAAAAAATCTGTGGTCTCAGTAAAAACTTTTTATGAGAAAGAAAGAGTAAACCAAGCCTCATGTATGTCTGTATGTCCAGTGTTCTGGAGGGAGCCTCAGCCACCCCTCTGATTGGATATAGGCTTGATTGTTAAACCCAAGGGGTTTAACAGAAGCAGAAGTGAGCTGGTTGAGTAAGAAGGAAGTGCCCCTGCCTCTCTGCATGCTTCTCAGCCTTTTCCTTGCTTTTCCACAGAGAGGGTAATTAGTAAATCTGAGCGCTCAGAGCAGGGCTTAGCAAACTTTTTTTTGTAAATGCCAAAGATAAATATTTCAGGCTTTGAAGGCCAGATGATATTTTTAGCCACTATTCAACTCTGCTGTCATAGAGTCAAAGTAGACATAGATAAGATGTAAGAAAATGGGCACATGCTCATTTAAAACTGTGTTTGCATAAAGCTTTATTTACAAAGACAGACAAATAGAAGGTGGGTTGGATTTGGCCTGAAGTCTATAGTTTGCTGACCCATGACTTCAAGCCCGGGGTACTGATTGGAGGTTCACTAGTGGGCAGGTTCACTGTAAATATGAGTACAGGTTACTCAATCTGGTTACCACTTCTCCAGGCCTTGCAACTAGTAAACTGAGAAGGGCCAGCTAACAGGGTTGGCCATCTTCCTTCTTCTTTTTCCCCCTGAACACTGGTCATTGTGCTGGGTCCTGGGGTGGTAAAAGTTGGAACCAGGCTTGCACGTGAGAAGCAGGTGACCCTGCATAGGGCTTAAAACTAAGCTGTGTGTTATAACCCAATATTATCAGTACTTTTCTTTAAGGAGTATTTGGCAAAGCTCAGCTAAATACAAAGAGAGATTTTATAAATCATGTGCTATAATTTCTTCTGTGTTAAGCTCCTTTGGAAGTCTTGCTTGGTAAGAGGGTAATAGGGCATGTATGTGAATTCTTGGGTCCTCTGGTTAGATACCATCAAAAATTCACCCCTTAATTTTCATGGAAGCAATACCTTTTCTGCATGCACTGTTAACAGGACATTTCAGCACAACGGGCTATATTTTCTTCCCTGGCTAAAACTAAAAAATGTCACTCGAGTGTCCATCTGCATGTGCCTGTTGTTCAGAGAACAACATTTAGAGATGGCAGGAGGCCAGATGGACTAATCTGATTGCACGTGGAGCAGGGGCTTCCGGCCTGTCCCATGGGATCTTCTGTGAGGAAACTCTAATGAAAAATAGATTAGATTTTTACCAAGTGGAGCGTCGGGTGTCAAATGCCTAAATTGTACCATTTCCCATCTTCATTACAATTACTGTCATAAGAATTGATTCACATTGTGCTATTTTCTTTTTTTGTCCTTATTGCAATTTTACCAGAAAAAAATAAGACCCAGGAGTGCATTATCTGCATGGCCCTGGGAACCATCGGTCCTTGTAATTATGAGGTTTATTTTCTTGCTCAGGCAATCTGTACGTGGAAGTGTTTTATGAAATCTCATGTTCTCAGCTGAGAGAAACATGCCATGGGATGTGGAAGAGGGAGAACTTGTTCGAAGGAGAGAAAGTAGAGTCAGCAGCAGAAACTGAGGCATAATTTAAACATACAAAATGGTAGAGGTAGTGTGCTGGAGAAGCATTTTAAAAGGAAGTAAGGATAACAACTAATAATAATAACCAAGGGAGCAAAAAGCAAAATGGCAAAAGGATTCTGTAGTTATTTTTTTAAGATCAAGGTATTTGAATAATGCTACCTCCAAGGGAATAATTTCAAAAAAGATAAATATTGAGAGGGATGTGGAGACTTTCTAGTCCATTCTCTGCATTGTGCAGAAGGGGACAGGGTTACAAAGCTCAGTATGATCAAAATGTGGACCTGACCCCAGATCTCTGACTCTTGAACTCTTGTCTTCCTTTCATCCATAATTTTCTGTCTTGACGAGCAAATGGTTTTGGGCTCACTTCTCATTCAGATCTCAGCTTTGCATTGCTTTTCCTTGAGTGGAGATGGGTCAGCATTTTATTAGGTATTCTAAAGAGTACTAGTCTTAAGAGATGATCTATGGAGGAAAAGAGTTTCTCGGTTAAATATATTTGGGAGATAGTTGGGAGAAGCTGCTCCCTACATCGCTCTCTTGGATGGAAAGACGCACATTAAGGAGCCTGCTTAACTTTATTTATCCCAGAGTGTCGAGAAAGTAGTTTGCTCTGGAGCCCATTTTTGGTGTGTGTGTGTTAATAAGACATTACAGAATACAATTTGGGAAACTGATTTGGATGGGACTGTTCCCATACTCTTGCTCCATGAGGGGCTTGGCCTCATTAAGAGTGCTAGTAGTAGCACTGATTTAAATTGCTGTTCCAGAAAGAAGAGTGAACTAATAATATTTATTGGAATTCCATGATGTGACTTGCAATGCTCTTTATTTTATAATCATTGTTTCCTTTTTGCCCACTCATAACCCGATACAGTATATTTTATATTCTTTACTTTACACAAGGAACTTGAGATTCTGAGAGACAAAGTGGGGTTTCCAAGGTATCTCATAAATTAGTTGTACAAAAGAGATAACCAACCCAGGTTATTTTTCTCCAAAGAGCAGGCTCCTTGAAATAGACCGTAGAAGGCAAAGGCAGGTAATCATTTCCTGGTAGAGTGAGAAACATCCTAGATTTTCAGTGCTAAAACCAAGAGAATCTCAGGGTAACTGAGGGTGAAACGTTGGTCACTCTTCGTTTCTTCCTCTTACCCCCAGAATAAATACAGATGAGCCATCCCAGCACTCCTTTCTGCTGAGGCTGCATATGGCCTCAGCATCTTTCTTGACACTGTGCTCCAGGCGGCCACTACCAGTCAACTGAAACAGGGTGTGTGTGGAGGGGTGGGAGGAGGGCTGAAGAGAGGGTATTTTTCATCTCCACCCTATATTACTTTGGCTCATATGAAACCTTTTGCCTCTCAGAAGCCTGAGTGCTAGGGGAGGGCAGCTGCTCTGGTTCTGTATTTCAGACTCTAAGTTTTATCCGTCGCAGAATGAGTTAACATTTAGTGATTTTTATTCCCCTTCAGGCTGGTAGCTTTCATTTGTGACCCAAATCCATCCTTCTCAGTTCCCTAATCCATTAAATCTGGACTAGTCTTGTTCTTGTATTTTGTTTTAGTCTCAGCTCTTGGTCCTCAGAAGGTGCCTTAAGCAAGTGATCTACTCACTTAATATCAAAGAGCGTGATTCTACCAATTTGAAATCAGAGTCAATTTATTGAAGCTTTATTTTGTGTGTGTGGAGTAGAAATATGTTTCTTCTCTCCTTAATCAACATAAAATCTTAATTAGTTATATCATAGATCAAAATAAATATTAAAATGTGTATGACAAATTAAATAACGAAGTCCTTCAAATCCCAGGTTATATGTTACCTAAGAGAACATTTTCTGATATCCAAAGCTAAAAACCAACCCTAATCCTCCAGTGCTGTACAGTTTTTTTTTTTATAAATTTATTTATTCATTTGTGTTTTTTCGGTTTTTTGGGGTTTTTTTGGCTGTGTTTGATCTTCGTTGCTGTGCATGGGTTTTCTCTAGTTGAGGCAAGCAGTGGCTACTCTTCATGCGGTGCACGGGCTTCTCATTGTCGTGGCTTCTCTTGTTGCAGAGCACGGGCTCTAGAGCGCAGGCTCAGTAGTTGTGGTGCAGGGGCTTGGTTGCTCCGCGGCATGTGGGATCTTCCCGGGCCAGGGATTGAACCCATGTCCCCTGCATTGGCAGGCGGATTCTGAACCACTGCGCCACCAGGGAAGCCCCCCTACACAGTTTTTAAGAAAGCTTCTAAAATAGAGCATACATGACAAAAAGAAACAAATCATAAATGTACAGCTTGATGCATTTCACAAAGGGAACACATTCTTGTAATCATTACCCAGATTAAGAAATAGAATATTATCAGTACCCTGGAAGTCCTCCTTGTGCTCTCAGCCTCTGTCCTCCTCCCCAAATCAGCCACTCTCCTGACTTGAATCACTGTGGAACAGGTTTATTTGTTTCTGAGCTTTATATAAAGGGAGTCTTTTGTGTCTGGTTTCTTTCATTTACTATTATGCTTGTCACAGGCATTCAGGTTGTTGCGTGTAGCAATATTTCATTCTTCCTCATTACTGTATAGTATCTATTATTAGGTCACAGTGCATTTATGCATTCTACTGTTGAGGGGCATTTGTTTAAGTTCCAGTTTGGGCTAGTATAAACAGTGTCGCAATGAACATTCTCTCACATGCCTTTTTGATGTACACATATAGCATTTCTATTGGGTGTGTACTTAGGAGCAGAATTGCTGAGTTATGGTGGTGGGTCCATAGGTTCAGCTTTAGTAGATAATATCAAACAATTTTCCAAAGCAGTTGTGTCATTTACACTCCTAGCAGCAATTATATGAGAGTCCCAAGCACTCCACAGCTTCCTCAACAGCTAGGATTTATTACAGTAAAGGAAGTATTTTTCTTCAGTCTTAGGAAAATCTTTGTGGAAGTTGATCCCCTCATTGATGCCTCTTGCTTATCTCCTTTTATCTCTTTTTCAGAAAATTCTCTACTGCTTTAAATCTCCCCTTTCTCATTCTGCATTTTCTTTCCTACTCTTTGTTAGAAACATTCTATCTGCCTTTGCAAAGAGGGCAAATGTAATGATAACAAGATAAATGAATCACTGGAATTTTAGGCATCAGTATTGTGTGTGTATATATTTTTTTTAAAGATTTCAGTTTTTAGAGCAGTTTTAGGTTCACAGCAAAATTGAGAGGAAGGTAAGAGAGATCCCATATACTCCCTGCTCCCACTCATGCATCGCCTCCCCATTAGCAACATCCTCCACCAGAGCACTACCTGTGTTACAATTGATGAAACTACATCATTATCATCCAAAGTCCATAGTTTACATTAGGGTTCACACTTGGTGTTGAACTTTCTGTGGGTCTGGGCAAATGTGTAATAATATGTGTCCACCATTATGGTATCATAGACAGTAATTTCACTACCCTGAAAATCCACTGTGTTACATCTGTTCATCCTTTCCTCTCCTCAACCCCTGGCAACCACTGATCTTTTTATTCTTTTCATAGTTTTTGCCTTTTCCAGAATATTTTATATATATATATATACATATTATATACATATATATATAGTCATATGATACGTAGCCTTTTCAGATTGGCTTCTTTCACTTAGTAACGTGCATTTAAGGTTCCTCCATGTCTTTTCATGGCTTGTTAACCCCATTTCCTTTCAGTGCTGAATAATATCCCATTGTCTGGATGTACCACAGTTTATCCATTCACCTACTGAAGGACATCTTGATTGCCTCCAAGCTTTGGCAATTATGAATAAAGTTTCTGTGAACATTTGGGTACAGGTTTTTTGTGTGGACTTAAGTTTTCAGCTCTTTGAATACCAAGGAGCACAATTGCTAGATCCTATGGTAAGAATATCTGCAAGACTTTTGATTGTCCTATCCATGGCCTGTTCCACTCACTTCCTGACCCCCCATCTTTATACCAGATATTTCCACACAAATATTCTTCAAATCCTTTAAACTCAACAAATCTAACATTGAAATCATTATCTGCCCAGCCCTACTCCTGTCAAACTAGCTCAACTTCTGGATTCTTTCTTTTGTTTTTAATAACCTCCATTCTCCCATGGCTACCTGGCTTAGCAATGCCTAGTCATCTTCCTACCTCTCCATTTCCCTCCGTACACCATTAGTAACCAAATTCTCCAACTTCTTTCATTCCAAGTTCTCCTTTTCCACTGCCACTATCCTACTTCAGTACCTCATTTTTTTAGCTTAAGCTATTACAGTATCCTCTCCCTTGTTTCTAAGCTTCCAATTATTCCATTAATCTAATCCATTTTGTAAATTCCTATTTGCTAAATAATTCTTCATAAGTAATACTTTGATTTTATTGAAAAATTATCAGTTGTTTCCTAGTCCCTGGTGATTAAATTCAAAACTCACTCATATCTTGTCAGTCAAGACCCTCTATATTCTGGCTTCTACCTTCCTCTCTTGACTGATTTTTCTCTCTCCCCTGATATACTTTGTGACTTCCTGCCTTTGTGCTTAGCTCAATTTGTTCTATTTTAGAATGTTCCCACACCTACATTTGTCTCTTATTTGTTCCTCAAACCCAGATGAATAGCTATGACTTTCCTAATTGTGTACTGATCATTCCATGTATAAATTGTCTCACTCTCCAACTAAACTACAATCTCTCTAATTGGAGCTCTCTCAAATTTGACTAATTATAAGAATCATCTGAGCTTTGTAAAGATATACAGATTCTTAGGTATACGGCAAGCCTGCTGAATCCTAATCTCTATGGAACATCATGTAGGTGTGTGAAACGCCATCTAATCATATAAAAGACACTGGTGTTCCTTTTCACATGTTGTCTATGGTGCCTTAATGTTTTTTTGCGTATAATACGATATTTTCTACTAGGTTACAAGACTGCTTAGGGCTCAGGACAGATCATTATCTCTGTATGCCTTGCATTTCTCAGCACAGTTATTTGCACACACTAGGTGCTTAATGAGTATAGACTGAATAAGTAAATAATATAGTTCCCAGGATACTACAATGATTATTTTAAAAAAATTTATCAGAAGCATTCCAGCCAAGCCTTATCTGTTCTTGGCCTTGCCATCTTTTTCTAAAATGTCTTTTATCACACTCTGATCTCTTCTTTTGGCTGACAGGACCTATATTTCCAGGATCGGTCTTAGGTTCAAACATCTTCCAGAAAACGGGGAAAACAATTAATCCTGTGTCAATATCTCTTATGTCTGGGAAACCCTATGCCTGAATCAATGCAGGTACACTATTTTTGATGGGGAAAGGAGAATATTATTCACTCTAACAGAACTATGAGCCCAGAGTATGATATGAAAATCATGAGTATAAAATTATCTTCCCCACATGTGTGAAGACAGAAAGATATCGAAATGCCCTGGGTAGTTTGTTCTTACAATTGCTCATGGTGATTTATTCAACTTCAAATCCCTTCTAAGTTTTTCTGAAGAAAGATAAGGCCAAATTACCTGCTGGTGCCTACTCTTTCAGTACGATTACTTAAGAGAACACTTTGGGGCAGTTTTGTGCTTTGATGATATTATGGTGCATTCACGATTTAACAATGGTGAGATGATTGTCATTTATGGGACCCATCCTCACTGCACAAGTGTTTCTGATTAGGATAAGACCGAAATTGTTGCTGATTAGAGTAACACACTGCGGTTGGCTGTTAGTGCCCCATATCTCCTTAGAAAAAGGTGGCACCTGTAAAAATCAATAATGCATGAGTTGAGAAAGCTCTGAGATGGCATTTCTGTTAAGTCCAGAAGGAAAGACAGAATCACTTTCTCAGCCTCCAAGTTTCTCATTTTACTCACATCAAAGGGTTTATATGGAACACCTGTGTTGTGCTTTTTACTCTGCCGGCTGTTGTGGGTTAGACAAGAGAAATATGTCATTATTCCTACCCTCAAGTAGTTTATGATTTTATTAGGTGAGACAAGACATTTAAACATATGCAATTAAAAGGCAATGCAAGGCAGTATGTGGACAGGTTGCAAAGCATGTTATGTAAGGAGAGAATGGGATCAGATTTAGAAGAGAGAGAAGGAAATGGGCCATCCTTAAGGAGAGTTGGATTTAAGAATGGTCCTGATTTTATGTGAGAGTAAAATGAAATAAGTAAGTAAGGAACAAAACCACTGATAGAGCTGAATATCTTTCATCTTTTAGGCAGGGGGTTGAGCACTGAGTAGGAAATCTAAGAATTTTTAAGTGGAAAACTTGGGTAATTCTTAATGTCTTGTATTCATTACCCTTGAAAGTGCCAGAACATAAACAACCTTTTTCTAATGAGGGTGTCTCATTTTGCATTTTAAAGTGATTTTATTTACAACTGGTCTAATCATTATCTTCATCAGTGGCAGCCTTTGAGCCATTCATTTGCAGTCTTTGCATTCTGGTATTTTCCTGCTATTTCCCTTTGTGAGTGTATTTCTCTCTCTGCAGTGATCTATGGTGCTCAGGAAAGGATTTTTAAGCTGACAGCCTGAAAGATACCAGCACCAAGAGAGTTTATTAAACCCACAGCCAATGAACTTGGTTCAGCCAATGCCTTTAAAAGAATGAGTGTCTGAGAAACTGCAGGGCACTGTATCGTTTTAGCACTGAAAAAAGAGACGGAGATTTTGAACAGTGTGAAATGGACATTTTGTTCTGTAGTCGAAAATGTGTGTGAGAGAGGAAAGAGATTTTGCCAGTGGAAGAATGAAGAAAGTATGAACAGGGAAAAATTTATGTAAGTGGCAGTTTTCCAGGGACTCTTGGGAGTCTGTTCTCTCAAGGGTCAGGGCAAGGGAGCAGGATTCTTCTGGATAGAAACCAGAAATTCTAAAAAGACGATCTTTGCTGCTTCTTTCTTTTCCTGTTTTAAGGGGAAAAAATGAAGCTTTAAATGAAGCAGAAAATGCCATGTATTATTTAGACACTCACTTACTTTTCTGTAGGCATGGATTGTACCAGATGGTCCTGGAGACTTTGTCCAGCCCCTGATTTTGAGAGTCTCTGTCTCCTGAGAAAGCAGTTTGTGTTTAACTTAGACATAAAATATAGACTCTGTTGAATATTCTAGAACATTGGCCAATCAGCTCAAATAATAATGCAGTGAATTGTGTCCAGTATGTTACCTGGATTACAGCTCCCAATTCCTGCTTTCATCTGTCTGTTCAGTCTCACTTATTAAGCACCTATACATGAAAGGAGACCAGGATACAATCAATGAGAGAGAGGCCCCTGACCTTAGGGAGCTTTGAGCCCAATAGGAAAATTACCAAATGTAATTTGTGGTGGAAACACAGACTTGGAGGTCAGAAAATGATTCCAGAACTGAGCTGAGTTTTGATGCCTTTTAAGAGTTAGCTAGGTAAAATGTGGAAAGGCCAATAGATTATGTATCACAGAGCTTTAATTAGAGTTAAATTCATATGATATCAGAATATTTTGTAAATTGCACTCGACTGTAATTGCTATACAAAAGTTACCTACATGTATATAATAATAATTATTATAAAAAACTGAAAGAAAATGCCCAAAGGAAAAATGATTCAGTTAACCATGTATAGTTTGATTATGTCACATATATTCAAAACAACAATTTTATCTGTAATAAGCTAAACTCTGACCGAAAGGATACTGTATTACATTGTCATGGCCACTTACAAGAGACTCAGATAGACTGAATACTAGCTCTACTGATACATATGTTCTCGAATGTTTAGTTGTTTCCTCTGGTTGCCTTTTGGGGTGAGGAGTGGAGCTGCTTGAATTAGTAAGTTTTAGTGGTTATCTGAAACAGGGGTATGAAGAGAAATTATATATTTTGTGGGCTTTTAACACGTGTTCTGGTGGCTTCAAATGCATAACATATTTCTTAATGTGTGACTTTGGTCACAACACTTATTGTACCCTCTCCATCTATTAAATCGGGGAAAATAACATCTTTTCTTCTTTATAGGGTTGCAGTGAGGATCAAAGCCATGTGTGTAAACGTCCTTCATAGACTAAAACCTTGCCACATTCTGTTTTGGGGTCAGAAATATCAAGTTAAGCCCTCTCTGGAAAATTCTGACCTTTCAAACTATTCCACACTGCTCTTGATTTTCAGTTTTCCATCTTCTTACTTTATATATAAAATTAATAATTCTAGAATTCACTATATATGTATACAAACATGGAAGAGAGCTGGATTTTAGTTATACGTTCTCAGAATGTTTTTTTTTTTCTTTTTCCATCTTCTTATCAAGCCACCTTTCATATAAAATTAAATGACCACTTAAGATTAACTGTTCAGGCCTAGCAGGCCACCTTCTCTTCTGAGAATTCTCCTATATAAATTGCTGCTCTGAGATCTCTCTCACTGTCATGTCATTAATTGCAGAGCTAATTTGTTTGCTCCCTTGCCCAAGTTTATTATCATTAAAGACTCTCTGTGAATTGTTGGAGAGTCTGGGGACTGAATTGCTATAGGGAAAATGTTGTAAGTGTGAAACCTGCATGAGCTTAGAGTCATTCAAACTCAGATCTGACAATACATCAGGAAAATATAAGGTGCAATTCTAGTTCAATGTCCTTCATGGGAATCATGATGTTTTTAAGCATGGAAGGGATCTTAGGGAGAACTTACTTCAGGCATATCTCTTCCTCCTGTTCTGGAAATGATGCTGAAATGAATGAAGTGCTTTGGCCCAGGTTGCGCCTCAAGCACCAGAACTCACGTCTCTCAGCTTAGAGCTCTTTCCATGACATGCTTCTCCTTCCCCTTTTTGGTATTGTAAATTTCAGGGCCCAGGTGCTTCATAGTTGGATGCAGGATTTGTCAGGGCTATATAGTAAGAGTGTTGCTTTTGGTTCATATTATTCAATTTAGGGTTTCATCCTAATAGGCAAGAAAATGGATTTTAATTTAATCTTTCAGTATCATAATCTTAAAAAATTGTTTAGATGAAAACATTTAGCTCTTTATGTGGGTATGGTGGGCTCTATTGACATAAGTTAATGTAGCTTAAAAATTAAGTACACATATGTGGCGTAGGATTTAGAAAACCTGGATTCTATTTCTCCTCTCTCTACCATTTGGCTGTGAGACTATCAGCATTTCAATGTTTCAGAATCTTAATTTACTTTTCTGCAAAATGAGAAGACAACTGTCTACTACATAAGATTGCCATCTGGTTTAAAATAATTTGTGAATGTGAAAGCTCATGTTGTCTGTAAGATATAATGCAAATACATTAATATTATTACTTAACTGTGTGCTCCAGAGCCCTCCAGCTTTGCTGCCTCCTATATGTGGTTGAATCAAGTCATATACAATCCCAGCACTAGGTAGCTCCATAGGAAGTATCAAGGGTCTTCCTTAAAGGTTTTTAATTCTGATCATCGATTATCTTCCTTGTTGAATTTTAGTTATATCTGAATTCTAATCATTCAGAGCTTTGACTCTGGAAATGAGCAATGTCAGGGAAAAGTCATTTATGTTAAAAAAAAATCACAAATTAGGAGAGATAACAAGGAAACTGAGGCGATTAAATGATAGAAGGCTTAGTATTCTGAGCCTTAAAAGAAACTATAGTTTATTTTGAATGTTCATTTTGAAGCAGAATTTTTGTGACTTTCCCCCATGCTCCATGTCCATGCTAATGTTAACAGATGTCCCACCTTCCAAAACAGAGAGGCAAGCTTGGCACCTCTTCTCAGCAACAAATTTAATTATGACTGCAAATATGATAATGGAGCAACCTTTCCAAGTTTTAATTGGATCTGCACTTGGCAGAAGCAACCTTCATTTTTCCACCATATGGGTAACAGTGGTGCAAGGTGCTGTCTTGTGCCCTTGCTGTGAATTAGTCAACTCTTGATTATCTGCAGAGAAACCAGCCATGTAGTGGATCAGTCATGGCTCTTTTATAACCCCATCCAGTTCTCCCTGAACCTAATAGGTAGCTGGACTGCCTCACCACATTGTCACTTGGTTTAGTCTTGAGAACTGTAAACTTATTTTAATATTTATTTGGCAGAAAACCACATATTAATTCTATGTCAGTTTATTCATCACTCGTTGCCATCAGATTCCATTCTAAATGTAATATTCCCATGATCTTAGATGTGTACTGTGTTTTATGATTTGCAGAATATAGTACAAATTGTGTCATCCAGACACCAGTCCTATGGCTAGGAAGGGTAAACATTGCAGGTGAAGAAACTGAGTTTCAGAAAGGTTGAGTGACATCTCCAGGGTCATCTTATAAGTAAGAAGTGTGACTTCAGCCTTATGTCTCTAAAGTTAGGGCTCTTGCTTCTGTATGACACTTTCCCCAAAAGGACAAGAGGGTTATTTAGATGATCTACTATTTGGAACTATGTATACTATAGCTTCCCTTTATTAGTGCAGGTAAGGGAGAGTTTGAGCTTGAATAAAGATGGGAAAAGATGGATATGTAGGTAAAGAAGCAGGGAAACCTTGATATGGTTACGATATCCATTATCTTTCTAAACATTCCTCTCTGTCCCCCTTAGAACTACTGTCCTCTCGTAGTTTCAGGCAGGTCTATGGAGGTTCTTGGACACGAGGTACAAATGGAGAAGAAATAAGGTTTTTAGTATAAACAGTGCCCGAGGGCATTGAAATGGTTATCATGGACATGTAAAATTTTAATCCAACAACATATATATTGAGTAATGATTAGGTCCTTGCCAGGTACTTGATTAGGCTTCGGGGATAAAAAGATAACTAAAATATATTGTCTTTAAGACACTTATTGTCTAGAGGGAAAGGAAGACATAAATGATTTTGACACCTAGTAAACATAAAGTTAAAAGGAAGTTTGAAGTGCTGTGGGAACCCAGAGGGTGGAAAAACTAATTCAGTGTGCTGGTGAATTTCAAGCCTTCCTGGCTTAATTTGCACATATGGGAGAGCTGAGACCTTTAATAATCATGAAATTTAAAAAAATCTCTTGAGTCAAATGAAGCTATAATTCCAAATTAAGGTTGAGTGTATAGAAATACTTAACCATGTAACGTTAAGGCTAAATCTTTTATCATCAACTCTTTAGAGCCATATCTGGAAGGAGTCTTTTCGCTCATAGCGTGTATAGTCAGCATAAAACATGATGCAGAATAAAGCAGAGAAAGCGCTCTCAGTAGCAAGGCAGCATAGATCATTGTGTGGGAGGTGGGGTGCAAACCCAAATAACTGAAGGCCCTCGATTTAAAAATTTTGCTTTGGTCACAGCAACAGTCCTGGATGATTTCAAGGCATGTTGAAATAGCAATGTTCCAAGGCATCATACGGTTCCAGGGAGGGCTCTCAACCATGTGGTCCAGGCTGGCCTGCGGGGGTGGAAGGAATGAAGCCACTTTACAAAATGCTACGTGCTGTCTAGGTGCAGGGCAAGGAGGTGGTCTCTCCAATTGGTCAAAAACTCATTTTCAAGCCGCTAGGTCTCCTAGCAGCAGAATGGTTTCTGGAGTCTGCTTTCTCTTTCTTGGGCCAAAATAGGAGTATTTAGCCAGATGCAAAAGATGAAAAATAATGACATTAAAAAAGATTGGAGTGCTTAAAAATATGGACTTAATTAAGCATTTCTATCATTTGGGGTGGAGGGATTCTGATTTGGAGGTACATGTAAGATACAACTTCTGTCTTTTCACTGCCTCTGGAACCATGGTCCTAATAGGCCACTCCTTGGCCTTTCTCTTGGTCAAGTGGGTAGGTAACATGGAAATGATCCTCTATTTTTGTTTTTTTGCTAAATATTACTTAGTTAAAACATTCCTCCTCTGGTACAAAAATGAAGTGCTGTACATGGGTGTGTGTGTGTGTTTGTGTGTGTGCAGAATGCAGCAGAAATAGTGGACGTTGCAGTAATTCAGTTTATTTTTTAATTTAAAAATTTTTTTTAGTAATTCAGTTTAGAGTAATATTCTTTCCCCATAAGTAGCCATTAGGGTGGTATGGGTACAATGTGAAGTAATTTGGCAGAATGATATTCTGAAAAAGGACTGGATCTTAAGACAGAGAAGTGGATTTGAATCCCACTCCTGTTGCTTACTAGGTGGTGAAATGTCCTGCTCCTGCTGAGATTGTTTTCTCCCCTGTTCCCATTTTACAGAATCATAGTCTCTTTCAAAACTTCCCCTAGTTACCTCTGGGAGTCCTCAGGTTTTGGGCACTTGCACACATGTGCTCAGGGACAAGTTTGACCATATTCTTTGGCTCTGCTTTCTTGTCGAGGCTCCTGATGTGGTTCTGCAGCTGCCCCACCCCCACACTCATCACAGTACGGCTTCAGCAGGTTAGCTGTCGTCCAGGGTGGAAGGGATTCAAAGTACACTGGGTTTGTGGCAGTGGAACATGGGTTTGTGGATGGGCTTGGTGTGATGAAAAATGGCTCTCACTCTGATTCTGTCTCACTTCATAAAATGTCCTGAAGAAGCACAATTTGTTCCCAGAATCTCACATATCCTTTATCAGACCTTATCTTGTAGCTTCTGGCCTTAATTTCTCTCTCTACAGGACTTTGAAACCAGTCCTTCTGGCCAGCAGGGAGACAGATGCCAAGCAGTTCCCTCCCAAATCTAATTCTCCCCTCTATCTTTGACTCAAGCCTCCCTGTATTAAATTCTTCCCCCGTACTTCAACCCTGCACCATAAAGTCATACGAATAAATACCCAACAGTGTCACCAGCCTGCCAGATCCACAAACAGCTCAGCTCTGAATCTCAGGTTTGAATCTTTGAAACCCAAAGAAACATCAAAGAAAACAGTCAAGCTCTGTTTGTAACTGGAAGGTTTCATGGCTTAGTAGTATGTTACAGTAATAATTCAGGAAAGTAGTAATTCTGATACTTATCAGATCCATTTCAATGACAGATGAATGTAATGTACTTGGTCAGTGCAAACTGAGTTTTTATAAGTATATACTGGATTCATCCTGTTATAAGAACAGAACAACAAAATTATAATTCGGCAAATAATAATGCTTGGAAATATACAGCACCTTTTAAAACACTTCCAGAACCATCTTGCTTTTAAAAACTATTTTCTAAATGTTTATTTGAAATACACCTTGATTCAGGCATATCACTTACCATATCTTTATTGTACTTTACAATAAAGTGACAATAAAAGTAATAAGTATAATAGATAACATTTATTAGATATTTACTGAGATCAGGCACAGTTCTAAACATTTTACATATATTAATACATTTAATCCCCTTTACAACCCTATGAGATGGCTATTGTTATTACTAAACCTTTACAGATGAGGAAACTGAGGATCAGAGAGGTTAAGTAGTTTGTCAAAGACAGCCAGTGAGTGGTGAAGCTGAGATTTTTTTAAACCTTGGCAGTTTATTAAGTTCCTTCATCTTTCTTCTATACTCCTTTTTCCTTTTATACTCTTTTATAAATTATTGCACTGCTTAGTAGGTATTTGTTTTGTTTCTTTCTTTCCCCACTAGATGCTCCCTGATAGAAAGGGCTATAAATTAATGAAGCTCAGTGTTACACCTGGCACATGGTCAGGACTAAAACGTCTGCTGCACATAGAAAGGATTCATCAGTGAACCTCAGGACTATTTATCTATTTCTGTTTTGTGTATGGAAAAGGTTGTTAGAAATAACAAAGAACACATGGGCCATATTCTCATATTTTTCCCAACCAATTTGAGGAGAAAATCTCTTCCCAGATGAAGAGTGATGTGACAATCTGAAAGATGACACTAATACAAGACAACAAGCTGGTACAGCTAATGTGTGAGAAAGTCCCAAATGAATGGCAAGTAAGGAAGGGGGAGCAGCCCTGTGATCTTCCAAGTTGCTCAAAAACATAGAGTGAGTTAGTGTTCAATCAAGGACTAACACTGGAGTCTTTCATCTGCCAGGTTATCAGGTTACTAGCTGTTAGATAAAACAGTTGGATCAATGTGGGTTAGTTAGATCTGGGTGGATTAGAGCCCAAAACCTACAAGAGGATAAGAGGATAGAAAAGAACTAAAGTTACTGATTTCCAAATGCTTGAATGATCCAAATAGCAAATTCACTTGATTTATAAAACTCTGTAGCTTGTTAGTTCACTAAGTTATTCACTTATTCATTCATTCACTCACTCACTCACCCATCACATTTATAATTAGTGCTTACTATGTTTTAGTCATGGATGTCTCTGGGTTTGAAAGAGAAAAGTAGAAAGCCCTAAGTTTCAGAATAACTTTTCTGGCTAGGCAACCATTTCTTGGCAGCAACGTGGCATTGTGGGAGGCGTTTAAGAAACCGCTGCTGATTTTGGACATGAATCAGGTGGAATCAGGCACCTGACTAGTTTTATGAATTCAACTAGCATATTTTGAGTACCCACTATATTTAAGCATTGTGAGAATAAAGTGACAAAAAGTTCCTGCAGTTAAGTGGCTTGCAGTGTATTTAATTAGGTTGTACAGAGGGTCTATAAACCAGAAGCTGTGGGAGTACATAGATGAAGAGGATCTTTTCATGTAATATGAGCTGAAGAATTGCATAAGTTCATTAATGCCTTGGCTGAGTGTCTGTATCTAGTGCTCACAACTATCCATGTTCTTCTCTCCCTCCTGGGTACCAAAGCTTACCATTTCCAGATCCTTTTTGTAGTTAGCTACGACAATGTGATTGGGTGCTGTACAACAGAATGTGAGTAGAAGTGTTGTACATCTGCCCCATCTGCCCATAAAATTCTCTCCTGGACTGTGCCTACGCTATTTCTTCATCAGCTGGTGGAAAGGAGAGGTCTCTATGAACCTAGAGTTGGGGGGGTAGTCATGAGATGCAAGAAGCTGGGATGAAAAATCACCTGCTGATGCATGATGGGGTGTGCCATGAGTAAGAAATTGCGATAAGCCATGATAAGCCAGTGTGATTTGGGGGCTGTTTCTTGCAGCAGTGAGACTACCTGAATTATTCAGCATCAGTGCTTGACTTACACAGTGCCAAATCCTAAAAGCCAGGACACTAAGTCCAGGCATAGGAGGGGCAAAAATAAAACCTGTAATCATGAACTGTGTTCAAATTTACAAAGCACTTTCATGGACAGTAGTTAGTTTTGTCATTGGGTCATATAATAACTAAAGGAAACAGGGCAAGTAGTATTATGTCTGTTTTTCCAATAGGGAAACTAGGCTGTTTGTGTTAGTTAGGCTACTTGGAAATATAGGACTATCAAAATAAACTTTAGTTCAGTTAGGAAAATGCTGCTCTTTAGGACTATCTATGAACTAGGATTTTTTCCTAACACAGAGTTTTACTCAAAATTTTTTCACAGCCTCTGCCTCCCTGCTTTAACCAGATACATGAGCATGGGATGAAGGGAGAAGAACATGAGAGAGGTGGGATCATCCCCTTATGGGGGACCCCATTGACTGTCCTGGGACTGCTGTGAACTCCAGGAGCACAATTCCCATGGTAGCCTCCATAGTATGGCAGAACTGGGCCTTTTCCCTGCCTGGATCACTATAATTATTTGAGGGCATCTGGATTCTTTAAATATAGCTTCTGACAGAATACCCTTTCTCTTTTCGCTCCTTATCCAGTACAGGCAATTCTATCCTCCCCAGAGCATCAAGCCTTCCTGCAGCCTTTGGCATACCTTATCTTATTTTAGACTTTGTTGATGTAATTGTGCATTTTATTCTTTCTTATAAAAGGAGAATTTTCTCATGCAACATTTTTACATAGCCTACAGAGACTCTGTACTGGCAATAACTCACTTCAACTCCTCCCACTCAGGAGATTTTTCTAATTCAATTTAACTTCATTATTTTATGCAACTAATACACCTAGCATTTTACTAGGGATGGGGCATATAAAGAGACTACGGTATGATTCCCACTGTTAAGTGGATATTTTTCACAGGAATAGTTTTTTAAAATATTTAAACCAATCAGTATTAATATTCATTTGGAATGACCTTATAAATATATGTTATACACCTTCAATAGACACCTGATTATACTGCATTGTTCTTGTGAGAATAGAACACATGACAGCAAAGGAGCTCTGAGGATGAAAGAGCAGATTCTACTCAGGCTTGTCTATGTCTGCAAGACTAGATAAGCCTACTGTTGTGGGTCAGGTACTGTATTAGTCTAGACTCTTTTGGTAGCAAGTTATAGAAAATGCAATTCAAATTGGTTTGAGCCAAAGTGAATTTATTGGCTCCTATGTCTGAAACATCTAGGCCATAAATCTGTGTATTAGTGGGATTAGAAACAAATCTTCCAGTTTCAGAGGTTGGAATTAGAACAAGTTCTTTTCCTTCTAGATAAGCAGGCCTTTACACACACAGAAATAGAATCGCTTAATGTAGATAAAACAAAAACAAGCTTTAGGGCAACTATCTATCTTTCTTAGATATAGTAAGAAACAAAATAAAGCATTCCAGCAAGAGGACAGTTAAAAGTTAACAGATTCTCACCAATATGGCCAAGTAGATGGTATAGATGTCCTGATAGCCTATGGTCCTCAGTCTTCAAAATAGTTGGGTCATAAGATGAGAAAACACTTATCTAGTCAGTGACTTCCAGCAGGTATAGTAGCAGAAGGACAGGCTGGTGTGTGTCCTCCTACCTTGGGCTCCCAGAAGAGATGGACCCTCTTTTTTATAGCCTCATCTGTGTATGAGTTAGGTAACTCAAGCACACCAGGTTTTGCCAAGGCATTTAGGCAATGGGGCTGAATGCAAAAAAATTATAAATCTTTTAAATATTTAATTAAAAACCACCTACACACTATCATTTTAAATGTAGCAGTTGTACCTGAATTCAAATTGCCGTGGTATTGTCAAGTTGGACTAGCCACCTTTGTATCAGTGGCCAAAATCTTTTAATGATGCTATTGAACTATCTAGATATCAAAGAAAGAAATTCTTTTTACAAAGAATTTAAAGGGCTTCAATGTCTTGTACCAAGATAATACTCAGGCCTGGCTGGATCCAAGTTCTCAAACAAAGGGTCAGTCTCCTCATTTCTCAACCGTCCTTTCCTCTGTGTTGATTCCTTCTCAGGCAGATTCTCTGTTTAATGTGCAGACTGCTGCTCCAGTGTTATGTTTCATCCCCTCATTAACCAATAGAAAGAGAGAGTCTTTCTTCCCCAAAATTGAAACAGAAGTCCTAGAGTTGAGTTACTGAATCCACTTAGGTCATGAGCTTATCCTGAAATAATCACTTCCAATGAGTCTCTAGGTTTTGATGATTCAGTTGGCCAGCCTGGGTCACATGCCTCCCAAGCCACATGGATTGGGATAACCAGGAGTTGTTGAATCAACTGCTGAGAATTACATTATAGGCTTCCCAGCTCAGAATCATGGGAGGGCCCTGCTCCTACTTTAGACCAGTTCCTCACTTCAGGAATTTTTACTTGTACCATTCTCCTTCCTAATACCTATTTCTTTTTGATTCAAAATTCTTCTGATTACAAGAAACAGAAAGCAAATTATGGCTACTAAGGCCACACACAAAAAACAGAAAACCCACAGACAATTATTGGAAGGGTGCTTGGATATCTCACAGTATCAGGAAGAATTAAGATGGAGGAGCAAGAAAGAAACAGTCCTTATTTCTCAGATGCAGGAGTTTATGGTATTTTCTCTAGAACAATGGTATCAGTGTTACTCCACTCCAAAGACTTTCAATCTTTGTCTCTCAATTAAAAATGTCCAAATTCTCAGAAGAGAGCATTTGATTAGCCCATCCTGTGTCAAATGTAAACCTCTGGATCATTCAGCCATTGCGAGGAGACTGAGCCATGTAATACAACATGAAAAAAAAAATACTATCACCTGTTTTTAAAGGTGAGAAAATTAGGTTCATGGAAATGAAATTTTCCGATGTTGCATAGCTAATAACAGCAGAGCCAGTATTCTCATTTAGTTCTGATTAAATGGGTTTTTTTATATTCTGTATATAGTACCATGCCTGTTAAACTAAGTGTAATAGGATTCTAAGCCTAGAATTGTTAAATGTGATAATTCTGTTTTTACATTTGTGTGCCCTCTTTGTGCTTTGTTAATTCTTTAGTTTTAATCAGGTCACACTTAAATATTCCAGTCTTTCCCAATGAGGCAATGTCCCTAGGGAGTGCATATGGCTGGCATCAGGATTAAAAGTAGGATGTGTTCATCAAAGGCAAAACCTCCTTGGACAACTGTCCTTCCTCTTTCAGTGATTCCTTCTCAGAGCTCTTCCCTTCTTACTTGTAGAATTTTGAGTTTAGTTTTTTTTTTTAAGAAATAATTCTATCACACCACCCTACCCCCCATGAACATCCATGATTTGAAAATTCCAAACTCTAACAGTTTCTGCTTACAATATGCGGAAGGAAGAGTCAGAAGCACATTTCACAGTAAGCACAAAATGTGGCAAAACTAGACAGAAAAACACCCAGTGATGGCACAATTCTGTTAAGAGCAATGAGGCTCTTTCCTTTACCAGGCAGCAAAACTTATTTTAGAAGCATACCTATATATCTATAAAACAAATTTAATTCTATACAATGTGGTTTTGTGTGTTTATTTTTTAAGATGTGATTCTAAGGTTAACTTCTAACCCTCTTCACTAAAGAAAAGTTAAAGTGCTTATGGTGGTCCTATTTGGCTTCTCTTCTTTCACTATTCTTTTTCATGGATGGGTTTCTCCTGATATCAGGCAGCTCTTATCCCACACAGTTCATGCTGGGTTAGTCACTTCTTACTATTAGAGAATATATCAGTACATAAGATTCAGGGTCTCTCAGATGACAGTTATTCATATTTCACTATTAAGACATAAAGTCCTTGTCTTTGTCTACACATTCTGGAAGCTTCCCACTGCCACTGTACAATGTTTCAGTTTTCTGCTTGCTCTCTTTGATTTGTAGGACTGAATAAAACCATTTCCAAGTGTGGGATAGCTTGAGGAAAGCTCCATTTCTACAGAAATAAATCGACTCTGGCATAGCATCATCTAATATTCCTTTTTTCATTAAACTCCTTGATCCCCTTCTTTTCCCCCTGTCTCCTCTCTCCTCCTCCCCTGGTTATATGGATAAGTGGAGCATTGTTGCTCTAAGCATTTCAGGCCAACATCAGTGTAGGCTACAAAAGCACATATGGACGTGGTCTGCAGACAGTACTGTGGAAGGCAAGAAACTTACCAGAAGATGTTGAGGATAATACATACCTCTGATGTCTGACCCTATCCAGGGCAATCTGGCTCAAAGGAGAGTAGGGTCATGTTCATGAGATAACTTTCTTTTTCTGTACTGGGAAAGTCATCAGGCCAACAAATAACAGATTAGCATCTTACAGTCTACAAAGCATTTCTACATGCATTAACTCCTTTAATCCTCGCAACTCTGTGGTAAGTGTTATTATGATCCCCCTTTTCAGACAAGGCTCAGATTCAAAATTCAGAGCCAGAGTTGTGTCTGAATCAAGATCTTTTAGCTCTGAATCTCCTCTCTTTCCCTCATGCTTCATAGCTGTACCAGAAAAGGGTGTAGTTTTTGTGCCTTTTTAACACAGAAACATACCCTGCATTGCCTTTTGTGTGAGTATGGTGAGGTACAGGTCTGTTAAATGATTCACTTAAAGAGGGACCCAACAGGCAAGAAGGGATCTACTTATAGGGCAAATGCAAGGAAATTTGCTTTAGATAAAGGATCAAGAATAAGCTGTAGATGAAGATCAAATGATCAGGAATGGGGCAAAGAGGGGCTATTTTTTTCTGTAATCTAGGAATCCACGCAACTTGTACTTACTTTAACAAATAGAGGCAAATAAACTGCATTCTTCTGCATGAGAATATTCTGTTTATTCAAAATTATGAAAATCAGTATTTTAAAAAGAATTGAAATATTACGTCTATTGAAAAAACTCTTGAAATTCTCTAGAATAAGTCAGCTAGCAGAGGTTATGACTAGCAAAGGCAAAACAGAAAAGAGGAGGATTTTTCTTGCCAAGAGAAACTGCTGCGGCAGCCAGAGAAGTCCCTTCACATTCACTGTGAAAGGAAGCCCAGTCTGTGCTTGTCTTAGGTGATAAAGGAGGAGGCTTGCTAAGACCTTTTCTCCCTTTAAGGTTTTTGATTCTATAGAGGTGAAATAAATTCCGGACATTTAAAGACAAGCCTAAAATATAGAAAGCAGCCAAGGCTCCTTTTCTCAGTGTGACAATGTTGCTGACACACAGCTGGAGATTGATTTATCTTCACATTTAAGGAAAGCCTTTAAGAAACTACAACACATATGGACATTAGGCAGTTCCTTTCCCCTGCATAAAACAAAGCGATAAATGGTGTGTGAGTGTGTGTGTGAATTTTAAAGACATAAATTCTCCAGTAAAAACACTAAAACATGTGAACTAAAATATCTGAGAATTGCTAGTGATTCCTCCATTTCAAATGTACAAGGTGACTCATAGGAGAGGATTGAGAAAATTTAGTTGAAATCTATTAGTCTCTTATTTCAATGCTAGTCTTACATGACCCTTTCCGTGCCTCACATTTATAAAATGCACTGTGATTTTCCTTTAGAAGACTAAGGTGGGTTGGATTTATTGTCAGTCTACCCCCCTGCATGTCTATGATACCCAACTTTTATTGTTGATTAAATTAGGATGATTTAAAGCCAACCAGATCAGAAGCAGACCTTTAATCTTTTTTTTTTTTAAATTTTTTAATTTATTTTTGGCTGCGTTGGGTTTTCGTTGCTGCGCGTGGGCTTTCTCTAGTTGTGGCGAGTGGGGGCTACTCTTCATTGCTGTGTGTGTGCTTCTCATTGAGGTGGCTTCTCTTGTTGTGGAGCACGAGCTCTAGGCACGTGGGCTTCAGGAGTTGTGGCACGTGGTCTCAGTAATTGTGGCTTGTGGCTCTAGAGCGCAGGCTCAGTAGTTGTGGTGCACGAGCTTAGTTGCTCCGCGGCATGTGGGATCTTCCCGGACCAGGGCTTGAACCCATGTCCCCTGCATTGGCAGGCAGATTCTTAACCACTGCGGCACCACGGAAGCCCCAGATCCTTAATCTTTAAATCTTTGAATTTTATGGGAGTCAAGAAGACCAACTCAAGAGGAAGGTCCAGGAATATGTCAAAGTTTTATATGGCATCTGTCAACAATGCATCTACGGTAACCCAATTACCTCCAATTCACACACGTCTTCTCCTTTGGACATTTCAGTTTGATCCCCTTAGGAGTCTAAGTAGCCAGCTTGGCATCAACATCTAGACCAGGGGTTAGTAAATTAAATCCCTGGCCAAAATCAGCCCACTTCCTGCTTGTATGAATAAAGTTTTATTAGGACACAGCCAAGCCCATTTGTGTTGTCTATGGCTGCTCTCACACCACAATGGCAGAGTTGACTAGTTGTGATAGTTTGAGCCTAAAAAACCTAAAATCATTACTAACTGGCGCTGAACATAAGTAGTTTGCTGAACCCTAGTCTAGTCCCATTCAGGCAAGTGTTATAGGGCTGCAAAAGGGATATTTTTCCTTCCTGATTCTTTGATTTATCGAAAACTTAATTTTTTTCAATTAAGTATCTATTATTTGAAAATTCATCAGACCTGGCTGTAGACCAGATTCCATTCTTTACATTCAAATGACCATTAGACCTGGCAGACATTTCTCAGTCTGTGGTTCTCTATTTTACCATTTAAAAATACTTTCAATAGAAAGTATATTTAATGGAAAGATTAAAAAGCCATTTCTTGTCTACTTAGCTAGCTTACAAATCTCCGTACTCCCTGAAAATATCCGCAGAAATCTCCAAGTGATCTTTTCAGTGACTTGAAACCACCGTGTCCACTGGTCTCTGCCCCACCCCCCATCCCCACTCTAACCATGTCTTCAATGGTCAGAGTGCATGGTCCCAACAGAAATACGCAGGAGACACATAGGGCCCTTTCACGTAAAACAGCTTTAATTTTCACAGTTTTCCTTGTTGCAGGAATTGAGATGCCCATAAGGAAATAACACTCTCTTTAGTGGGTTTGAGTTGGATCCTGAAACTATAAAGTTTCCTCCGAACAGTCTGCTCATAAATCCTTTTAAACATGTAGCCCTTAGCACAAGTTCCTACTAAATTAAATATCAAGCAGCGCTAGGAAAGAACTGGTAGGTACATTTGATTATTTTATAAGGTTGGGAGAGAGAAAGTGGCACAGGAGTTTGAAACTATGATTGCTGCTTTTCCCTTGTCACTTTTCTCATTTCCTGAAGAATCGTAAGAAGTTCCAAGCTCCGTGCTCTCCTGGCCATGTGTGTTCAGTCTTGTCCTCAGCTCTGATACCAAGTGCCAAAAGTGCTTACCCAGAGGACATACGGAATTCAGGGTAGTTTTCCTTTGTATTGTTGAGAGTATTCCTTTAAACAAGGAATATGCATCTTTGGGGCACTCCACCACATCATCTGAGGCAATAAAACAATTCACTAGTGACTCAGCAACTTTTAATTTTCTCTCCCATATACCTCAAGTCTCAATAATTCTGCAAGCCAGAAGTAAAATTCTCCAAATTTCCCCCTCCTCTTAATATTAAAGAGGAAGATAAAAATCATATTATCAAAAGAGAACTAGAAGCATGAGTATATCCCACAACACGAGGCACTTAGGTTATTTGGACAATATGCAATCATTGAGTTCTAATCCTTGGGCTGCCTTTAATTAGTATACAACCTGAGGGAGTCCTTTCATATCACTGGGTTCGTAAATGTAAAAAAGGAGAGAGATTAGGGCATGATTTTTAAAGTCCTTCTGGCTTATATATTCAGATTAAACTCAAATTCTGAACTGTGAGGGCTGTCAATCTCAGTTTTTTAGCAAATAGCAGTCTTGGAAAATTTACTGTCCTATGTCATCCTCTCTCTGGCCCTAAATAAACCTATTTAGAACTCGCATTGAGAAAGTACAAATCCTTGAATACCCTTGGTAAGATAAATGGGCCTTCTGTTTGGAAGATTGCGCTTCTTGACCAAATGTGCATCTTTGGCATGGGCCCAAGTAGAATGATGAGAAAAAGAGGAAGTAGCTGCCTTTCCCACCAGATCACCTAAAACCACTGTGACCCTTAGAGATGTGTTACAGATGGCCTCCACATACCAAAGGGAATTGCAGCATTTTACATATTGTCTCATCTAGAGCCAAGGGAATAGAGAATAAGCTATGCAACTTCCTTCCTAGGCCTATAATTTTATGATTTTCTTAAGTCTACAATTGAAACCTTGATAAGCACACGTTTTTATTGAGATGAATCTTGCCTTAAGAGCTGCAGGTGGGACATACTTTATTAGGGGCCTTTATATTAAGGATTACATGTAATCCTCCTTTAGTTTTTATAGAAAAAAATCTCGACAGTAACACTGTAATATTTGACCTTAATAACTGCACCTGGAGTCATTCACCAAGAATACCAGAGGAATTTTGCCAACAAATTTAGCTCTGCACATTAACAGTAAATCACATTCATCTGCACTTTTTAGGAGGTTCTAAAGCAGCTAAGTTAGCCTTGATGAATTAGTTCTTTCTCTGAAACAGGGAATCACATAACTTATTATTAGCACATTTTATGGAAACGACACTAATCCAAATTGATAGTAATTTAAGATGCATATTTCAAAAGTGCATGATTTAATTCAGTGGAATGAATGAAATTAAGAGTAAATTTCCTCCCACTTCTTGTAATGAAATACACGGAGATGTTATAATGCACGGGAAGCAGATTTGGTAATACAGCATGCTTGGGAACTTAAATCAAAAGATGTCTTTTTACCCTGACATTCCACTCAGTGGTCCTATGTAGAAGTAGACTGCTGTCTGCCCCTGGAGACCAGTGATTCTTCTGCACTCTTTCTTTCTAAGTCTACAAGCACTTAGAATGCATCATCCTTGAGACCATTCAGAAAAGAAATATCTGTTGAGGAACAGGAAGAAAAAGAAAGAAAATCCACATTGTCCAAGCCTTAGAAAAAATGCACAAACACCTTTCTTCTTATACCTTGAACCCCGATATATGAGTAATGGATTTAAGATCAGTCTTTTAAGAGGTCAGAATAAGACCTTTAACCCAAATGCCTCACCTATGAGAAAGTTGTCCATCTTCACTGCCCTGCCCTAGGTCAAGACCCTTAATATTTTCACCTGGAAAAGTACTGCAATAGCACTGTTAACTGATTTCTTTGCAGCCAGTTTTGCCTCTGGCCCACATGCTTTCCACATTGTTAACAGAGTCATCTTGTTGAAATAGAATTTAGATCCAATCACTCCCATGCTTAAAAATCCATCAGTGTCTCCCATGACCCATAACCATCATGATAAAATCCAGATTAGTCAGTACTGGAGCCAGGCTCCTTCCGCATGATCTGGGCTAGATCTGTACCCCCAGAAGGATGCTCTGCTCCAGTCTACTCAATCTAAGTGCAGTCTTCCAAATGGTTCCGGGTTTTCATGCCCTTGATTTTTTTGTACATGCCATTCACTTCTCATTTAAGCTGAAACTGGAAGAATGAGAAATGACAGCCAAATTTGTTGGGCACTTAATTATGAGCCAGATAGAATTCTGAGGGTTTTCATTTATTAATGCATTCAGTACACTCAGCAACAGCACGAGTAGGTACCCTTATTATCCTCACTTTATAAAGGAGGGACCTGAAGCACTTGCCTGAGTTTACAGAGGGAGGAAGAGTCAGATCTGGGAATCCACACCACATGCTCATGACGGCAGTGCTCTGCTGCTTCTAGGTCTCAGGAAGCATTCACTCACCCTTCACCGTGCAGATCAGAGGTGATTCGCTGGGAAGCTCCCATGATGCCCCTGATCTGAAGACAGTGTTGTGTATCTGTGCTTTGTATCCTGTCCCCCTGTTGTAACTTGTCACACAACTTGCTAAGTTCCGGGAGAGACAGGCATCTTGACAGTGTCTCCTGCCTTTTTATGCTTAGTACTTCATAAATATTTGTGGAATGGAGAAAAACTCATTGTTTCCTACCATAAACTATTTCCTTTTGTTTCAAGATTTTCTATATTTCTAGTGAATAAGTTAGCCCCAGACTTCCCTGGTGGTGCAATGGTTAAGAATCTGCCTGCCAATGCAGGGGACACAGGTTCGTGCCCTGGTCCGGGAAGATCCCACATACCACAGAGCAACAAAGCCTGTGTGCCACAACTACTAAGCCTGTGCTCTAGAGCCCGCAAGCCACAACTACTGAGCCCATGTGCCACAACTACTGAAGCCTGTTCACCTAGAGCCCGTGCTCCACAACAAGAGAAGCCACCACAATGAGAAGCCCGTGCACTGCAATGAAGAGCAGCCCCCGCTCGCCACAACTAGAGAAAGCCCGTGCGCAGCAACGAAGACCCAACACAGCCAAAAATAAAGAAAATAAATAAATTTATAAAAAAAAAAAAAAAAAAGTTAGCCCCTAGCAGACAGGAGGTATTCAGTAAATGTTGGGTCATGAAATGAAAGAGCAAATGAGTTTATGGGCTATTTCTTGGTGCCCATAGGAAGTAGGAGATCAGCTTCTATAATGGCAGTTCCCTTAGTTTTCTTTATCACTTTTTTGCCACTCCCTTAATTATAAACACCCCTACTCCACACATCTATGAACTGTAAAGAAAATATTCTCTTGTGTAGAAACTAGAAACTTCTCTTGTGTTACCTTTGACTTATAGGGTATAAGTATATTTTTAATTTCAACACAAAAATAAAAAATTACAACAGAATGTTTTCAAGACTGCTATTTGCTATAGCAATAAAAGTGAAGGGAACCCCTACTATATGCCAGGTCCTAGTGTAAACATTTTACATGATTTATTTAATCATCATAGCATTTTTTAGGATAAACATTATTACTCCCATTTTGTAAATGAGAAAACTGAGGTGGAGAGTGATTAACTATCTTACCAGAAGTGACACTAAGAGTAATCTGCAGAGTATAAACCCAAACCCAGATCTGCCTGACTCCAAAGTATCTCTCCGATTTAAAGTCTATTCAGTGGCCTGGTGTCTGAGGCCAGGGGGTGCCTATGTAACTGGCTACCCTTTGGGATTACAAATTCAAGTAAATTCACCTATGTGACAAACCTATCCACTTCATTCTGCAGTGGCAGGCTCTGCATTGAGTTTGCAGTGTAGTAGGAAGAAGGCATCATTTCCTAGTGATAAAGAGAACAATTCTGGTGCTAGATTGCTGGTTTGAATCCCTGCTCGCTTGTTGTGTGTCTGGGCAAGTGGTTGAACTTCTCTGTACCCAGTTTTTCCACCTGAAAAACAGGTAATAACAATAAATGAAACAGTTTACAATAATAAAACCTACCTTCTGGGGTTGTTGGACTCTGGCTCCTGATCTCTGATTTAAGTTACAGCTTCCCTGACAGCATTCCAGCGCCGGATAAGCCGGCATCTCCATGCCTCCTTAGTTTAGTGCTCTGTTGTCTGCTTTTTTTCTGACTCTAATATGCCGTTCCTCATTCCAGGCTCTGCCGCAGGAGGGAGGCATGTGGTCATGAATGCAAACAATCCTTTCGCTAATGTATTTTCCCCAAGAAATGATGAAAATTTCTTGCTTCAGCTCTAACAGTCTTGCAGTTTATGTATACACTCTGCTATATTAATTGTAGTCAATTACTTAAGGTTAGCACCTGAAATTCCCAGTAGTAGTAAAGAAGCTAGCCATTTGTAAGTCATCTGCAGTAATCTTTAGTAACCGATGATTAGACACTCATTAGCTCATTTGCTTAGTGTTGCTTTTACTTAGTAAGACAGTTAATGAGCTAATTACAAGAAAAAGAATGGTAATTAAATGACAATTAAAGGGTTTTATATGTAAGTAAACTACATTGTTTTAAATAACAACGTTTAAAACTAAAACAATGGGCTAAATGATTTAAGGTAATGTGATAAGAATTGTTCTATCCCTTATTACCGATTTTCATGGTGCATTAGTCTTGCTTGGTGTGCAAAAGACTTAGCAAATCTCAGGTTATCAGAGTTTTTCAACCTCGGCTCTATTGACATGTTGAGCCAGATAATTCTTTGTTGTGGGGACTGTCTTATGCATCATTGGATGTTTAGCAGCATCCTATTCCTCTACCCACTAGATGCCAGTAGTACTCTCCCAATTGTGACAATAAAAATGTCTCCAGTCATTGCCAAATGTCCCCTGGGGGGCGAAAACGCCCTACTTGAGAAGCACTGGGTTATATTAAATATCTCTTCCTATTTTTTTTTTTCTTTTCCTCAAAGGTATTTTATTTTCACTACTTACCTGAAGCTGATTTTTTAATGCTCACTGTAACATCTGTGGACTCCACTAAGAATTAACTGATAAAGGGGCAAGAGCACTGAATTTGGTACCTGAAGCCTGACTCATAGTAAGTATTCTACTTACACAGTGAGTAATGAAGCATTTTTGAATATTAGTTTCCTCATCTCTATAAGAAGGATAAGAGAATCATTTTTAGTTTTCAAATAGGGTTCTAAGAGTTTGAAGCCAAAAAATGCTTTGCAATATGACATTTAACTTTTGGTCCTAAGGATCATTTAGAACCTTCCCTGACCCACTGTCTATTTTTTTCTTTTATTGAAACATACTTATTGAGTGCTTTCTATATGCCAGGCACTGGGGATACAGAAGTGAACAAAACAGACAAATGTATGTTGTGTTAGAGTGAGAGATAGCACGAAGACAATTAAGCAGAGAGTGGGGATGGAGAATTCAGTTTTTAGTAGGGTGGTCTGAGAAGTTCCAACTTAGAAGGAGCCAAGACTTGAAGGAGAAGGGGAAGTGAATCATGTGGATATCTGAGGGAAGAGTATTCAAGACAGAGGGAACAGCCAGTACAAAACCTGTTTCTTTTTTTCTTATACAAAATTTGAAAAGTTTATGAAACTAAATAGACATCGTTACTGATCTTGTTGCTTATAAAATTAAAATTGGGCATTTTGTTACAAGCATCTCAGAATTTTTCCTTTTAAAAGTTATTAATGTACATTTTCAGGATACTTGAAATATGCATAATTATACCTTTTTATTATAATATTGGGATAATTTGAAGAAATAAGTAATATCTTTGTATATTCCAACTAAGGATAGTGAAAGTAAAATTTTATTGAGAGTCAGTTAAAAAATAGACAAGCACTGTTGTGTTACTGTCTTTTAGTAACATTAATTAGTTGCTCTTGTCAATTTGAGTCTATTGACAAGAACTCGGCATGACATTAAGAAGTCATACTATGACCTATACAATTTGAAATCCTCAGGATACCTATAAAAGCACCTCTCATTTTAATTAGAAAACCTAATAAAGTAGATAAATATTGGTTTTAGAATCTTAACCACACAATACAAATCAGTCATAACTGTAATAAAGACCATGTGTTCTTACTGCTAGATTTTCATATTCTTTGCAGGCCACAAAGTTCAAGGGCAGATCATAGATCTTCATTTCGTATTTGGAAGCATAGAGGTTGATTTTTTAAAGTGATATTTCCATCAGTTAACACTATGGTTAATTGTATGTTGGGCTGACAAACTCAGTCACTATCGGGGTCTCATAGGCTATCCGTTCTGGAACTCTACCAGTCTACCAGTCTTCATGTCAGTGTTTCTTGGATCATTTAGAATGTATTATTCTCTAGTAATTCTTCAGGAAAGGCACAAAGAAACTATATAGTCCTCAAATCCTTGCATGCTCATAATAGTTTATATGTGGGCTTTATACTTAAAAGTCAGTTTGCTGGTGTGTAGAATTCTTGGCTCAGATTTTCTTTCCCTTAGTAACTTAACATGTTATTCCATTGTTATCTGGAATAATGCACTGGTGTAAAAATATGATGACACTTTTATTTTCCTTATAAGTGAATTGGTTGGTTTGCATGAATGTCTAAAGGATTTTTTTTTTTTTTTCCTCAACAGTCCTGTAGCTTTACTAGAATAGATCTCAGTTTGGGCCCTTCTGTGTTGATTTTCCCAGATAGATTGTGTGCCCTTACAGAATATAATGTCAACTCTTTTTTTTTTCTTTTAGTTAAAACTTATAGGAAAGTTTTATTCAGGTAAAGTTTGTGTATTTGTTCTGCTCCATTGCTTTGGTTTACTTCCTCAGGGATTCTATTAGAAGTTTTGTGTCAGATCGTAGTTTTCCAAAGATGGTCACACTCACCTACTTATTCCACCCACATGCTCTTCTCCCATTATGGTTGATACGCTTCTCACCAAGAGGTGAGTCTCTGTTCCCTCTTCTTGAATCTGGATCATGCCTTGGAACTACCTTGACCAATGGATGACGAAAGAAGTGATATTATTTAACTTCTGAGTCTAGGTCATAAGAATAATGCAGCCTCCTCCTGGCTGTTTCTTGGGATACTTGCCCTTGGGACCCTGCCCTCACGCTGTGAGGAGCCCAGGCCACCTGGAGAGGCCACATTCCAGTGTTCCAGCTGTTACCAACCAGGGTTCTTGGCCTCCTTAATCAATAGAAATTGATCAGAGGCCAGACAAGAAATTCGGGCAAGGCTTTATTGGGGCCCCTGCTGCAGCAGAGGGGAGCGAGAATGAACAACAGGTTCCCTTGCTGGCTTGCTCCCTGAGTGGGGGCAAGCTTGTTCCTTATATGGGGTGAGGGTAGGGGTATGTCCAGGGGTCAGACCGGAGGGGTGGCTTAGGTGTTTTGCCCACCCCTTAGGTGGTGTTGTGTGCAGGGGGCATGCACAGTACCTTGCTTTTGCTCCTGACCCCCTGCTTTTGCTCCAGGCTCTTCAAAAGTGGCAGTTTGGTTTTTGGTCTCTTTGTATATTTTGGGTCCAGAATTTGCCCCAACTGCACATGTGTGCAGTTATTTTTAGTCCCATATAGTTGCTTTGTATTTTCTTGCTTGAGGAGAGGTGTGTCCATGTGCAAGCATTGCAGCGCTGCAGCAAAGGGTCCCAGGTCCCAGCCTGTCTCACAGCCCTAGCCAGGCTCTCAGAAAAGAACCAACAATGACTGCCAGGCATATGAGAGAACAAGAGTTTAGATGATTCCAGCCCCCAAGTCTTCCAGCTGAGGCCCCAGACATCATGGAGTAGGAGTAATCTCTCCCACTTATGTTCTGTCTGATGCTCAGAAACCAAGAGAGATAATATATGGTTGTAGGTTTGGGGAATATTTGATACATAGCAACAGAAAGCTAACAACACAGGTGTGTTGGTTCTTCATTTTTTAAAAAATTTCTGTATCTGCTACTTTTTTTCTTTTTCAACTTCCATGGTCTTTTGTGTTTATTCACTTCTATGTTCCTTCTAGTTTAGTCATTTAGTCTTCATTTCTGAAATGATTTTTAGCAATGTATTTTAAAATTTTCTTGAGCTCTGTTCTCTTATTTCACCTATTTTTATGCTGTACTCTGTGTCTTATATCAAATTCATGTGCTTTATAGCTTATTTGAGGAAGTAGGTCACCGTTTTGATTCATTTTGTGGACCTGTCTTTCTGGTGTATTTTCATTATTTGTAGTGGTATTAGTTTGTCCCTCTTCTCTATTTTGCTTATGAGAACTTTGTAGGTCGTATTACCTCCATCCTTTTTGGTTGCTCACTTTTATGTGAAACTAGTTTTCCTGAATGTTTAGGAGAAAGGGTTGGGTTGAAGTGGTCATTCTGGTTTCCTGTCTCTTGAGCTCCTTCTTTTATTCTTTCTCTTGAAGTTGTTCTGAGAGCTGCCCCTCAGGGATGCCCCCGCCCCACCTCTATCGGTGTCTCTTTCTCCCTGTGTGCCTGCCGTCCCTGCCCTGTCCAGTGGGGATTCTCCTTCCAGCAGCTTTTCCTCCGTGAGGGCCTTTGTCCTGGAAGGGGAGTTTATTAGTTTTGAGAGTTCTTAGGGGCATATTTTTCAGCACTTTCAGATCTCTCCACAGATTCCTTGTACCTGGATGGCTACAAGGAGGTGTTCAAACTCCTCCCAGGGTTCGCTGCTGTCCTCATTTGGCTTGCAAGGTGTGCTGTCCAGTGTGCCCCTGTTAACAATTTTGGGGTCCCCTGTTCTCAGGTGTGTGTGATGCCCTTTGGCTTCATTCCACATAGATGCTGATATCACAAGGGCCTTTTGGTTCTAAGTGGTCATTCCCCACCTGTTTATATTCTGGGGTTCATAGGAATACCTTTGTTACCTGGTGTTGTCGTGGGTGTTTGTGTGAGTTTTGTTTTGCTATTTTAGTTGCTTTATATGTTTTAATGGGGGAATTCAGGGAGAATCATCACCATTGCTATGGTTCCAGTATTCCATCTATGTATTTTAATCTCACTCTCTTGTATGTGTTTCTGAGGCCACCTCAGAGCCGCTTGTCTATAAAGAGAGGATATAAATGAATTTAGAGAAAAGTCTGTGGCATGCCACCTCTGCCTTCCTAACAGTCAGCCTCCAGGAAGGTGGCAGGCAACAGAGCCATAATCTTCCTAAATGGTGCCCATTAGAGTGCCCTGTACATGCAGAGTTTCTTTCCTTGACACAATTTCTTACAGTCAAAGCACTCTTTGTCGACATTTCCTCTCAAGACTTCAGAAACTTGACAACTATTTGGAATGTGAGGGGATGGGGTAGGAGGTGAAGTGAAGGAAAGGAAAATGGTGGGGATCATGCCAGCACTGGGTTCTTGCGTCCCATTATTTTCACAAGAGAACATACTGATAAGTTTCTTCTCTATGTTGACTTTTGCCCAACAGTTTAGCCCTTAACAGCTGGAAATAGCAGATAAATAGAATAACTCCCATCAAGAACTGGTGGGGGGAAAAACCCTGGAGAAAATGAGTGGTAGATGTAATATCATGAGCCCTTGCCCTTAAGCCCCTATCTTATAGATTCTCCAAAGGCTGGTGGAGTTATCAGAGTCCTCAATTCAAAAATCTGCCCGAGTTTCCTGATCTTCCCAAGCCCATGCTGAGTAGTCAGCTGAAACCCAGCTGCTTTTGACTTCACCTTACATTTAAGGTGTTAAGGGAGATTAGACTTAAATTACATTTGGGAAAAAATCTCTACTTTACTACTATGAAGCAAATAAATCTTTAATGGTATTAGAACGGCACTGTAAGGTTTCTTTCTGCCTTTTCTTCCCCCACCAAATCTTACTTTCTAAACAACATATTGCCGACTTAAGTGTAAACCAATCAGTAGCATATGGCTTAATCTTCTCTCAAATCCCCTTTGGGCTCAAGGAATTAATTGACAAACTTAGCAGCAAAAGCTTCCTTGTAGTATGTGGAACTCCAAACTCAGGCAGCATGCCTGGAATCACTTAGAGACTCCAATTGCAGTTAATGCCCTTTTCTCTATTAAAAAGTCTTAGAGGGCTGATGGGAATGCAGCCTTCATAGCTGACTACCTCAAGCTCCTGTGTCACACTTTCCCCTCTGCCTTTCTTTCTCTAAGATCTTATTAGGAAACAAGCATCTGTTAAGTTCAAACCAAAGGGCCTGTTGCTCTTGTGCAGTGAGGCGGTCAGGCAAGGGCAAATGCAGAAGCTGGGAAATTTGAGCTGTGCCATTTCTTTCCTGTCTACTGTTTCAGAAGTCCCCTGAATTCTAAACATCCCACAGAGAACTCAGAATGAGATAAAAGGGAGTAGGTTCATGTTTAATCCCTCAAGATTATTTCTTGAAGTTTCACACTACAGGCAAATGTTAATTAAGATTCTTCTGTGTTTGCCAGGGCTTAAATAGGAAAGTCAGCTGGTATGCAGGAAAGACTATGGACTTTGGAGTATTGAAAGACTGGAGTTCCAATCTCCTCTCTGCCTCTCACTGGTTACCTGGCTGGTTACAAAAGCTGAGCTGAAGTGGCAGGTGCATGACGGGGGCTGTTGGGAACCCCAATCAGCTCCTGCCTGAGGTGTGGCTGGGGATGAGCTCTAAGGCTGGGAGAGTTTGGGCTAAGAAGGCAACATCAATTAAGACCACGCGCATTAGATTCTGACCAATGTTAGAGTTGCTTCAGACATGGGGAATGTGTATAGTAATTAAGAACAATAGAAATCAGACTATCAGGGACCCAAAGGCAATCTGCATTCTACTTTTTGGTAACCTCACTCCCACCACTTAAGACACAAATAATTGCCCTCGGGCCTCTAAAATAATTCATTTTGCTCTTGCCTAATGGGGTACACTCTCCCTGTTAGCAGGAGAAAGGGGAGAAGCTGTTATCTATGCTGTGCATGTGGGGACTCAGAGACATGCTGGACCAGTCTTTTTGGCTATGGGTCTTAACCTCATAGTATCCACTTCTTCATCTGTGGATATGGTAACATGGGCATGGTAACATGTACCTCATAGTATTGCAGTGAGAAGTCACTAAAATACTGTCTATGATATGCTCAATGCAGTAAATGCCACATCATAGGGGCTCATTGCTAGATCTCTTACAATCTGCTATCTCCTAGTTTATGAAGTGCTGTACATCAATGGCAAGGATTACCATATCCTGAAGGTGATAGGACAGGTGATTGTGAAGTTCAGGGGGTTCTGCTTGTGTATAATTTGATTGAAAGTTTTAGGAGCTGGAATGAATCTTGGAAAGGTTTTTCCCAAAAGCCCTTTAAAAGACATAGCTATCAAAAGCAAGGTGCCCCTGAAACCTCAAGCTGCTGTTTTGTGACACTGTTACATGTGGGAATGGACCATCCCTTCCCCAAATAACCACAAATTCAATCAGTGTAATTACAGAAATCACAGCTGACTCATATTTCTTCTGCTTTTTTATGTTGCCTTATTATGTCTGTCACTTGTTGCTTTATAGCTGTTTTATTACCCTCATGATGTTTTGAGACATCCAACTTCAAATAACTTTTTTTTTAATTTTGGGGAAAAAAATGAAATAGAAAAAAACGTGGAGAATAATATTACTAACACCTATGTACCCACCACAGAAAATGAATAAATGTGAAATTGATAAATTTCTTTTTACGTCTGATCTTTCTTTTAAGTTGAAGTCTCTATCTCACTAATCCTGTTCTCCTTACTCAGAGTCAGTCCTTAATACACCTTTTGTGTGAATCCTCCTAGCCCATGTTTTTGAAAAATTTTCACTATATACAAAAGCTTAAAACCTATGTGTATTTTGTATTTTTAAAAAATTATGTGAATGATTTGAAACTCCCTATTTCATTCAATGACATTTTAGAGAGTGAGCCACATTGATTGACACATGCAGATCTATTAATTCACAGTAACCACTGAATTATATTTTATCGTGTGACTGTGCCAGGAGACTGTTTATCTCTTATTGATGTATATTGAGTATTTCTTAACTTTTTGCTATTTATTTCCCAAAATGCTTTAGTAGTTTGACAACATGTAAACTTACAAAGCTGCAAGATAAATAAAGCATTTTTTTTTTTTGTAACATAACCAGGAACAAACCATCACTTTCAGGACAGAATTCTGTAAGATGCAGCTTTGCCCACTTGGAGCACCAGAATCTTGACTGTGATGAAATTGGTTCAATATGTTTGTTTTATATCTGTGGTTCTCAAATTTTAGTTTTTGTTAGAATCACCCAATTTGTGTCTTTAAACAAACTCTCTAGCTTTTCCTTGGTTTATATTTCAGGAAACCCTGTCTTTAAAGACACGAGTTGGGTGTCTAGCATACAGAAATACAATTGAGTTTTTTAAATTGTGCTTTTATCCTGAAATTTTGCCAACCTCAGTAGTTCTGGTAGCTTGTTTGCAGACTCTGTATGACTTTCTACATATCATGGCATCTGCAAATAAAGACAATTCTAATTCTTCCATTCCAATCTAGGTGCCTTTATTTCTTGTCTTGACTTATTGCACCAGAGACAAATAAAATGAGTAAAGGGAGTGAGTAAAGATACCATTTGCCGTATTCCTGGTCTCAGGGGGAAAACACTCCATATTTCAACACTAAATATGATGATAGCTGTAGGTTTTTCATAGATGACCTTTATCAGGTTGGAGGAAGTATCGTTTATTCCTAGTTTGCTGAGAGTTTTCATTAGGAATGGATGTTGGATTTTGTCAAATGTTTTTCTGCTTCTCTTCAGATGATCATGGTCTTTGTTTTTAACTTGTTAACATGGTTAATGACATTGATTTATCTTTAAATATTAAACCAATCATATTTATGGGATAAACTCACTTGGTCATTATGCATTTTTAAAAAAAATATTGTTAGATTTGATTTGCTAATACTTTGTTAAGGTTTTTTGCATTTTTCATGAGGGATATTGTTCTGCGGCTGTCTTTTCTTTTAATGTCTTTATTTCATTTTGGTATAAAGATAATTACGGCCTCATAAAATCAATTAGGAAGTGTTCTCATGTATTCAATTTTCTGGAACAGTTTGTGTAGAATTGTATGATTTTGTTTTAAAGTATTTTATAGAATTCACCAGTGAAATCATCTGAACTTTGAATTCCTTTTGTGGAGACATTTTTAAACTGCAAATTCAATATGTTTAATAGGTGTAGGGCTCTACAGATTATCTAATTATTCTTGAAGGAGTTTTAGTTATGCTTATCTTTCAAGGAATTTGTCCATTTCATCCAATTCATCAGATTATTTAGACATAAAGTTTCTAACATTCCCTTATTACCCTTTTAATATCTGTTAGGATCTGTTGTTATATCTTCTCTTTCTTTCAGGTGTGTCTCCTCTCTTTGGGCTGGCTAGAGGTTTATTACTTTTATTTACTCAAAGAGCAAGATTTTGGTTTTATTGATTCTCACTATTGTTTTTATGTTTTCTGTTTCACTGATTTCTGCTTGATCTTTATTTCCTTTTTTCTGCTCACTTTGGGCTTAGTTTTGTCTACTCACTAATTTTGATATTTTGTTTTTATTTTTTTTAATTCCAAATACTTTCTAATTTCTCTTTTGATTTCTTCTTTTGGATTTATTTTGGAATGCAGTTACATTACATAGAAACTATTTAATATTTTCTAGCCTTGCTTTAAAATTTTTAAGGTGGAATTAGAGCAGCCTTTAGTCTACACCTTAGCTTTCTCCGTCTTTCACAGTGGAGAAAGATACCCTTCTGAATACCCAAATGTCTGATGCATTACAAGGTTCTTCTACTCTGCCTGGTGGGAACACAAACTATTCTTGGTCCCATGTGAGCTCTGGAGACTGTTCCCTCTAGTCTTTTTGAATTGTTCTTTCCCTGACTTTTGGGTAGTGTTCTTAGTTGCGTACACTAAGTTCTCAGCTGGAGCCTGGAGGGGAACTATCCATAGACCTCCAGAGCTTTCTGTATGTGCAGCTCTTCTCTCTTCTCTGGCACTTTGCTCTGAGAACTCTAGCCACCTTGACTTGTCTGGACTCCCCCATTCAGCTTCTTGACTCATTGCTCTGGAAACTCTGCAGATGGTAAGCTGGAGCAATTGTAGGGCTCCCCTTATTTGTTTCTCTTCTCTCGAGAATCATTACCCCGTGCTATCTAACATACAATGTCTGAAAACCTTTGTTTCACATATTTCACCCAGTTTTTAAATTATTTCAAGCAGGAGTCAATCTAGTGATTCTTACTTCATCTTGCCATGCAGTAATTTTTTAAAAAAGTGAAGATGACCCTAGATTTCCTTGCTGTACATACAGTATGCTGAGCAACTGAGGTACATACTCTCATACTACTTGGAACTGGTTAGACAACACCCAAAATATTATGTTTAATATCCATTTGAAGAAATTCATGAGTGACCTAGACTGTAGCCCAAAGACTGTGATTAGAATGGAAATGTGTTTAGAGTGGGGGATGATGACTGTCTTCAGGAATCTATTCTCCAGGCAGCAGTCAGAAGTGATTCTGTTAAATCAGAAGTCCAATTATATTTCTAACCTCCTTAAGACCCTCCCATGATTTTTCATTATACGAGAATAAAATCTAAACTTCACACAAAAGCCTATAAGGCCCTGCATGATCTGGCAAGAGCTGCTTTTCTGAGTTTCTCTCCTAACAGTGTATCCCACTCCCTCTGAGCGTCACTCACGCTGACTTTCTTGTTGTTCTTCAAGAATATTAAGCTTGTTGCTACCTTAGGGCCTTAATTCTTGCTGTCCCCTCCACCTGGACCATCTTTCTCCATATGTCTCCAAGGTCAGCATTTTAAAAAATCATTCATATTAGTATTCATATGTTACCTCTTCAGAGAAGCCCTCTCTACTCTATTTAAGTAGCCAATCCCCACCCTACATTATGTTTTTCAGAGCACTCACCACTGTTTTTCTCCGATTATATTTTGTATTTATTTGTTTACTTATTTGTCCCTATCTTTTTCCCCCAGCATGTAAGCTTCATGAGGGAAGGGACTTTATTTGTCCTGTTTGCCATTACATGCCCAGTCTCTAGAATGGTATCTGGCATAGTGTAGACATGCAATAAATTCTCATTTAACATGTGAAGAAATGAAGATTAGATTTTTATGTGTGTTCCAGATTTAATTATATGCTCCAGAATATAATTATATTCTTCTAATTATACCAGAGATAGAAGAGAGAATGATCATTATTGAGCACCCATTAAACACAAGTCACTTTACATATATCATCTTACTGAATAGGGACAAAATAAAAATCATTTTATAGACCTCAGATAAGGTTCAGAAGGGTTACTTTTTTTGTCTAGTTAATAGAGGAGCAGGGATGTAAATCTCAGTCTGATTTTCTCCAAACGCCATCATCTTTCTATCGTATTCCAGTACAGATCCTCAGCTTGATCGATAGAACACTAGTGAGTTCATTAACTTCATCTAAAGGAACCGGTCATGTAGGTCACATGGCATACTGTGGGAATGAAACAAGAGATGTTTTTGCTTTGTGGTGGTTGACTCAGTGTAGGTGAAATAACTGAGACCCACATGGGTAAAGTATGTGCATATCCCCCCTCACTGTTTCTTGCCCCCCATCTCTCTCTTTTTTTTCATCCTTTATACTCTCAAGACAGATTTCAAATCCCATCTTGAATTCCAAGAGACTGTCTAGGGAGAAATTGGTACAGCTAGTAGGAAATATTTGTTGTTGATGTTTAAGACTTTTTTTTTTCCTGGAGGGCTCTCTAGTGAGGTAGAAAAGCCTTCTAAGAAGAATTACTCCTCAAAGTCTTCAGCTAAAACATTTGTAAAAATTGACAAGCACTGAGTTTATCACTGGGGACAGCTGCAGCCCAGTGGGTTTTCTTCAGGGTCATGGTTCTTAAGGGCAGAGCAAGTAACATGGCTACATTAGCACAACTTCTCATGTCCTGGATACACAGTTGCAGGAATGCTGTGGATTGATCTTATAGTCAGTGTGGCACCTCCGAATGGGCTGAGTGACCGTCCCAGGAGCATTTGAGCAGAAAAATAATGAGGAAGAACATTGCATAAATATATTGGGCTGGGTAGTGGATATCTGATGCTTGTTCAGCAACTCAGTATCCATTACCCCATCCACCACCTGTTGCTTTGTAATAGTATTGCAAGTAACTTTTGAGCAATAATTTCTCTGTGATTGTGTATCATCCTGGTAGCACTGTACATCAGTATGGTCTCCTCTCCCCTATCCAAGGAGTGGGCATATGTTCTAATGTTGACTAATCAAGTCAATATTAGATAGTGATATTAGTCAACATTGACTAATGTCAGTCAATTAGTGATATTAGTCAACATTGACTAATGTCAGTCAATTAGTGATATTAGTCAACATTGACTAATGTCAGTCAATTAGTGATATTAGTCAACATTGACTAATATCACTATCTTGTGATATTGGAGGTGCTGTGAAACATCGAAAAATACTTAGAGCTTCTTTATTCTAGAGTGAGCACTTTGATCAATGTCTTACCAAGAATTCCTTCTCAGTGTCTACTTCTCCAGCCATTCCATGGACTATGTCGCTATTCAAGATCTTTCCAATAAATGATCATGTCCTCTTTAAGCTTGTCAGAGTTCATTTCTTATAATTTATGAAAATAAATAAAGAAAACCTCATATAAAATAGAGTCAGGAAGCCCTGAAGGGGGAGCTCTTACACACTAATTTCAGGAAGAAGGAAGATAAGAATTATTTTGACAAGTGAGGACATGAATCACATGGGAATTTTATTTCCTGCTTTTAAGAAAAAGAAGGAAGAACTCTCCTGCCCCAGCAACAAAGCTTTAACTCCCGAGTGCAGCCAATGAGAAAACATCAAAATCTCAAACTCTTGCTCTTCTCCAAGGAAATTTTGTTCAAAACAACCCTCCCCAGTTTCCTCCTAAAACCTAACAAAAGCTTACCTTCCCTTTGTCTCTTTGGACTTGCCTATGTTTCACCATAGCTTGCTTGTCCTGAACTGCAATTTTCTGCTTTTCCCAAATAAATCCATTTTGCTGGTAAAATAACTACTGTTTTATTTTTAAGGCTGACAAATCAAAGAAGCTGTCTGCAGTGGGTCTGTGAATATGTTTTGGATGTTGAAGGCATTTTCCTAATTTTCCTAACCCTGATTTTGACAGAGAAATGAATGGAACAGTGAAATAAGTTATTGTGGATTAGCAAGGAGTTTCCTTATATGGTAGTTGGTAGACCCTTGAGTGATGCTTTGACCTTTCACTAAGCTAATGACTCTGGGTTATTGAAACTTCGTGTGTTTGTAGATCACAAAGCTTTGGGGTCTCCCTGAGGAAAAAGAAAGTATTGTCAAGTTGTCTCCACTTTCTTGCATTTTAATTTCATGTACCCTTTTACACTGATCGTTTGCTGATTTTGTAGCAAACTGAAGTGGTAGCAACCATGAACTAGATCTAAGTTATCATTCTCATACTCTTTGGAATTGAACTAGCCCTTTGTTATGTGACCTGGTTCAGCTTGTTTTCTCCTTGGCAATCAGCTTAAGACACGGCCTTGAGAAAGGAGCTTTCATATTAAGAATGTGATTTATGCTATTTCTTCTTCAGCAAGAACACAGGGCACAGGAATCTACCTCAAATTCCAGGAAAGTTACAGACTTCCGGCAATACTTCCTTTACAGAAGTCATTTAGGGACATTCAAATTTCCAGCGAACCAGAAGTAATTTAAAAGCTCAGTACCCTGGGTTGTTTCTCATCAAATCTGGTCTAGGTGTCCCATTCCTTATAAGAACTGAACAGAAAAAGAAAAAAAATCTTAGTATTCTACCTTAATTCTGGGATACCTATTGCTTGAAACTAGATTTATGTTTCAAAGTAAAATGGCTCTAGAAGGCAATGGAATCTAAGAAATGCAAATCAGAAACAAAGGAACACGACTTCAGTGTAGTGTGTAGGTTCTAGACTCAAAGATTTGGTAAGAGTGGGAACAAAAATGAATCAGGTTAGGTAGAGAGACACATTTGAGACATCATCAAGTGAAAAATATTACTAGATCTTTTCAGGTAACTGGCAGTAAGCAGTGGAGATTGCAATTATTACAAATATTTTTTCTTCCATCCATGCCCATTGTTTATTGGACCATGCTAATGCTATATAATAATATATTCAAAGACTCATAGAATTAAGAACACTCATTCTTGAATGGGGTAGGTGCTGTACTGATACTCAGTCAAGAGACATGGTGTGTGAATTTTCTTTATTTCTGCTCACTGCCCCTTTGAAGAGTGATTAAATCCTCTTCTCAGATTTACAGCTCAAGGAGAGTTTGAGGTGCACAGCTTCCAGCCCAGCTTCCAGTTTCTATCAGAGATTTATCTGGTTTGGTCTTGCTATACTGAGTTGAGATCTGATCTTACTTCTCAGTGGCTGTTCATGATACTCTGAACTACGAGAGAACATATAACCAACATCAGCAATAACACAAATGAATCCAGAGAAAAACAAAAAGCTTTATACTCTGGCTTCAGCCTGAAGTTTCATGAGTGTTTTCTCTATTCCTTGCTGCCTCTGCTAATGGTTTGCTTGTGGGAATGTAAGGTAAACTGGAAGGCCACTGCTTTTCAACCCTCAAATTCTTTTTCTCTTTCTTCCTCCACTTTCTGCAAAGGATATCAGCCCCAATTTGGACATGGAAAGCTGTCTTCTTCAAATATCAGTACCTGGTCAGGAGCAAGGTAGGTGTTCAGTTTTTGGCTGGCAGCAACCGCAGGTGTCTGAGTAGGGGGGGTAGAGTGGGGTATAAAGAACAATGTGTTTTCTTGCTTTGTTTGAACAGGATTTCATTTGAGGAATCAAAGTATGAGTAAACCATCAGCCTTATTTTTTTTAGGTTTTCAAGATAGTTGTACGGTTTTGATGTTTCCTATGTGTCACAAGTGAATATCTATTCATTAAACAGAAAATCAGGAAAGTCTATTTCAGAGCCCATTAGCCAGAGAAAATCTAAAGTGATAGTCAGATTGAAGCAATGGGTATGACCGTGCTTTGGATATTAAAAAGAGCAACCCTATGAAAGGCCCTGGTTCCTCATTTCATCTTTATCCAAAAGTATGCACATTTGGGCATGCCTATTATCTTCTGATTTCCAAAAATGGAATTCAGGAAGGGATCTCTTGATTTTAAATATTAATACATGTATATGCAGTGATTTATTCCTGAGCACATGAGAATTTTTATAGTCTTTTATTCATAAATGGATTAGCTACATTTTACAATCACAAATTGATAACACTCTTCTCCTCAGAAAGCTTTGAGATGCTGTAGCTTCTCTCATGAGTCAGTGTATACCCAGTGTGTCATATGTACATTCATGTCTGCAAATATAATTAAGGAAATTCTGCTCCTTAAAAATGTTATATCCCAAAACCTTACAGGAATATTTTTGATTATTCCCTTCTTTGCATTAGAGTCTCCACTATACCCCTTTTCAGGGTGAGAGTTAGCTACCTTTACAGGAAGCTTAATCCTTCTATTTTTTAGGCAAATGGGGTCAGAAATAATTTAAATCGCCTCAAAGGACCATGTGTTAACTCTTGGGAAATGCTAATCCCTGAGTTTATGAACTGGCTTTTTGATAGTTATGTGAACCAACCCAGCATATTTATTTCTTTTCTTTTCCCAGAACTATTTTAAATATAAAATCTAAGTGATTCTTTGGTGGGGGCCTGGATAGAAAAAAATTAAGCTCTTTTTCATGTTGGTTACTTTCTTTTCAGAATGACAGCATCATAGGTTCCAGCTTGACACCAGACTCAATAAGCAAACTATAAAGTGCTCCCCTTCCCAGCTGCATTTCTTTAGCAGCCCTTCAGACAGCCTTTCTGCTGTTTAAAGGTGTTGGAGATTTTCTGTTGGATTGGCAACTCTGAGGCCTGGTGAGGGTGGAAGGGTAGAAGAAGCTAGTAAAAGGGAAGAGCTTTGTTTACCTGCATCAAACTAATTCTCCAAGGTTTAGTTTACTCACTGCACTTCAGAAAATGCAGTAAGAGAGAAAGAACTCCAAATCCCTTGATTGCCCATTTGTTTCACCTAAAAATCAGGCTATCCTCCCCTGGCCACTATAATATTTCACCTTGCCTTCTGACTTTAGGACTTCAGTTCACATAAAGTAGTCAAGAACAGTATTTATAACAGAAAAGCTTAATAAAACCAAAAGAGGCAGAAAATGGGTCACTGATGGACAGTTACTATTTGTTCATGGATTTTTTCTTTTTTGTTATTGTTGTTGGATTTTTTGTTTTGTTTTGTTTTTAGTTAGAGGGTAAAATTCAAGTCTTAGGAAGTATGTTGTGAAATCTGCTACAGTGGGACCATTAGACTCCTCCCCACAGACATGCTGCCTGAATGACTCACCCACATTTCCTAGATGGAAAACATGGAAAAAAATTATTGAAGCTAAAAGTGACTTTCACTTGGAATTAATCATTTTTTTAGTTACCCATTTTCTTTCTCCCTCTTTAGGATCAACATAAGAAGATAAGCAGGCTGGCTTTGTGGGCATGCAACATATGTAGTCACAAAGTCCCCATGCCCAGAAGGGCCTCTTGATTTGTTTAATGGTCTTCTGCCCCCTTCTTAAAATTCTTAACATTTGTTGTAAATTATGTAATTGGTCCTGAGGCTAAATTAGAGGTAATGCTTATTTTGATGGTGAACTAAGAATAATAACAGAAGCACCAGCCTGGAAGGTCTCACCTAGGAGGTATCACTAATTAGCAGTCTAACCACTGGCAGTTAACCATTTAATCTATCTGGTGAATTCTGTTAGTGAGTGGGCCTAGACCGGTAGTTTAAGGTACATGGCATATTCGCCTTGAGGTATCATGATTTTTGCTGCAGGGCAATGCGGGGGAGTGAGTGGACTAGCCTCTGGGTCCCTGTTCTTGCTTCAATGTGAAGAGTGGGTCTTTAATCTCTTCCATGTTCCAAAGATCTCTTCAGGGTCAAGATTCTATGAATAGTGTTCTCAGAGGTTAGGACTTCTGATTGGGGATGAGGTAAAAACAGAGAAACATAGAGGCCAATGATTTTCCAGGATGAAAGATTTGGATTGGGAGGGGCCAGATGCCAAGAAAATTATGATGGCAAGTTAAACTCCTCTTTATTTGCCAGCTGAAATACTATCTTCACAAGGAATTCTTCCTTGACTCACCTAGTTTCTTGTGACATTTCTTGCTTCTGAACTCCCATAGGCCTTAAGATCTTATCACTCATTTGACACAAACTTCTGCTGCTTTAAATAATATTTTGGAATAAAAATGCTAATATTAGCATTGCAGTACCATATATATATTTTTAAATAAATTTATTTATTTATTTATTTATTTATTTTTTGGCTGTGTTGGGTCTTCGTTTCTGTGCGAGGGCTTTCTCTAGTTGCGGCGAGCGGGGGCCACTCTTCATCACGGTGCGCTGGCCTCTCACTGTCGCGACCTCTCTTGTTGCGGAGCACAGGCTCCAGACGCGCAGGCTCAGCGGTCGTGGCTCACGGGCCCAGTTGCTCCGCAGCATGTGGGATCTTCCCAAACCAGGGCTCGAACCCGTGTCCCCTGCACTGGCAGGCAGAGTCTCAACCACTGCACCACCAGGGAAGCCTGCAGTATCATATTTTTTGTTTCTGGTAGAAAAAAGTTTCATTTGTGTGGCCTGCCTCCCCAGCCAGTTATAACTTAGCACATGGTAATCTATCAAAAATAGTTCTGAATGCATTTATGGAATGGATAAATAGATTATCCTTGAAGACAGACAAAATTAATTTGGAGTTCATGTTTTTCTCTCAAGACCTAGCAGGAGATTATATTCTGCTCTATATTCATAACCACTGATACTGGTTATGAAGTGATTTAACAGTTGCCTCCCTGGAATGTTGCCTGGGGAAAGTTTTATGAAGGTACACAGAAAGTATCAGTATCCTATAAAATAGCAAGTCTATATTCATTTTAATTTCCTGGAGGAAACTGATTTTTCTTACAAAATATCTCAAATAAATAAACAAATAAAAAAGAAATGTAAAAGAGAAGAAAAGAAAAAAAAGCATTTCCTTCCATTTCCTAGCACAGTGACTTAAGTGTACAGAAAACCCTAATCCTTCAGAGGGAAGTTATCCAGATGGAAATTATCCTCTAAAACAGTCCCACCTTCAGTGCTCAGGTTGTAGAGACACAGACCAGCAGCATCACGAAATCATAGCCAGGATTTTGCAGATCATACTGGAAGGAAAGAAAATTTCCCTTAGAAATCATTTGATTCACATTCAGTCCTTAAAGACCATATTTTGACCGAACATATAAGCCAAGAATTAAAGCTTAACACCCATATATACACTACCAAACGTAAAATAGATAGCTAGTGGGAAGCAGCCGCATAGCACAAGGAGATCAGCTTGGTGCTTTGTGACCACCTAGAGGGGTGGGATAGGGAGGGTGGAAGGGAGGGAGGTGCAAGAGGAAGAGATATGGGAACATATGTATATGTATAACTGATTCACTTTGTTATAAAGCAGAAACTAACACACCATTGTAAAGCAATTATACTCCAATAAAGATGTTAAAAAAAAAAAAGTGCCAACAGAATGAGTCAACCCACCATACATTCCATAAAAGCTTCCCTAGGACCAAGAAAAATTTGACCAGAGCTAGGCAATTAGACACCACGCTAATTAAGAATTAACAGTTCCAGTTCAAGATGGCCATAAAGGAGGAGCCTACACCCACCTCCTCCCACAGACATCCCGAATCTAGAGCTACGTATGGAAAAATGTTCTTTGGAAAAAAAAAAAACACACACACAAAACAAACTAGCTGAGCAACTCCTGTACATTGGGTGAAGAAGAAAAAAACCACATCCAAGAAGGTAGGAGAGACTGAAACACAATATTGCCAGAAGCCTCACACTTGGTGAACGGTGACCCACAGTTGGGAGGGAAGTCAAATTCCTGAGCTTCTCTGTAAGGAGTGAAGGGATTTCACCCCCACATCTGGAACCCTAGCTTTTAAGACTTGCACCTGGGAAACAAGCCCCCAAAACATCTAGCTTTGAAGCCAACAAGACTATAGCAAACTGAGAAACAGTCCATCAAGGGCTTGGGTGGACTCAGCCACCCTCGATCCCAGCACAGAGGCAGTTGACTGAAAAACACCCAGTCTCTGTGGAAGAGGCTTATCTTAAAGCATTGGTCTGAGAGGCAGGCATCTAATTTAACACACATCCAGGGGCCTACGGAAATACTCTCCAAAGACAGAGGCTGATGGGTGCCATCTTTGTGTTCTCCCTATATCTATGAGGTTTTCTTTTTTTTTTAATTTAATTTTTTTTTGTTGGACAAGAATCTTTTATTTTAACTAGAGATCAAATAAGTATTACCTTAATAAAGACAGACAGGCAGCCAAGTTGTAAAAATAAAACAAAATGAAAAAAGTTTATTATAAATAAATGTCTATTTTTCTTTGAGAATTTATCTTAGTAATAATTACTGAATGCATTAGTCATGGTGAAAATTATATTCTATTTTACATATACTTCTCTACTGGTACAGAAGAATGAAACTGGCTATGGTCACCACATGATACTGCTTTTGATAGTCCCAAGTTAGACGAGCCACTGGTTTTGTTATTGGCAGGAAATGTCCCATCATAATTGTGAAACTCCTGCTGAAAAAAAGAAACAATAGTGTTTGTAAAGCCACTGCAAAATAGAAATACTAAATAGAAAAAAAAAATCTTATAATTTGGTACCATCTGTTAATGATTTTCTTTTCAATTTCCACAAGAAAAGAAATAATTTGATGCTAATTGTTTGAAGAGGTTGAGAGAGGTGTTAATGACCAGTGTCAGTTAGTTGTCTCTTGGTAAGAAAATCACACACATAATACTTTAGATAAGGGAGAAAACCTCATGGTAAAATTGTGCTGGATGAGAGGACAATTGTTCTATCAGGTTGAAGAGTTTTTGGTCTATGGAGATAGGATTCACTATTGCTATATTAGATGAATTTCTTTTAATAGACTTCAGTAAGTTAACTTAATCAGTATGCATCTTATAGCAAGAGACACACTTTCCTTGCTATAGTATTTGGGGCATGGCTCTAGGGACCCCATTTACCTTTTTTTTTAAACATCTTTATTGGAGTATAATTGCTTTACAATGGTGTGTTAATTTCTGCTTTATAACAAAGTGAATCAACTATACATATACATATATCCCCATAGTTCTTCCCTCTTGTGTCTCCTTCCCATCCTCCCTATCTGACCCCTCTAGGTGGTCACAAAGCACGGAGCGGATCTCCCTGTGCTATGTGGCTGCTTCCCACTAGCTATTGATTTCACATTTGGTAGTGTATATATTTCCATGCCACTCTCTCACTTCGTCCCAGCTTACCCTTCCTCCTCCCCATGTCCTCAAGTCCATTCTCTACATCTGCGTCTTTATTCCTCTCCTGAACTAGGTTCTTCAGAACCAGTTTTTTTTTGTTTTTGTTTTTTTTTTAGATTCCATATATATGTGTTAGCATAAGGTATTTGTTTTTCTCTTTCTGACTTACTTCACTCTGTATGACAGACTCTAAGTCCATCCACCTCATTACAAATAACTCAATTTCGTTTCTTTTTATGGCTGAGTAATATTCCATTGTATATATGTGCCACATCTCCTTTATCCATTCATTTGTCGATGGACACTTAGGTTGCTTCCATGTACTGGCTTCTGTAAATAGAGCTGCAATGAATATTGTGGTACATGACTCTTTTTGAATTATGGTTTTCTCAGGGTATATGCCCAGTAGTGGGATTGCTGGGTCGTATGGTAGTTCTATTTTTAGTTTTTTAAGGAACCTCCATACTGTTCTCCATAGTGGCTGTATCAATTTACATTCCCACCAACAGTGCAAGAGGGTTCCCGTTTCTCCACACCCTCTCCAGCATTTATTGTTTGTAGAGTTTCTGATGATGGCCATTCTGACCGGTGTGAGGTGATACCTCATTGTAGTTTTGATTTGCATTTCTCTAATGATTAGTGATGTTGAGCATTCTTTCATGTGTTTGTTGGCAATCTGTATATCTTCTTTGGAGAAATGTCTATTTAGGTCTTCTACCCATTTTTGGATTGGGTTGTTTGTTTTTTTGATATTGAGCTGCATGAGCTGCTTGTAAATTTTTGAGATTAATCCTCTGTCAGTTGCTTCATTTGCAAATATTTTCTCCCACTCTGAGGGTTGTCTTTTTGTCTTGTTTATGGTTTCCTTTGCTGTGCAAAAGATTTTAAGTTTCATTAGGTCTCATTTGTTTATTTTTGTTTTTATTTCCATTTCTCTAGGAGGTGGGTCAAAAAGGATCTTGCTGTGATTTATGTCATAGAGTGTTCTGCCTATGTTTTCCTCTAAGAGTTTTATACTGTCTGGACTTACATTTAGGTCTTTAATCCATTTTGAGTTTATTTTTGAGTATGGTGTTAGGGAGTGTTCTAATTTCATTCTTTTACATGTAGCTGTCCAGTTTTCCAAGCACCACTTATTGAAGAGGCTGTCTTTTCTACATTGTATATTCTTGCTCCTTTATCAAAAATAAGGTGAGCATAGGTGCATGGGTTTATCTCTGGGCTTTCTATCCTGCTCCATTGATCTATATTTCTGTTTTTGTGTCAGCACCACACTTTTTTGATTACTGTAACTTTGTAGTATAGTCCGAAGTCCAGGAGCCTGCTTCCTCCCACTCCATTTTTCTTTCTCAAGATTGCATTGGCTAATCGGGGTCTTTTGTGTTTCCATACAAATTGTGAAAATTTTTGTTCTAGGTCTGTGAAAAATGCCATTGGTAATTTGATAAGGACTGCATTGAATCTGTAGATTGCTTTGGGTAGTAGAGTCATTTTCACAATGTTGGTCTTCCAATCGAGGAACATGGTATATCTCTCCACCTGTTTGTGTCATCTTTAATTACTTTCATCAGTGTCTTATAGTTTTCTGCATACAGGTCTTTTGTCTCCTTAGGTAGGTTTATTCCTAGGTATTTTATTCTTTTTGTTGCAATGGTAAACGGGAGTGTTTCTTTAATTTCTCATTCAGATTTTTCATCATTAGTGTATAGGAATGCAAGAGATTTCTGTGCATTAATTTTGTATCCTGCTACTTTACCAAATTCATTGATTAGCTCTAGTAGTCTTCTGGTAGTATCTTTAGGTTTCTCTATGTATAGTATCATGTCATCTGCAAATAGTGACAGCTTTACGTCTTCTTTTCCGATTTGGATTCCTTTTATTTCTTTTTCTTCTCTGATTGCTGTGGCTAAAACTTCCAAAACTATGTTGAATAATAGTGGTGGGAGTGGGCAACCTTGTCTTGTTCCTGATCTTAGAGGAAATGGTTTCAGTTTTTCACCACTGAGAACGATGTTGCCTGTGGGTTTGTCATATATGGCCTTTATTATGTTGAGGTAAGTTCCTTCAATGCTTACTTTCTGGAGGGTTTATATCATAAATGAGTGTTGAATTTTGTCAACACTTTTTCTCCATCTATTGAAATGATCATATGGTTTTTCTCCTTCAATTGGTTAATATGTTTTATCTCATTGATTGATTTGCGTATATTGAAGAATCCTTGCATTCCTGGAATAAACCCCACTTGATCATGGTGTATGATCCTTTTAATGTGCTGTTGGATTCTGTTTGCTAGTATTTTGTTGAGGATCTTTGCATCTATGTTCATCAGTGATATTGGCCTGTAATTTTCTTTCTTTGTGACATCTTTGTCTGGTTTTGGTATCAGGGTGATGGTGGCCTTGTAGAATGAGTTTGGGAGTGTTCCTCCCTCTGCAATATTTTGGAAGAGTTTGAGAAGGATAGGGGTTGGCTCTTCTCTAAATGTTTGATAGAATTCACCTGTGAAGCCATCTGGTCCTGGGCTTTTGTTTGTTGGAAGGTTTTTATTCACAGTCTTGTGATTGGTCTGTTTATATTTTCTATTTCTTCCTGGTTCAGTCTTGGAAGGTTGTGCTTTTCTAAGAATTTGTCCATTTCTTCCAGGTTGTCCATTTTATTGGCATAGAGTTGCTTGTAGTAATCTCTCATGATCCTTTGTATTTCTGCAGTGTCAGTTGTTACTTCTCCTTTTTCATTTCTAATTCTATTGATTTGAGTCTTCTCCCTTTTTTCTTGATGAGTCTGGCTAATGGTTTATCAATTTTGTTTATCTTCTCAAAGAACCACCTTTTAGTTTTATTGATCTTTGCTCTTGTTTCCTTCATTTCTTTTTCATTTATTTCTGATCTGATCTTTATGATTTCTTTCCTTCTGCTAACTTTGGGGGATTTTGTTCTTCTTTCTCTAATTCCTTTAGGTGTAAGGTTAGGTTGTTTATTTGAGATGTTTCTTATTTCTTGAGGTAGGTTTGTATTGCTATAAACTTCCCTCTTAGAACTGCTTTTGCTGCATCCCATAGGTTTTGGATCGTCATGTTTTCATTGTCATTTGTCTCTAGGTATTTTTTGATTTCCTCTTTGATTTCTTCAGTGATATCTTGGTATTTAGTAGTGTATTGTTTAGCCTTCATGTATTTGTATTTTTTAAAGATTTTTTCCCTGTAATTGATATCTAGTCTCATAGCGTTGTGGTCAGAAAAGATACTTGATAAGATTTCAATTCTCTTAAATTTACTGAGGCTTGATTTGTGACCCAATGTCAGTCGCTGTTAGACTGAGGAACAAGTCCTGAGAGCAGGTGAGGGGATTAAGAAGAGGTGGGGTCAGTAGGGTGGTGTACAAGCACACACACACTTTATTTACCATCAAACCTCTCTTTATATATTGCAGTAGGCAATACATGTTTTTGTTAAAATCACCAGACAGATTCATCAGACAGTATTTCTTTAATGTTGAAGTTATAGTACAAAACATTCTGTGAACCAGAATATAAACATGCATGAGAACAGACTGTTACTACCAAAGCATACCAAGGACAAACTATAGTTAGAACAACCACAAGCAACCTCATGGGCCAAGACTCATATCTTCTCTAATAACTCTTTCAGGTCCTGTCAAGAATTAAGCAGGACTTTGCCATACTTTAAGCTGCAAAACCTGTGTCAGCTTGCAGCTGTTTCCTGACAACCCAAGATATGATCTATCCTGGAGAATGTTCCATGAGCACTTGAGAAGAAGTTGTATTCTGTTGTTTTTGGATGGAATGTCTTATAAATATCAATTAAGTCCATCTTGTTTAATATATCATTTAAAGCTCGTATTTCCTTATTTATTTTCATTTTGGATGATCTGTCCATTGGTGAAAGTGGGGTGTTAAAGTTCCCTACTATGATTGTGTTACTGTCAATTTCCCTTTATGGCTGTTAACGTTTACCTTATGTATTGAGGTGCTCCTATGTTGGGTGCATAAATATTTATAATTGTTATATCTTCTTCTTGGATTGATCTCTTGATCATTATGTAGTGTCCTCTTTTTCTCTTGTAATTGTCTTAATTTTAAAGTCTGATATGAGAATTGCTACTCCAGCTTTCTTTTGATTTCCATTTGCATGGAATATCTTTTTCCATCCCCTCACTTTCAGTCTGTATGTCTCACTAGGTCTGAAGTGGGTCTCTTGTAGACAGCATATATACAGGTCTTATTTTTGTATCCATTCAGGCAGTCTATGTCTTTTGGTTGGAGCATTTAATCCATTTATATTTAAGGTAGTTATCAGTATATATGTTCCTATTACCATTTTCTTAACTGTTTTGGGTTTGTTATTGTAAGTCTTTTCCTTCTCTTGTGTTTCCTGCCTAGAGAAGTACCTTTAGTATTTGTTGTAAAGCTGGTTTGGTGGTGCTGAATTCTCTTAGCTTTTTCTTGTCTGTAAAGGTTTTAATTTCTCTGTTGAATCTGAATGAGATCCTTGCTGGGTAGAGTAATCGTGGTTGTAGGTTTTCCCCTTTCATCACTTTAAATATGTCCTGCCACTCCCTTCTGGTTGCAGAGTTTCTGCTGAAAGATCAGCTGTTAATCTTATGGGGATTCCCTTGTATGTTATTTGTTGTTTTTCCCTTGTTGCTTTTAATATTTTTTCTCTGTACTTAATTTTTGATAGTTTGATTAATATGTGTCTTGGTGTGTTTCTCCTTGGATTTATCCTGTATGGGACTCCCTGTGCTTCCTGGACTTGATAGACTATTTTCTTTCCCATATTAGGGAAGTTTTCAACTATAATCTCTTCAAATATTTTCTCAGTCCCTTTCTTTTTCTCTTCCTGTTCTGGGACCCCTATAATTCGAATGTTGGTGCATTTAAATGTTTTCCCAGAGGTCTCTGAGACTCTCCTCAATCCTTTTTATTCTTTATTTCTTTATTCTGCTCTGTGGTAGTTATTTCCACTATTTTATCTTCCAGGTCACTTATCCGTTCTTCTGCCTCAGTTATTCTGCTATTGATTCTTTTTAGAGAATTTTTAATTTCATTTATTGTGTTGTTCATCATTGTTTGTTTGCTCTTTAGTTCTTCTAGTTCCTTGTTAAACATTTCTTGTATTTTCTCCATTCTATTTCCAAGATTTTGGATCATCTTTACTAACATTACTCTGAATTCTTTTTCAAGTAGACTGCCTATTTCCTCTTCATTTATTTGGTCTGGTGGGTTTTTACCTTGTTCCTTCATCTACTGTGTGTTTCTCTGTCTTCTCATTTTGCTTAACTTACTGTGTTTGGGGTCTCCTTTTCGCAGGCTGCAGGTTCGTAGTTCCCGTTGTTTTTGGTGTCTGCCCCCAGTGGCTAAGGTTGGTTCAGTGGGTTGTGTAGGCTTCCTGGTGGAGGGGACTAGTGCCTGTGTTCTGGTGGATGAAGCTGGATCTTGTCTTTCTGGTGGGCAGGACCACGTTCAGTGGTGTGTTTCGGTGTGTCTGTGACCTTATTATGATTTTAGGCAGCCTCTCTGCTAATGGGTGGGTTTGTGTTCCTGTCTTGCTAGTTGTTTGGCATAGGGTGTCCAGTACTGTAGCTTGCTTGTCATTGAGTGGAGCTGGGTCTTAGCGTTGAGATGGAGATCTCTGGGTGAGCTTTCACCGTTTGATATTACATGGAGCCGGGAGGTCTCTGGTGGACCAATGTCTTGAACTCGGCTCTCCCACCTCAGAGTCACAGGCCTGACACCCAGCCGGTGCACAAAGACCCTGTCAGCCACACGGCTCAGAAGAAAAGGGTGAAAAAAAGAAAGAAAGAAAGAAGAGAGTAACCAAACCAAAAAACAAATCCACCAATGATAACAAGCACTGAAAACTATACTAAAAAAAAAAAGGACAGCGAGAACCCTAGGACAAATGGTAAAATCAAAGGTATACAGATAAAATCACACAAAGAAGCATACACATACACAGTCACAAAAATAGAAAAAGGAAATAAATATATATATCTATATTTAAAAAGAAAGGAAGAGAGCAAGCAAATCCATAAACAAATCTACCAATGAGAATAAACTCTAAATACTGAACTAAGATAAACATAAGAGCAGAAAGAAATTAGACGCAGAAAGCAAACCCCAAGTCTACAGTTGTTCCCAAAGTCCACCGCCTCAATTTTGTGATGATTTGTTGTCTATTCAGGTATTCCAGAGATGCAGGGTACATCAAGTTGATTGTGGCGATTTCATCTGCTGCTCCTGAGGCTGCTGGGAGAGATTTCCCTTTCTCTTCTTTGTTCACACAGCTCCTGGGTTCAGCTTTGGACTTGGACCCGCCTCTGCGTGTAGATCACCTGATGGTGTCTATTCTTTGCTCAGACAGTACGGGGTGAAAGTAGCAGCTGATTAGGGGGCTCTGGCTCACTCGGGTTGGGGGGAGGGAGGGGTATGGAATGTGAACGAGCCTACGGCAGCAGAGGCCATCATGACATTGCAACAGCTTGAGGCACACCATGTGTTCTCCCAGGGAAGTTGTCCCTGGATCACGGGACCCTGGCAGTGGCGGGCTGCACAGGCTCCCGGGAGGGGAGGTGTGGATAGTGACCTGTGCTTGCGCACAGGTTTCTTGGTGGCTGCAGCAGCAGCCTTAGTGTTTTATGCCTGTCTCTGGTGTCCACGCTGATAGCCACAGCTCGCTTCTGTCTCTGGACCTCGTTTAGGAGGTGCTCTGAATCCTCCCTCCTCATGCACCCCGAAACAATGGTCTCTTGCCTCTTAGGCAGGTCCAGACATTTTCCCGGGTTTCCTCCCGGCTAGCTGTGGTGCACTAGCCCCTTCAGGCTGTGTTCACGCAGCCAACCCCAATCCTTTCCCTGGGATCTGAACTCCAAAGCCGGAGCCTCAGCTCCCAGTCCCCACCCACCCCAGCGGGTGAGCAGACAAGCCTCTCGGGCTGATGAATGCTGGTCGGCACTGATCCTCTGTGCAGGGATCTTTCCACTTTGCCCTCTGCACCCCTATTGCTTCGCTCTTCTCTGTGGCTCTGAAGCTTCCCCCCCACCACTCCTCATCTCCACCAGTGAAGGGGCTTCCTAGTGTGTGGAAACTTTTCCTCCTTCACAGGTCCCTCCCAGAGATGCAGATCCCATCCCTATTCTTTTGTCTCTGTTTTTACTTTTTCCTTTTGCCCTACCCAGGTATGTGGGGAGTTTCTTGCCTTTTGGGAAGTCTGAGGGCTTCTGCCAACATTCAGTAAGTGTTCTGTAGGAGTTGTTCCACAGGTAGATGTATTTCTGATGTATTTGTGGGGAGAAAGGTGATCTCCACGTCTTACTCCTCCACCATCTTGAAGGTCTCCCCTTTTTTAATTTTAGATTCCACATATAAATGAGATCACACAGTATTTGTCTTTCTCTGTCTGACTTGTTTTACTCAGCTTGATGCCTTCAAGTTTCACCCATATTGTCACAGTGGCAGAATTTTCTTCTTTCTGTGGCTGAATAATATTCCATTTTATATATATACCACATTTTCTTTATCCATTCATCCATCCATGGGCACTAAGGTTGTTTCCATGTCTTAGTTATTGTAAATAATACTGCAAGGAAAATGCAGGTTCAGATATCTCTTTGAGATAGTTATTTCATTTCCTTCAGATATATACCCAAAAGTAGAATTGCTGGATCATACAGTAATTCTATTTTTAATATTTTTGAGGAAACTCCAAATTTTTTTCCATAGTGGCTGTACCAAGGTACATTCCCACCAACAGTGCACAAGGGTTCCCTTTTCTCTACATCTTTTCCAGCATTTATCTCTTTTCTTTTGGATAATAACCATTCTAACAGGCTTTCATTTCTAACTGTGGTTTTCATTTCTGTTTCCCTGATGATTAGTGTAGTTGTGTACCTTTTGGCCATTCGCATATCCTCTTTGGAGAAATGCCTATTCAAGTCCTTTGTCCATTTTAAAATCAGATTTTTTTTTTTTTTGCTATCAAGTTGTCTGAGTTCTTTATATATTTTGGATATTAACCCATTATGAGATATATGATTTGCAAATATTTTCTCCCACTTCTCTCAGTTTTGTGGAAGAGTTTGAGAGGATCATCTCTGGTTGTACAAGGTCAGAGGTTTGTTCCCTGGCAAGGCTGCAAACTGGGCTCCACAATCACTTCTGGTCAAATAGGGTCTCAGGCTGTGCTCCCAGACTGCATGGTGCTGCTGGCTGAGCTCTGTGTTTAGGTGAGACTTTAGGTAGAGCTTCATGATTGGAAGGGCCTTAGGCTGCACTCCGTGAGCAGGTAGGCTCCTGGCTGTGCCTGGCTGTTAGGTGAGGTCGCTGGCCAGGCTGTTTGGTTGAGCAGGGTCACTGGCTTAGCTCCCTGCCTGGGCAAGGCACAGACTGTTTTCAGTAGTCTGGTGGGGCTGTAGGCTGGGCTTTGTGGCTTGGGTGGTACTGAGGCTTTGCAGGGTCACTGTTCAGGCTCCCTGGCTGTGCCGGGCCAGTGGCTATGCTCAACATTTGGGCAGGGCTGTGGGTTTGACATCCTGCACAAGTGGAGCTGTAGGATGGGATCTGTGGCTGCCCATGAGTGACAGGAGGCTATGCTCAGCAGCTGAATAGACCTGTAACTTTGATTGCTTGCTTAAGTTCTGTGGGTTTTGGCAATACTGAATTGACATGCATACTCTAAAAAATCTCACTATGGTCAACACAGGCTCAGACAATGTTCCACAACCATTTCAGTTAAAATCTAAGTTAAAATACGAACTTATTTTAATAATTAAAATACTTGATCAAGATCCACACAGCAATTAGACATTGAATCTGGAATTTGAACCTCTTCTTTGTCTGATTTTAAACCCTGTTTTACTCCCAGATGTTGAGATATAGTAGTGCATGGAGCATTAATGTGTTTTGTTTGGGTTTCACAGTGTTTTATTAAAAATGTTTTAAATTATATATACATAGGATATATATATATGTAGGATATATATATATATATATATATATATATATATATATGTATATATACATATCCTTTACATAAATATATGGATTTTCAGATTTTGGAAGATGAAAAATAAAATGTCTGAGATGAAATACACACTGGGTGGTTTTAAGGGAAGATTAGATGGAGCAGAAAAATAGATTAATGAACTTGAAAACATATCCAGAATAGAACACAACAGAGAAAAAAGACTAAACAAAAAATAGAGTGTCAGCGAGCTAAGAGATAATGTCAAATGGCCACATAATTATGAAACTGGAGTCCTTGGGGAGACACACTGGCCATTAACACTATAGCACTATAGCATGTAGCAAGGAACTGTGGAGGGGTGAGGCCACTACGTCTGGTTAGGTGCGGTACAACAGAGGGCCCAAATTTGGGTCCATCCTTTAGCAAGGAGGCTTCAGTGGCCATGCCATGGTTGCAGGTGCTACTTGCATGACACTAGGCATGAAGGGAAGCTACATGTGGAGGGTCACAGGCTCAGGGCCTTTAAGGGCCTCTGTTTCAAAGAGAGCCCAGTATGTAGTCAGCAATTACCACTTAATGGCATATAGTATGGGACCAAGGAGGAGGGCAGCTTCTTATCTGAGAATCCCATGGACAGCTTATGGCCATCATAGGTGGTCCAGAGACTCTGGGACACAGAAAGGAGTTTGCTAAAGTCTCTAGAATGAAGGAGTCTCTGGAGAGCCCTAAGGAGAGTACCTACTGTTTTGTAATTTGGATAGATTCTACAGACTTCCTTTGGAGGGAGCCCCATTCAAAGTGGGAAGATTTGCAAATAATGGCATTAATGGGCTTAAGTAAAAATTTGTATATGCTTCTAGAACCCTCCAAAGTCTGAAAGATGTTGGGCTTGTTTTATAGCTGTAGATGCTGAAAGAGTCAATAGCTGTTTCCTGACAGCGTCAGGGATGGAGTGGCCTTTGGTTTACCAAATAATTTTAAGGAATTTAATTGAGGCTTTGAATCATGTTTGGGGCAATGGCTCATCCCCCTTTTTTGAGCTCTTTTATGAGTGTTTGTAGGTACTAACAAGTATATTAAATGAGTCATCTTGGAAGAGAATATTATCAATGTAATGTCATATCTGTGCCCCAGGAGAAAGCTGAATGCAGTTAAAATGTTGCCTGTAAAGATTATGTGTGATTAAAAGCTGTTGAGGTACCCAATGGCTAGCTGGGTATAGGTCTATTATGTCACTTCAGAAATGATGGCAAACTGCAGTTGAGAGACTGTTGAAACTGAACAGAACATAGCCAAATTGATAAATGATGAATATTTACCAGTTCCTGATTAGATAGAGTCAATAATTTCAATAATATGCCTTAATGGTGGGAACATGGCATTAAATTTGAAGTAATCTACTGTGAAGCACCATTCACTCCTACCAAGTTTAAGAATAGACCAAATTGAGCTGTTAAATGGAGAAGCAATGGGGATAATCATCCCTTATGAAATAGATGTCACTCTTTGAAAGCCCTGTTTTAATTTACTCTGGGCCATATTAATTGCACAGTCCCTACTGGGCTTACTTGTTTCCATTTACGTTAGCTGGCTGGATCCTGTAGGCGTTTATATACTACACTGCTGGAAGCCGGCCATTTGTATGAGTTAAACACCCCCCGCCCCAAACATACTAGCCTTCCTAAAGGAACCTCCATGTCACCTGTTTTTTTCAGATTCTCCATAGCAAACGGGATTCTTCTAGACACATGGCTGGCATGCAATCGATATATTGAGTTTGAAACATACAGTTCCCTAACATCCTTCTGTGAAGTAAGCCAGTTTGGGAGACACTGTAATATAAAGGTCATAAAGGTTAGTATCTGAACTGGGTTTGGTTTTTGGCTTTTCTGCTTATTAACATTGCAAAAAGAGCAAGTCAGTTCCCTTCCTAAGCTTCTCATTTATAAAATAGAGGTGTAATGACATGTATTCTAAAGTTACCACGTGTATTCAATGAAATCTAGTTTATTGACTACAAAGTGGTTAATCAATGTGTAGCCTCCAGGGCATCCCCCTTTCCACACTATTTCAAAGGAATGTTCTTATCTTAGACATTGTTGTAACCAATTAATTACATTTTGATTGCTTGTGGGATGTCCAGAAGGGTCCTCTCCTCTTTAGGCTGACTCTGTCAGAGCTGTTTATAACTTAGTCGGCTTTACTTATACTGTGTTTAGCTACCTTGATCAGTTATTTCTAGAATTTCCTCTGATTTTCAAGTGGATAGTTTGAAGTAGAAATCTGAACTTGCTTCTACCTTAGGAAATTCATCTGTGACAGTGCATGTGGCAGATGGCATCCTCTGATCCTTCTGCTATACTCTGAAGGGTGAAGGTGGTTTGCAGTTTTTTCTTTCTTGATGATACTATTTCTTGTGAATGAAGGACTTGAAAATAGAATTCACTGCCTACTCTACTTCTGTTTAGAAAACTGTCCTTCAGCTTTGCTCGTCTGCATCTGTCCTTTAAACCTTTCCACAGCCCACTTCTCTTCCTCCCCTAAGGCAGCTGTACTCCCGCTTTCCATCTGACAACACATCTCCCACACACCTTATATAATACTGGAAAAGAAGGGACCTTACACCTCACTGAGTCTAATTTTTTGAATTATTATTTTTCAGACTAAATTTGCTCAATTTACCTTAGCCATAAGTGAAAAGAGGATTAGAACTTCATAAGCCAGCATTAAAGCGGGCATATATATCTAAATATTAGTCACTTAAATACAAATAATAGATGCAAACTATTATATATGGAATGGATAAACAACAAGGTCCTACTGTATAGTACAGAGAACTATATTCAATATCCTGTGACAAACCATAATGGAAGAGAAGAAAAAATATAAATACAAATAATACATGCCTGATGTAATAATTTAAACATTGTGAAAGTATTTAGATTAAAATTAATAGTGTTTTTTTCTCAAGCTCCAATTCTGCCCTCTTCAATGTATCCACTGTTAAACATAAAATTCTTATCATTGTATATATTTTTATTTGTTTATGCAAGATTACATCAATTGTATACATATACAATTTTATTATAAGACCAGGATCACAGTATGTGTTATTCTGGAATTTTTTTCACTTCACTCTATTTCATGAATACTTTTTCAAGTCAGCACTCAAAAATATAACTCAGTTTTTAAAATGAATGCATTATATCCCATATTAAGAATGTACATCATTTACTCAACCATTCTCATATTGAGAGATGCTCCAATTTTCCCAGGATTTTGCTAATAGAATAATGCTTTTCTATACATTCATATGTCTATATTTTATTTTTATTTTTAAAATAAATTCCTGGAGGTAGGATTGCTTGGTTAAAGGATGTCTGCATTATAAATTTTAATCCATATTGCCAGAAGGCTATTCAAAAATTGTTGCAAGTTAAGCCTTTCAACAATGCGTGAGTAGACTTCTTTACTTACTTCCTTGCTTCATGAAATGTTGTTAAACTTTTCCAGTTGGAAGGAAAACTTTTACCTTTTAAAAATTTGTATTTATTTTGTGTTTTGTCAACTATTCTGTTTGAGAGTATTTTCATACTGGCCTTTTGCATGTCACTTTTTGTGATTGCTTCTTCAGATACTTTTGCTCATTTTTATTGGTTTATTTATCCTTTCTTAATCAGTTTGAAGGAGCTCTTTGTAAATTAATGATAATTATTCTTTGTCTTCATACATATTGCAAATAGTTTGTATTTTCCCAAGTTTATCTTTTATTCTTTGGTTTTGTATATAGTATCTTTTGCCATAAAAGCTTTTTTAAGTTTTACTGAATTAAATCATTTATAAAACACTCCTAGGCTTTCTGCTTTCCTTTAGAAAACTTTCACAAGGAGTGGGTATTTTAAATAGAAATGCATACAAGTTCTCATATTTTTTTCATTTTTAAGAACTCATTCAGACTTAAAAGCCTTAGGTTAGATTTTCATTGCACATGAAGAATTTTCTTACAGTGCGTTTTAATTTTTCTGGAAGCGTGTCCTCATGAATCACATCTTTAAATTGACTGTACCAGTTATGAATTTGTTGCCTCTTAGCCTGAAATATACTCTTCTTCACTGTGCTTTGGATACTGGAGCTGGGCCCTGTAGACATTTCTTCTTTCCAGCTGGCACAATGTTTGTCTTTGATAATAAAGTGTGCTGGAGTGATTCTGCAAGGCCAGAGCAGGAAGAAGGGATTTCTTTTCCTTCTTCCAGTCTGCTGTGATAGCCACATGTTGGTTTGTGTATGTGTGTGTGTGTGTGTGTGTGTGTGTGTGTGTGTGTGTGCGCGTGCAGGTAATAGTGGGAAACATGCTCACCCCTGCAGCCCTCATGGTTTGTTTGCAGCCTTCACTCTTCAGCAAATATGTCCTCCATTCAACACTGTCTACCCCTGTAATCTAGCTGTAGTGGTTGCCCTTTGGCAAGCTGATTGTCCACTATTGGCTGTGTGTTCCCGTAGCTGCCATACCTTTCCTTAGAGATCTGAATCTCAGCTTGTGGGAAGGGCTGCTATAAGTTTCTAAATTCCTTTCTTGTTTGTTCTCCCTTAGTCCTAGGAATAGTGCTGCTTCCTGCCATTGCTGCTTCAATTGCTACTATGTCTTAGAATCCTCTCTTACTGCTTTTAGTATTAACCATTCTTTATTCATTAATAATTCTTTATATTAAATTTTCCTTGTTAAATTACTAGTGTGGTGTTTGTCTCCTGACTTGGCCCTATTTGAAATGTAAGCATAATTTTAAGGTTTCTGGGAGAAAACGTCTACTGTGCATCAATAAGGATTGGTATGTAGATTTACCTTAAAAGATGAAGTTACAAATGTTGACCACAGTGACAAATGAAGGCAACATGATAGGTAGATAAAACTCCCAAATATAGAACCTGTAGTAATTTCCCAGTCTGTAGTTTGTGTTTTGCCTTATAATGTTTGCCATAACTATGGATTACCTGTGCTTTTATTTATTAATATTTTTCCTTCAGCCAAACCATATTTAATTGTCTTTATTTTTAATACAGTCTTAGATTTACAGAAAAATTAAGCAGATGGTGCAGATCAACCCATTTTAACTTAAATAACTTGTTTAAAAATTAACTTCATAAAATGGTAGGTAGTAATAGTATATATTTGCCATAAAGTGTCAACTGATAAAAAGTATTTAATTATTAAAATAAAGTGTTCACATATGAACTAAAATCATATCTTGTAACATTGTATGTTCTATGTTTGAGAAAGAGTAGACCAGAATATCTCTGAGGGAAGTCTCTGTCTCTAAGCTATGGGCACACTATGTTCATGCACTTTTTCTTTGTTTCAGGAGAGTGTGAAGATCAATTGTTCCAAATACTATCTTTTATAAACAACAAAAATACCTATCCATATATACATATATATCTATCTACATTTGCATTTGTGTATGTATCCACAAATCTTCTGAATATATGGCTAATATCTATGTCTGAAATATCTTAATCTATATACCATCATTTCCTTTTTCTTTGGAATTTGTTCACTTACTTGATGTACTGGCATAAATCAGACCCATCATTATCCCTCAGGTGTTCTTGACATTTTTATTTAAATCATAACCTTGAAAGGGCAAAAGCAAATTGCTTTCTCTATACTCTGTAACCCTATAGCAATCAAATAGTGCTATTCATGATTCATCAGCCATCAGGAAATGTTTTCAATGAAGATGATAAGGAAGAAATTTCAAGGATTTTCTATTGTTTATTGAGTTCAAACAAAGCACGTGGGGTTGCTGTTGCCACAGTAACAGATCTGTCTGCATTAGTTCATAGCTTTGTCTTTAATAATAAGAAACTGGGTTCTTTGTGTGTGTGTGTATGCATGAATGTTTGTGTACTTCTATTCCACTTTACATTAGATTTGTGACCTTTATTGTAATGGCATATGCACATACAGATCCATTTAAGGACTAAACAGTCTTTTTTTACACTCCTTCTGAGGCATAGACTGTTCCCTCTTTTTACTAATAGCAATAATATTGCAATGAACATACATGTACATATCTCCTTGAACATGGAAAATAATCTTTAGAGAGCTTAAAGTGAAATTTCTGAGTTAGGGTTAGTATTATATTATAAATGTACAAGCAATATATGTTTCTATTTTCCCACATTGTTTCCAAAAGTTAATTTCATGAATCTTATTAATTTCATTCAGTTAAATGAATGTGTGAAATTGTATCACATTTTAAATCTACATTTTCTCAGGACTTCCCTGGTGGCACAGTGGTTAAGACTCCGTGCTCCCAATGCAGGGGGCCCGGGTTCAATCCCTGATCAGGGAACTAGATCCCACATGCATGCTGCAACTAAGAGTTCACATGTCACAACTAAGGAGCCCGTGAGCTGCAACTTAGGAGCACATGTGCTGCAACTAAGGAGCCTGCCGGCCACAACTAAGGAGCACACCTGCTGCAACTAAGACCTGGTGCAACCAAATAAATAAAAATAAATAAATCTACATTTCTTATTTGGTAGTGAAATATAATATTTTTTTCATATATTTATTGTCCATTTGTGCTTTTTTGTTTGTAAACTGCTATTACAATATCGTTTGCTCATTTTTATGATCTCATGTCAGCCTTTTGTCTTTTCTATCTATTTATGGCAGTTCTATCTATGTCTTTTCTATCTATTTATGGCAGTTCTATTTTTCCTACAAGGAAGTTCATCAGTAAGCCTATGCTGGGTTCTGCTGTATTAACAACCCTCAAACTCAATGGCTTTATGCAACAAAGATTTATCTTTTTCACAGGAAGTCTACTGTGGGTTCAAATGTCTCTTCAGGAAAGCTGTCCTCCACGTAAACACTCAACAATCTAGACCGCTCTGACTTTTCAGCACAAATTCTCCTCCACAATTCCTGTGCAGGGAAAGAGAGCTGAAAGGTCTCATACTGGCAATTAAGTCCTTATGTCTAGAAATGACACAACTCATTGGCCAGAACCAGTCACATGGCTTAGCTTAATTGCAAGGGGCAGGGAAGTGTAATCCTCCTACATGTCTGAAAGGATAAAAGGGCCACTTAACGATGATCACTAGACATTGTTATCACAGGAAGATTTAAAACATTGTGGACATTTATTCTTCCTGATGAACTTTAAAATTATTTTAAGTTCTCTCCCCAAATAGCATTGGAATTTTAATTAATATTGCCATACGATTTCAGAGTAATTGGTGACAAAGAGGGAGGAGGAGAACTGACATCTTCCACTATTAAGCCTTTCTATTCATAAGCATCTTCATGTCTCCAAATATTTAAACTTCATTTATATCTTACAAGGAAGATTTACAGCTTTAGCCATATTTAGTGTCTCTAGTCTTTAGTTAATTTCTAGGCACTTTATATTCTATGTTGCAATTATAAACAAGATTTTTTTTTCTAATTGGTTGTTTCTCATTTATAAAAGGACATTTAGGTGTATTTATTTTGTATATTACAACCTTAAGAACACTCCTTTTAGTTTGAATAGGTTTTAATGGATTCTTTTAGATTTTTCCAGGTAATAATATTGAATATAATATATTCAATAATAATATTGAAAACAACAATACTTTTACTTTTACCCAGTTCTTTCTCACGTCTATATATTTTTCATATAAATAAATATTATTTTTCTGTTTAAATAACAATAGTTTCAAATAGTAGTAATAATCACATGCAACATTACCTTGCTACTATAAAGAGAATGACTTTAGAATTTTACAATTAAGAATGACATTTATTACCAGCTTGAGCAAGTCTCACTCTTTACATGATTAAGGTACTAACTAAGATGATTAGGAATGGATATTGTTTTATCAATTATCTTTTCAGTATCAAGATAATCACATGATTTATCTATTTTGACCTACCGATATGATTATATTTAAAAATTTTCCTATTAAGCTCCTTTGCATTATATAACAAAGCCAACTTGGTCATACTATATTATACTTTTGATTATGTTTATGGACTCATTTTACAATTATTTAGAATTTTCCTGTGTTTTTAAATAATAATTGGCCTAAACTTTAGTTCTCTTTGTGCTATGTTACGTCTTGCTGTCAAGATTATGCTAGCTTTGTGTAATGAATTGCAGAGATACATTTTTTTTTTTTTTTACAATTATCACACTTTAAATTTATTTTTTTATTTATTTATGGCTGTGTTGGGTTTTCGTTTCTGTGCGAGGGCTTTCTCTAGTTGTGGCAAGCGGAGGCCACTCTTCATCGCGGTGTGCTGGCCTCTCACTATCGCGGCCTCTCTTGTTGTGGAGCACAGGCTCCAGACACGCAGGCTCAGTAATTGTGGCTCACGGGCCCAGTTGCTCCGCAGCATGTGGGATCTTCCCAGACCAGGGCTCGAACCCGTGTTCCCTGCATTGGCAGGCAGATTCTCAACCAGTGCGCCACCAGGGAAGCCCTCGAGATACATCTTTTTTATTTGCACTACAATAGTTTAAGTGGCATCTGGATTTTCTGATAATTAAAAATTTGCAAGCAATCACTTATAACAATCTTTGGTACTGGAATTCATTTTTGACTATATTTCTCAATTCCTTCTTCATTCATTTTTTTTAAAAAACATCTTTATTGGAGTATAATTGCTTTACAATGGTGTGTTAGTTTCTGTTTTATAACAAAGTGAATCAGTTATACATATACATATGTTCCCATATCTCTTCCCTCTTGCATCTCCCTCCCTCCCACCCTCCCTATCCCACCCCTCTAGGTGGTCACAAAGCACGGAGCTGATCTCCCTGTGCTATGCGGTTGCTTCCCACTAGCTATCTATTTTACGTTTGGTAGTGTATATATGTCCATGCCACTCTCTCACTTTGTCACAGCTTACCCTTCCCCCTCCCCATATCCTCAAGTCCATTGTCTAGTAGGTCTGTGTCTTTATTCCCGTCTTGCCACTAGGTTCTTCATGACTTTTTTTTTTTTCCCCTTAGATTCCATATATATGTGTTAGCATACTGTATTTGTTTTTCTGTTTCTGACTTACTTCACTCTGTATGACAGACTCTAACTCCATCCACTTCACTACAAATAACTCAATTTTGTTTCTTTTTATGGCTGAGTAATATTCCATTGTATATATGTGCCACATCTTCTTTATCCATTCATCCGATGATGGACACTTAGGTTGCTTCCATGTCCTGGCTATTGTAAATAGAGCTGCAATGAACATTTTGGTACATGACTCTTTTTGAATTATGGTTTTCTCAGGGTATATGCCCAGTAGTGGGATTGCTGGGTCATATGGTAGTTCTATTTTTAGTTTTTTAAGGAACCTCCATAATGTTCTCCATAGTGGCTGTATCAATTTACCTTCCCACCAACAGTGCAAGAGGGTTCCCTTTTCTCCACACCCTCTCCAGCATTTATTGTTTGCGATTTTCTGATGATGGCCATTCTGACTGGTGTGAGATGATATCTCATTGTAGTTTTGATTTGCATTTCTCTAATGATTAATGATGTTGAGCATTCTTTCATGTGTTTGTTGGCATTCTGTATATCTTCTTTGGAGAAATGTCTATTTAGGTCTTCTGCCCATTTTTGGATTGGGTTGTTTGTTTATTTGTTATTGAGCTGTATGAGCTGCTTGTAAATCTTGGAGATTAATCCTTTGTCCGTTGCTTCATTTGCAAATATTTTCTCCCATTCTGAGGGTTGTCTTTTGGTCATTTTTTAATTAATTTTTCTTATCCTTCTTGGGACAATTTTGGTCATTTTTGTTTTCTTAGAAAATACCCATTTTATCATAATTTTCAAATACATAAGCACAGAATTGTAGACTATATTCAACTATTTAAAGTATACCTCTGCAGTGATGGTTGCATTCCTTTCTATACTACTTTTGGGGGTTTATATTCTCTTTATATCATAACGTTATTATTTCTTTCTTCCTGCCACTCTTAGTCTAATTTGATGTTAGTTTTTATAAATTACTGTGCTGAATGCTTAAATTATTTTTATCTCATTTAATGATAACACCAATTATAGTGTAAAATTTCATCACAATAAATTAGTCCATATCTCATAAGTTTTGACATAAACTATTCCCTTTCCTATTGTTATATATTTTGTCTTATAAAATCAGCTTTAATTTCTGCTCTTGCCCAATTGTTATCTTTAAAAGTCTTTTCTATTTTTAAATAGTTGATTTTTTGGTTAGCAATTTTGTTTTTATTTCAAGTTTATTGTATTATTAATAAAGTCTTTTTATGTCTCTTTTTTTTTTTTTACTTTGAAATATTTTGAAGTTTCTTTAGCTTGTTCTAGTATGTGCTGATTTTAATGTGTTCTAGGGAAATTTGAAGTATGTGTTGTTCCTAGGGTACAGAGATTGCTATACATCCTTCTAATTTGTGTCCCTATTCCCATTGTTGACCCCATGCAATCCATGCTTCATGCTGCTGTTGGGGAGGATTAAGGAGGAGTGTTGAGCTATAATTAGGCACAGGGATAAGGATCAAACATCTGTGGTTAACTGAGACATCAGAATTGCCTCAACATATCTCTTTTTATTTCCTTGTACATGCCTTAGCGTTCTGCATTTTTCATTATATCCTGAATTCCCTTCATCATAGAATGTTTTACATATTAAAAAATAGTGGGTACTAGTTAAAGAGTTGGATGCATGGTCCTTACTCTTCTTATATTTGTTAGGTTTGTTTTATTTGTTGAAATGTGCATTGAGACATTGGGGAGAACCTTTATACTTCTGAACTGTTTCCCTGATGCCACTGAAGTCAGTGCATTTTCATCAAAATTGGGCTGTTCTTAGTTATGATTGGCCAAGGATATCAGTTTCCTGAAGACAAACACTTGAGAATTAGGAGACTGGTACATAATTAACCATCAACAAATATTTTTTGAGTAAATAAATTTGGGGGGGTACTTTTTTTATAAATAAAATTAAAATTTAAAGTTCAAGTGAAAGGCTCTTCATTGTAAGGCTCATAAATGATAAGACTTGGATTTGAGCCTAAGTCTTCTGACATTGGGTCAGATTTTCCCAGTGAAATGTTCCTTAAAATTTTGCAAATTTCTTTTGCAGCCCAGACAAGAACAAGTGTAAAGGTAAAATTCTGCAAAATCTGCTTTTTTTTGGGGTTTTACCAGTTTTGTCAGCAGAATCTTGTCATTTGGGGTCTATCTCACATACATTAAGTTTTTGTAAAACAATTATACACACACACACACACGTGCATACCTATATGAAATCTAAACAGTAATTAACTCAGTATTTTAAAACACAACAAAGGATTAACAAAGAATTACTGAATGGAATGAGAAATATATGCAGTTTACTAGTGAGTTAATCTATGCACGCTTATATAAGAAACAACCAAAAAATAACATAAAGTTTGGTTCAAGGATGAACTTTTATTCTGTTCTTACAGAAGAATTGGTTAAACCAAAAGTAGGAAACAGCAAAAGGCAATGTCTCTCTTGGTTTTATTTGGATAGCTTTAAAAAAAATTATTCTCATTCTATATTTTCCATTGATTCTTTTCTGCATTCTGTGCTATGTATATCCTATACCAACTCTTTTTTTACAACTTCTTTTTTAAAGGGTTCTTAGTACTAAAACTAGAAAATTTTCAATATTTTTTCTCAGTCTGTAATTGCTGAAAGTTCAGACTTTAGAGAGTCATCACTGACTGTATCCCTGGATCTTCCCATCTCTATTCCTGTTTATAAAGAAGTTGAGGAGATTTTCTCTTCTCTCACATTCACAGCACACACACACACACACACACACACATTTCTAGAAGCTCTGTGTGGAGAAGCAGAATGTCTGCTTATTCACTGCTGCATATTTCTGCAGGCTCAACACAATGCCTGACACGGAGCCAGTGCTCAACATTTGTCCAAGGTCTCTCTGGTCTATGTTCTCTGTTTCTCTGTCTGAATCTTCTCTCTGTGATCTGGGCTAAAGCAGGAGGTGGGGATGAAAGTAAAGAGTGTTCAGGTTAGATACATCTTGAAAACAGCTTCCTTCTAGAACTCATTGACTCTCTCTTATTTCCGTTGTATACTATTCAAAATCTCACATGTCTGCAACTGCACAGGGTTTTTCTATTAACCACTCATGTTTTCTGTATGAGAGCCAATGCTTCCACGTGGACACATTGTTTTAGTCTAATTTCTGATACAAAAACATAAAACAATATCACAGTTTGTTTTGAAAAATGGGAACTATCATATAAAATCCCATCACTCTATCACAATGTCCACTTTTGAGTATTCTCTGTTTTCCACATGTATCTCAGTCTTTCCAAAGTAGCCATCATCCTGCACATATTACTTTGTATACTCATCTAACACAACGTTGAAACATTTATTCTTTTTTTTTTATTGGAGTATAATTGCTTTACATATTGTGTTAGTTTCTGCCACACAGCCAAGTGAATCAGCCCTATGCATACACGGATCCACTCCCTCTTGGACCTCCCCTCCCCTCCTCATCCCACACAACTAGGCCATTACAGAGCACAGAGCTGAGCTCCTTGTGCCGTACAGCATGTTCCCACTAGCTATCTATCTTACACATGGTAATGTATTTATGTCAAACCTAATCTCCCAATTCATCCCACCCTCCCCTTCCCCGCTGTGTCCACACGTTGGTTCTCCATGTCTGCCTTTCTATTCCTGCCCTGCAAATAGGTTCATCTGTGCCATTTTTCTAGATTCTACATATATGCTTTAATATATTATATTTGTTTTTCTCTTTCTGACTTACTCCACTCTGTATGACAGTCTCTAGGTCCATCCACATCTCTACAAATGAACCAATTTCATTTCTTTTTATGGCTGAGTAATATTCCATTGTATATATGTACCACATCTTCTTTAACCATTCATCTGTCGATGGACATTTAGGTTGATTCCATGTCCTGGTTATTGTAAATAGTGCTGCAATGAACATTGGGGTACATGTGTCTTTTTGAATTATGGTTTTCTCAGGATATATGCACAGTAGTGGGATTGCTGGGTCATATGGTATTTCTATTTTTAGTTTTTTAAGGAACCTCCATACTGTTCTCCACAGTGGCTGTATTAATTGCACCTTCCCACCAACAGTGCAAGAGGGTTCCCTTTTCTCCGCACCCTCTCCAGCATTTATTGTTTGTAGATTTTCTGATGATGGCCATTCTGACCGCTGTGAGGTGATACCTCATTGTAGTTTTGATTTGCATTTCTCTAATAATTAGTGCTGTTGAGCATCTTTTCATGTGCCTCTTGGCCTTCTGTATGTCTTCTTTGCTGAAATGTCTATTTAGGTCTTCTGCCCATTTTTGGATTGGGTTTTTTTTTTTTGATATTAAGCTACATGAGCTATTTGTATATTTTGGAGATTAATCCTTTGTCTTTTGCTTTGTTTGCAAATATTTTCTCCCATTCCATGGTTTGTCTTTTCATCTTGTTTATGGTATCCTTTGCTGTGCAAAAGATTTTAAGTTTAATTAGGTCCCATTCACTTATTTTTGTTTTTATTTTCATTACTCTAGGAGGTGGGTCATAAAAGATCTTGCTGTGATTTATGTCAAAGAGTGTTTTTCCTATGTTTTCCTCTAAGAGTTTTATAGTGTCTGGTCTTACATTTAGGTCTTTTATTTATTTATTTATTTTTAAAATATATTGTATTTATTTATGTATTTTTGGCTGTGTTGGGTCTTCCTTGCTGTGGCTTTCTCTAGTTGTGGTGAGCAGGGGCTACTCTTCACTGTGGTGCGTGGGCTTCTCATTGCAGTGGCTTGCTGTGGAGCATGGGCTCTAGGTGTGTGGGCTTCAGTAGTTGTGGCTCACAGGCTCAGTAGTTGTGGCTCATGGGCTCTAGAGCGCAGGCTCAGTAGTTGTGGTGCACAGACTTAGTTGCTCCACGGCATGTGGAATCTTCCCAGACTAGAGCTCAAACCCATATCCCCTGCACTGGCAGGCAGATTCTTAACCACTGTACCACCAGAGAAGCCCTACATTTAGATCTTTAATCCATTTTGAGTTTATTTTTGTGTATGGTGTTAAGTAGTGTTCTAATTTCATTATTTTACATATACACCATGATCAAAGTGGGATTTATCCCAGGGATGCAAGGATTCTTCAATATACACAAAACAATCAATGTAATACACCATATTAACAAATTAAAGAGTAAAAACCATATGATCATCTCAATAGATGCAGAAAAAGATTTTGACAAAATTCAACACCCATTCATGATAAAAACTCTCCAGAAGGTGGGCATAGAGGAACCTACCTCAACATAAGAAAGGCCATATATGACAAACTCACAGCAAACATCATTCTCAATGGTGAAAAACTGAAAGCATTGCCTTTTAGATCAGGTACAAGACAAGGATGTCCACTCTTGCCACTATTATTCAACATAGTATTGGAAGTCCTAGCCACAGCAATCAGAGAAGAAAAAGAAATAAGAAAATACAAATTGGAAAAAAAGAAGTAAAACTGTCACTGTTTGCAGATGACATGATGCTATACATAGAACATTGTAAAGGTGTCACCAGAAAACTACTAGAACTAATCAATGAATTTGGTAAGGTTGCAGGATACAAAATTAATGCACAGAAATCTCTTGCATTCCTGTACACTAACAATGAAAGATCAGTAAAAGAAACTAAGGAAACAATCCCATTTACCATTGCAATAAAAAGAATAAAATACCTAGGAATAAACCTACCTAAGGAGGTGAAAGACCTGTACTCAGAAAACTATAAAACACTGATGAAAGAAATCAAAGATGACACAAATCGATGGAGAGATATACCATGCTCCTGGATTGGAAGAATCAATATTGTGAAAATGACTATACTACCCACAGTAATCTACAGGTTCAATGCAATCCCTATCAAATTACCAATGGCATTTTTCACAGAATTAGAACCAAAAATTATACAATTTGTATGGAAACACAAAAGACCCCGAATAGCCAAAGCAATCTTGAGAAAGAAAAATGGAGTTGGAGGAATCAGGCTCCCTGACTTTAGACTACACTGCAAAGCTACAGTAATCAAGACAGTATGGTACTAGAACAAAAACAGAAATATAGATCAGTGGAACAGGATAGAAAGCCTAGAGATAAACCCACACACCTATGGTCACCTAATCTATGACAAAGGAGGCAAGAACATACAATGGAGACAAGACAGCCTCTTCAGTAAGTGGTGCTGGGAAAACTAGCAACATTTATTCTTGCATGTACATGGCAGTTATAAGTTTTTACCTTTAAGAATTTATAGTGTTACATCAAAATCAACATGGCTTTGAGCCTTGAAAGACATGGAGAGGATATTTTCCTAATAAGTAAAATATTCAGTATACATATTGGGACAATATCACAAATTTAGTGTATGACTTAACTAGTTCTCCAACCCATGTTTTCCGACACCAAATCTAGAGCTTACTCTATTATACCACCTAATAGCTTCTCTGGATAAGAGGCTTCAAAACACCTGCCTTCCAAACACCACTATATTTGTTTGCCCCTTCAGTTTGTAAGAGTTGTAGCACTTTATCTGCACAGAGTGAGGATATAGAAATGTCTCTGTTCTAGTGCTTAGTTGTTCCGATAATGGCTCCTGAATATCCTTCAGGAGTGCCTGCTTTGCTTTCTACCTTTCACCTTTAGTCTCCCTAGGTAAGTTGGGTTGGTCAACCACCATCCAAAGTGGGCCATTTTTCTCAGGTGGTCATAGTTGGGAAATTCTCCTTAAACCAATCACTTGTGCCAAAGGCATCAATACTCTTTTAGCTTGAAGCACATGATTTGCCTGTCACAGAATATTTTTTGAGCATTAGTTTCTTAGCAAGATTTTTTGAGGCTTCTCATCCCTTGCATCCCACCTCCTACCTACTGGGTCATACAGCTTCCTTCATGGTGATTATACAGCTCCAAGGATGCTCTGTCCTAGCACTGTAAAATGTTCTTGTGTAGCCACTTGAAGTCACATCCAGTTATTCCATCCAAAGGCAATGCTGTAGTCTTCCTTAAAAAAACTGTTTTTGTCTCAAAGTTCACAATATCTCCTGGTTCTCTCATAATTCCATCTTAATATTCCACTCTTCTGTATAAAATGGCACACAATCACTAACACTTTCTGATTGTGAAGCAAAATTGCAATATTAGTAAGCTAAGCAAAAAAAATGCAAGTAGAATTCCTCTATAGAATAAAGGTCTACTAAAGATGACAAAAGAAAGCAGAGTAGATCTCAAATTTAAATACTCTGACAGTGAGCAAGAAAAGGAAATTTAAAACATAGCTTTTATTTGTGTAAGGGATTAGAGTCAGAATAGTTCCTGGAATAAAGCAGATGCTCAGTATATGTGCTGAACAAATGAATGAGTAAACAGCTGGTACATACAGCTTCCCTCCTTGTTCATTGATTCACAGATGCCTTTAGCCGTCAGTCCTAGAAAATGGGTTCTTTTCCTACTGAATGATCCTAACCTTCTTTTCTGAGAGATCTAAGCCCTAATTAGTTTTCTATTTATCTTTGCTGTTGGTTACAGTTTTATAGAAAGTTTCCTGGGCTCTAAAACCACTGTTCCAGCTCCAAGCAACAACAAAATCCTATCTCCCCTTTAGAATTAAGGTCGTTCCTATTGCATTGAAACCTTTATATTGTCACTTTCTGGATACCTTTTTAGGATGCTTTTTCTGGGCACTAAAACCTCTAAAGAAGCAAGGCCTAGGGGAATGGGTTTGGGGAGCAAAATATATTAAAATGAGTCAATAGATACACTTCTAATTAGATACACCTCCACATTCGTCAGCAGCTTGCTGACCTCTCCCTCACTTCCTATGCAGCTCCCATTTGGAGTTTCTACCAGAGTGTTCTCTGGGGCTAGGTGACATCATTCCTGCTCTTTGACTTACAGGCCAAGTAGGTGTACAAATGAGGCTAAGACCATACATGGCTTAGTTAACAGCACTTAGATGTGTCATTATATCCCTACCCCTTGCCATATTATACGTCACTAATTGCAGGAAAGGAGTAGAGTAGGACAGAAAATCCTTATTCAATAATAACAATTGAAAACATATGCCTTGATGCTCCAGTAGGTCATTCTTTGTATAAAAAAGGGAATCTAAAGATAATGATGACTTTTTCATTGTTTACTAGTATATGCTTATCTTTACATAAATTCTGTTTTCAACACAGTTTTGCTTCTTTCTTTCTTTCCCCTTTCTCCCTTCCTTCCTTCCTTTCTTCTTACTATGTACGTGTCCTAATTTCTCTTTGCAGGGGTTGTAATTCCCGTTCCTCCTGCCATCACCCCTCTCACCTGTCTATGGTAAATACTCAATAACTATGTGCTTCTGTCAATGCTTTCAGGCTGATCTATCTCATTCTCCAAGTGGGGCTACGTCATCTCCCAATAGGTAGATGGGATGGAATAATTAAACGTCAGACTCGGGCCGTTAGAGAACTGTGTACCTGGACTGCATTATTTTGACTCTTTATAAACTGTCTTTACTGAGCTAGGTTTGGAATGACACCAAGGTTAGTATTGAGAGATGTTATACAGAAAACAGCTGTGTGAATCTTGCAGCTGCATGTCTTGTAGGCATGGTATTGAGGCTTTACAGTCTGTTGTATTATATAGCTTCTTCTATGTAAGGATGCAGAAGAAATTCTGTTCATGTCCGAAGCCCAGAAAGGCTGGACCTCCCCTCAATAATATTGTAAATCTAGTAATTAATCTTAATATTTTCACTACTTTTTGCCCAGGGAAATCAGATATAAATATGCACCTCCTTTTGTGAAAATGTATCACCTGTTATAAATCTTGTATCAGTCTTATCTTTGACTTATTTTTTGACTTCATTACCTTTTCACACCAATTAGCTCACTTATTTCAAGATTTTATATTATTCAATTGTTCACTTTTCTGTAAGCTGTCTCAAATTCTTCCCCATTTTTTTTGAATGAGTCAGATAAGCATCTATAATAAAGTTTTTATAAGCACCCATAAATAAATTTTAATATTCAGTAGTTGGTTCAATTAGTTTAAAAAACTTTATAAGAATAAAATTGAATTTAAAACTGATTATAAAACACTTTTGATGTTAAACTCTTAAAAAGCATGAAAATTATATTGTTTTAAATTTATATCCTGTTAATCCAAACATATGTATTTTTCTACCATTAATTGCTTCTGAATTAATTTTTCCAAGCCATGTATTTTTAAATTATTTTAACTTTTTATCATTGGATTATTATTGCATTTTCAAATTACTTATGGAGATTCATTCTGGAAATATGCAGATGAGATTTTATGTTTCTTGTTCAGACTTTTGATTTTTTATATTTAGGAATTTTCACATCTATATCATCTGTACCTTGAGACGGAAACCTCTTCAAGGTCAGGGCCCAAAATGACTCTATTCTTTATTATTAGTCACTAATAAACTGCCTTCACTACTTACTACCTCTGTGACCTTGAACAAATGGCATCTCAGCTATGGGCCTCAGTTTCCTCATTGATAAAACATGGATAATTATAATAACCATTTCATAAGGTTGTTGTTGATTTAAAGGATTAATCACATCAGGAAATTGTAACTAGCGCTTTGGGTATATTAGTAATGGCAAAGTAGCTGCTTAGCTGACAACTCCCCAAATCTCTGTTGTTTTACAACATAGAAGTTTATTTTTCACTCCATAAATGAGAGAGGGTACTCCACACAGTAATTCAGGGGCCCAGGCTGATGGAGGCTCTGCCATCATCAACATGTAACTTTTAAGTTTTTACTGGGTGATCTATTATCTATCTGCCCTATCTGTCTATCTATCTATCTATCTATCTATCTATCTATCTATCTATCTATCTATCTATCTATCTATCTATCTACCTATCATCTATTTCAGGTGGCAGTGGTGGGATATATGCCTGGAGAGGAGAAGGGTTAATGGAGAATATCAGAAAAACATCACTTCTGCCCACATTCCGTATGGTCTTCCTTATATTTGACTGTGACTGGGAAATGTAGTACCTATGTGGGCAGCTTCTTCCCAGCAGTAACTCTTCCCTTCAGAAGAGGAACATGAATCCTTGATAGACAGCTTGATATGACTACCTCACAGATACATGGGAAGTAATTGGTACATGTTGGGTATTGTTTATATATCTTTATATACCACTCAACACAATGTATCATACTTACAATTTCCTTGTTAGACTCTCCAATTAGGCAGGAGTCCTTTGAAGTCACACAGGGACTATATCTTGCACAGAGTCCCTGATTGTTAGCAGAATTGAAGAACAATATAAGTTCTTAACAAATGCTTGGTGAATGGATGTCTGTGGATGGCACTCACTTAAGAAATAAATAAATATCTGTTGTTGAATATACAATCATAATCACCATTAGTATTAACTGAAAATTACAAATAGCTCCTCTACATTGGAAGTTTAAAGTTTCAAAAAAGTGAACTAGTCTCATTGCTTGGCCTCACTGAGTATCAACAATCTGAAGAAAAATAAGCCATCTGGGTGTGGATGGATTTGAAGAATAATAGATGCTGTCATGGCAGTTAATGACAAGATGGTCACCCCTTTGAAGTATTGTATAATGGTTGCCACTGACTTCCCATTTCTCCACACCTTTTTTGGGAAATACTCAATAAACCTAGATGTGTAGTACAATTTATCAATGATTTTGTAATCTAAAATCAATATCTAGAGTTATGAGAATCTGCTTAGATTGACTAAGTTTTCCTCCACTGCTCCAGTTAACACCTGCTTTTCCAATTAGATGACATTTAATCTAATGGGGAATGGGCTGTTGAACACAGTGTCACATTCCCTCACAATTTGGTCCTCATTACTTCTATTAAAATCACAAAAGAGGACTCCAGTAAGAGGTGAGTAACTTGTAATCTAACCTTTGCATTCTCAGAGCCTTATATCCATGTCTCTCATAACGTGCAATACTTTCTCTCCTCTAAGAAGGTGATATCTCAGAATGCTAGAGCTACAGAGGTAAAAATTGCTATGGACAGTTGTGTCACTATTCCTCTGGAACTTTCGCATATCCTCCCCCTTTTTCTGGTTCTTCTGAGATCAGGACAAAAGGAGGGTTCTAGATGGTAGGAGAAAAGTTTTTTTTTTAGTTGTTTGTATTTCTCTTGTGGTTGTACATGCACTGTCTCATGGCAGGCATCCAGATATTGGCTCTTCTGTGGGTGTATCAATGAGTTCTCCAAAGGGCCCTATGGGCACATCTCTCATGAACAGGCCCCTGATATAGATGCACGCTCTGGTTGGACCTGCTGATACCCCCCAAAAGCTTTTGCCTGTAGCAGAAATCCCTATAGCTTCTTATTACTTGCTTGTCCTATGCCAGCAGGGCATCCTCTTTGGTAGAAGCCCAACAAGACAATTCAAACATGGTTACTTGGCCCCTAGGACATACATCCTTATCCTGCCAAATCATGGAAGAGCAGTCTCCCCAAATTTTAATAGCCCTCTTTTAAATGTGTAGACAAAGGCTGATCCAGCCAGCCTCTCACCTTCAGATTTCCCCAGTGACTACTATTTGTGTTCATTTGTGCCCGCAAACTCCTGGGGATACATAGCAGACTCTTCAAATATCTCTCCCCATAGCTTCACTTTGGCTCCACAGAGACTTGGGACAGGCCTATGAATTTTTCTTGCTCAGAGGGCATTAAACTAGTATTAACCTCACTTCTTTTCTGATATCAACTTAATCTTTAAGCTTTCTTTCTCTTGGCATGATAGAGGGGAGACACCACCCTTCCAAATCTTTTCCTAAGGAGGTAGGAAGAGAAAGAAAAAAATTCTTCACTTGTATGAAAATTCTTCGACCAATTCTATTCAATAACCATTTGAATTTCTAGTCTTATAAGACAGAAGCAGAAGATGATTGAAGGTTTCATAGACACTGATTTGATGTGTTTATGCTTTAGCACAGCATGGATTCGTCTTATATACAATAATTATCTGATAAAAATTTGTACAATTGCCACAGATCAAGCCATATCAGGGTCTTTAATTATTTTAAATTCCAAAATCCCATACCAAATTCAACTTTTCAGTTCCCCTGACTCTCGACTATATTCTTATTTTTGTGTTTTTATGTTTTGCTGCACGCTTGGACAATTTTTCTTTTCTTACAAACCATGTCTTGTAAGTCTGTGTTTGGATTTAATTTTCTTTGCATAGCCCAAGGGATATATATCATGAAAATCTGTTGTTTTGCCACTAAGTGGTTCTGATTCTGAAAATAAATATAGTAACTTGTATGATTATGTGTATATTGGCTAGATTTTTCTGTGTTTATAAGTTAGGTATGTTGTCTTCTGAGGTTGAATGGCAACTATCACCACTTGTCTCTCCTGAATCAATCAATTGATCATTAATTTCCCAGTCCATTGTGTCATTCATGGTGATGCTTGGATATTTAGCCCTGCAGGGAGAAAAAAATAATCTAGGAATATGTTTTATTGTTTTCTGTGTTACAGTTTCAGCCAAAATCCTGAGATAATAGCAAATGTTCAATTTAATATACTGTTACTCTAATAGGAAATTTTAATGGCAATTTTCTTTTTTGTAAAGTATGAAAAAAAATCTTAACTAACCTACTTGAGACTTTTGACACATATTATCACTCACATGGCAGTTAGTTGATAACCATAAAGCTGAGTGAGATGCAGTTGCTGGGAAGTGGGGCTAAGTGGTCCTTTTCCCCACACCAGACTGACAGTACACACTTTCCAGCCTTCTCCTCAGCAAAACTGCAAATAGCCACACATCTTGAACCTTCAGAGTGACTTACAAATATTCAAAAATCTCCCATTGTTAAATAGTCAGATGCTGAGGGTCTGCTAAGTGGAAGTAATAGGTTGTTTCAAGGATTAAAAGCAATTAAATTTTTTTCTGACCCTGACATCCTAAATATCTCCCCTGCTTGACTGAAACCTTTCTGGGGACTAGGACTCACTTTCTTATCTCTATCCTCTTCCACCATCCCAGTGGGGTTGAACATATGATTTTTAGAGTGTTGCCAACTTGGATTTTGCTCTGGAACTTAATGGGATCCGGAATCACCCTATGATTCAGGAAACTAGCCAGTGGTTTGATTCCTCTGTCAGGGTTTTCTCCCCTTTATAGAGAAATTCCTCAAAACCAGATGTCTATATTTGCTGTTTCCATTTCCTCTACTCTCAGTCTCTTTTGAACCCATATTAATTGGTGTTTTGTTCCCTCTTCCACTGAAAGAGCAATTCTATAGTCCTTGATGATCACCATGGTACCAAATCCAGTAGGTGATTATTATTCCTCATCATATTAGGTCTATCAACAACATTAGGAAGAGTTGATCATTCTCTTCTTCTTGAAACACTTCCTTCACTTTGCTTCCAGGAAGTACCCTGGCTGAGTTTTCTTTCTATTTTGCTTGTTACCCTTCCTCAATCTCCTCTGTTTGTTCTTCCTCATCTCCCTGAAGCCCATTCTTCAGACCTCTTCTCCTCTGGTTCTATACTCACTCCCTAAGCTCTCTCTTCCAGTTTCAGGGTTTTAAAAGCCATGTGAACTCTGAAAACTCCTAAATTTATATCTACAACCCACATGCCTCTCCCAAAATCATTCTCATACATCCAACTGCCTACTCAACACATCCCCCTTGATGTAAAGTTGTCATCTCAGACTTAATATGGCTAAAACATAATTCTTGATCTCTAAGCTCCCAATCTGCTCCTCCCACAGGGTTATCTTAGTGACTGGCAGCTCCATCCCAGTCACCTGAACCAAGAATCTTGGATTCAACTCGAGTTTCCTCTTTCTCTTGTAAAATTCTTTCAGTGGTACCTTCAAAACATATCCTGAATCCAATCATTTCTCAAGACCTTCTTTACTACCTATTTTATCTAAAACAATATTGTCATTCACTTGGATTATTATAACCTCCTAATTTCCCCTGTCCACCCCGACACTTGGCAAAAGTAGGCATTCCAGTAATATGAATTAACTAAATTCATATTAAATTTGAATTCAGATTTTTGCTAAGGGAATGAATGAATTGTTGCTTATTGTTACTGGGTGGCTGTTTGGAGGTCATGTCCCCCCAGCTCACCCTCAGGATTTGAGATCGCTTTGAGACTCCCTCACCAATCAACACATATGTGTGCACATCTGTGTACACAGTTCTCACTTCTCTTATTGCTTAATAGGTTTTAAAGACTGCCTTTTAACTCTTGGTAAGGTTATTCCAGTAAGGCAGTGAATGCCCCTTTAGGTAGAGGAAGGTGAGCTCCACCTTAGAGCAAATTGTGGGGCTAAGTTGGCAAGACATTCCAAAGGGTAGAAGTAAGAGCTTTTTTTATTTGAAGACTAAGATTCTTTTATAATAGATGATGGCATAGGAAATTAACAATGAGTGGAATCTGGCAAAACTGCCTATCTAGGTGGGATCTTAAATCAGATATAATTGGTCTCTGACTTCCCAGTGACAGGAACAACTTCAAGATCAATGACCACTGGTAGACGTTTTCTTCCTAAAAGGAGCCCAAATCAGCATTTATGCTGGCTTGGTTTGTTTCTCACTCACTCTGACCCATTCCATTATTTATTACCAGAGGTCTGAGGCTTGAATATTATCTCAGTCCTGATTTTCTCATTGCCCTACTTTTAGGCTTCATGCTATGTGGACTTGATCTGCCTTTGGCTATTAGGTTCATCAAAAATGTTCAGTTTTCAATAATAACTTCTAGTTCTTTGTGTCAGGTGCCCTAGGACCTTTGGATCCACAGCCAAATCACAAAAATGAATAAAAACAACTTTTCTACTTTCACTAATAGGAGTGCAAACTTCTCATCACATTTTCAGCAGAATTGTCCTTTCATCAAAGTCTCTTATTTGGGGTGATTGGGTCTAAGATTTAATCAAAGGACATTTGGCTCAGACAGAAAGGTGTGGAATTGTTAACACTTCACTTCAACCCTGCTTTGAGTATTCAGATAATAATAATAATTATAGCTACAGTTAATACTGCTTACCTTGTGCTAGGCAATGTGTTGTATTTTTTACTTTTAACTCTACTGACAGCCTTATGAAATATGTACTATTTTTTATCTCTTTTCTATATATGAAGATATGAGGTTTAGAAAGGTTAAGTGACTTGCCAAAAGTCACAGAAGAGACAAATTGCAAAATGGATACTCACAAATGTACTCCTAATGCCAAAGGCTATTATTTTAAAAAACTTCACACTACTATCTCCCTTCGAACAAGGAGTAGTGACTATGAGGCAAGGCATGTTGCTTTCTCCTCTTTCTGTAAGAGAAAAGACCCAACACGTGAGTCCTCTCCAATTATTTTCATTTCTGTCCTGAAAGAATAAGGTAACGGAGTCATTTAGATGCACCTTTTGTGCCCAAGTTGAGACAAAGGATTTCCTAACGTTCTCTACTTGATAGAAGCTTAGGGAAGCTACTCGCTCAATTATGTCATTGAACAAACCATGAGATCAGGATATTTTCTGTCCTGGCAGATTCTGAAAAGAATGGAGCCAGAAATCTTTTGGAGGAAAAAAGCCACATTTGAGAAGCATTCTCTGGCACTATCCTGTCCCAAGGCATCCACTTTCTGTGACTTATTAAAAGTAGCTTTGACTCAAATGCTAATGTTTAAATTAGATTTTTAGTATATCAATTTCACTATTTTTTAGAAAAGGGCTGTAATTCTACCCCTGGGCCTTTTTAGCTACATTAATAAGGCCCAAACCTATATAAATAACTTTTGATTGTCTGAAAGTGAAAATACTTCATGAATCAGACTGACAAAAACAAGGAAACCCAAACTCATTTAAATTTGGCAATTCCTTATATATTTCCCAATAAATTAACATGATTACACTTGAGACCAGAGAACATCAATTTTCACTTTAAATTAAAGAGAAAGTGCTTTGATTGATCGTTTATCTGACTAGCAAGAGGTCTCCAGAGACTCCAGGAACTCATTAATATATTGAGCTTTGAAGTTTTTGATTTGGTAGAATATCTATGTTGAGTCAGTATTAAGTGGTATAATGCTCAAATTCCTTCTCAGCTAGTTAGCTCCATGGGTTAGAAAATGCTGCTAGCAAAGCCATTTATTCTTTGTAGAGTGGAGAAAGTTGCTGTTCTGAACTATTGGTTGGATTCTTAACTCCAGCTTGTAAATATTTGCAGTGTTTCACAAGGCAGGAACCAGGGACAATCAAACCATGGCATTCATTAGGGCCTTTTGCACTTTGCTAAGCTTGTTATCATCACTAAAGGAAAACAGTGTTGCTTTCCTTCTACCCCCAAGAATCTCATCTTGCTTGGTCAAATCGACACCACTTTTTAAAAGATAAAGCAGAAGGCTCTTTGGGTTATACCTAAGGGCATCAACATTGGGAATGGCCTAGCCAGGGCAAATTACTTTATATCAAGGACCATTTTATCAGTCACTCGATTGTATAGGAGAGACTTTTGTGACATCTGAGCAAGCATGGTTAGAGGAAAGAGTGGTTGAACTCTTGGCTTCCACCATCACGTGATTGTTTACTCAACATCTCCACTCAATAAATTCAGACAAGTCTCATATTTAACATGTAAAAATAGAACTCTGGTTTTCCCTTTGTGGACGGTCGAATGGTGCCCTTTCCAAAAGATATTTCTACCTGGAATCTGTGAATATGACTTTATTTGGAAAAGGAACTTTGCAGATGTAATTAGGTTAAGGATCTTGAGATGAGATATTCTGGATTATCCAGGGAGGTCCTAAATCTAATGACAAGTGTTCTTATAAGAGACAGAAGAGAAGATACACAGAGGAGGAGAAGGTCATGTGAAGACAAAGGCAGAGATTGTGGTCATACAGCTCTAAGCCAAGAAATGCCACCAGAAGCTGAAAAGGCAAGGGAAGATGCTCCCCTAGAGCCTTTGGAGGGAGTACAATCCTGCTGACACTTTGATTTTGGACTTCTGTGTTCTAGAACTATGAGAGAGACTAATTTCTGTTGTTTTAAGCCATCAAGTTTGTGGCACTTTGTTACAGTCTCCCCAGGAAACTACCTCCCTCTTCAAATCTGCTTCAGCTCCAGCCTTCAGATGATAGTAGCTCTGGTCTTCCAGCTCAGGCCAAAAACCTGGCAGTGGGGGAGGTCATCCGTGACTCCTTTCCTCTCATCTAATCCATCAGCAAATCCTATTCCTCTACCTTCAAAATATTCCAAGAAGTCAATTATTTCTCATTATTTCCATTGCTACAGTCATCATCTCTTGCCTACCGTATTACAAAAGCCTACTAACTCGTCTCCCTGCTTTGATCATGTCCTACTACACTTCATTTTCAACAGAACAGCAGGAGGGAGACTTTAAAAACCAAATCAGATCATGACATTTCTCCATTTAAATAATGTCAGTGGTTTCCTATTTTACTGAGTAAAACCCAAAGTTCTTACAATGTCTCTAAAGCCCCAAGTCAACTGCTCCTTACCCTTAACTCGCTGTAAGAACTGCCCAAAACACCTTTTCAAAATGTGAAACTCCTCCCCTTAAACATGCCCCATTCCCCTTACCCTGATTAATCTCTCCCATGACACTCAACTTTCTAACTATGTGATTAACTTTTTAGTTAAGCATATTGACATTCTTCTCCCATTAGAATGTAAGCACCGTGAGGATGGGGTTGTTTCTTTGGTTTTTTGTTTTTCCTATTTTTACCACTGCTGTATCCTAAGCTCCTAGAATAGTAGGCAGCAAATTCTTTCTACAAAGGGCCAGGGAGAAAATATTTTATGCTATGTGGTCCATATGGTCTTTGTTGCTGCTATTTAATTTTACCATTGTATCAATAGTATGAAAGCAGCCATAGACTGGGTGTGGCTATGGTCCAATAAAATTTTATTTGCAAAAATAGGCATTGGGCAGGCTTTAGCCTGTGACCTATAGCTTGCCAATCTCTGTTCTAGAACAATATCTAGCACGTAATATTTGTTGAGTGAGTCAATACATGAAATTCACAAAAGTGGGAAGATTATTAATCCTCTGTGAGCCTCATTATATTTAGCTATCAAATCAGGATATTAATGTAATTCTCCTAGGGGTGTTTTAAGGTTTAAATGGGAAAAGATATGTGAGAAAACCTGGATGAGTGTCACATGCATAAAATTCATAACAGGGCTTTCTCCCTCTGCCATGTAGAGAGTAGGAAAATGTAAAATGTGTTATTGAAAAGCATTGTCTTAGTCCAATTGCCTTCAACAGTAAACAGTTATTTCTCCCACTTCTGAAGGCTGGGAGTCTGAGATCAAGGTGCCAGCCTGGTCGGGTTCTTGGTTTGGGACCTCTTACTGGTTTACAGACCACCATCTTCTCATTGTATCCACACAGGGCAGAGAGCAGAGAGTATGGAAGCTCTCTCACTCTCTTATAAGGATGTTAATCCCTTCATGAGGGTTCCGTCCTCATGAAGCAAGCAAGGCTCCACCTCTTAATTCCATCATGTTGGAGATTAAAGTTTCAATATATGAATTTTAGGGGGCCACAAACATTTAGTTTATAGGAAGCATCTTGTATTTGTACATTATTTTAAATTCTGGGCATTTCACATGTATTACTTTAGCGAATCCTCACAGAAACCCTCTGATGGAGTTGGGACCCTCATACTCATAGAGCTTATGTGATTTCAAAATCCCTCAGTTGGGGGCAGGGCAGCATGAGAATCTTAGCTTGGGATCCTGATCTCTGATCATGTGCTATTCCCATCATGATGGCCTCAATCATTTAAAAGTGATTCTTCTTGAAAATAGTGCAGTTCTTCTAAAATATCAAGAAGTTCAGTTTTGTTCCAGTACCACAGTCTTCCCATCCCATGCCCCAGATCTGAGTTATATAGAACAAAGACTTAGAGGATTCTCTCTATGTGGTGCCTGCAACACATCTAGCTGTACTTATTTGCTAAATAGTTGCCACAGTGGGCTATATTTCTAAGATTTTTTTCCCCTCACTGTTGATTCAGAGCAATGAGAAATAGAGGGGAATAATCAGCATAGGAAAAGCACCTCGTAAGATGCAGAGGGGGCACTGAGATATGGTAGGAGTGAAAATTTTGATTATATACAGAGCTCTGGCCAGAGGGAGTTGGAGGAAGTTTCTGCTGGGAATCCCCTTCTCCCACTTTTACTTGGCTGCACAGCACATTTGGATACCAGGCATCAAGAATGTTCTTCCGACTCACTGCGGGGATTTCTGGGAAGTCAGCTTGTCAATATGGGGCAAGAAAAATCATCATGAGGCCTGATGGCACGGAACCAGGAAGACTGCCTCAAAGAATGTATCTGTGGCTGTGCTTCCCTCATCCTTTGTGTGCATCCCATTTCCACAAAGAGAAAGCAAACACATCACTTTGCTTCTTAGTCTTTTTACTCCTCTGGACAACTGTCAAAAAAAAACCTAACCAATAAGACCTGTGTATTTCTATTTTGCAAGTATTATGTCTTAAGTATTATTTCTTAAGATCATTTCTCTCAACCCCTTTCTTGCTTTGTTCCTTTTTCAACCAAAAGAAATGCTAATTTCATTAGTTTTTGTAACCATAGTGGAGAGGTCCTTCATGATTCATGGATCATTGCTCCAACCCAGCCTCGTTAATTTTCTGTGTCACATAAGTCTTGAGGTCCATTAATCTCAAGATTATTGAAAAGAGGAATCAGTCACTTTTTAACATATTAATGCTGTTTAAATGGGCCTTTGTTTACTAATTTGGATTTAGTAAACGTAGTTAGGGTTGGGAAGAAAAAGATGAAAGGGACACTGTGACTAAAAAGACAGTGTTAGCCAGGAGCTAACAGCCAGGAGCTGGTAATAAGATCATTTGAACATATTTTGATAATGTGCAGGAGCCAAAAATATTTGAAAAGCGGGATGAAGAGAACGGATAATATTGGAAATGGCAGGGGAATGATTTTCTACTGTATCTCAGCTCTGCAAACAAGGCAACCAGGGAAGAGAAGGGTTGAATAAACACAAAATTTTGGTTGCTGCACAAAGTAGGATCAAAGAAAAGGGAAGAATAATCAGAGGTAATGATGGCAAATTGCTTTTTAGTTCAGAGATAATTGACCCGCACTGAAGACATAATTATGGTACCTTGAGGAGATTAAAAGAAAGACAAAGGCAAAGGCATGGAGTGACAACAAACATGATTCGAGATCCTATAATTATGATGTTTTTATAACCACAATATTTTGATAGTAGCCTTTCAACCTACAAAATGCAGGAACAGCAGAAAACCAAGCAGATTCCATTTCAGTTGTCAGATATGTTTTCTTTTTTTAAATTTCTATTTCTTCTCCTTTTCAGTTTCTTCTAACAGCTGCCGGTACTTGAATGGTATCTGCTAGTAGTAAAGATGTGGAAAAGTGGAGAGAAATGATGGTGTATTTAGATGAGAAGGGTGAGTCTGCAATGAGAATTCTCCACTTCTGCCTTTTCATCCAGCTCAAGCTAGGGTATTTTGGGCTCAGTCTGAAATTCTAGCAGCTTTCAGCTGGACTTTCTATTAGATGTGAATTTCACAAAGTGTGACTTAGGCACATAAGATGAACTTAGGTCATGTGCGAACAATTCTTTTTGTTGTTGCATCAGTTATGGATTTGAATGAGCATTTAAAAAGTTATTCATCCCTTAAATCTGTGTTACCATGGTTGTTATTTGCTTAGGATGAGGCCAAGTAAACATAGCAAGTCAATTTAAAGGATAATACAATTAAATAATTGTATTAATGGTGCATGACTTTGGTACAAATCATGATAGAGGCTATCATAAATTACTGACATTTGCAAAATGCTGGTTAGTTCCTCCCTTTCTTTCATCCCACGGAGCTGTCCCATCACTGCCCCATGGCGATACAGCGAGAGAGAGGTGGGGTAGCAGTTCTGAAATACCATCAGAATGGAAATTGTACTGCTATATACTGACCACATTGGTGTTAGTCAAGGCAATCTGTAATCTCCAGAAATCTGGACTTGAATTATGTAACGAGTCAACTACTCACTGTTGGCAGGTTAGCTATTTTTTTTTTTAACATCTTTATTGGAGTATAATTGCTTTACAATGGTGTGTTAGTTTCTGCTCTATAACAAAGTAAATCAGTTATACATATACATATGTTCCCATATGTCTTCCCTCTTACATCTCCCTCCCTTCCACCCTTCCTATCCCACCCCTCTAGGTGGTCACAAAGCACAGAGCTGATCTCCCTGTGCTATGCGGTTGCTTCCCACTAGCTATCTATTTTATGCAGGTTAGCTATTAATCTAGAGAGTATGCACAGAGGAACCCATAGGTGCCACCAAAGCTGCATGGTGTAGCAGGGGTACATGTGTTTTCTGTCTCAATGTGTGTGTATACATGTGTGGTGCAAGGTTGACTGCAGGCGGAATGTGCCTCAATGTGGAACAGGTGGTGTGCTTTCCAGAACCAAGCAGACTCTTCAATCAAAACGGGATCTGTCAAGAATAACATACAGAACCCATTATAAGAAATTCAGTTTTTCCCAACTCAATTCTCTCCTTACCTAGCTTCTCCTATTACACAAATGAAGACACACACCTTTTCTTTGATCCAGGGCTCAATCCATCATTTTTGGAAGTGCAATTCACTGCTTGCTTAGTTTTTTAGGAGGCTAGTATTCACCACTCATTGTACTTTCTAACTGAGCTTCTAAAAATCTTTTCAATTACACAAAAACTAGAACTGACACCCAAACTACTTGCTCAGAAGGAAGTGAGACAATTTTTCTAAGTACACAAGGTGAGCCAAGTGGGTTGCAAAGTCTAGAACAAAAATGGTCTCCAGGTTGGGAAAAATAAGCATAAGAAATACAAGGAAAATTGGTTATGAATTCTTCTTAGATGGAAATATCTTACCAGGTAGACCTCAGAAATGCTATTTAAAATTTTTTCAAGATTAGGTACACAATCCTCACATACCATTCTCTTTATGGCAAAGGTTTCTGTTTTGAAAGTTGCCATCTACTGCTCTCTCTCATTTGGAACATCCTCCAGGACTTGGTGTTCAGCTCGCCAAGTCTACCCTTTGCTCATGTCTCCAATTGTGAGTATTCGTCTTCCCTAAAACTCTTGCAGGACATTTTCCTCATCCAATTCCTACATAGTCACCTTTGGTAGGGGGCATTATTCAGCCTACAACATGTGATTTTCAACTCATTTGCCTTTCAGAACTCATGTCATAGAAATGTTTAAGGTTGGACAAAGGAAAAAGTCACTGGAAGTTTATATTTAACTTCAGTTAACCATTTTATTTAATGTCCTTGCAAATTACATAAATTCTTAAATATCTGTCATGTGTAGCACACCTATCTGTCTATCTATCTGTCTACCTATCTACCTATCTATCTATATTAGTAGTGTGTGGTATACTGGGTACCAGTTTCTTCACTGCAGTTGTCAGTCATACCCATATTCAGTTATCATTAATTAACAACATTTAGAGTGTCTAACTTGACCTTTCACCTTGAGCATCTTCCTCTCCGTTCTCAGTTTCCATTTAAGGATTGTGTAAATGGCTCCCTTCCTCTCTATATCTTTGTCTCATAGAATTTCTCCAGATTCTTACCCTTGAACTCTCTTGTTATTTGCTTGACCAGTGTTATCAATCTTTTGCTTCAGATTCATTTCCTCCATCTTTTTTGACTTGATGCTTCATTTAAAAAATTATTTCTTCCTTACAATACAATCTTGACTCATCCACTTTGTTCCCATAAGAGTTTTTTTTTTTTTTTCTTCCGTATAGTAATATCATTAGACGGGAAGGTGAATTTTGTCTAACAATAAACCTTTCCCTACAAGTCTACAACATTTTAACTTATTAACTACACTCAACATGGCCCCACACAGAAACAGATACAACAGATCTCTGCCATACCCAGCAGTTGAGTTTACAGCCAACACCTGGCATTTGTGTTGACATTTTCAACCCACACCTCTCTGGCCAGACAGGATTGTGATACTCTTTAGTTTTAGCCTAGAAATGGCCTCTCAACACGGTGCTTGAGACAACCATCACTAATCGTCAAAGGGAAACTTATATGCATCCTTGGAATAAATCCATGGAAGGAAACTTGGTAGAATCATATGGGCATTTGTAGAAGGAAATAATATATCATGTAATAATTTCACTTGCCCCCTTACTTCACAGGGCATTTTTAGTAGTTTTAATAAGTATTATTTTTCAAGTACTTTGTAACCCAGGTGCAAGTGCCTAGGTACATTAGTCTGTTTGAGGTCTGTAGGGAAAAAAGTCAATATTAAACCTTGTAAGCTTGACAGCTCCATTTCAGACATGCCCAATTTACCACACTTCAGCTTTAAGCAACCTGGGTCAGGATGAAGGTTGTGTTCTGCTCCTGTTTGACACCTTCAGAGCATCCATTGTCAGCTTTAACAAGCTGTGTATTGACATTATTCAGTATACCTTATCTGCCAAGATGCATTCTAGCCATTAAACTAGGGTGTACTTTTAAACTGGCAATGGGAATGACTGGTATAATGCTTACAGTGTCAAAACTTGAGCACACAATGTCACTCATTGGCTATATAGGTGTAGGGAAGATGCAAGATGCAAATTTTTAGTTTCCAGGAATTTTACAAGGAAAAGGTAAGGACCTCCAAATCTTTTAATCAGTTCTTTCTTTCAAAAGGAATTACTTGCAAAACAAACTATCTATCTATCTATCCATCTTTTATTTGTACTTATATACTTGTATATATGAATGTGTGTATATGTAGATACATATTGTGTGTGTATATATACATATATTTCTGCTATTCCTTCTATTTCTGCACCTCCTCTTGTATTCAGTAGTGAGGGTTAGTTTCATATTCTTTTTGAGTCATGAGTTATTCATGGAATCGCTGCTCCTTAAGGTCATGTGTTCTATATCTCACTCTGCTGAACACCACTTGTATCTCCCACATACACCCCCTTCCGTAGTATGCTTGGGCACCAGAAAATCACACTAGCCTTTACTCCCCATTTTTCTTGTTGTCCAAAACACCACTATGCAAGCCTTCATGGGTATAACCAACATTTTTAAAAGATTGGAGTCTAAAGGAAATTACAATGTAATAAGGGAAGAACAGTCAATGGGAAATACAACTATTCCCATAGTGGAAAGCATCCAAGAATTTCAACTTTGGAGGGATGATGGTTGATTTTGAGTGCGGGGGATATCTTTGGAATGTTTTCTGTTCCTTACTCTGTATCACTGTTCTCATATGCATCTCTTTCTGGGACCACGACCTTCTTCTACTTGCTGTGCTTCAGACTACCCATGCTATTCCCTACCCACATGGAGGACATATGACAACGTTTTAATTATTTGTTTAAGTAATATTTAGAATAATGGTTCTGAGGTCTCCAGCACAACAGAACCCCTGGCCCCTTTCACTTCGATCCCACTGAATAATGTGTTAAAGAGTAATGGTGTCTGGAGGACTTTATTACTCAAAACCCACACAAAAGTACAGGACGGTGTAAGGCAATTCCCTTTGAGTATTTTCCACCAGTGGGAGTTGCAGATTCATTTCTTCATTATTTTGGTTGTCCAGTAGCTAACTATAAAATCAAACAAAGAGAAATACTTACCTTTCAAAAAGAAACATCTCTTAGGATAAGTATATTCTAAAGCAGAGGTAACAAACTCAGTTGCTTAGATGGCCAGGTAAGGAAATTGATTGATTGGGTAGGGTAGGGGTTGTGTCAAACTGAAGACTATGTATTTCTTTTAAAGGTGTATTTCATAGATATCAGGACCTCAGAAGTTGCTCAGTTCCAGGGAGTAACACATTTGTATCATATAAGTACAACTCCATTGTATTAATTTTGCTTAGGTTGCAAGCTAAGTGGTGCTCTTTGAATTTGTAAGAAAACATGGCCCTGTGACATTATATTTGATTTTTAGTCTGTGGAAATTCAAGCTTAGAGTTGTCAGGACTTTCTTTCTTTCTTCCTGAGAAAACACAATTCTATGTGTGAAATCTCCAATTTAATTTTTTTGCAAGTAATTCAAATAAAAAACAACTCTGTGTAATCCAACAAATGTCTGCAGGCCAAATTTGTACTATAAGCAAAGCTACTGCAGTCCATCTAAATCCTTAAGGCAAGAGAAACATTTTCCTAACTTCCCTAATAAGTTGAGAGATTGTTTTTCTTACAGTGGGGATAGTACTTCACATTTTAATCAGAATGACTGTACCCCATGTTTTGCCTGAGGCAGTCCTGGTTTATGGCAATAATCATGGTATCCAGTTTCATTTAGCATTTGTCCTAGATTTTTCATTTTTTTGAGCATAATGTCATTATAGATAACTGCATTAAGATAAGCAGTGTGCCTTTGGTTGATTTCATTTCTGCTTCTAGTTTCTGCCATCTTGAGTGTCAGATGCATGTGCAGTGAAAAGAGTTCTTACTTTAACACATAGTTAAATATGAAAAATGGGCTAGTGATGACCTATTTCTCTTTTCTGACTCTTTCCAAATGTAAGGTAGCTAACACCCTAAATTCTTCCTTTGAATGGTAGCCTTAAGATGCTTGCTGGTGAACTCAAGTGCACTCTAGAGAAGCTAGGGACAGCTAACACTTACTTTTAAGCAGAAAAGGGAGAATTGTTTATTGCTGCTGTTTCTGCTGGCCAGTTGGTGAATTGCTGTGGGCCTGCCTTGAGATGCTAGACACACAAAGCACCAATCACAGACAGTGGGAAACTAGCAAAATTATAGGTTAGATATATGTGAAACATGTTTGAGAAATATTTATTGGAATGCTGTTGTTACAGTGATTTTTGTCATTTATTCTATGGTTTATCTACAACGATTTATTTATTTTACTGTTTCATTATGCATTTTTAAATTTTGTAATAAATTATTGCTGCAATGAGCTAAAGCAAAAAAGTGTATATATAATAAGAGATTAAAAATGAATTTTTGCTTCTTAAGAACATTTTAATGAATGTGAAGCTTTCATAAAATTTTATTGACAGTTATTATTCACTAAGGAGGTTGTCATGATATTGATGACCGCATAAAAACCAGGAGTCAAAAATATACTAAATAAATAAAATATTAAAGACGCATCATCATTTATTTTGAAAGTTAGTAGTTACTTTAAGAATACTATCTCGTTGGCAACGACTAAAAACATACAGCTACAGAAAGTGCACTTACATTTCATCTTGTGAAGAATGACTTTTCATTTAGATCAAATGATGGCTTCAAATTAATTTCTTTTATTGTTGATTCCAACTTTCCTTGTGAGCATAATAAAAGTAGAGTAATTGTTGCTAATATGGTAATTTCATTAGCAGAAGAACTTTGTAAAGATTTAAATGATACCAGTTTTTTTCTTTTCCCTCAGTGTAAACAAATAATTCAAGTAGAAAATAAATTTAGATAAATTCAACAATAGTGAATTTTTAAGTCCCAATTAATGGAATCAAAATCATTCTGTCAAAATTACAACATCTGACAGTATTGTGAATACTATTATAAATTTAGTTAAATATGTCAACATTTAGTATAAAATATTTATTATGTGGAGAAAAGATGAATACAGATTTTAGTGGAGTATGGTGGTAAAAATAATGTTCTTATTAAAATAAGAGGCCATGGAGCAGAAATGTACTTGAAGTTGGTTGTGGTACACACATTATTTATAATTGCATCTAAACCAAACATACTATTTTACCGATCAAAGTGGAAGCTGTAGAGATAAAAATAACAAATGTTGTCATATATATCCACTTAGAATAAATAAACTACAACTTTTTTTTGGGTAATGAAGATGGTATTAAGTTTAAAAAAATACTTCAGCATGGCAGTACATGCTTACTGCTCTTAGTTATCCAGCATTAGTCAGAAATGTTGGATTTGTGATGAGAAACTTTAGAAAATAAACTAAATATTTTATGATGCTTTTTTTAAAAAATTAACTCTAATTTTGATTGCATTTTTGTTCAAAATTAATTGGAAATCTTTAATCAAAATATTTAACACATGAATGCCAAAAAACTGCAGCTTTTGAAGTATTTAGCAAGCTTGCAAACAGGAAGACAGTGAATTTGGTCTCTCAAAAAGGAAAGGAGAAACTGAACAAATAAAACAATAAAAACCTAGATTGTAACTTTGCTATTCAAACTGTGGTCCCAGGCAGCATTGGCATCACCTGGGAACTTGTTAGAAATGCAGACTCTCACCCACCCCAGAATTACTGAATCAGAATCTTTGTTTTAACATGATTCATGGGGCTTTTGTATTTACATTATAATTTGATAAGCATTGGTGTAAAAGGTTTCATTTAGAAATTTGGTAATTACACTTCAGAATACTTTGACAAATAAGAAGAATACTTTGATGACACTTTTTTATTAATTGGAAAAATTATTATTCTCTGCTAGGATGACATGAAATTGAAAAGGCCTATGAAGATGGCATAATTTGGCAAAATATACAAAATAATCATAGAGAAAAAAATCATAAATAGAGATTTGATGATTTTTTATTAAAGAAAATATCTAAATGGAAGCAAAAGTGACAGTATCCATAAAAATATTTGTTCTGAAATATTTACATATTAAAAAAAACAAAGAATTAGGATTGAGAAAAACGTCCATTTTTGAGAAATTGCTCTGAGCTTGTCAGATACCTCAGTGTCTCTGGGAATGATTTTCTCAATTAAAGACATTTTGGTCTACAGAGAAAGGTCAACTGGAGGTGTCAACAATTTTAAATCTTTTACATATAAAATGCAATGTTGAGGGTGATGTGTGGAATTTAATTTTAAAAATTAAAAAATAACATTTTGAAAAAAGCAACTTTAAGAAGAATACTAGTGATAACAGATTAGAGGTAGATATGGCTGAGAAAGTAAAGTAAATTAATCCATACCAAAATAAGTATTCTACTTATGTTATTTATACTTTTTTGCTATAACATCAATAATCAAACAGTAAAGTTTCATAATAATCAGTACAATACTGTTTTATTTGCAGCTACATGGATATATATTATTGTAATTTAGAGAAAGAATTATATTTTGAAAATAATTTTTAATTCAATTATTTTAAGGTCCAGCAATATATTTGATAGTCAATAAATTATTTCAAAAATTATGTAATTTTAAATTATCCCTCAAGAGTGTTTGGACAATATATCATAATGCAGAACTGTGTTAGTTTCTTTCCATTTGTTTCTTTCACCTTACCCTTTCCAAATTATTCCTCTGCTGACCTGTTTAAAGAAAAAAAAAGGTAGCTTTAAATTACCTATTTTCTTAAGTGTGAAAAATCTGGTTAAAGCCTTGAAATTGTCACTTTTAAGGGCTCAACTAAATTAAATTCTCAGGCAAGAACCATAATGCTCTTCAGTTTTGAGGGGTGGGAAAAAGAATAAAGATGGGTAGTTTCAGAACTGCAGTTACATCTAAATTCATTTAAAATTATTTTAGTAACTATGCATTTACATTGACATTATGCCTAATACGGCTATTATACCACATTAATATGTAGTACCTGCTATCACTACTGTCACCATCCAGGTCCAAATCACCATCTATTACAGGGATTATTGAGGTAGCCTTCAAATAATACATCTCCTCTTGCCCTATTACAGTTAAATGTTAATATAACAGCCACATTTTTTAAAGTCCACTTTATAACACTTTTCCAAATTCATTCACAATAAAAGCCAAAGTTCTTACAAAGTCCTATAAACCCCCTCATGTTTGCTTTCATCTGGATTGTACATACCACAGTGAATGTAATAATGTGATGACTTACATTTTATTTGGTCTTATTTCAGAGATACTTGATTAGGATTTCTCTACGTAGGGACATCGTCTTTGCCACAACTACCGTTGTTGCTCCACATCTCACGCTCTGCTATCTTTTCTCTCTCCCACCATGAGACTCATCCCACTCAGTCTCTAATTCTACCTGCTCCTCTTTTAGAGAGAGTTCCATTTAGCCAACTAGCCTTCCCCTAGAATTCTGGAAAATACATTTTTTCTTTCCTATTTTACTGCATGAGATTATTAGCCAGTGATCTATTTCTCTGGTAGACTGATTTTTGACAAGCATTTGTTCCCAGTTAGACTTCATCTTTCTAATTTAGGACTTGCCTTTCTGGCTACCAATCAATGGCTATTAGAGCAATACAGATCTGCTTGAATATGAGAATGAGCAAAATACACTAAGGCAGTAGTTTTGCTGAGTCTCAAAAATCATCCAATATCCATTCAAAGCCCACAATGTCTTTTGTTCTGACCTTCTCAATTAACTCTGTTGTGAATCATCCGTGTGTATATTTGAGAATTGATTCTGCTACAAAGATAGTTTTCCAAGAACGATATAGCTTGTGGCAGTCTCTCTATATTTTGATCTCTAAAAAAACCGATTTTCTGTACCATGCATTTGGACAATAGAATATACACTGCATTTTCTAATGTATAATTGTTTCACTCATTTAATAGTGCATTCCTACTAGGTGCTGAGCACACTTAAGTTTCAGAGCTATTTTCAGGGCACCATTAGTCAAATGGCAAATTTGTGCCAATTTAAAAAAAGGCAGCCTTTGTCTTAGAAGACATAGTTCTGTGTCAGGTTGCATAGTTTGATGAGCAGAGCATGGGTTATTTCAAACTTTCTCTTACTTCCTTGGCTGGGCATCTTTGGGCAGTGAAAAACTTGCACCACAGTATGTGACAGTTCTAGAGATGAAAGACATTTCCTTTGTCCTTGAGGAATTTCAGTACGGTTGGAAATTTCTGGAGGAGCTGGCCTCTTGTTTGATCTTTTTTATTCCCACTTATACCTAGAAGAAAGACCTGAACACATAGTAAGCTCCTGATAAATAATCATAGGGGTGAAATATCTAACTTACTAGAAATAATGGGATAGTATAGTCTAAAAATCAGCATGTGTGTTTTCACCAGCTTTTTTCTAGCTGTTGTGAAACTTTTAATTTTGACTGAAAGGGGAATATAAAAAAATTAGAAAGAGAATGAGAGAGAGGGAGGAAGAGGAAGATGAAACAAGTATACTTACTTGATGAATTGAATTGCAAATGGGTTTTTGTTGTCAATATTAAAATAATATATAATTTCATTTGGAGAACACAGTAACTCTTTGATTGCTTTCAGAGGTATAAATCCCTGTGCATATAATAATGAAATACATTCTTTGAAATATGGGTGATGATAAAGATTCTTTGATTTCAGACGTCTATTCAGCCTCTTTTCACCTCTCTCTGCAGAGCAGCGGTTATTCTTGTTAGCAGAGATGTCAGAGGATCCATTTGAATTTTACGGATACCTTTTTAACACTCTACTCAACCAACCCTGGACAGATCCTTGTCTATCAATTATACAAAAAGAGATGTCACTTGAAGTAAAACCAATATCTCAGAACAGAGACAAACCAATTCCAGTTCCTGACATCTTCTCTCCTTTAGTGAGACTTAAGAACAGTTCTCTTGAGTAACTTTATCACTTGTTTATCATCCTTATATTTGCAATTGAAACACACTGGTGTGTTCCAGAATGTCCATGACTTCCCGGTGAACGTAGTACCTGTTCATACCAGCTTTTCTCTAGGGGGCTTGTGGCAGTCATGAGAATGCTCCTTGCACACTATCAATTATGGAAGGTGTAATTGAACAGGAGCCCCAGCTGCTGTGTTCTGAAATCTACTGCCACATTTGTACCTAGTCCATGCTTCCCATGGCTGCTTCCAGCCAATGACTGAGCTTGGCCGGGATACTAAGGCAGACCCATTCCTGGGAGATTTGGGACTGCTCTGATGGATACTTTGGCTCAAGCACTCTCTCAAGACCTTGTCAAACCTTCTTCTGAGAACATGGTGGTCTAGAACACTTCTGTCAAACATTGGGGCATCAGACTGGCATCATGGTCTGATGGCTTGCCCAGCATTTCCCATATCATTTTTCTATTTTTTCTCATACAGGTATTTCCCTAATAACTCCTTGTAAATTTAATCCCATCTTGGCACCCAGTTCTTGGATAGCCTGGAATAACACAGAACCTGACTCTTAGCAGCATATGCCCAGAAATCTACTTGGAAAAAAGGCATAGAGTCAACTGCCTTTGTTCTACCTCAGGTAGAATGTTGGTAACTCATTGAATGATAATCCCCATTTTCATAGTTTAATCTCATTTCTTATCTGTTGCTTTTCACCCATTTAAACTAACCCCTGAGTCATAGCTGTACTCTAGAAAACCACATCTGTTCATACCTGTCTGTTGGGTCATTTGGTCACTGACTCTGTATGTGAGGCCCTAAATTCAAGTCCATGTGGTTGAACTTCCTAACTGCAGTCTGTGAGGTGACCTTAATCTTGTCTATATCCTTGACTGGGATGAAACTGTAGGTTTGCTTCAGGGCCCACAGAATTTCTGCTCAAAGGTAAATTTGTTAAAGGAGGAAAATAAAACTTCTATAATATTTTAAAATGGAAACCTTTACTAAAATCTTTATATACCACTTTATTCTTATGTTCCAGACACTCTGCTAATTAATATGCATGCATTATCTCTACTAATCCATATCAACCCCTTTAGGCTGGCATGGTTACTGCTCCATTTTACAGATAATCAGCGTACCAGAGGTCTCACACTAATGAGTGGTGGATCCAGGGAGTGTGACCACAGAATTTTGTTCTTGATTTTAATGTCTATATGCCATTTCTTCACTATTAAAAGCTGTGTGACCTTGACTAATTCACTTGTGGTAAGCCTATTACACATATGTAAGAGGAAGATAATAATACTACTGACCCTTTATTGAGCTTCTCATGTTTTTGTCATTTTAGGTAATGTATTATCTTAGTCCTCATTACAGTCCTAGAAGGTAGGCATTGTTCTTATACCTATTTCTGTGTAACAAAACATTGCAAAACTTAGTGGTATAAAACAATAATATTTTATTATTTCTCATGATTCTGGGCATGTACAATCTGGGTGGTTCTTTTCCTGGCCTCACTGGAAATAATTCATGTGGTTGCTGTCATCTGATGGCTCCACTGGGACTGGAGTTTCCAAGAGGGCCTCAGTCACATATCTGGCAGTTGAAGGGACAGAGGCTTTTCAGTTCTTCTACCTGTAGCCTTTTAACCTTCACTAAGCTAGACTGACCTTCACAGCATCATGGCCTAAGGATTCCAAGGAAGTGAAATTGAAAAGTATAAAATAACTTAAATCTTAGGTATCACACTTGTAAATATTGCTTTTGCTGGTCAGGGTAAGTCACAAGGCCAGTGCTGATGAGAAGAGCAGCAATGCCACGTTCCAAAGTGGACATTATTACATTCATTGGGAGTCATTATTACTATAAATCTCATTTTAAATGTGACAAACTAAATAGAAAAGTCAGAATTAAAATCCAGATCTGTATTCTCACCTCTTTGGTCTGCCATGCTATCAGTAGTACCTCCTTCTCCACAGTTTTGGTATTAGGACTAGATGAGACTGATACTAGGGAAGCAGTCTGCAAACTCAACTGTGTCATTCAAAGTCCTCTCAGGTCTATGTATTGAGTTTTTATTCTAGCACATATTTATTAAATGTAAGACACTGTTTCAGGGCATGGAGTTATAACCCAATGATAAAGTAGGATTGGAACTTGAACATGGATCCTCTGAATACCAATTCATTACTCTTTTTATCGTATCAAGGGATGATAAATGCATGGAACTTATGCTGCCACTACCATTCTCCCATGTCCCTGGTACCACTAATTGATCAAAGTTAACACTCAAGATGAAAGATTTTTATATATAAAATGGGGAAATAGTAGTCTCAAATAGTGCTGGGGAAACTGGATATTCATATGCCAAAGAATTAAACTGCACCCTTATCTCACACCTCTCACCCAAAATAACAGGAAATAGATTAAGGACTTAAATTTAAGACCTGAAACCATAAAACTCCTGGAAGAAAACATAGGGATTATGCTCCTTGTCATTGGTCTTGGCAATGATTTTTTGGATTTGACACCAAAAGCAAAGGCAACAAGAACAAAAATAAACAACTGAGACTACATCAAATTAAAAAACTTCTGCACAGCAAAGGAAACCAGCAATAAAATGAAAAGGTGACCTATGGAATGAAATAAAATATTTGCAAGCCATATATCTGATAAGTGGTTAACAATCAAAATATATAAAGAAGTCACACAACTCAATAGAAAAAAAAAATCTGATTAAAAAATAGGCAGAGGAATAGAACAGACATTTTTCCAAAGAAGACATATGAATGGTCATCAGGCACATGAAAAGGTTCTCAACAGCCCTAATCATCAAGGAAATGCAAATCAAAGCCATAATAAGATATTACCTCATACCTGTCAGAATGGCTATCATCCTTCACAATATATGAAAATCAAACCATCATGCTGTACACCTTAAACTTATACAGTGATATACGTCAATAATTAATAAAACTGGAAAAATAACATCATATAAAAAGGAATGACTATCCTCAGAAAGATAAGAGATAACAAGTGTTGGCAAAGCTGTGGAGAAAAGGGAAACCAGGTGCACTGATGGTGAAAATGTAAATTGATGCAGCCACTGTGGAAAACATCATGGAGGTTTCTCAAAAATTGAAAATAGAACTGCTGTATGATCCAGCAATCCTACTTCCATGTATGTATCCAAAAGAAATGAAAACACTATCTCAGAGAGATATCTGCACTCCCAAGTTCATTGCAGTGTATTCACAAGAGCCAAGATATAGAAACAATCTAAGTGTTCATCAATGGATGAATGGATAAAGAAGTTGTGGTATATTACATACAATGGAATATTATTCAGCCATGAGAAAGAATAAAATCCTGCCATTTGCAACAACATGGATGGGGCTTGAAGGCACTATGTTGAGTGAAATAAACCAGACACAGAAAGACAAATACTGTGTGGTATCACTTATATATGTAATCTATTTTTAAAAGCCAAACTCATAGATACAGAGAGTAGAAAAGTAGTTTGCTAGGGGATGAGGGATAGGGGAAATAGAGATTGGTAAAAAGATACAAACTTTCAGCTATAAAATGAGTAAGATCTGAGGGTCTAACGTACAGTGTGGTGACTATAGTTGATAACACTGTATTATATAATTGAAACTTGCTAAGAGACTAGAAATTAAATGTTTTTCCCTCCCTCCCTATCTATCTATCTATCTAAATATGTGAGGTTATGGATGTGTTAATTAATTAGATGGGAGGAATTGTTTCACAATGTATACTTATATCAAACCATCACAATGTACACTTTAAATGTCTTACAATTTTATTTGTCAATTATACCTCAATAAAGCTGGAAAAAATAAAGATGGGTCCTACTTGAAATTTATCTATCTTTTCAGATAACACACAGACAGATATACAGTAAAATCATTGGTCATTTTCTTCTTAAAGGATGGAACTGCCCAACTCAGGTTCCTAAAATATCTAAGACAGGGTACTTTGCAGTCAAAAGAACACTTTTTCTTTTTTTTCCCTTTTTAAATTAGGTATTTCCTTTCCTGGTGAACTGGGCATGGAAATACTTGGGGCCTCTTTACCACTATTCCACAAATCCTTTTCTGATGGTTCCTTCTTTTCCTCAGCCCCCACCTCCCTTTTTTCATCATTTCCTCTCTTTCTCTCTCTTTTCTTCTTCTTCCATCTTTCTCTGTCTCTGCCAAAGGCATAATTAGCACATCTTGCATTTAGAAATGAAATCCTGCAGAGTGCACTGTTATACTACGAATAATGACTACACCCTAATTGCAGTAAAATTGCCATTTGGAATAAGAAGTTTAATGCTCTGCACATCTGCAATGAATAAATCAAAGGAAACCATTGTTGATTTTGTTTCATGATTCCTGCAACAAATACCAATTTTGATCAAAGCAGTTGCTTAAATGTTTCCTTTTCAGCAGTACCTCACTGCAATAATGAATGCAAGCATTAGAATGATGGCCACTGTTTTTCACCATGCAAATGGAGACATTTCTCTGAGTTCCAGAGATCTGTTTGTATACAGTCGCTGCTGACTTCGAACAATTTAAGAATGCTGAAATCATAAAGGCGTCTGAAAGAAAATTAAAATTCTCATTGGTCAGAAAGTTTATCTGGACAAAATGGACCTCATATGTGAGTATTTATATGATAAACTGGATGTAATTAATCAGGCAATCTAAATTTAGTCACAAATCTATTTTTAATCTATGATTATTTTGTCTGAATGAACGTGAAAATTTACTTCCCTTACTATTGTTTTGAAATTTTAGAAATTGAAGTGAATTCTGAGGATCGTTTTGTCTAGTTTCCTGTTTCTAGAACTTCATTCAAAAAACTTTTATTAAGCCTCTATCATATATCAGATCCTGGTAGTTACAGGGACATTTCAGGATGAATAGAATACAGTATCCATTACTAGCTATACCACGTAAGTCAGGAGGGTATTTCTACTTATAGGCATCTTTAGGAATAAAAATTCCATGAACTCTTCACGTTATCCAAATGATCAAAGCAAGCAATTCTACTTCACTTATATTTCTATGCAACTCTAATTATTACTAGAGGATTAGAGGGGAAAAGAAACCCTTAGCTCTCAGCTTATACAAAAAGAAATTAATTGTTATTTTCCTTTGCAACCAAGGAAAATAGCCTACTGAACTAGTGGAAAGAATTAAAATGCATTTGTTTCACAGTTGCTTGGCATGAAATCTATTTGGCATAAATTCAATTAGTCATTTATTCGAGGGAAATGCATTTCCATCTGTGGCCATGTCAGCTGAACCAGCTGCTGGGAGTCCACTTACTGTGATGCTCCATCTATAATTATTTTTGTTTTTTCAACCCAGGTGGGATTTAACATACTCCAGTTAGTTGCTATATAGTTTTACAGTTATTTGTTTGCTTTTCCCCCAAAGATCTTAGTATTTTGTACTCTCTAAAATAAATAAATGACGTGTATACTTTTACCTAATGTAAAATCACACACACATGAATCTATCCTAGTGGTTTAAGCAATGAATTCGATGTGTATCGCAAAGTGAAGCATGAGTAAAAATGAAAAAAGTAGAACCTAACTGTCCAGTTTACGGAATAGTCAGGGAATGCTGCCCACTGGTCCTTTCTGTGGCAGACGCGCTGGCAGCAAGAATGGAACTACCATTTAATTTGCTTCTTTTTTTTTTTAAAAAACATTTTTATTGGAGTATAATTGCTTTACAATGGTGTGTTAGTTTCTGCTTTATAACAAAGTGTATCAGTTATACATATACATATGTCCCCATATCGCTTCCCTCTTGCATCTCCCTTCATCCCACCCTCCCTATCCCACCCCTCTAGGTGGTCACAAAGCACCGAGCTGATCTCCCTGTGCTATGTGGCTGCTTCCCACTAGCTATCTATTTTACATTTGGTAGTGTATATATGTCCATGCTACTCTCTCACTTTGTCCAAGCTTACCCTTCCCCCTCCCCGTATCCTCAAGTCCATTCTCTAGGAGGTCTGTGTCTTTGTTCCCATTTGCCCCTAGGTTCTTCATGACCATTTTTTTTTTTTTTTTTTAGATTCCATATATATGTGTTAGCATAAGGTATTTGTTTTTCTCTTCCTGACTTACTTCACTCTGTATGACAGACTCTAGGTCCATCTACCTCACTACAAATAACTCAATTTCGTTTCTTTTTATGGCTGAGTAATATTCCATTGTATATATGTGCCACATCCTCTTTATCCATTCATCTGTTGATGGACACTTAGGTTGATTCCGTGTCCTGGCTATTGTAAATACGGCTGCAATGAACATTTTGGTACATGACTCTTTCTGAATTATGGTTTTCTCAGGGTATATGCCTGGTAGTGGGATTGCTGGGTCGTATGGTAGTTCTATTTTTAGTTTTTTAAGGAACCTCCATACTGTTCTCCATAGTGGCTGTATCAATTTACATTCCCACCAACAGTGCAAGAGGGTCCCATTTTCTCCACACCCTCTCCAGCAATTATTGTTTGTAGATTTTTTGATGATGGCCATTTTGACTGGTGTGAGATGATATCTCATTGTAGTTTTGATTTGCATTTCTCTAATGATTAATGATGTTGAGCATTCTTTCATGTGTCTGTTGGCAATCTGTATATCTTCTTTGGAGAAATGTCTATTTAGGTCTTCTGCCCATTTTTGGATTGGGTTGTTTGTTTTTTTGATATTGAGCTGCATGAGCTGCTTGTAAATTTTGGAGATTAGTCCTTTGTTAGTTGTTTCATTTGCAAATATTATCTCCCATTCAGAGGGTTGCCTTCTCGTCTTGTTTATGGTTTCCTTTGCTGTGCAAAAGCTTTGAAGTTACATTAGGTCCCATTTGTTTATTTTTGTTTTTTATTTCCCTTTCTCTAGAACGTGGGTCAAAAAGGATCTTGCTGTGATTTATGTCATAGAGTGTTCTGCCTATGTTTTCCTCTAAGAGTTTTATAGTGTCTGGCCTTACATTTAGGTCTTTAATCTATTTTGGTTTATTTTTGTGTATGGTGTTAGGAAGTGTTCTAATTTCATTCTTTTACATGTAGCTGTCCAGGTTTCCCAGCACTACTTATTGAAGAGGCTGTCTTTTCTCCACTTTATATTCTTGCCTCCTTTATCAAAGATAAGGTGACCATATGTGTGTGGGTTTATCTCTGGGCTTTCTATCCTGTTCCATTGATCTATATTTTTGTTTTTGTATCAGTACCATACTGCCTTGATTACTGTTGCTTTGTAGTATCGTCTGAAGTCAGGGAGCCTGATTCCTCCAGCTCCGTTTTTCTTTCTCTAGATTGCTCTGGCTATTCGGGTTCTTTTGTGTTTCCATACAAATTGTGAAATTTTTTGTTCTAGTTCTGTGAAAAATGCCAGTGGTAGTTTGATAGGGATTGCATTGAATTTGTAGATTGCTTTGGGTAGTAGAGTCATTTTCACAATGCTGATTCTTCCAATCCAAGAACATGGTATATCTCTCCATCTATTTGTATCATCTTTAATTTCTTTCATCAGTGTCTTACAATTTTCTGCATACAGGTCTTTTGTCTCCTTAGGTAGGTTTATTCCTAGATATTTTATTTTTTTTGTTGCAATGGCAAATGGGAGTGTTTTCTTAATTTCACTTTCAGATTTTTCATTTTTAGTGTCTAGGAATGCAAGAGATTTCTGTGCATTAATTTTGTATCCTGCTACTTTACCAAATTCATTGATTAGCTCTAGTAGTTTTCTGGTAGCATCTTTAGGATTCTCTATGTATAGTATCATGTCATCTGCAAACAGTGACAGCTTTACTTCTTCTTTTCTGATTTGGATTCCTTTTATTTCTTTTTCTTCTCTGATTGCTGTGGCTAACACTTCCAAAACTATGTTGAATAATAGTGGTGAGAGTGGGCAACCTTGTCTTGTTCCTAATCTTAGTGGAAATGGTTTCAGTTTTTCACCATTGAGGATGATGTTGGCTGTGGGTTTGTCATATATGACCTTTATTATGTTAAGGAAAGTTCCCTCTATGCCTACTTTCTGGAGGGTTTTTATCATAAACTGGTGTTGAATTTTGTCAAAAGCTTTCTCTGCATCTGTTGAGATGATCATATGGTTTTTCTCCTTCAATTTGTTCATATGATGTATCACATTGATTGATTTGCGTATATTGAAGAATCCTTGCATTACTGGGATAAACCCCACTTGATCATGGTGTATGATCCTTTTAATGTGCTGTTGGATTCTGTTTGCTAGTATTTTGTTGAGGATTTTTGCATCTATGTTCATCAGTGATATTGGTCTGTAGTTTTCTTTCTTTGTGACATCTTTGTCTCGTTTTGGTATCAGGGTGATGGTGGCCTCATAGAATGAGTTGGGGAGTGTTCCTCCCTCTGCAATATTTTGGAAGAGTTTGAGAAGGATAGGTGTTAGCTCTTCTCTGAATATTTGATAGAATTTGCCTGTGAAGCAATCTGGTCTTGGGCTTTTATTTGTTGGAAGATGTTTAATCACAGTTTCAATTTCAGTGCTTGTGATTGATCTGTTCATATTTTCTATTTCCTTCTGGTTCAGTCTCGGAAGGTTGTGCATTTCTAAGAATTTGTCCATTTCTTCCAGGTTGTCCATTTTATTGGCATAGAGTTGCTTGTAGTAATCTCTCATGATACTTTTTATTTCTGCAGTATCAGTTGTTACTTCTCCTTTTTCATTTCTAATTCTACTGATTTGAGTCTTCTCCCTTTTTTTCTTGATGAGTCTGGCTAATGGTTTATCAATTTTGTTTATCTTCTCAAACAACCAGCTTTTAGTTTTATTGATCTTTGCTATCATTTCCTTCATTTCTTTTTCATTTATTTCTGACCTGGTCTTTATGATTTCTTTCCTTCTGCTAACTTTGGGGATTTTTTGTTCTTCTTTCTCTGATTGCTTTAGGTGTAAGGTTAGGTTGTTTGAGATGTTTCTTGTTACTTAAGGTAGGATTGTATTGCTATAAACTTCCCTCTTAGAACTGCTTTTGCTGCAACCCATAGGTTTTGGGTCATCGCGTTTTCATTATCATTTGTTTCTAGGTATTTTTTTATTTCCTCTTTGATTTCTTCAGTGATCTTTTGGTTATTAAGTAGTGTATTGTTTAGCCTCCATGTGTTTGTATTTTTTACAGATTTTTTCCTGTAACTGGTATCTAGTCTCATAGTATTGTAATCGGAAAAGATACTTGATACAATTTCAATTTTCTTAAATTTACCAAGGCTTGATTTGTGACCCAAGATATTATCTATCCTGGAGAATGTTCCATGAGCCCTTGAGAAGAATGTGTGTTCTGTTGTTTTCGGATGGAATGTCTTATAAATATCAATTAAGTCCATCTTGTCTTATGTATAATTTAAAGCTTCTGTTTCCTTATTTATTCTCGTTTTGGATGATCTGTCCATTGGTGAAAGTGGGGTGTTAAAGTCCTCTACTATGATTGTGTTACTGTCGATTCCCCCTATGATGGCTGTTAGTATTTTCCTTATGTATTGAGGTACTCCTATGTTGGGTGCATAAATATTTACAATTGTTATATCTTCTTCCCTTGATCATTATGTAGTGTCCTTCTTTGTCTCTTGTAATAGTCTTTGTTTTAAAGTCTATTTTGTCTGATATGAGAATTGCTACTCCAGCTTTCTTTTGATTTCCATTTGCATGGAATATCTTTTTCCATCCCCTCACTTTCAGTGTGTATGTGTCCCTAGGTCTGAAGTGGGTCTGTTATAGACAGCATATATACGGGTCTTGGTTTTGTATCCTTTCAGCCAATCTATGTCTTTTGGTTGGAGTATTTAATCCATTTACATTTAAGGTAATTATCAATATGTATGTTCCTATTCCCATTTTCTTAATTGTTTTGGGCTTGTTATTGTAGGTTTTTTCCTTCTCTTGTGTTTCCTGCCTAGAGAAGTTCCTTTAGCATTTGTTGTAAAGCTGGTTTGGTGGTGCTGAATTCTCTTAGCTTTTGCTTGTCTGTAAAGCTTTTAATTTCTTCATCAAATCTGAATGAGATCCTTGCTGGGTAGAGTAATCTTGGTTGTAGGCTTTCTCCTTCATCACTTTAAATATGTTCTGCCACTCCCTTCTGGCTTGCAGAGTTTCTGCTGAAAGATCAGCTGTTAACCTTATGGGGATTCCCTTGTGTGTTATTTGTTGTTTTTCCCTTGCTGCTTTTAATATGTTTTCTTTATATTTAATTTTTGATAGTTTGATTAATATGTGTCTTGGCATGTGTCTCCTTGGATTTATCCTGTATGGGACTCTCTGTGCTTCCTGGACTTGATTAACTATTTCCTTTCCCATATTAGGGAAGTTTTCAACTGTAATCTCTTCAAATATTTTCTCAGTCCCTTTCTTTTTCTCTTCTTCTTCTGGGACCCCTATAATTCGAATGTTGGTGTGTTTAATGTTGTCCCAGAGGTCTCTGAGACTGTCCTTAGTACTTTTCATTCTTTTTTCTTTATTCTGCTTTGTAGTAGTTTTTTCCACTATTTTATCTTCCAGGTCACTTATCCGTTCTTCTGCCTCAGTTATTTTGCTATTGATCCCTTCTAGAGAATTTTTAATTTCATTTATTGTGTTGTTCATCACTGTTTGTTTGCTCTTTAGTTCTTCTAGGTCCTTGTTAAACGTTTCTTGTATTTTCTCCATTCTATTTCCAATATTTTGGATCATCTTTATTATCATTATTCTGAAATCTTTTTCAGGTAGACTGCCTATTTCCTCTTCATGTGTTAGGTCTGGTGGGTTTTTGCCTTGCTCCTTCATCTGCTGCGTGTTTCTCTGTCTTCTCATGTTGCTTAACTTACTGTGTTTGGGGTCTCCTTTTCACAGGCTGCAGATTCATAGTTCCCGTTGTTTTTGGTGTCTGTCCCCAGTGGCTAAGGTTGGTTCAGTGGGTTGTGTAGGCTTCCTGGTGGAGGGGACTAGTGCCTGTGTTCTGGTGGATGAGGCTGGATCTTGTTTTTCTGGTGGGCAGGTACACGTCTGGTGGTGTGTTTTGGGGTGTCAGTAGCCTGATTATGGGTTTAGGAAGCCTCTCTGCTAATGGATGGGGTTGTGTTCCTGTCTTGCTAGTTGTTTGGCATAGGGTGTCCAGCACTGTAGCTTGCTGGCCATTGAGTGGAGCTGGGTCTTGGCGTTGAGATGGAGATCTCTGGGAGATTTTCACCATTTGATATTACGTGGAGCTGGGAGGTGTCTTGTGGACCAGTGTCCTGAATGTGGCTCTTCCACCTCAGAGGCACAGCCCTGACGCCTGGCTGGAGCACCAAGATCCTGTCATCCACAGGGCTCAGAATAAAATGGAGAAAAAAAAGAAAGAAAGAAAGAAGAAGATAAAATAAAATAAAATAAAATAAAATAAAATAAAGTAAAATAGTCATTAAAATAAAAAATCATTATTAAAAAAATTATTTTTAAGTAATAAAAAAATTAAAAAAAGAAAGAAAGAAAGAAGAGAGCAACCAAACTAAAAAACAAATCCACCAATAATAACAAGTGCTAAAAACTATACTTAAAAAAAAAAAAAAAAAGGGACAGACAGAACCCTAGGACAAATGGTGAAAGCAAAGCTATACAGACAAAGTCACACACAGAAGCATACACATACACACCACAAAAAGAGAAAAAGGGAAAAAAAAAAAAATATATATCATTGCTCCCCAAATCCACCTCCTCAATTTGGGATGATTCGTTTTCTATTCATGTATTCCAGAGATGCAGGGTACATCAAGTTGACTGTGGAGATTTAATCCGCTGCTCCTGAGGCTGCTAGGAGAGATTTCCCTTTCTCTTCTTTGTTCGCACAGCTCCCAGTGTTCAGCTTTGGATTTGGCCCCACCTCTGCCTGTAGGTCACCTGAGGGCATCTGTTCTTCGCTCACACAGGACGGGGTTAAAGGAGCAGCTGATTCGTGGCCTCTGGCTCACTCAGGCCAGGGGGAGGGATGGGTACGGACGCGGGGCGAGCCTGCAGTGGCAGAGGCCGGCGTGACGTTGCACCAGCCTGAGGCGCGCTGTGTGTTCTCCCGGGGAAGTTGTCCCTGGATCACGGGACCCTGGCAGTGGCGGGCTGCACAGACTCCCGGGAGGGGCGGTGTGGATAGTGACCTGTGCTTGCACACAGGCTTCTTGGTGGCGGCCGCAGCAGCCTTAGCATCCCATGCCCATCTCTGGGGTCTGCGCTGATAGCCGCGGCTCACACCCGTCTCTGGAGCTCCTTTAAGCGGCGCTCTGAATCCCCTCTCCTCGCTCACCAGGAAACAAAGAGGCAAGAAAAAGTCTCTTGCCTCTTCAGCAGCTCCAGACCTTTTCCTGGACTCCCTCCCGGCTAGCCGGGGTGCACTAGCCCCCTTCAGGCTGTGTTCACGCAGCCAACCCCAGTCCTCTCCCTGGGATCTGACCTCCAAAGCCCGAGCCTCAGCTCCCAGCCCCCACCCGTCCCAGCGGGTGAGCAGACAAGCCTCTCGGGCTGGTGAGTGCTGGTTGGCACTGATCCTCTGTGTGGGAATCTCTCTGCTTTGCCCTCTGCACCCCTGTGGCTGTGCTCTCCTCCGTGGCTCCGAAGCTTCCCCCCTCCGCCACCAGCAGTCTCCGCCCACGAAGGGACTTCCTAGTGTGTGGAAACCTTTCCTCCTTCACAGCTCCCTCCCACTGGTGCAGATCCCGTCCCTATTCTTTTGTCTCTGTTTTTTCTTTTTTATTTTGCCCTACCCAGGTACGTGGGGAGTTTCTTGCCTTTTGGGAGGTCTGAGGTCTTCTGCCAGCGTTCAGTAGGTGTTCTGTAGTTGTTCCACATGTAGATGTATTTCTGATGTATTTGTGGGGAGGAAGGTCATCTCCACGTCTTACTCTTCCACCATCTTGAAGCTCCCCGGTCTAATTTGCATTTTATAAATTTCAAAGTAACTGAAAATATACCTCAAAGAAGTGTATCTCTGTGAAGTTTTCAGCCAGTATAATGCACAAAGACAAACACAGGGTCACAAAAGTTCTCATGTACTCTAAATTGAAGCATAGAATCAAACAAACAGGAAGGTGAGTCAAAATTATCTGTCTTACATGGGTAATACAAGCCACTCAAATCCCTACAGTTCTGTCTTTTTGAAGGTATTTGAGACCACAAGAGAGTCTGCCCAACCCCCTCTTCTTTTCCACTTACCCATCACACATGGGCTCCATTATTCAGCATGCTTGCCTTCTTAAAGACTGATCAGATTACCAATGCACAGGCTTTCTCTGTTATAACTGGTGCCACCTCCATTGATACATATGATCATATTAATGTTCCCTTCATTGTTGGTCAAAGGAACAAATTCACCCACCATCGAGAGGTGGTGATGTAAAAAGAAATTCAAATAAATATAAATGTGCAATCTGATATACATGACTCAATCCACTTAGAAAGTGTATCTTTATGTTTTTGAGAAATGGTAAATGTTTATTTTTTCTTCTTCTTTTTCTCCTGCAACATCTGTTGGCTTATGCTTGGCATCCTTTGTAATGCACCTGTGTAGGAAATGAAAATTTCAATAGAGAAGGGAGAAAGGTGGGCAGGAATAGGGAAGAAATGGGAAAGGCATTTAAAATGTTATCAATTTATGAATGCCAACGTTTCATCTTGTTATACAAAAAAGTAAATGCATGTGTGAGTGTGTCTGTGTATATTGTCTTAGATTCACTTGCTCTTCTAATTAGGTAAACACAAGATTATTTTTAAATTGTGTGTCACAGCCAAAAGCACAATTGATGTCTAAAGTACAGGCTTAGTTCTGTATGACTCCCTCTGTCCCTCTTCCTTCTTGCTCTCTGAGGCAAACACCCATTCTTCTGGAAGAATAGTTCCTCAGGGAGTAGATTTAGTCCCTCTCTTCTATGTCCTTTGAGTACTTTGAATCCTCTCAAATTGCTGCCTTTTTTAGGGCTTTGTATGAGGATCAAGGATTCTCAGTGAGTCCTCTAGGGATATGTACATACAAACCAGATAAGTGCCCTTTCCAGGTCACCACTTGGCCAGTAAGTTGGTCTGATTGCTTTTGGTGCTGCATGTTGGGAGTCCTTGAATAGAATGGCAACAAATTAAGGATGCAGAAGGGTTGTTGGTGGCAGGGGAAGAGGCAGGTACTACTCTTGACTCCCACCTTAAAAAAAACCCTCCTGGTCCCCACAGGGAATGGTTGGTTGTAAACCTTGGCACCCTTAAGTTTTTTCTTTTATATAGGGGTAGGCAACATCTGTGCTTTAAGCACTTTATAGAATAACTATAAAATAAAAGAGAGCCTAAAATTAATAAAATACATAATGTGAAGGCATAGCAGGCATATTAGAATGTGCCACCTTAATCATCACAATGTCCCTATAACCTCATTTTACAGATCAGGGAACTGAGCCACAAAAAGTTTAAGTACCTCACCCAAGTTCACACAGTAAGTTGTAGAGCTGGGATTTGATCTAAGAGTCAAATATTCACTACCCAAGAGAGAATCTTATAAGCCTGAAGCCAAAAAAGCAGTAAAAATAAACTGATATAAATACATAAATATTTAAAACCTGTATTCATCAAAAATTATAAACAAAATTGGAAATCAACAAACTGGAGAAAAATGCCATTGCACTGTATGGCAATATGTTTTGTAAAGGAGTAAAGTGCATTTTAATATTTGATTTGTACTGAAAAAGAGGAAGCTAAATTCTATTTCTTTTGCATATTTAGAAAATAAAAGAATCAACTTCTAATGATTAGAGTTAATATCATTTTAAAGGAATTAAATTTTGGTGGTTCTAGAGATTATGTAGGGAGACCTATAAGAAGATATAAACTAGAGAAAGCTAGCATATTAGAATAAGGAGAGACTAAGGATATTAAATGAAGCCAGAAATTAAACAAAAAAATTCAAACCATAGACTATTTTATCCTTGTAAATGGGCTATGAACAGCCTTCTCAAAATATTTATATCATTACAACAATGACTTTCAAAAAGCTTGTTCCCACACAGTCCCTGTATATAGCTGATAGCATCTCAACAGAACACAATTCCATAAATGCACATCTACATTGTATAGGAATGAATATGAAAATTCTTTTAAGTACAAGGTAAATGTACAAAATCAGTGATAATTATAAACAACTCCACCATTTACAGAATGTAATGGATGAAAAAAATCCTTATTTCACAATTGCAACGAAGAAGATAAAAACCCAGCAATAATTTTAACTTAGACTACATGGCATCTATATCAAGGAAATCTATAAACACTACTGAGAGACGTTAAAAAAAGACTAAACTCTAACCAACATTTAAATTAACTATGATTCAATAAAAAAGGGTTATAAAATAAATAAATACTAAGAAAAAAAAGACTAAACTATGGAAAGTCAATCTAAATTAATAGATGGAAAGTTCCAATATGATAAAATAACACATCAATAAATGTATTTGTTAAAATATAGTTCTCATTAAGGTGTGTGTATATATATATATATATATATACACACACCTTAATTCAACGTTTTATCATATATACATAATATTTTGCTAATTTGTCTAAGTGATTCTAAAGTTAAATTGAAGAATACATATATATCACTATCTGGGAGAGAATTTTATCAACCTAAAGCCAATAAAGCAGTAAAAAATCAATTAATAAAAATACATAATTATTTAAAACATATATACATAAAACATTTATAAACAAAATGGGAATATCAACAAACTGGAGAAAATATACCAAAAATATAATTGTGATAAATTGTAAAAATAGGCATTGAAGAAAAGGGAAGCTGGATCCACCAGTTCCAGTGTCTCACTGATTGAGGGTTGCCCTTGGGAAGGTTGAATCCATGGCACTTTGGGGCGACCACAAGCTCCCATGAACCTGGAGAGAGTCTTCAAGCAGAAAAACAGAGATGCTGATGATGGAGATGGGAAGCTGTCAGCGTGTCTGGGAGCTGTCCATGTGACTGCAGGTGAACTCAGGGAGGGTGGAGGCAATATGGGGCAGGGGAAATTCAGCAGTATCTCTACAAAGGAGAAGTGTCTTGATTATAGAATTTAATGAAAAATGCTGGAGAAAAACTGTATGTATGGAGAACAATGACCATTATGTAAGAAAAGTGCATAGGTTAAAGACTGGAAGGAAGCTTGGCAAAACATTAAAAGTGAATATCTTGGATTCTAGAACTATCACCAACTTTCATTTATAATTGTAGTAGCAATAATATAGAAATAAAGAGTTGTCATAATTATTGTTGTTGTTAATTTTGTTTCGTTTAGAGCAGGTGTTGGCAACTACAACTCAGTTTCTATTTTTGCAAAAAGAGTTTTATTGGATGCATAGCCACACCCACTCATTTACATATTTTCTATGGCTGATTTTGCTACAACTAAAGAGTCGAGTCGTTGCCACAAAGACTGAAAACCTAATATATTTATTTTCTGAATTTTTAAAGAAAAGTTTTGCTGATCCCTAGTTTAGAACAATATACTGAACTAATAAGATAATTTGAGCACAATTTGAGTATTTAGGGGGAAAGAAAATGGACAGGGCAGTAAAGTACTGTATTTATGTAATGCACATTGTGACATAAATTTAAGAAGCGCAAAGGTAGGGACATAAAGTACTCATAATATCCTCTCAAGTAATAATCAAATTCAACTTTTCTATCCTATATTTTGGCTGTTAATCTTTTATAGCACAGACTGGGGAAATTTGAGAACATCAACCATTCCTCTTGAAAGAGTTCAATCAGTGCTTGAGTTTCAAATCAATACCATCTTGAAATTATGTGAAGATAATGAAGTGGCCCACTAGCAAATTGCCTTTAAAATTGGGTTTGAAAAGCTTCAATTAAATGGCTTCATTAAGAAAAGTGAGACCCTAAATACCCAATAAAAGGGAGCAGGACTCCTTTGAGAAATGGGTAATTCCAGGACTGAGGCAGAGAAAATACAAGGTGAACCTAGTATTCACCTCATACAAGGTGAATGTTTTAGTGCCTGAAAGTAAGAAAGTGTTCAAAAACTATTGAGAACATGTCAAGTGGATACAAGAGCTAAACTGATGAGTCTGGCTAAATTTGAGACAACTTAAGCATAAAAGATAATGATGGCAATGGAGTATAATACAAGTAAAAAAATACATGAACATATAACAATATCAAAAAATGGGAGAGGGGGATGGATGCTTTTCTTCATAGAAGAATGCCAGCTAATACACGTGGAAGAAATGATAGTGTTAGAATATAACCATTTAGATACCACCAATATAATAATTCAGGCAAGGATCATCAAGGATGCTAAAAGTACTTGGTGAAATAGGGAGCAGCATATTTCATGGTCTCAAAATATCACCCTAGTGTTTGCTTGTTAAATGACAGAGAAAGGGTACTTTCATAATGAAAAGATTGGGCACTAATCTGATCTGAATCAAGTATTCAAACTTGGGCCCCCATTAATAGAACAAATGTGACTCAGGAATTTACACAACATCACCTATGCAGTACTCTTACCAAAAATGTTTACTCTGAATTTAATCATGAAGAATCAGGCAAATCCAGAATATGGGACATTGTACTAGTCAACTGACCTAAATTATTAGGAGATTGTTCTAGGTTGAAGGAGATTATTTGGCTTAATAGGAACCAAATGCAGTACATGTACTCTGGATTCTGGACAGGGGGAAAAACAGATATAAAGGACATTTGGGAAAATTTGAAGATGAATTTTATATTAGACAACATTATTAAATCCATGTTAAATTTCTTGACATTGTAATAACTTTGTGGTTATATAGGATAATGTTCTTGTTCATAGGAGATAGATGCTGAGGTATTTAGGGGTGAAGCGTCATGGTATCTGCTATGTACTGCACATAGTTCAGAAACGAGAGGGGAGTGAGAAAATGTAGCAAAAACGCTAATATTTATTCAAAATTATCTTTATTTAAATTACTTTTTATTATTTAAATTGCATTTGTTTTGTTTTGTAATAACATTATTGCAAACATTTATCATACAACTACTATGTCTAAAGACCTTTGCTAACTATTGGATCACTAAGAGGCATAAACCATAGAATCCAATTCGCAAGAAGGCATCTATTTGCATGGCAAACATTTCCCAATTACTATATATTAGATGCTAAATAGATAACTCCAGAAATAGGTACTGGAAGAGTTCAGAGGAGAAAGCAATTTCTTGAGCTGAACTAATTTGATACGCTACAAGTAGTAAGTGAGTCCTGAAGGAATTACCACCATTTACTATGCTGAAAACTCCAACTAAAAACTTATACTCACCTTTCATGGTAAAATCTCTGAAATCCAAATTCTGATGAGCTCACCCTTACAAAATTCCAAATGTATTGTTTTATTCCTAAAATCTTCTATCATACTTTCTCTGATCAAATATAGAAAGAATAAAAGAGTGAGTCTTCTAATCCATTGGTGTCTGGATAACCCTCACAAATGGACTTATTTCCCATCTGGTAAGAGGTATGCAGCAGGTTGTTCTGACACTTTGTTGGATCTTAGCAACATTTCCTCCCGTCTGTGCTTTCACTTTATCACGAGAGACTAGAAGCCTACAAACTGCATTTCTCTGATTCCCTTGCCATCTGGCTTCTAATTAGATTCTTCCAATAGAAGACACTGAAGGCATATTGGAGGGCTGGAGAAAAGAAGTCAGTCCCCCTGGTTGATTCCTCAAACAACAGAAGTCCAGGCTCTTGAGGTCCTGCTCAGGTAGAGTTCCACATGGTGCAGTGGCAGCAAAGACACAGCAGCCTCCACAGCACGGGGCTACCTGCTCTGATTCTGGTAGGGGTGGCATGGCAGCTGTAGACACCAGTGCCTCAGTAGCATAGCCCTGTGGCCTTGGGCTCTGACAGTGTCTGTGATGATAATAGCTGAGTATGTCTTTGGACTTACAGCAGCATCAACAGAAGAGCAGTGTCTTAGCTTTCTGCCAAGTAGCAGAAATGGGGTTCCAATAATGGCAGTGGATGCTCCAGCAACCTCAGTGACACAGCAGGGGCTTTGGGTACCACAATTTACCCTTTTGCTCCTTCAGTCCTATTAGAAAATAGAGGTTTCCTATCATTACCAATATCTGAACAAACTAAACTTTTATTTTTCTCCTCTAGTCAGTCCAACACTTTGGAAATGCTGTATTAAATTCTCCCTACTTGGAATTCCCAGAGCCATTCCTGCTTCGTTTTTGATTTGGACTGAACGTTGACTGACACATCAGTGACTTTAAGGATTTGTGTATAATTGGGCTTCAGGACTTGGGGTCCTGGGAGCAGCAGATTTTAGGTTTAATCTAATACATTTTTCTTTATGACTGCCTCTTAGATGTGTTTAAGAAACTGAAATTTGATTCACTCATTTAGATGGTTTCCTGATGCCTTTTCTGCTGATGGCAGCAACAGCATGAGGTATCAGGAAAGCTTTGAAGCATGGGAGCAGTAGAAGTGGTGGTGGTTGGTTTTGCTGGATGATACCTGTATAACTTTGGGAATTACTCCTGACAACATGTATTTAGCACCTCCAAAGTGCCAATGCTGAACTACATGACTTCACATGTGTTACCTCATTTGTGCTCCCCGGCCCCATGCCAAAAAACCCCTCAAATCCCTAGTCTAATGAGCATTATCATTTCCTCCTTAGGAGAAAGATATTTTGGCCACCTGCATTAGAATATCTTGGGGTGCCTATTAACAATCAGGTTCCAGGAACTTACACTACACTTACTAATCAAGAATCTCTGTGGGTGGCACCTGGGTGTCCTAGGTGATTCTTACGCATCCCCCAAATTTTAGAAGCACCATCAGAGAGAAGTAACTTGCTCGAGGTCAGAGTATTAGAGATAACATTTGAACTTGTTGGTCTGACTTGAAGTCCGACGTTTATCCCACTCACCCCACTTACATAGTCCCATCATCTAAGGGAAGGAATTGTTGAGCAAAGATGAGAGGCCACATGCTCTCATCTATTATATTAATGTTCTACATTTGATGAATATTTTGAGGTTCCAAGGTATTTTCATCCAGCTTTCCCATTTAACAAAGCATAATATGGTTTGATTAAACAAAGGCTTTTTCTTCAAATTTATTCTTAGTACTGTTTCATATTTCTCCTCTCTTGGCATGTGATGAAACAGCTCAAATTATCTATCATTAAATATATTATGAGAATATACCCCATGTCAATTTACTACATTTACTGGTTCTGAAATGGAGGGCAATTTACCTCTGTCTTCTTTATTTCTCCAACAACCTGCCTGTTAATGCACCGCAACGAAGAGTATCCCCCGCTCGCAGCAACTAAAGAAAGCCCGCGCGCAACGAAGCAGCCAAAAAAAAAAAAAAGAGGTCAGTGAAAATGTCATAAAATATGCTAGGCAAGGAAGTTGAAGTTTCCAATGTTAAATGTAATTGATGTTGAAGATGTTGCAAAACAAATTTCTTCTTAAGACATATTTCCCAGGAGTGGGACCACAAGCTGATTCACTTGGCTTTCCAGTGTGTTAAGGTAAGCAGTCTTTTCAGAATCAGAAATTCCCATTTTAAAGGAAAGTCTCATTTTGAAGGAAGAGATTTCCACAGTACCTTACCTTCTAGAGCTGTTGGGATGATTAAAAGAGGTTTTGCATTAAAAATGCTCAGGATAGTTTCCACCTAAAAGTAAGAGCTCAGTAAGTGTGAGTGAGTTACTTTAAAATTGAGGGCTGTGCTTGATAGGAAGCATTTTTAAAATGCAGGAACAAACTTATAAAACATTTAGTACACATTTCAACACACATTTATGGAATGTGCTTATGGGAGAGAATAAAAATAAGACCTGGTTTTTTTTTGTTTTTTTTTTTTTAAACATCTTTATTGAAGTATAATTGCTTTACAATGGTGTGCTAGCTTCTGCTTTACAACAAAGTGAATCAGTTACACATATACATATGTTGCCATATCTCTTCCCTCTTGCATCTCCCTCCCTCCCACCCTCCCTATCCCACCCCTCTAGGTGGTCACAAAGCACCGAGCTGATCTCCCTGTGCTATGCGACTGCTTCCCACTAGTTATCTATTTTACATTTGGTAGTGTATATATGTCCATGACACTCTCTCACCCTGTCACATCTCACCCCTCCCCCTCCCCATATCCTCAAGTCCATTCTCTAGTAGGTCTGTGTCTTTATTCCCATCTTGCCACTAGGTTCTTCATGACCTCTTTTTTTTTTTTCCCTTAGATTCCATATATATGTGTTAGCATACTGTATTTGTTTTTCTCTTTCTGACTTACTTCACTCTGTATGACAGACTCTAACTCCATCCCCCTCATTACAAACACCTCCATTTCATTTCTTTTTATGGCTGAGTAATATTCCATTGTATATATGTGCCACATCTTCTTTATCCATTCATCCGATGATGGACACCTAGGTTGCTTCCATGTCCTGGCTATTGTAAACAGAGCTGCAATGAATATTTTGGTACATGACTCTTTCTGAATTATGGTTTTCTCAGGGTATATGCCCAGTAGTGGGATTGCTGGGTCATATGGTAGTTCTATTTTTAGTTTTTTAAGGAACCTCCATACTGTTCTCCATAGTGGCTGTATCAATTTACATTCCCACCAACAGTGCAAGAGTGTTCCCTTTTCTCCACACCCTCTCCAGCATTTATTGTTTCTAGATTTTTTGATGATGGCCATTCTGACCGGTGTGAGATGATACCTCATTGAAGTTTTGATTTGCATTTCTCTAATGATTAATGATGTTGAGCATTCTTTGATGTGTCTGTTGGCAAACTGTATCTCTTCTTTGGAGAAATGTCTATTTAGGTCTTCTGCCCATTTTTGGATTGGGTTGTTTGTTTTTTTGTTATTGAGCTGCATGAGCTGCTTGTAAATCTTGGAGATTAATCCTTTGTCCGTTGCTTCATTTGCAAATATTTTCTCCCATTCTGAGGGTTGTCTTTTGGTCTTGTTTATGGTTTCCTTTGCTGTGCAAAAGCTTTTAAGTTTCATTAGGTCCCATTTGTTTATTTGTGTTTTTATTTCCATTTCTCTAGGACCTGGGTCAAAAAGGATCTTGCTGTGACTTATGTCATACAGTGTTCTGCCTATGTTTTCCTCTAAGAGTTTGATAGTGTCTGGCCTTACACTTAGGTCTTTAATCCATTTTGAGTTTATTTTTGTGTATGGTGTTAGGGAGTGTTCTAATTTCATACTTTTACATGTACCTGTCCAATTTTCCCAGCACCACTTATTGAAGAGGCTGTCTTTTCTCCACTGTATATGCTTGCCTCCTTTATCAAAGATAAGGTGACCATATGTGCGTGGGCTTATCTCTGGGCTTTCTATCCTGTTCCATTGATCTATATTTCTGTTTTTGTGCCAGTACCAAACTGTCTTGATTACTGTAGCTTTGTAATATAGTCTGAAGTCAGGGAGCCTGATTCCTCCAGCTCCATTTTTCGTTCTCAAGATTGCTTTGGCTATTCGGGGTCTTTTGTGTTTCCATACAAATTGTGAAATTTTTTGTTCTAGTTCTGTGAAAAATGCCAGTGGTAGTTTGATAGGGATTGCATTGAATCTGTAGATTGCTTTGGGTAGCAGAGTCATTTTCACAATGTTTATTCTTCCAATCCAAGAACATGGTATATCTCTCCATCTATTTGTATCATCTTTAATTTCTTTCATCAGTGTCCTATAATTTTCTGCATACAGGTCTTTTGTCTCCTTAGGTAGGTTTATTCCTAGGTATTTTATTCTTTTTGTTGCAATGGTAAACGGGAGTGTTTTCTTAATTTCACTTTCAGATTTTTCATCATTAGTATACAGGAATGCAAGAGATTTCTGTGCATTAATTTTGTATCCTGCTACTTTACCAAATTCATTGATTAGCTCTAGTAGTTTTCTGGTAGCATCTTGTGGATTCTCTATGTATAGTATCATGTCATCTGCAAACAGTGACAGCTTTACTTCTTCTTTTCCGATTTGGATTCCTTTTATTTCTTTTTCTTCTCTGATTGCTGTGGCTAACACTTCCAAAACTATGTTGAATAATAGTGGTGAGAGTGGGCAACCTTGTCTTGTTCCTGATCTTAGTGGAAATGGTTTCAGTTTTTCACCATTGAGGACAATGTTGGCTGTGGGTTTGTCATATACGGCCTTTATTATGTTGAGGAAAGTTCCCTCTATGCCTACTTTCTGCAGGACTTTTATCATAAATGGGTGTTGAATTTTGTCGAAAGATTTCTCTGCATCTATTGAGATGATCATATGGTTTTTCTCCTTCAATTTGTTAATATGATGTATCACGTTGATTGATTTGCGTATATTGAAGAATCCTTGCATTCCTGGAATAAACCCCACTTGATCATGGTGTATAATCCTTTTAATGTGCTGTTGGATTCTGTTTGCTAGTATTTTGTTGAGGATTTTTGCATCTATGTTCATCAGTGATATTGGCCTGTAGTTTTCTTTCTTTGTGACATCTTTGCCTGGTTTTGGTATCAGGGTGATGGTGGCCTCGTAGAATGAGTTGGGGAGTGTTCCTCCCTCTGCAATATTTTGGAAGAGTTTGAGAAGGATAGGTGTTAGCTCTTCTCTAAATGTTTGATAGAATTCGCCTGTGAAGCCATCTGGTCCTGGGCTTTTGTGTGTTGGAAGATTTTTAATCACAGTTTCAATTTCAGTGCTTGTGATTGGTCTGTTCATATTTTCTATTTCTTCCTGGTTCAGTCTCGGCAGGTTGTGCATTTCTAAGAATCTGTCCATTTCTTCCAGGTTGTCCATTTTATTAGCATAGAGTTGCTTGTAGTAATCTCTTATGATCGCTTGTATTTCTGCAGTGTCAGTGGTTACTTCTCCTTTTTCATTTCTAATTCTATTAATTTGAGTCTTCTCCTTTTTTCTCTTGATGAGTCTGGCTAATGGTTTATCAATTTTGTTTATCTTCTCAAAGAACCAGCTTTTAGTTTCATTGATTTTTGCTATTGTTTCCTTCATTTCTTTTTCATTTATTTCTGATCTGATCTTTATGATTTCTTTCCTTCTGCTAGCTTTGGGGTTTTTTTGTTCTTCTTTCTCTAATTGCTTTAGGTGCAAGGTTAGGTTGTTTATTCGAGATGTTTCCTGTTTCTTGATGTAGGCTTGTATTGCTATAAACTTCCCTCTTAGAACTGCTTTTGCTGCATCCCATAGGTTTTGGATCGTCGTGTCTCCATTGTCATTTGTTTCTAGGTATTTTTTGATTTCCCCTTTGATTTCTTCAGTGATCACTTCGTTATTAAGTAGTGTATTGTGTAGCCTCCATGTGTTTGTATTTTTTACAGATCTTTTCCTGTAATTGATATCTAGTCTCATAGCGTTGTGGTCGGAAAAGATACTTGATACGATTTCAATTTTTTTAAATTTACCAAGGCTTGATTTGTGACCCAAGATATGATCTATCCTGGAGAATGTTCCATGAGCACTTGAGAAAAATGTGTATTCTGTTGTTTTTGGATGGAATGTCCTATAAATATCAATTAAGTCCATCTTGTTTAATGTATCATTTAAAGCTTGTGTTTCCTTATTTATTTTCATTTTGGATGATCTGTCCATTGGTGAAAGTGGGGTGTTAAAGTCCCCTACTATGATTGTGTTACTGTTGATTTCCCCTTTTATGGCTGTTAGTATTTGCCTTATGTATTGAGGTGCTCCTATGTTGGGTGCATAAATATTTACAATTGTTATACCTTCCTCTTGGATCGATCCCTTGATCATTATATAGTGTCCGTCTTTGTCTCTTGTAATTGTGTTTATTTTAAAGTCTATTTTGTCTCATATGAGAATTGCTACTCCAGCTTTCTTTTGATTTCCATTTGCATGGAATATCTTTTTCCATCCCCTCACTTTCAGTCTGTATGTGTCTCTAGGTCTAAAGTGGGTCTCTTGTAGACAGCGTATATATGGGTCTTGTTTTTGTATCCATTCAGCCAGTCTGTGTCTTTTGGTGGGAGCATTTAATCCATTTACATTTAAGGTAATTATCGATATGTATGTTCCTATTCCCATTTTCTTAAATGTTTTGGGTTTGTTATTGTAGGTGTTTTCCTTCTCTTGTGTTTCTTGCCTAGAGAAGTTCCTTTAGCATTTGTTGTAAAGCTGGTTTGGTGGTGCTGAACTCTCTCAGCTTTTGCTTGTCTGTAAAGGTTTTAATTTCTCCATCAAATCTGAATGAGATCCTTGCTGGGTAGAGTAATCTTGGTTGTAGGTTTTTCTCCTTCATCACTTTAAGTATATCCTGCCACTCCCTTCTGGCTTGCAGAGTTTCTGCTGAAAGATCAGCTGTTAACCTTATGGGGATGCCCTTGTGTGTTATCTGTTGTTTTTCCCTTGCTGCTTTTAATATGTTTTCTTTATATTTAATTTTTGATAGTTTGATTAATATGTGTCTTGGTGTGTTTCTCCTTGGATTTATCCTGTATGGGACTCTCTGTGCTTCCAGGACTTGATTAACTATTTCCTTTCCCATATTAGGGAAGTTTTCAACTATAATCTCTTCAAATATTTTCTCAGTCCCTTTCTTTTTCTCTTCTTCTTCTGGGACCCCTATAATTCGAATGTTGGTGCGTTTAATGTTGTCCCAGAGGTCTCTGAGACTGTCCTCAGTTCTTTTCATTCTTTTTTCTTTATTCTGCTCTGCAGTAGTTATTTCCACCATTTTATCTTCCAGGTCACTTATCCGTTCTTCTGCCTCAGTTATTCTGCTATTGATCCCATCTAGAGTATTTTTAATTTCATTTATTGTGCTTGTCATCGTTTCTTGGTTCCTCTTTAGTTCTTCTACGTCCTTGTTAAATGTTTCTTGCATTTTGTCTATTCTATTTCCAAGACTTTGGATCATCCTTACTATCATTATTCTGAATTCTTTTTCAGGTAGACTACCTATTTCCTCTTCATTTGTTAGGTCTGGTGTGTTTTGACCCTGCTCCTTCATCTGCTGTGTGTCTTTTTCTGTCTTCTCATTTTGCTTATCTTACTGTGTTTGGGGTCTCCTTTTCACAGGCTGCAGGTTCGTAGTTCCCGTTGTTTTTGGTATCTGTCCCCAGTGGCTAAGGTTGGTTCAGTGGGTTGTGTAGGTTTCCTGGTGGAGGGAACTAGTGCCTGTGTTCTGGTGGATGAGGCTGGATGTTGTCTTTCTGGTGGGTTCGTCCACGTCTGGTGGTGTGTTGTGGGGTGTCTGTGGCCTTATTATGATTTTAGGCAGCCTCTCTGTTAATGGATGGGGCTGTGTTCCTCTCTTGCTAGTTGTTTGGCATAGGGTGTCCAGCACTGTAGCTTGCTGGTCGTTGAGTGAAGCTGGGTCTTGATGTTGAGATGGAGATCTGTGAGAGATTTTCGCCGTTTGGTATTACGTGGAGCTGGGAGGTCTCTTGTGGACCAGTGTCCTGAAGTTGGCTCTCCCACCTCAGAGGCACAGCCCTGATGCCTGGCTGGAGCACCAAGAGCCTTTAATCCACACGGCTCAGAATAAAAGGGAGAAAAAATGGAAAGAAAGAAAAAAAGAGGATAAAATAAAATAAAATAAAGCAATTATAATAAAAAATAAGAAAAAAAATTATTAAGAGTAAATTTATTAAGAAAAAAATTTTTTTTAATTTTTAAAAATAGATTTATTAATTTTTTATACTAAAAATAAGAAAGAAATTATTTAGAAAAAATTTATTAAGAAAAAAAATTTTTTAATTTTTTAAAATAAAAAATATGAAAAAACTTATTAAAAATATTTTTTTTAAAAATAGAAAATAAGGAAAAAATTATTAAGAAAACATTTATTAGGGAAAAAAAAAATTTTTAAGCCAAAAAAAAAAAAAAAAAAAACGGACGGACCTAACCCTAGGACTAACGGTGAGAGCAAAGCTATACAGACAAAATCTCACCCAGAAGCATACACATCTACACTCACAAAAAAAAGGAAAAGGGGAAAAGTTAATATATCCTGCTCCCAAAGTCCATCTCCTAAATTTGGGATGATTCGTTGTCTATTCAGGTATTCAACAGATGCAGGCACATCAAGTTGTTTGTGGAGCTTTAATCCGCTGCTTCTGAGGCTGCTGGGAGAGATTTCCCTTTCTCTTCTTTGTTCGTACAGCTCCCGGGGTTCAGCTTTGGATTTGGACCCGCCTCTGCATGTAGGTCCCCTGAGGGCGTCTGTTCCCCGCCCAGACAGAACGGGGTTAAAGGAGCAGCTGATTCGGGGGCTCTGGCTCAGTCAGGCCGGGGGGAGGGAGCGGTACGGAGGAGGCGGGACGAGCCTGCGGCGGCAGAAGCCGGCGTGACGTTGCAGCAGCCTGAGGCGCGCCGTGCGCTCTCCCGGGGAAGTTGTCCCCGGATTACGGGAGCCTGGCCGTGGCGGGCTGCACAGGCTCCCGGGAGGGGCGGTGTGGAGAATGACCTGTGCTCGCCCACAGGCTGTTTGGTGGCGGCAGCAGCAGCCTTAGCGTCTCATGCCCGTCTCTGGGGTCCGCGCTGATAGCCGCGGCTCGCGCCCGTCTCTGGAGTTCGTTTAAGTGGCGCTCTGAATCCCCTCTCCTTGCACGCCGCGAAACAAAGAGGCAAGAAAAAGTCTCCTGCCTCTTCGGCAGCTGCAGACTTTTTCTCGTGCACCCTCCCGGCTAGTTGTGGTGCGCTAGACCCTTCAGGCTGTGTTCACGCAGCCAACCCCAGTCCTCTCCCTGGGATCCGACCGAAGCCCGCGCCTCAGCTCCCAGCCCCCGCCCGCCCCGGCGGGTGAGCAGACAAGCCTCTCGGGCTGGTGAGTGCTGCTCGGCGCCGAGCCTCTGTGCGGGAATCTCTCCGTTTTTCCCTCTGCGTCCCTGTTGCTGTGGGATCCGCGCTGATAGCCGCAGCTCGCGCCCGTCTCTGGAGCTCGTTTAGGCGGCGCTCTGAATCCCCTCTCCTTGCGCGCCGCGAAACAAAGAGGCAAGAAAAATTCTCTTGCCTCTTTGGCAGCTGCAGTCTTTTTCCCGGACTCCCTCCCGGCTAGCACCGAAGCCCGAGCCCCAGCTCCCAGGCCCCGCCCGCCCCGGCGGCTGAGCAGACAAGCCTCTCGGGCTGGTGAGTGCTGGTCGGCACCGCTCCTCTGTGCGGGAATCTCCGCTTTGCCCTCCGCACCAATGTGGCTGCGCTCTCCTCTGTGGCTCTGAAGCTTCCCCCCTCTGCTACCCGCAGTCTCTGCCCACGAAGGGGCTTCCTAGTGTGTGGAAACCTTTCCTCCTTCACAGCTCCCTCCCACTGGTGCAGGTCCCGTCCCTATTCTTTTGTCTCTGTTATTTCTTTTTTCTTTTGCCCTACCCAAGTACGTGGGGATTTTCTTGCCTTTTGGGAGGTCTGACGTCTTCTGCCAGCGTTCAGTGGGTGTTCTGTAGGAGCAGTTCCACGTGTAGATGTATTTCTCATGTATCTGTGGGGAGGAAGGTGATCTCCGCGTCTTACTCTTCCGCCATCTTGCCCCTCCCTCAAGACCTGGTTTTAACTTACTATCAAGTTGCTTACCATCTAGATTTATACAAATATATACATAAATATTACCTAAAGCATTATTTTTAATGATCGTAAATGAGGACATGTCCAAATAGTGATGATGATGATAAAGATGATGATGATGATAAATAAAACAAGGACAATATATTTTTATATGGCTTTATAGCTTAAAGTGCTTTCACAAACATTTTCTCACTTAATCCTCACAATAATTGTGTGAGACAAATATTCTTTAATTGAGATAACTGAGCATTGATGAATTGATTTGTCTGTGGTTCAGAGCTTTGAGGGGACAGAGCTAGGACAAAAATCCAGTTTATTCCAAGGTTAAATCTGGACAAATGATATGAGAGAGAGGTATGAACTGTCCCTTGGATTTTAAGGGACAGTTCTAAGAAAAAAATGGAGTCCATTTGTTCAGATAAAGAGTTAGGCTTTTTAATTTGCCAAAGGATGTACATACAAAGAAGTGATCTTGTTCTCTGGGCTTTTTACATCATCCAACAAATCATCCTACACTGCCTGTTAATAAACCAACATAAAATTCCTAACTCATATTCAAGTGTGATTGATGGTTGAGTGATATTATTATGAAAACAGTAAGTTAATATCATTAATTAGTCGATAATATCTCAACTCAGTCTACTAATTGGAAAATGAGCTTGGAAATGTTGGTCAAAAATAAATTACACCAATACAGTCATACAGTTTTGGACCTAGTTAAAAGAATTAAACATTTAAATCATTATATTTTCTAATTAAGCATCATCCTAGGACACCCTTAGAGAAAACACTGAAAGGAAGGAAACGCTGTTTGACTTTCAAGCCAATAGTATTTAAACTATGGCTAGGAAAGAGGGAGGGAGGGAGGGAAAGGGGGGAGAGAGAGAGAGAGAGAGGAAGAGATAGAGGTAGATTGAGGAGGGGATGGAGGGAGAGGGAGAGAAGGAAAGAGAGAGAAAATATTTAGCTTTTAAATTCATATTCCATGATGCCTATGATATAGATGTTTAAGACTGAGTTTCTGGAGAAAACATACAACTAAATAATAGTACCATGGCTTTTACTTTAAACTAGTAGAGAACTTCTGTAAAAATATTACAGAGAATAGATGGCATTTTTAATTCTCCCCTATGTTTAGCCTACCTGAAACAATAAAAGAATAAACAGTTAACCTCCCTTCACAATAAAATTAAGAAATAATTATAAATTCACCAACTATGAAGACAATTTGCCAATAATGGACACAGCAGCTAAAAACTGATATATGATTCAAATGTAAGTTAAAACCCATGTGATCCAGCCTTCGAGCAGTATCTCAGTCTAACAGCCAGAAACAATTAAAAATTAATTCATTACTAAACTATTTTCTTTCAGAAAAGTCTAGCTCTTCCATTTGTAATCTGAATTTCTTTAATCCCTTCTAAACTCTTAGAAGACTTCAGTTCTACAGTTGGCCCCTCTCCTGCATCCCCATCTCTAATGGAATAAATCTAGTAAGCATATGAACAAGTTAGTGCTAACATCTTAATATGCTCTTGATCCCACAACCCTCTCCAACTGTGCCTCATTTCTTCACTTTTCTCCTAGAAACATTATTTTCTTAGTTCTCCTCACACCCCAGCTTTACTGAGATATAATTGGCATATGACATCATGTAAGTTTAAGGTGTACAAGGTGATAATTTGATACACATATATTGTGAAATGTTTACAACAATAAGGTCAGTTAACACATTCTTCACATAGTTACCATTTTGTTATTGTTGTTATGGTGAGAATATTAAAGCTCTACTTTCAAAGCAACTTTCAAGAAAATAATACATATTGTTAACTATAGTCACCATGCTGTACGGTATTGGTAACTATAGCCACCATGCTGCACCTGGAAGTTAATCATCTTATAATTGAAAATGTTTACCCTTTGACTAATATTTCCCCATTCCCTCCAATCCTCATCCCCTAGCAACCACAGTTCTACAATCTGCTTCTATGAGTTCAACTTTTTTAGATTCCACAGATAAGTGCGATCATACAGTGTTTGCCTTTGTGTGACTTGTTTCACTTAGCATAATGTGCTCAAATTCCATCCATATTGTCACAAATGGCAGGATTTCCTTCCTTTTTATGGATGAATAATATTTCATTGTGTATATATTACTGTTACTGAAACGCAAGTCCATGTGCCCAGTGCACAGTGAGGCCAAACAATACCAAAACGTCAGAGTTTGGAACAGAGAAAAGTTTATTGCAGGGCTATGCAAGGAGATGGGTGGCTCATGCCTTAAAAACCCCAAACTCCCTGAAAGCTTTCAGCAAAGCCCTTTTATAGGAAAAGTGAGGGAGGGGAGTGGTTAGTTGTTGCAAACTTATTGATGTCAGATCCTTTGTTCTTGAGGTCAGGTCATGGTCAGGTAATGATGTTCCTGTAGATCTTCACCAAGCAAATGTTATTCTCTGTTCTGACGAGAAAGGGCAAAGTCCCAAGACACAACTTTCACCCTCCGAGGTCAAGATCGTGGCTGAAGAGGCAAATCTCAGCTGGCGGCTCCCTCAGGGCCAGGTCCCCAGACCCTGCCCAGCCACCATCACTGAGGGAGCCAGGTACCCAGGACCCAACCAGCCCTCAGGCTCCCCAGGCCACCCAAATGGCGAGGGCCAGGTCCCACAGACTGCATCCTATGCAAACTGCTGCTGTCATTAGGTTGCAGAGGCAGGGATGGGGGGGAGGTTCACTGCTCCCTCAAGGCCTGGGCCCGGCCAGTGGGCAGCCTTGGTGAGGGCTCTGGAGCCCTGCAAGACACAGCCCCCAGCCTGTTCCCTGGGCCCCACTAGCTCACCCACTGGCCTGAGGTCAGGTGAGCTGGAGGGCTCCAGGGAGAAGGCTGGGATCTGTCTCTTACCTCACTCTCTGCCTGATGTCCACCACTCTACCGACCGTTGGCTGAACAGGCCAACAAACTGTTACTCCCTGACAGTTGCTTGCTTGGGGGAGGGGTCCACTGCAGCACCGACCAATGGCTGAGCAACAATTAGTGGTCTTGAGGTAACCATTGCCTGGTAACGGGGTGTGGGGTATTGGCGCACAGCAACAGCTGCCTGCTAAGGGCTGCACAGGGCTGTGCTCTATTATATTACCATATCTTCTTTATCCATTCACCCATCAACAGGCACTTAGGTTGTTTCCATGCCTTGGCTATTATGAATAAAGCTGCAATGAACATGGGGGTGCAGATATCTCTTTGAGATAGTGATTTCACTTCCTTGGAATATATACCCAGACATGGGATTGCTGGATCATATGGTAGTTTTATTTTCAATTTTTGAGGAACCTCTATGTTGCTTTCCGTAGTGGCTGCACCAATTTACATTCCCACCAATAATGCACCATAGTCTAGTCAGCACTTTTTATCTCTTGTGTTTTTGATGATAGCCATTCTAACAGGTGTTAAGTGATATCTCATTATGGCTTTGATTTGCATTTCCCCGAGGATTAGTGATGTTGAGCACCTTTCCATATACCTGTTGGCTATTTGTATGTCTTCTCTGGAAAAAAATGTCTATTCAGTTCCTCTGCCCATATTTTAATAGGATTTTTTTTTTTTTTTTTTTTTACTGTTGAGTTGTGTGACTTCTTTATATATTTTGGATATTAATCCTTATCAGATATATGGTTTGCAAACATTTTTCCCATTCTGTTAGTTGCCTTTTCATTTTGTTGATGGTTTCTTTTGCTGTGCAGAAACTTTTAGTTTGATGCAGTCCCAGTTGTTTATTTTTATTTTTGTTGCCTTTGCTTTTAGTGTCAAATCCAAAAAACCATTGCCAAGACCAATGTAAAGTAGCTTACCCTATGGTCTCTTCTAGGAATTTTATGGTTTTAGGTCTTAAAGTTCTTAATCCATTTCCAGTTAATTTTTGTGAGTGGTATGAGTTAGTGTCCAATTTAATTCTTTTGCATGTGAATATCCAATTTTCCCAGCACCGCTTGTTGAAGAGACTATCCTATCTGCATTGATTATTCTTGGCTACCCTGTTAAATGTTATTTGAACATATATGCATGGGTTTATTTTGAGGCTCTTGATTCCGTTCCATTGGTCTATGTGTCTTTTTCTATGCCAGTACCATACTGTTTTGATTACTATAGCTTCATAATACAATTTGAAATTGGGAAGCTTGATATCTCTAGATTTGTCTTTCTCAAGATTGCTTTGGCTATTTGGGGTCTTTTTTGATTCCACACAAATTTTAGGATTGTTTTTTCTGTATCTGTGAAAAATGCCATTGGAATTTTGATAGAAATTGCATTGAATCTATAGATGGCTTTGAGTAGTATGACATTTTAATAATATTTACTTTCTGATCCATGAACATGAGATTTTTTTCCATTTATTTGTGTTTTCTTCAATTTCTTTCCTCAGTGTTTCCTATAGTAAACTCAACTGATTTTTATATGTTGATTTTTTATCTTGAAATTTTACTGAATTAGTTTCTTGGCTCTAACAGTTTTTTTTGTGGAGTCTTTAGGACTTTCTATATGCAAGATCATGTCAACAGCAGACAATTTTACTTGTTCCTTTTCAGTTTAAATGACTTTTACTTCTTTTTCTTTCCTAATTCCTCTGACTAGGACTTCCAGTACTATGTTGAATAGGAGAGGTGAGAGTAGACACCCTTTTCTTTTGATCTTAGAGGAAAAGATTTCAACATTTTACCATTTAGTATGATGTTAGCTGTGGGTTTGTCATACAATATATGGCCTTTATTATGTAGAAGTACATTCCTTCCATATCCAATTTTTTGAGAATTTTATCATGAAAGCATGTTGAATTTTGTCAAATTTTTTTCCTGCATGTATTGACATGATTATATGATTTTTGTCTTTCATTCTATTAATGTGGTGCATTATATTTATTGATTCATGTATGTTGAACCATCCTTGCATCCAAGGATAAATCCCCCTTAATGAACTCTTGAATTTGGCTTGCTAGTATTTTGTTGAGAATTTTTGCATCTATATTCATCAGGGATATTGGCCTGTAGTTTTCTTTTCTTGTAGTATCCTTATCTGGTTTTGGTATCAGGGTAATGCTGGCCTTGTAAAATACGTTTGGGAGTTTCCCTCCTCTTCAGTTTTTGGAAACAGTTTGAGAAGGGTAAGTATTAATTCTTTAAGTTTCTGGTAGAATTCACCTGTGAGACCATCTGATCCTCGACTTTACTTTGTTCATATGCTCCTGGATTGATCCCATTAAAGGGCAGGGGTGGGGGACACATGATGTAGGAAAGAGAGGGTAACTGTAGGACTGAAGTTTTCAAAGAAGATAGAGGGGATTAGAGAAATTCAGATTACAAACAGAGGAACTAGACTTTTCTGAAAGAAAAAAGTTTAATTGAATTAATTATTGATTGTTTCTGGATGCTGGACTGAGATGCTACTTCAAGGCTGGGCCACATGGACTTGAGCTTCACCATCTGGCCTCTGCTCCCTCTCCCACTCACCTTGTGCTACTCTGCCCTCACCCCTTTGTCCAGCCGGCCACACTGAGACATTCCTCATACCAGTTGACTACTCAGATGAGGCAAGTTATTTCCTGTTTTAGGGTTCATGCCCTCTGACAGGAACACCCCTTACCCAGCTTTACAAAAGGAAGCTTTCTTTAATCCTTCAGGCTGCAGTTCAAATGTTACTTTTTCCAAGAGTACTTCATTGACCCCCTCAACTGCCCTCCATCTCATCACTTCCATCTTACCATCTTGTTTATTTCCTTTTTAGAATTTACCACAAGCTGAAGCTAATGTTGTTTGTTTGTATGTTTGTTTATTTATTAACTATCTTCACCAACTAGAATGTGAGCTTGAGGAAGGAAACTTGATGAATATGTTTACTGCTCTACCCTGCAGTGTCTAATATATAGAAGATATGTATAGATGATAATAGATATTTGACAAACAAATAAATGGAAGAAAAACACATCCTTTGTGACACTTTGTAAAATCACCTTTGCTGGTTTCTCTCCTCCCATTTTCTTCCTTCTGTTACCACATTTTCAGTCTGGCTGATTTCTTCTATTCTCTTATTGTTCATTATGAACATGTAGAAATTGGTCTAGCAAAAATCAGACTCTACTCAAAGTGCAGGAAATCAGGGGTCTGGGTGGACCTGTGTTTGGAAGGGAGCTTGAACATGTTAATCAATTGACTCCCTTCATAGACTCATATTTTTTTAAACCTAAACGATGGTAAAAAATTCCTAAACACAGTGAGCTTGTCCTAAAAACTCTAAAGAAAGAGTCTCTTACTAGGAATGAGGATGATCAGAGTGTGAGTCGGCCTAAGGAGAAGCAGGAAACACATCCTTAGGATCCCAGTTTCATACTATTAGAAATACATGCCATCTTCCCTTTTCTTGAGATAGCTTCTGATCCAAGATACATGAACTGGGGTGAGGCAGAGTAGAAGAGAGGGAGAAGCAGCAATCAGCTTTTTATTATAAGTTCCCTTCAGATTCAGCTGAACAGAGATAAATAACACTAAACTACAAAGAGGGCCTGGGAGCTTTGAATAATCTTCTTAACTCTAAAAGTGGGAATTTTGAAAACTGAGGAATGATATTCCCCTAAGAAAGAGGACACTGTTCTAAGCTCATCCGTGACCCCAACTGCTATTTTTAGCAAATAATAGGACCAGAAAGAAATGCCTACATTCAGGGATAAATAATAACCTACACATAAGATGGGAATATATCTCATTACTATAAACAGTAACAGGGGAAGGACTGACCAAAGCCAAGAGAAAAGAGAAAGAAATGAGGTAAAAAGATTTGATAGAAGGAGGGAATTCATCATTACCTTTAGATGATGTAGTGGGATGAATAATGACAACCCTCTGTGTTACTTTACTTGGCAAAAGCGACTTTGCAGACATGAGTAATTTAAGGATTATGAGATGCAGAGATTATATTAGATTACCCAGGTGGGCCTAAGTAATCACAAGGGTCCTTAAAAGAGGGATGCAATACAGGTAAGGAAAACATGTAAAGATGGAAGTAGAGGTCAGAGAGGAAGAAAGATGCTATACTGTCGGCTTTGAAGATGGAGGAAAGGGCCATGAGCACGGAATGTAGGTGGCCTCTAGAAGCTGGAAAAGGCAAGGAAACAAATCCTTCCCTTGAGCTCTCAAAAGGAGTGCGGCCCTGTGGGCTTCTGTGCTCCAGAACTGCTAAAATTTGTGTTGCTTTAAGCCACTAAGTTTATGGTAATTGGTTACAGGGGCAATAGGAAACTAATACAGATGATGTGTTTATAAACCTGGAAAGCCCAAGATGATTAATTTTCAGACTCTCTTAGAGATGAAAAAGTTCATTAAAATATTTCTACTTATAAATCAATGTGCAGAAATCAATAGCTTTTCTATATACCAACAGTAGCCACTTAGAAAATATAATGAAAGAACAGATCTGATTTACTACATCCACAGGGGGAAAAAAAAGTTCCTTGAAATAAACAGTCTAGAAATGGGATACCTCAGTGGTTCTTAATCTTGGCTGCATATTATTATAATAATCTGGGAGAATTAAAAAATCCTGATGTTCAGACTGTACCCCAGACAAATAAATTGGAATTTCTAGGGGAGAGTCTTGACATTGATATGTTCCTAAAAGCTCCCCAGAGATTTCAATGTGCAGCCAGATTTAAGAACCATTGGTAAACTGTATTTTGGCTTGGGGGTAGGGGTTGCATGGAGTTATAGTCAATTAGGATAGAATAGTCAAGCCCACACTTGAGGGTTGAGCATCTGGACTGAGATGCTGATCATAGCAATAAAAGGAGATGAATTCAATAGGTGCTTTGCAGGCAGCACTGAAAGGACTTGGCAACAAATTCAATGTGGAAAATGAAGAAGAAGGCTAATTCAGTGATTATTCAAAGGCTTCACAATGGGCAGAATTTTATGTCACTAATTCAAACAACTATGTATGGGGATAGATGTCCAGATTGAAGGAAGAAAACATGCTGACGTGGAAACTGAAGCGACGGTGAGGAAAACACGTTCATTCTTTAAGCAACTGACAATAGGCATTTGAGATCTCAGGAAAATTGGCAAACCTAGAGACAAAAATTTGGGCATCACTAGCTCAGACATGAAACAGCACGAGAGAGAGAAAAACAGCTTCACAGGAAAGCCTGTAAGAAAAGAAAGAGGAAACATAACCAAAAGAGAAAAATGAGTAGAAATAATAGAAGATATGCTACTGCTACATAGTAGTGTTATAACTAAAAGAAAATATGATTTTGGAAAGAGGTGTTTTTCAGGTTCAAAAATCAAAAATTAAAATAAATTTAAAAAAGGAAAGGAGGCTAGGGAAAGTCCTTTGGATCCACCACTAGCAAAGCTACAAGTTAAGTGACATTAAGAATAGATGAGAATGTGAAATCTATCTACTGAAAGTACAAAGCATATTTGGAAATATTGATGATTTTAGCCAATCGAATCTAAGTTAAGAGAAATGATGCTCCTTCCTAATTGACCAATTAAATTCAATAAATATGTACTGAGCATGAAACACAGTGCTTAGTGCTATGGAAAATACTGAATTTTGAAAGCATCATTCACGATGCCATAAAGCACTTATATTTTGGAATGCGATATTTCAGTTGCTTTGATGGATATTTTGGTGGCTTTGTAGGTCACTAGTCACTTTGAATAAATTTCAGTGGGAAAGTGCTGGCATGTGCCAAAAGCCCAAATGTAATCAAAATTCTGTCTCATCTGTTGCATCCTAAAACTACCTCAAGACATGCAATATTTATTTTCTTTGAAATAACAACTTTTTTGACCATAGTTTAAAAATGCACTTTTAGTATTTCTGAAGATGTTTTCTGTGGGCATGCCTAACAAATTTACACTCTTGGCAGATAAAATTAGGGCTAGAAAGGTTAGATGACTTGGCTAGGGTCAAGTAGCATTTGGGAAGAGAAAGATCAGATTCCCAGACCTTTTAACTGGCCTAAAAATGGTTCTTATATTTTGGTAATACATAAAGAAATACGTAACATTCAGAGACCCCATCCCAATTTATAATGGTCCAAAACCAGTAAAAGTTTATTTTTTCTCATGAGAAAGCCGAAGGTAGGTATGCTTGGTCAGTAGGAGTCTGACCTCCCTGTTGATGACTCAGGGACCCAGGCTCCTTCCAAATTGTGACTTCCCCCATTCTGCAGGTCCTATGGTCATGCTATCTTCTGTATTCAGTTGATGGAAGGGGAAGCAGAGTGGTAAGCAGGCACACCCATTTCCAAAAAGCCTTGCCTGGAAAGTGATATAAATCACTTCTTACCACATTCCTTTGATGATAATTATTTACATGGCCACAACTCGATGCAAGGTGGGCTTTGTGAGAGAATGGCTTTTAAGAATAAAGGGCAGCCTCTCCCATACATTACAAATGAGACTTTAAAAATCAATAATTTAATTCAACATTTTAATAGTAATTCTGAGTCGACACATCTAGAAGCTAGTTGCTAAGGGAGATCACTGCATGATCACTAAGCCCCTCTGGTTGTTTGGTTTCATTTTACAAATATAATGAAACCTGATTTTTTTTTTTAGTGGCACTTCTAGCCTAGTATCTAATTTATTGATATGCACAATTACTCACTGTCTGTTTGAATACAGTATACAAACATAGTAACATAAATTCTGCAAGTGTCATATCACTACTGTAATTACTTGTCATGTTCTCACCTTTCCCTTGGCCTGTCAATGCTTTAATCATGCAAGAGAGATATTTGTGTTGAACTTTTATGTAAGCAGTTTCATTAACAATAATAAAATACATCTCTCATCTGATTTGTTTTGGATAGGGGAGGACCAGCATGGATTTTCTATAGCTGGTAAAGTGCAGGTCTGAAGGACAAGTAGCAGAGACCGACACTGAGGCTATTGAACAAGCGTCTGTGTATCTGTGCTGTCATTGGCCCCGGGTGCTTGGCTCTGCAGTTCTGCATTGTGACACAGTAGATGCCAATTTTAATAAGGAAAAGAAAGACAAGTAGTGCTAATATGCAAATATCTGAAGCATTCTAGTGGAGCTGAGCTGATTAAATTGCTTATTATACTGAAGACTCAAGCAGAAGGAAGAGAGAAGCAAGAAATTTTCCCCAAAGCAGATCTCATCATAGACTTACAGCCTCCAGGTAGAATATATATCCCGAGTACTTTTTCCAAGCAGGAGTAGATACTGCTGGGTTTTATCCTTGCATGTCGGCAACTGCAGAGTGAGGGGGGATGCTCATGGTTGCTCCCCACGGGTGGGGGAAAAAAATATTCATTATGATTCCCCTTTTCACTGCATCTATGCTGATGTATTTAATTTGGCAGAATGAAATGAGTTGAAAGGAAAATAGAAATTGTGATAAAAATATTTTGGTATTACATGACAGCCTTTATTTTCAGAGAATTGTAGTCTCTCAGGAGCTCTGAACTTGATTTCTTCTCTCAGTCAGAGAATGTGACTGTGAGGGCTGGAAAGGAAATATTTTGAGCATATCCTTTGGCCTACTAGATTCCTTGTCCATAAAATGAAAATAATAGTGTTGAGAAAGTTCATGGAGGAGAGTTATAATAGAGAAGAGGACGAGCAATATTGAATTTCCAGTTTTAAGGTAGAACCTGAGGCCAGCTATAATCTGATTTTTCTTATTTTTCCAGGGGTTTAAAAAAAATTTCTCCTTAACATTCTGCATTTCATTGTGCTTTAGAGTGTATGCCAGTCATCAACTTGTTGCCCCTCAGTTCCAAATCCACCTTTCTTTGTCTTTAGTAATACCTGGCAACCCTGGGCTGGTATATTGTATACATTCCTCCTTTGCCAGCTGGAACAAAGCTAGCCCTTGTCAGTAGAGGGCGCTGGAGGAACGCTGCAAGATGAAGGGGGTGTTCATTGATTCTGGCGCTTTTCTTACACCTATGGCAGTGGGCAGCTTGTCAGTGAATCTCAGCACAGCCACCACCCTGAAGAGCTTCTCAGGAAGTCCCGCTGGTACTTACACAGGCACTTCCTACTTGCTAACATTGACCAGTATTACCTCAGCAAACATCTTCCCACTCCAAGGAGCCACAGTCACATTGCTCCAAGGAGATCTGGCTCTTAGCCTTGGGGGAGGCAGGACCTTTCCATTGTTCCTTCCTCGAGTGCTCTCTCAGCCTAAGGTAGTGGCTGTTTCTTAGGTTTGCCGTTCATTTATTCTTTAGCATTTACTTTCCCCCTATTAATAGTTAATCCCCTTTCACGTGATCAAAGTTCTTGTTATTAGTTTTTTTTCTGTGCAAATCACTCATGTAACTTTTGTCTTCTGACAGACCCTGACAGATACAGAGTGCTTCTAGAATTTTCTTTTGTGACTAGGGTTGTCTGAGCAGGGACTTTGGGATGTGCTTAGGATACTGGGAAAAGCACATGCAGTTGGTTCTAAATTCTATCCTTGTCACCAAGATGCCTTGGTACCTGGATCTAGTGGCAGGACCGTTTGATGTTGATGAATGGGTCTTATGCATTATTAAATATTAAGAACCTATCAGGGGGAGGTTAAGAAAAAAAACCCCACTGGATAAGATGGCAGGGGAAAATTTTATATCTAGGCTTGCACTTCTCAACTCTCTTGTCAAATGTCCCTGCTGCTCTATGTCGTGTGGTGCATAGCAACAGGAAGAAAGTGAAATGGGGATAGAGAAAGATGTTGCAATGAATATATTTTGTTCCTTCTTTTTGAGTTGAGCCTGTTCATCCCATTATCTCCTTCCATTGAACTGGTGAACACTCCAAACAATCTGAAATACAGAGTGTTCCCAGTCGTCACTGTTTATCCTGATGACAACTAGGTGACCCAAGTCATGTAATTTGCCCTCAAGATTGAGCATTACAGCAAAGATAGTGCAGTATCTGAAATGTATAGCGGAGTGATTTTTGTAAATGACATGACATAGTGACATTCTATCTTTTCAGGGTATTGCAAGCAAAAAAAGTCAAATACCAGAGAATGGATTTACTAAGAAGTATAGATCACATTTGTGAGGAAAGCATAAAACTATTATCTATTTCTGTATAAAAATTATCCCAAATCTTAGCAGCTTAAATCTGTAACAATTATTAATTACTTAACAGTTTCTGAGGGCCAGGAATTTTGGAGAAGCTCAGCTGGATGTTTCTGGCTTGGGGTTTCTTATGAGGTTACATTTAAGATGTTGGCTGGGATCATAGTTATTTAAAGGCTTCACTGGGGTTAAAAGATCTGATTCCAAGATGGCTCATTGCATGACTGGCAAGTTGATGTAGGTTGTTGACAGGAGGCCACAGTTCCTCATTAACTGGACCTCTCCATAGGCTACTGTAGTGTCCTCACAACATGATGACTGGCTTCCCTCAGAATGAGTAATCCAAGAGAGAGCAAGGATAAAGCCTTTGAAGTTACATACTGTCACCTCTGCTGTATTCTGGGGTCACTCAGAACAACCCTGGTAAAATGTGGGAGAGAGCTGTACCAAGGCATTAATTCCAGGAGGTGCAGATCATTAGCGACATATCTTAGAGGGTGGTTACCACTGGTATTTAAAGAAGAGATGAACACATTTAGAAAATTACAATGTTTCTGGATGGGAAGACCAATACTCTTCAAAATGTCAATTCTCCTTATATTCATATATTAATTTAATGCTATTCCAATCAAATTGTTTCTTTTTGGTCAAAGATTTTGACAAATTGGATATACTAGTTCATCTGGAAAAGTAAATGCATTAGACATATAGTTTTTAAATTCTGAAAAAAGGATAATTAGGTGGGCATTTGCTCTATTAAGCTGTTAAGTTTTTAAAAAGGTACAGTAATTAAAACATTGTATGGATCAGGACATGCTGGACATTAAAACATGCTGGATCAGGAATGATTTAATAACCTGGTTAAAACTGTAATAAGGGGTCTGACTCTGTTTCTGATGTTTGCAGACAGTTTGAAGCCCCACCAATCTCTTCTCCCCTTCTGCCTTACATCTGGGCAAACTGATAAGAGAGCCCAGGTGTTCCCTTCTTTGGCATCAGCATGAAGTTGAAACCACAGAAGATTCTGCCTGTCCATGGGAAACCCTCACCCTGGCCCCATCCCTAACCACCATAAAAACCATCGTTATGTACTGAATTGCATCCCCTCTACCAAATTCGTGTATTAATATCCTAAACCCTACTACCTCAGAATGTGAACTTACTTGGAGATAGGTTTTTTTTACAGAGGTAATCAAGTTAAAATAAGGTTATTAGAGTGGGCTTTAATCCACCATGACTGGTGTCCCTATAAGAAGGAGAAATTTAGACTCAGACAGACAGAGAGAATGCCATGTGAAGATGAATATGGCCATCCACAAGCCCAGGAGAGAGGCCTGGAACAGATCCTGCCCTCAAGGCCCTCAGAAGAAACCCACCCTGCCGACATCTTGATCTCAGACTTCTAGCCTCCAGAAATATGACACAATACATTTCTGTTGTTTAAGCCAAAGGTCCCCAACCTTTTTGGCACCAGGGACCGGTTTCGTGGAAGACAATTTTTCCACGGACCAGGGGGTGTGGGGGGATGGTTTCGGGATGATTCAAGCACATTACATTTATTGTGCACTTTATTTCTATTATTATTACATTGTAATATATAATGAAATAATTATATAACTCACCATATTGCTGACAGGAGGCGGAGCTCAGGTGGTACTGCAAGTGATGGGAAGCAGCTGTAAATACAGTTGAGGCTTCACTCACTCGCCTGCCGCTCACCTCCTGCTGTGTGGCCTGGTTCCTAACAGGCCACGGACCAACAGCAGTCCGTGGCCTAGGGGTTGGGGACCCCTGGTTTAAGCCACCCAGTGTGTGGTGCTTTGTTACAGCACACGTAGCAAACTAATACAGACTTACTGCCAGCACCATTTCCCTGTTCCTGAGGCCATCGTTGGACCTGCTTTGGACCCTACTGTGCTCTCTCCAGAAAGCTTCATTGTGTAAATAGTAAATCTTTTCCTATCCTCTTGAGGAGTGTGTGTGTGTGTGTGTGTGTGTGTGTGTGTTATCATCAGTTTCAGCTTATGAATCACGTTTTGGATGTATGTTGCAGGGAGGGTCTTCCCACTTCTGAAATGACCACAGCAGGTGTCCAATTAAACGTTCACATGTTTGCAGAGGCAGCATAATAGAGTGGTTTAGAACTTGCCCCGGAGCCAGATGCCTAGGTTCAAATCCAGTTCTACCAGTTACTAACTCCATGACTTTGGGTAATTCAGTAATCCTTATAGGCTGCAGTTTTCTGGTCTTTATAATGGGAATAATAATAGTAATACTCCATAGGGTTGTTTGGGAATAAAGTAGTTTAACTTTAAGTGTTAAAAAAGTACCTGGCATATAGTTAGCATTTAATTGAATTTGTTAAATAATATATACACTACCAAATGTAAAATAGATAGCTAGTGGGAAGCAGCTTCATCGCACAGGGAGATCAGCTCAGTGCTTTGTGACCACCTACAGGAGTGGGATAGGGAGGGTGGGAGGGAGATGCAAGAGGGAGGGGATATGGGGATATATGTTTACATATAGCTGATTCACTTTGTTATACAGCAGAAATTAACACACCATTGTAAAGCAATTATACTCCAATAAAGATGTTAAAAGAAAAAAAAAGTTAGCATTTAATTGAATTTGTTAAATAAATCTATGAAAATTTAATGAATGATAAATGAAACATTTCGAATCAGTAAATAAAAAAAGGATTATTTAATGTTTATTTTTTTTAACAAATTTCACATTGTATATACTTCCTTATACAAAAACAAGTTCCAGATGGATTCAATGTGTAATATTAAAAATAAAACCATAAAAGTAATAGAAGAGAGCAGGTAAATATTTTTATTCATATAGTTCCATTCTTTCATAAATAATACATGTGTATGAAATATGTATGAAACTAAATGTATGGAAGTAAAGCAATAGATATGTATTGTTTTATATAGTCAGGGGATGTGGTAAACTGGCTAGATGCTCTCAAGTCCTGTTTCCTTTTCTTGGAGATGCAGAGAGCCTAAATTTCTCAGTCTCCTTTATATCTGACTGGGATCTTGTGACTATGTTCTGGTCAATGGGATCTGTGAAAAAGGGATATAGACTATTTGAAGGCCTGACCACAAATGTTTGTGCAGTCTCCCATAGTCTTTCATTCTCCTGTTTATCTGCCTACAAGCAAAGGACTCTGGGAAGGCAAAAGCTACACAATGAGTAACCATTTCAAGCAGAGCCACTCAGAACTGTATTGTTCTGTGACGTTAATGAGAAATAAACTTTCATGATGGTAAGCCACTGATATTTTGGGGTTGTTTGGAACAGCAAGTAGCATTACATAGCCTAACTAATTTGGGGGGGGTGGCGGGGATCCATTCAAATAGAGGGAAAAATGTTGCCTTATAGAACCAATCTTTGTTAAAGCAAAACAGAATAAAATAGTAATTAATTGCAGAAACACGACTGCAAGGTTAAAGTTAGCTATGTTGTTGAAGCTGACCTTGGCTAGTAGGGAGTACAAACATACAATAATTAAAATGGAATGTTTATGATCTAATGTCATAAACACTGAATGTCTAAATATCTGAATTCATTACTGGCAAGTTGGTTTGGGGACAGCAGTGTAGTATAGGGAACTCCAGCTTGTGTGAAAATTAAGCATATGAAGGTCAAGGGCTATCTATAATTTTAGTTGGGGAAGACCCCAAGTCAGAAGCCATCAAAGAATAGACTGCAAGATTTTACCATACAATATTTTTAAAGCCTGCATGGCAAAATCATCATAGCAAGATTAAAAAATAACTGACAAACTGGGAAAATAATTACATAGTATATAACTAGGTATTTTAGTAGATAAAAATGCTTATAAATAGCTAAGAAAAAATTAATAGCTTAATGGAAAAGTTGATAAAAAAACAAGAAAAAGTATTTCACATACACTTACATACAAAAATGCTATTGACCAACAAACATGGGCTAAAATGTTTACTCTCATTTAGTATCAAAGAAATATAAATTTAAATAATAAACTGAAGATTAAAAATGAATAAAGCTCAGTGTTGACATGGATGTTGGGAAGTAAGCACTCCATACATATATTTTTGGAGGTCTGGTTGTAACTATCCAGTATTTTTGGAGAGCAATTTGTGCATATCCTTTCATCTGTCAGTTTTACTCCTACCATTTACACATTTATTTTAAGGAACCCAGTAATTATGTGTAAAATTGTTTACAATAGTGAAAACTAGAAACAAATCAGGTGATTAAATAAGTTATGGGGGATTCTTACAAGAGACTATCATTCAAATGTCAAACAAAATGAGGTAGGTATTTGTGACTTGATGTAGAAATGTTCCCATAATACATTGTTCACAGATTGGGGAGGAGCACAAGCAGGCTACAAAACATTTTGGAAATAAATATATATATATATATATATATATATATATATATATATATATATATATATATGATGTACATATATTTCGCCTCCCTTTCTTTCTAGAGTTGCTTTCCTCTAATGTTTTGGGAGTGTGATTCTTATCTTCCATTCACTCCTGAGGTATCAGGATACAACAGTGCTTCTCCACTGTTACCTGGCTCATGCCTTCTTTCCAATCTGTTTTGAAGTATCGTCCCCACTTGGGGATCACAATGTTTCTCCAGTATGATATTGTTGCCATCACATGCTGGCCTCAACATAGGGGCAGTGTTGGAAAAGAACGGAATGTTCCACACTAAGAACAATACTGTTAAAAGAAACTCAAAGAAGAAAATGACAGCATTTAAGTCAGGGTAGAGAAAGAAGGTAGTACACACTTGTCATTATGTGTGTTAAACAGAACAAGGAAAGGGGCATTTGCTTCTTGACAAACTGGCCTGAAATGTCCTTCCTACAGGAGAGTGAAGAGAGAGGTGGAATGTTTTCCAGGGGAGGGCTCAGTCCTTTACCTGAGGTCTCTCCAGCCTCCCTGGCTGGGTTGGTTCCAACATCTCCTCCCCTCTGCTAAAACCTACTTTGACTCTTGGCAAGAATGTCATTAGTGGAGGGGAGACAAACTTGGTCTGACAGATTTTAGAGTTAATGGTACCATTAAAATAGCTGTCAAAGTAAACCCTGCCAGAATTCATGGCACTCATGAAATAAAGAGAGTAATTTGTTCAAAATCTTATTATCCCAGGAGCATGTATATTAGGAAAAGGGAAGATGAGGTGCTGCTTAATGTTCCTTGTAACTGAGTATATCTCTTCCCCTAATTCTAACTCATGGCCTTAGGGAGTTGACTTTCAACTGAAATGGGCAACAGGATGTTCTTTATGGGGAAAAATAAATAATAAAAAAATATATTTTTTTTGTATCCTCAGTTTTTCCTTACGGGAAGCCACACACATATGTTCAGAGAACACCACGGTGCTCTTGTAGAACTGAGCCAACTCCTAGTCTTGGCTCTGTATTAGACTAGGCATGACTCGGTGGTTAGTGATGTACTGCCTAGTTAGGGTACATTGATGGAAAGAGAAATCACACAATAGAGGATGCTGTTGGGTGATGCCTTTCAATCACTGGAGCTGTTGTATGATAAATATTGTATTCAACAGTATGTATTATTCATGCTTTCTGCAAAATGTCTGCAAACTAATCTCTGACAAGCACAGATGACAGGAAATACTTAATGCAAGGCATTGGCAGCTTGTAGACATGCTGAAATTCAGTGTAGGCAGAAGCTCCCTTACAGACAGAGAGATGAAGCGCTTAACAAATGGGATAATAATAGTCCTCAGTGCCCAGTGTATTTTTATTTATCCAAGAAACTGAAATGCTTCCCAAAGGTTGTCCTATTCCTCAGTGTTTAAATCAGAGCAGAGAGAGTTTAAATGCTTTTCCACCATCTGCCAGCAAATCTAATGTAGGTGAGAGTCCTGACATTATATGCACAAACTCTCCAGTAGGCACCTGGCAATTTCTGTGCCCCCCTAACCTACATCAGAGGAGTTATGGGGGTATTTAAGTGTTGATTATAAATGTCAAGATGTTTGTAGGCATGGATTTGCAATGGTCTAAGTGGCATAGAATATTTGTAGAAGTCATGTCCTGAGCAGCAAAAGTGAAAATGAAAATGTGTTTTCCTGAGAATTAGGAGAGATGGGGAGGGTGTCGGGGAAGGGTGAGGCTTGTCATCAGACCAGATCTTTGAGACCTAAAATTTTATCAGCTCTGAATTCACACCCAAAGGGGAGCCGAGAACTGAACAGGAAGGATTCAAGTACTTATACACTCTAGGGCTCTGAAAACTACTGAAAAAAATCGGAAGACAAATATCATTGATTCAGAGGGCTGGAAAAACACTGGGGATTGTCTCCCTTAAACCACTGCCCCCTTTTCCTTTTACAAATGAAGAAATGGAAATCTCATAAGCCATAGTGATAAAGCCACTTACCTAAAATCATCCTATGGGTTAGCACGGAACCAGGAAAGAACCAATCCAGTTCTCTCTTTCTGCTTCTTGGACATTTATAGGAGTTAAGGAGACTAGATTGTTTTTAAACCAACTCTTCCTTGGAAATATAGAGAGGAGGTATCAAAGCTCTCATTTCTTCGAATATTCTTTCAGATCTACTCTCTATCTCTTCTCCTTCTGGAATTCCAATGACAAGAATATTGGATTTTTCATCATTGTCCCACAGGTTTCCAAAGGTTCTACTCATTTTTTTTCCTGTCTCTTTTCTCTGTTGTTCTGATTGGATATGCTCTTTTATCTGTCCTCAGTTCACTGGTTCTATCCTTTGTCATCTCCACCCTATTATTCAGTTCATTCAATGAGTTTTTAAAAATTTATGTTATCATATTTTTCACTTCTATAATTTCCATTACATTCTTCTTTATAACTCCTATTTATTAAAATTGAATTTTGCTATTTTTAGCTTGCTTCAGAGAATTTATAATTAACTGTTTAAGTGTTTTTATGATGGCTGCTTTAAAATTCTGGCCACATAATTCCAACATCTGATTTGTCTCAGCCTTGGCATCAGTCGATTGTCTTTTCTCCTCCAAGTTGTGATTTTCCTAGTTCTTGGTATGATGAGTTTTTACCTACCGTAGTCTGGACATTTTGCCTATAACCTCAGGACACTCTGGGTCCTATTTAAATCTTTTATTTAACAGTCACACCATTTAAGGTTTAAGCATGCAACTCCTGGCCTACTTTTATGGGCTGTGTCTCCAATGAGAGTTTCATAGTCAGAGTTTTTGCCATGTCATTTTGTCCTGTTTAGTGTATCTGGTGCCCCTGGGGCTCCATTGTTCCCTGCTGGTGCTGCCTGAGGGGACAGTAGGGACTTCTCCAGGCTGTGCCCCTTAGGTGTCTCTCAGTTGAAAAAGGGAGTCTCAGGACCACGGACAAAGGGGCTTCCTGGGCTCGACCACTTGTGTTGGTGGGAAAGGGGGATCCCCTTGCTAATGACTGGCTGCTGCTTCTTAGCTGGGCTCCCTAATGAGAAGTGGTGCCCAACTCTTCTGGTGCATGCAGGGGACTCCCGTTTGATCCTAGAAGAGGAACGAGCCTGCCTGGACTGCCTTCTGTTGCTCAGTCAGGGGTCAATAACTCTCATGCTTGATTGCTTTCTTCTGTTGGGATGCACTGGTAGGGTGTCCTAAGACAGTTGTTGTGTTGTTCCTACAGTCACGGGGCTCCAAACAAGTTTGTCTTCCTCTAACCGCCTTTCAGAACTCTCCTTTGGTTGCCACTGGCTTTATTTCTAGGGGTTATTGTATTTAATGGGGAAGAGCATGGAAAAACAGGTCTATGCCAACATGTCTGGATCAGAATCTGCTAGTTTCATTTTTATTACCATTTTATTCTTACTTACGGTGTGTGTGTGTGTGTGTGTGTGTGTGTGTGTGTGTGTGTGTGCATGTGCGCATGTGTGCATGTGAAAATTAGCAACAAAAAGAAGAGAAGCTGGGTGGAGTTGTGGTGACCTAAAGAACTGTATTATCCCTTTGGCCTTAGTCTGTCAGATCCTCAGGTAAACTCCACTACATTTGCTACAGTAAACCTAGAAAGCATAACTGAGTCACTGTTTTTGGGGATTGGGGTGTGGGGGAAGGGGTGACAACCCTGCAATGAAACAGTCACTTTGTGAGAATGTGATATGATTTCAGAGACTTTTGAATCCAGACATCAAAGAAGCTCAGAAATGAGACCATAGTGTTTCCTTATAACCAGAACTCTAGCTTTCTCATATGAAGACTTCTGATAATTTTACGAAAGGGCTTGCAGTCACTTCTTTGTCCTGTATCATCCAAGGTTTCAAAAAAAAAAGTGTTTCAAGTGGGAAGTCAGATCTAGAGAGGTTTCACCCTAAAATTTAATATCTTTTTGGAATAATCTTCCATTTACAGAAAAGTTGAAAGTACAGTACAAAGAGCTCCCCTTTTCTCGAAATGATTTGAGGGAAAATTGCTATCACCTGCAAATGCTGCAGTATGTATTCCCTACACAAGAATATTTTCCTATATAACTAAAATATAATTATAAAAATTAGGAATTTATCACTGATACATTGCAACCATCATATTCTCAGCCCTTTTTCATGTTTTGCCATTTGTCCCAATAATATCTTTTCTGGCAAAAGGATTCAGTGCAGAATACTGCATCGCATTTGGTTGTCAGGTCTCTTTTGCCTTCAGTTGGGAGCAGTTCCTAAGTCTTCCCTTAACTTTGGAGACCTTGACTCTTTTGAAAAGGCCAGGCAGGGGCAGCTTCATGTGTGTGTGACCTGTGTAGTCACACAGGACCCCACGCTTAGAAAGACCCTGTACTTTGTTTAGTGTTCTAATGTTACTTCTTAAAAGTGTTGATAAGTTTTGAACAAGTGTCCCTGCCTTTTCAGTGTGCACTGGGTTCCACAAATCACGTAGCTGGTCCTGAGTCTAGTTGTTTTACTGAATGTCCCTCAGCTTGTCTGATACTTTCTTAGGATTAGATTCAGGTTATACACCTTTGGTAGAATATCATAGACATGATACAGCATTCTTACTGCCTCCTTTCAGGTGGCACAACATTTTAATTTGTCACATTACTGACGATATTAACTTTGATGACTTAAGTTGGTGTCTGCCAGGATTCTTCAATTTGTAATTAATATGTATTTTGTGGGGGATATTTTGAGACTATGTAAATATACCATTCTTCATTACACTCTCAATTTATTTGTTGCTTTTTTTATATCAGTGTGGACTTGTAGATTCCAGTTTTATTCAATGATTATAATCAATTATTATTATTATTTTAATAGTCAAACTGTCTCAGATTTGACCAGTGGTGCCCCTGCAAAATGACTCTATGTCCTTTTGAGAAATCTGCATCATTTTGGGGGTGTTGCCTTATTTTCAGGTATAAGAAGATATTCCAGGCTCAGCTTGTATCTTCCCATCCATCTTTCCAAAAAGTCCTGATTTCTATAGGTGGAGAATGGTATTGAAAATCATGATCTGGATGCTAAGTATGCTTCTTGGTATTGAGTGTTACTGTCAGTAGACAGAGCTAGGGACAAACACACCCACCCACACCATATCTATACATATATGCATGCATACATACATACACATACACACATTTATCTATCATCTCTCTATCTATATCTATCTATCTATCTATCTATCTATCTATCTATCTATCTATCTATCATCTATCCATCCATCCATCCATTTTGAAAACCATGAGTTCACACTGATATCTACAACTCAAATCCTACACCACAAAATACTTTCCAGTTTTCTCTCTTTCCATACTTGTAACTCCCTTCTCTGACAAAGAGAAACTTTGCTCTCATTATCTTTAATATATTCACTTATTTGATCTATTCCCTAATCTCCTGTTGCCGCTGCCTGCTACACACCCCTCTCCCCCTTCACTAGGATGCCATCAGTTTGTCCCCTGTATGGGTGCTTCCTCTCTTTACTGGGGTCCCAAATCCTGGACCACTGTTGCTGCATCCCCCATGTGGATCCCCTCCTTTCCTCACTTTGGTTTCAACACCCATACCAGGGTCTACCTTATTCTGCTTCCAACATGATGCCTACCTGTTGAATTCTACCTAATAGCATTTTTTTTGGATCTCGAGGTCTTTACTCTCAGTGAAAAAAGGGAACTCTCAAAGGTTACATACTATAAAATTCTATCTATATAACATTTTTGAAATGAGATAATTATATAGATGGAAAACGTATTACTGGTTGCCATGGTTTAGGGATGATGCATAAAGAGGGTGGATGTGCCTATAGATAGGTAGCATAAGATAGAACTTTGTGAGGATAGAACAGTTCTGAATCTTGATTTTGGTGGTGGTTACAGAAATCTACATGTGTGATAAAATGACATAGAACTATATACACAAACATTGTACTAATGTCCTTTTCCTTTTTTATATATATATATATCTATTGGAGTATAATTGCTTTACAATGTTGTTTTAGTTTCTGCTATTTGACTGAATTGTTTTGGAAGGAAAAGAAGGGGAAGGAAAAGAAAAAGAGGAGGAGACTTAAGTTCAATCTTAATGAAAATCCCAATTATTTTCAAGTTCTGTTTCACTTCAAAATGTAACTAGGAGCCAAATATAAAAGAAATTTGTTATTTAAATTTTGAAAATTCCATTTTAATGCAGGAAAAGTTAATCCTCTTTCCAGCATCTTAGGTCTTTAAGAGAATTAAGGTTTGTTTCTCCTTATTTTCTACTTCTTATAGGAAATTTGGACAAAGACATTTCAGGTTGGTTTCTTCTGAGTTCTACTACTCGACAAGTTACAAAGTAAAAAAGTTCTGTCATAAAATCAAGGTCCAATGACAAATCAAGAAATTTTCAAAGAACGAAAACATAAGTAAATGCATATTTAGTCTGTATGTAAGAATAAATGGCTAGTCCAAGTTTCTGATATCTATTCAGGAGTATTGAGTTTGTTGATCACACCCTACCAAGCTTAATACTACTCTTAGTAGGATATAAAAAAGTCTCATTATTTTCCTCTCCATTAGAAAATACTGTCTGGCTTCTCTGCCTGACTTCTATAAACTGCCTAATCCCAAGAAGGGTATTATAATTTAACTGACTCTCTAACTTACCTTAAGAAGTCATCAGGATTAATCTCATCATGATGTATGTGCCCATCCATAATTACCAGGCCAACAATAATACTCTCAATATAAGGGAAACTGAAATACATATAATTTATATATATTTATATATATTATATATTTATGACTTATAAATACATATCTTATATGTATAAATTTAAAATTTACAGATATTTATAGACATTTCAATTTCTCCTATATTGAGCGTGTTCATTTAAAAGAAGAGTATATCCAGTCTCCAGAAGGTTGATTGTGATTCCATCTGTGTAACTGCTAAATTTGAGGCTACAGAGTAATACTGACTTCATATGAATAAGAATTAGTACAGACTTCTCTGATTCCACTGGGCAACATCTGCCCGCATATACACATGTAAACACATGGCTCACATGCTACTCTACTTGTTAGAAAGGCAGCATGGTGGCATGCAGGAGAAGCTGGAGGTGACAAAGGAGTGAGTACCCGGAGGAGTATTGATTTTTTCAATGCTGGCCTTGGTTGTCTCTGATGAATTCCAGGTTGCTCTACAAAATAAAAGAATAGCTTTAGAGCAGCTATAACTGAATACAAAATAGAGTTGAAGGTGAATCATTTATATGTTTGTTCAAAAGACTCTCCCTTTCTGAAGTGAGCCTGTGTGGATTTGTATGGCACAGGTGAGAACTACACACCCGTTTGTTTTATGGCTAGCCACTCACCACTCCTCCAGTACCCTTCACATATTGGATTTCTCTTGAGGACCCAGCCCAGAAGCACTGTTATTCCTTGAGGAAAGACACAAAGGAATGCAAATGCAAAGTTTCATGGTATTAATAATACCATCTGACTGCTTGCAAGGAAGCAGCTGTCATGCAGGTCAAAATATTACACAATATGTTCAGAATTAAAGTTTGGAATTAATTTTAATAAATGAATTAATGTTTTAAAAACTATTCAAAGGGTCTAGAATGAGAATATATAAAAGCACTTATTATTGCAAGATGCATAATTAGGTAATAATGCATATCCTGAAATGTCTTAGTTATAACAGTACTCTATAAACTTTGTGTTGTTACCCCAAAAGACCCATTAAAATGAATAAAGGTTTGTCTTTTTTGACTCTGTTGGTACTATTGAATTCAAAGTAAAATTAAAGTGTATTGGAATGGGGGGAAGAGAAACAGGGACCCGAGAAACCCTGAAATGCAACAGTCTGTCCAAAGGGGTAGAAGTACCTAGAAGAGTGCTGGCTCTTGATAAATATTTGATGAATAAATGGATGGAATATGAAAAAAATTAAAGCAGTACATTCTACTGTGGTGAATCTAAACCACAGATGGAAAACAATCAATTTAAGGGGCATATTTTCCCTTACTTAAATCATGCTTAATCTTATCTAACATGGAATCACTTAAGTAAGTATCATTTTAATAGTTTATATTTGGGTTTGTTTAAATTTAATGAAATTCATTTCATTAACACAGAAACTCACATTGATCCTGTATCTTTCCAGTATAAAATTATCATATTTTAAATAACGATTTGTGTAAAAGATACTAACCATAATGCAATGTGATTGTTGCTGGTGGGGATGTGGCTGTGTGGGATATAGACATGAGTTAGCTTAGCTCCTTCCTTCAATGATCTCACACTCTGGTTTCAGAAACAAACAAAAAATTTGTTACTATAATGTAGAGTTGAACAAACATTTTGGAGAGGTAAAAGCCACGTGCTATAGGGAGAATAAAGAGAAAGGGATCAAGTCCAGTTTCATGGATCAGGATGTATGTCAAGGTGATGGTGCTAAAGGATGCATAGGATTTTGATGGATAAAGAGAGCAATGAGAAACAGAGAATTTTCATCTGGAACAGACATAATCATTTAGAGATGAAAAACCAAAGGACCTGTTAAGGAAACCCAGAGAATATTCTTCCAGTTTGGATGGGACACAAGATACATACAAAGAAGTAAGTTCAAAACGTAGCTTGAAGTCACACTGTGGAAACCTTAACAGTCAAATTAGAATTCAACTTGATACAGTAGGCAAAAAATAAGGACATTCATTTGTTATGGACACTTAGGTTGACTACATATCTTGGCTATTGTAAGAATGCTGCAGTGAACATTGGATGCATGTAACTTTTTGAATTAATGTTTTCATTTTCTTCAGGTATATACCCAGGAGTGGAATTGCTGGATTATGTGGTAGTTCTATTTTTTATTCTTTGAGAAACCTCCATACTGTTTTCCACAGTGGCTGCACCAATTTACATTCCCACCAACATTGTACATGAGTTCCCTTTTCTCCACATCCTTGCCAACATTTGTTATTTGTGCTCTTTTTGATGACAGAAGATGTGGCATATATACACAATGGAATACTACTCAGCCATAAAAAAGTATGAAATATTGCCATTTGCAGCACCATGGATGGACCTAGATAATATCATACTAAGAGAAGTAAGTCAGACAGAGAAAGATGAATACTATATGACATCACTTATATGTGGAATCTAAAAAATAATACAAACGAATCTATATACAAAATAGAAACAGACCAACAGACATAGAAAACAAACTTATAGTTACAAAGGAGAAAGGGGGGGAGGGATAAATTAGGAGTATGGGATTAATAGATACAAACTACTATACATAAAATAGATAAGCAACAGGGATTTACTGTATAACAAAGGAAACAATATTGTAATAACCTATAATGGAAAATAATCTGAAATATATATATATAACTGAATCACTTTTCTGTTCACCTAAAACTAACACAATATTGTAAATCAACTATACTTCAATTAAAAAAAAAATCATCCCCAAGATTGAATGTCAAGGAAAAAAATCTACTCCAGAGTGCAAAGTAGAGGAAACAGATCTTAGAATAAAGGGAAAAATAATCTGTGGAAAAGACATAATTTGGAATATCTGAGTTTAAAATTTGGCCTTGTCTTTCTTTGATTTGTTTTATCATTGGAGGAATTTCTTTAACTTCTTTAGGCATCAGGTTGATTATTTTTAAAGTAATAATTACTCACCTTCTTATAATGCTTATTATTCTTCAATGCCAAGACTTTTATTTTACAGTCAATTAAAAATGTTCATAAAGAAAATACTGGAAGACTTTTCAAAACAATTGCTAAAAATATGCTCCACGGTATTGTCCAAACTTCTTGTGTGGGAAGCCATGGATGAAATCATTCTCAGCATATAGTGCTAGCTTGCCTCTCTCTCCTCTGATGACTGGCTAGAACTCCTTCCACATTCAAGCAGAACCCAGTATACTCCCCATTGTTGAAATTTTCTCTGGACTCATTTATAGTGCTTTTACTAGCATTCTAAAGTTGTACCATTATTAAACTTAAATTATGCCCCTCTACTTAAAAATAAAATGACATAGCATGGCTGAATGGATTTAAAAAACCAAGATTCATATCTATGCTGACTACAAGAAACTCACTTCAGATTCAAAGACATACACAGACTAAAAGTGAGGGGTTGCAAAAAGATATTCAATGAAAATGGAAACAAACAAATAAAAAGCTGGGGTAGCTTTCCTTAAATCAGAAAAAAAGACATTAAAACAAAGACTGCAACAAGAGACAAAGAAGGACATTACATAATGATAATGGGTTCAATCCAACAAGAAGATATAACATTTGTAAATATATATGCACCCAATACAGGAGCACTTAAATATATACAGCAACTATTAGCAAACATACAGGGAGAACTTGACAGTAACACAATAATAGTAGGAAACCTTAACACCCCACTTCAATGGACACATTATTCAGAGAGAAAATCAATAACAAAACACTGGCCTTAAATGACACATTAGATCAGATGAACTTAGTAGATATACACAGAATATTCCACCCTAAAACAGCAGAGTGCACATTCATTTCAAGTGCACATGGAATATTCTCTAGGATAGATCACATGTTAGGCCAAAAAACAAGTCTCAATTACTATAAGAAGACTGAAATCATATCAAGCAACTTTTCTGACCACAAATGTATGAAACTAGAAATCAGTTATAATAAGAAAACTTGAAAAAACACAATCATGTAGAGATTAAATGGCATGCTACTAAACAACCAATGGATCAATGAAGAAATTTAAAAGAAACCTTTAGACAAAGAAAAATGGAAACACAGCTTTCCAAAATCTATGGGAAAAGCAGTTCTAAGAGGGAAGTTTATAAGATACAGGCTTACCTCAAGGAACAAGAAAAATCTCAAACAATCTAACCTTATACCTAAAGGAACTAGAAAAAGAAAAAATAAACAACACACAAAGTTAGTGGAAAGAAGGGAATAATAAAGATTACAGCAGAGATAAATGAAATAGAGACCAAAGAAAACAGTACAAAAGATTAATGAAACTAAGAGCTGGGTTCTTTGAAAAGATAATAAAATTGATAAACCTTCAACCAGACTCTTCAGAAAAAAAAAGAGACCTCCCCCAAAATCAGAAATAAAAAGGAGAATTTACAACTAACACCACAGAAATAAAAAGGACCATAAAAATTACTATGAACAATTATATACTGCTTGGACAACCTAGAAGAAATGGACAAATACCTACAAATGTAAAATCTCCCAAGACTGAATCAGGAAGAAATTGAAAATATGAGCAGATCAATTACTAGTAATGAAATTGAATCAGTAAGAAAAAACTTCCAACAAACAAAAGTCCAGGACCAGATGGTTTCACACGTGAATTCTATCACATATTTAAGAAAGAGATAACACCTATCCTTCTCAAACTACTTCAAAAATTGAAGAGGAAGGTATTGCTTCCAAACTCATTCTACAAGCCCAGCAATACCTTAATATAACATACTCCACAATCAAGTGGGGTTTATTTCAGGGATGCAAGGATGGTTCAATCAATAAATGTGATATAAGATACTAACAAAAGAAAGGATAAAAATCGCACAAAAATCTCAATATATGCAGACAAAGCTTTTGAAAAATTCAACACTCATTTATGATAAATACTCTCAACAAAGTGAGTATAGAGGGAACATATCTAAACATAATAAAGGTCATATATGATAGGCCTATAGCTAACATCATACTCAACAGTGAAAAAGTGAAAACATTTCCTCTAAGATCAGGAAGAAGACAAGGATGACCACTCTTGCCACTTTTATTCAGCACAGTATTGGAAATCCTAGCCAATCAGACAATAAAAAGAAATAAAAGGAATCCAAATTGGAAAGGAAGCAGTAAAATTCTCACTGTTTGCAGATGACAAGATACTATATATAGAAAATCCTATAGACAACACAAAAAATTGTTAGAAAAGTAGCTATAATATAATAAAGAACAATAATAATAATAAATACATTCAGTAAATTTGCAGGATACAAAATTGATATACAAAAATCTGTTTTATTTCTATACACTAATAATGAACTATCAGAAAGAGAAATTAAAAAGAAAACAATTCTATTTACAACTGTACCAAAAAGAATAAAATTTCTAGAAATATATTTAACTAAGGAGATGAAGAACCTGTACTCTAAAAACTATAACATATTGATGAAAGAAATTGAAGATGACACAAATAATGGAAAGATATACCATGCTCATGAATTGGAAGACTTAATATTTTTAAAATGTCCATACTGCAGAAGGGGATCTACAGATTCAATGCAATCCCAATCAAAATATCAATGGCATTTTTCACAGAACTAGAAAAAATAATCCTAAAATTTGTATGAAACCAAAAAAGCCCCCAAAGAGCCAAAGCCAATTTCATGTTGAATATAATACAGACAAATTATATTCATTAATTTAAAAAAATATTCATTTAACTCAGAGGAAAAATAGAAGATGACTTTGGTATGCACTTTTGGAGGATAAGTCTTATTTCAATACTTCAAATAAGAAAAGATGAGGTCTGGGCAAGATGGTGGAAGAGTAAGACGCGGAGATCACTTTCCTTCCCACAGATACATTAGAAATACATCTACACGTGGAACTGCTCCTACAGAACACCCACTGAACACTGGCAGAAGACGTCAGACCTCCCAAAAGGCAAGAAACTACCCAGGTACTTGGGTAGGGCAAAAGAAAAAAGAAATAACAGAGACAAAAGAACAGGGACGAGACCTGCACCAGTGGGAGGGAGCTGTGAAGGAGGAAAGGTTTCCACACACTAGGAAGCCCCTTCGCGGGTGGCGGAGGGGGGAAGCTTCGGAGCCACGGAGGAGAGCGCAGCCACAGGGGTGCGGAGGGCAAAGCGGAGAGATTCCCGCACAGAGGCTTGGCGCCGAGCAGCACTCACCAGCCCGGGAGGCTTGTCTGCTCACCCGCCGGGGCGGGCGGGGGCTGGGAGCTGAGGCTTGGGCTTCAGTCGGATCGCAGGGAGAGGACTGGGGTTGGCTGTGTGAACACAGCCTGAAGGGGTTAGCGCACCACAGCTAGCCGGGAGGGAGCCCGAGAAAAAGTCTGCAGCTGCCGAAGAGGCAAGAGACTTTTTCTTGCCTCTTTGTTTCGCGGTGCACAAGGAGAGGGGATTCAGAGCGCCGCCTAAACGAGCTCCAGAGACGGGCGCGAGCTGCGGCTATCAGCGCAGACCCCAGAGATGGGCATGAGATGCTAAGGCTAGTGCTGCCACCACCAAGAAGCCTGTGTGTGAGCACAGGTCACTATCCACACTGCCCTTCCCAGGAACCTGTGCAGCCCGCCACGGCCAGGCTCCCGTGATCCGGGGACAACTTCCCCAGGAAAACGCACAGTGCGCCTCAGGCTGCTGCAACATCACGTCGGCCTCTGCCAGCGCAGGTTCGCCCCGCATCCGTACCCTTCCCTCCCCCCCGCCTGAGTGAGCCAGAGCCCCCGAAGCAGCTGCTCCTTTAACCCTGTCCTGTCTGAGAGAAGAACAGACGCCCTCAGGAGACCTACACGCAGAGGCAGGTACAAATCCAAAGCTGAACCCCAGGAGCTGTACGAACAAAGAAGAGAAAGGGAAATTTCTCCCAGCAGCCTCAAAAGCAGCGGATTAAATCTCCACAAACAACTTGATGTACTTGCATCTGTTGAATACCTGAATAGACAACGAATCATCCCAATTCAGGAGGTGGACTTTGGGAGCAGGATATATCAATTTTTCCCTTTTTCCTTTTTTTGTGAGTGTATATGTATATGCTTCTGGGTGAGATTTTGTCTGTATAGCTTTGCTTTCACCATTTGTCCTAGGGTTCGGTCCGTCCGTTTTTTTTGTTTTGTTTTGTTTTTTTTTTACTTAAAAATTATTTTTTCTTAATAAATGTTTTCTTAATAATTTTTTGCTTATTTTCTATTTTTAAAAATTAAAAACATTTTTTCTTAATAACTTTTTTCATATTTTTTATTTTAAAAAATTAAAAAATTTTTTCTTAAAATTTTTTCTTATTTTTTATTATAAAAAATTAATAAATTTACTTTAAAAAATTAAAAAAAATTTTTTTCTTAATACATTTTTTAATAATTTTTTTCTTATTTTTTATTATAATAGCTTTATTTTATTTTATTTCATCCTCTTTCTTTCTTTCTTTCTTTCTATTTTTTCTCTCTTTTATTCTGAGCCGTGTGGATGAAAGGCTCTTGGCACTCCAGCCAGGCATCAGGGCTGTGCCTCTGAGGTGGGAGAGCCAACTTCAGGACACGAGTCCACAAGAGACCTCCCAGCTCCACGTAATACCAAATGGCGAAAACCTCTCAGAGATCTCCATCTCAACATCAAGACCCAGCTTCACTCAACAATCAGCAAGCTACAGTGCTGGACACCCTATGCCAAACAACTAGCAAGACAGGAACACAGCCCCATCCATTAGCAAAGAGGCTGCCTAAAATCATAATAAGGCCACAGACACCCCAAAACACACCACCAGACGTGGACATGCCCACCAGAAAGACAAGATCCAGCCTCATCCACCAGAACACAGGCACTAGTCCCCTCCACCAGGAAGCCTACACAACCCACTGAACCAACCTTAGCCACTGGGGACAGATACCAAAACAACAGGAAAAACGAACATGCAGCCTGTGAAAAGGAGACCCCAAACACAGTAAAATAGGCAAAACGAGAAGACAGAAAAACACACAGCAGATCAAGGAGCAGGGTCAAAACACACCAGACCTAACAAATGAAGAGGAAATAGGCAGTCTACCTGAAAAAGAATTCAGAATAATGATAGTAAGGATGATCCAAAATCTTGGAAATAGAATAGACAAAATGCAAGAAACATTTAACAAGGACGTAGAAGAACTAAAGAGGAACCAAGCAACAATGAAAAGCACAATAAATGAAATTAAAAATATTCTAGATGGGATCAATAGCAAAATAACTGAGGCAGAAGAACGGATAAGTGACCTGGAAGATAAAATAGTGGAAATAACTACTGCAGAGCAGAATAAAGAAAAAAGAATGAAAAGAACTGAGGACAGTCTCAGAGACCTCTGGGACAACATTAAACGCACCAACATTCGAATTATAGGGGTCCCAGAAGAAGAAGAGAAAAAGAAAGGGACTGAGAAAATATTTGAAGAGATTATAGTTGAAAACTTCCCTACTATGGGAAAGGAAATAGTTAATCAAGCCCTGGAAGCACAGAGAGTCCCATACAGGATAAATCCAAGGAGAAACATGCCAAGACACATATTAATCAAACTATCAAAAATTAAATATAAAGAAAACATATTAAAAGCAGCAAGGGAAAAACAACAAATAACACACAAGGGAATCCCCATAAGGTTAACAGCTGATCTTTCAGCAGAAACTCTGCAAGCCAGAAGGGAGTGGCAGGATATACTTAAAGTGATGAAGGAGAAAAACCTACAACCAAGATTACTCTACCCAGCAAGGATCTCATTCAGATTTGATGGAGAAATTAAAACCTTTACAGACAAGCAAAAGCTGAGAGAGTTCAGCACCACCAAACCAGCTTTACAACAAATGCTAAAGGAACTTCTCTAGGCAAGAAACACAAGAGAAGGGAAACACCTACAATAACAAACCCAAAACTTTTAAGAAAATGGGAATAGGAACATACATATCGATAATTACCTTAAATGTAAATGGATTAAATGCTCCCACCAAAAGACACAGACTGGCTGAATGGATACAAAAACAAGACCCATATATATGCTGTCTACAAGAAACCCACTTCAGACCTAGGGACACATACAGACTGAAAGTGAGGGGATGGAAAAAGATATTCCATGGAAATGGAAATCAAAAGAAAGCTGGAGTAGCAATTCTCATATCAGGCAAAATAGACTTTAAAATAAAGACTATTACAAGAGACAAAGAAGGACACTATATAATCGATCCAAGAGGAAGGTATAACAATTGTAAATATGTATGCACCCAACATAGGAGCACCTCAATACATAAGGCAAATACTAATAGCCATAAAAGGGGAAATCGACAGTAACACAATCATAGTAGGTGACTTTAACACCCCACTTTCACCAATGGAGAGATCATCCAAAATGAAAATAAATAAGGAAACACAAGCTTTAAATGATACATTAAACAAGCTGGACTTAATTGATATTTATAGGACACTCCACCCCAAAACAACAGAATACACATTTTTCTCAAGTGCTCATGGAACATTCTCCAGGATAGATCATATCTTGGGTCACAAATCAAGCCTTGGTAAATTTAAGAAAATTGAAATCGTATCAAGTATCTTTTCCGACCACAACGCTATGAGACTAGATATCAATTACAGGAAACGATCTGTAAAAAATACAAACACATGGAGGCTACACAATACACTACTTAATAACGAAGTGATCACTAAAGAAATCAAAGGGGAAATCAAAAAATACCTAGAAACAAATGACAATGGAGACACGACGACCCAAAACCTATGGGATGCAGCAAAAGCAGTTCTAAGAGGGAAGTTTATAGCAATACAAGCCTACATCAAGAAACAGGAAACATCTCGAATAAACAACCTAACCTTGCACCTAAAGCAATTAGAGAAAGAAGAACAAAAAACCCCCAAAGCTAGCAGAAGGAAAGAAATCATAAAGATCAGATCAGAAATAAATGAAAAAGAAATGAAGGAGACAATAGCAAAGATCAATAAAACTGAAAGCTGGTTCTTTGAGAAGATAAACAAAATTGATAAACCATTAGCCAGACTAATCAAGAGAAAAAGGGAGAAGACTCAAATCAATAGAATTAGAAATGAAAAAGGAGAAGTAACCACTGACACTGCAGAAATACAAACAATCATGAGAGATTACTACAAGCAACTCTATGCCAATAAAATGGACAACCTGGAAGAAATGGACAAATTCTTAGAAATGCACAACCTGCCGAGACTGAACCAGGAAGAAATAGAAAATATGAACAGACCAATCACAAGCAGTGAAATTGAGACTGTGATTAAAAATCTTCCAACAAACAAAAGCCCAGGACCGGATGGCTTCACAGGCGAATTCTATCAAACATTTAGAGAAGAGCTAACACCTATCCTTCTCAAACTCTTCCAAAATATTGCAGAGGGAGGAACACTCTCCAACTCATTCTATGAGGCCACCATCACCCTGATACCAAAACCAGACAAAGATGTCACAATGAAAGAAAACTACAGGCCAATATCACTGATGAACACAGATGCAAAAATCCTCAACAAAATACTAGCAAACAGAATCCAACAGCACATTAAAAGGATCATACACCATGATCAAGTGGGGTTTATCCCAGTAATGCAAGGATTCTTCAATATACGCAAATCAATCAACGTGATACATCATATTAACAAATTGAAGGAGAAAAACCATATGACCATCTCAATAGATGCAGAGAAAGCTTTTGACAAAATTCAATACCCATTTATCATCAAAGCCCTGCAGAAAGTAGGCATAGAGGGAACTTTCCTCAACATAATAAAGGCCATATATGACAAACCCACAGCCAACACTGTCCTCAATGGTGAAAAACTGAAACCATTTCCACTAAGATCAGGAACAAGACAAGGTTGCCCACTCTCACCACTATTATTCAACATAGTTTTGGAAGTGTTAGCCACAGCAATCAGAGACGAAAAAGAAATAAAAGGAATCTAAATCCAAAAAGAAGACGTAAAGCTGTCACTGTTGGCAGATGACAGGATACTATACATAGAGAATCCTAAAGATGCTACTAGAAAACTGCTAGAGCTAATCAATGAATTTGATAAAGTAGCAGGATACAAAATTAATGCACAGAAATCTCTTGCACTCCTACACACTAATGATGAAAAATCTGAAAGTGAAATTAAGAAAACACTCCCATTTACCATTGCAACAAAAAGAATAAAGTATCTAGGAATAAACCTACCTAAGGAGACAAAAGACCTGTATGCAGAAAATTATAAGACACTGATGAAAGAAATTAAAGATGATACAAATAGATGGAGAGATATACCATGTTCTTGGATTGGAAGAATCAACATTTTGAAAATGACTCTACTACCCAAAGCAATCTACAGATTCAATGCAATCCCTATCAAACTACCACTGGCATTTTTCACAGAACTAGAACAAAAAATTTCACAATTTGTATGGAAACACAAAAGACCCCGAATAGCCAGAGCAATCTTGAGAAAGAAAAACTGAGCTGGAGGAATCAGGCTCCCTGACTTCAGACTATACTACAAAGTTACTGGAATCAAGACAGTATGGTACTGGCACAAAAACAGTAATATAGATCAATGGAACAGAATAGAAAGCCCAGAGACAAACCCACACACATATGGTCACCTTATCTTTGATAAAGGAGGCAAGCATATACAGTGGAGAAAAGACAGCCTCTTCAATAAGTGGTGCTGGGAAAATTGGACAGGTACATGTAAAAGTATGAAATTAGAACACTCCCTGACACCATACACAAAAATAAACTCAAAATGGATTAAAGACCTAAGTGTAAGGCCAGACACTATCAAACTCTTAGAGGAAATCATAGGCAGAACACTCTATGACATAAATCATAGCAAGATCCTTTTTGACCCACCTCCTAGAGAAATGGAAATAAAAACAAAAATAAACAAATGGGACCTAATGAAACTTAAAAGCCTTTGCACAGCAAAGGAAACCATAAACAAGACCAAAAGACAACCCTCAGAATGGGAGAAAATATTTGCAAATGAAGCAACGGACAAAGGATTAATCTCCAAGATTTACAAGCAGCTCATGCAGCTCAATAACAAAAAAATAAAACCCAATCCAAAAATGGGCAGAAGACCTAAATAGACATTTCTCCAAAGAAGATATACAGATTGCCAACAGACACATGAAAGAATGCTCAACATCATTAATCATTAGAGAAATGCAAATCAAAACTACAATGAGATATCATCTCACACCGGTCAGAGTGGCCATCATCAAAAAATCTAGAAACAATAAGTGCTGGAGAGGGTGTGGAGAAAAGGGAACACTCTTGCACTGTTGGTGGGAATGTAAATTGATACACCCACTATGGAGAACAGTATGGAGGTTCCTTAAAAAACTAAAAATAGAACTACCATACGACCCAGGAATCCCACTACTGAGCATATACCCTGAGAAAACCATAATTCAAAAAGAGTCATGTACCAAAATGTTCATTGCAGCTCTATTTACAATAGCCAGGACATGGAAGCAACCTAAGTGTCCATCATTGGATGAATGGATAAAGAAGATGTGGCACATATATACAATGGAATATTACTCAGCCATAAAGAGAAATGAAATGGAGTTATTTGTAGTGAGGTGGATGGAGTTAGAGTCTGTCATACAGAGTGAAGTAAGTCAGAAAGAGAAAAACAAATACAGTATGCTAACACATATATATGGAATCTAAGGAAAAAAAAAAAAAGTCATGAAGAACCTAGTAGCAAGACGGGAATAAAGACACAGACCTACTAGAGAATGGACTTGAGGATATGGGGAGGGGGAGGAGTAAGATGTGACAGGGTGAGAGAGTGTCATGGACATATATACATTACCAAATATAAAATAGCTAGCTAGTGGGAAGCAGCCGCATAGCACAGGGAGATCAGCTCGGTGCTTTGTGACCACCTAGAGGGGTGGGATAGGGAGGGTGGGAGGGAGGGAGACACAAGAGGGATGAGATATGGGAACATATGTATATGTATAACTGATTCTTTTGTTATAAAGCAGAAACTAACACACCATTGTAAAGCAATTATACTCCAATAAAGATGTTTAAAAAAAAAAAAAAGGAAAAGAGTGTTAGGCTCTGAGTGAGCAATAGTAAAATTTGACATAAATTTCATCTAAACCAAGAAGGGATGCTTTACAAAGGATTCTTAGTGGCTGATAGTTCTAATATCTTGGTGAGATAATAACGTTTTTTTGTTACTTGACTTGTATGCATGCCTTAGGCTGTAAGGAATATAAAACAATCTCTAAGTTATGACTTTAAGCAGATTTCTCTAAATGTTGTTTATGGTGCAATTTCCTAGTAGTTTTCTCAAAGTAAGGTCCATGGGTTGATGAATGAGCATCTCTAGGAGGAGTGGATTTCTGCTTCCAGTAGCAAAATACCTTTGCTCCCATGGTAACACGAGGCAAATACAGATAATATAAGGATCATGCTTTTTTAAAAAAAAAATCAGGTTACAAAGTAGAGAAGGATGCCTTGATGAACTGAATTCTTGAGAGGGGTTCCTTGCAGATGAGCAGAAAGTTTCATACCTGAGGGAAAGTGTCTGGTTTAGATATGTCCAAGTGGAGCAATTGATCTGATTTACATGAGATTTTTCAGGGATGAGGAGAAACCAGCTGAGTATTTAAATGAGAGTATTGTGCAATAAATTGAAATCTATACATATTCAGACTCAGTCTGAAAATCGCATTGCTACACCTTCTTCCCACCAAAAATTTTATGTATAGAGAATGTATAGACAAGGGGTTAGAAGGCAGATTTTTGTGTGTGTGTGCAGGCTTGCACATTTTCACAGTATTTAGATTCTATAGCTCTTGTGCATTTGAATCAAATGATGAATCAAAACTATCTGAAAATGTGGCCAAGTACCCCTCTCATTTCAAACACTGTGAAAATCAAAGGGATTGATCCCTGATCTTCCTAGCTGTTGCAGGAAGTTGTCGCTGGGGCTAATGGGGTAAAGTTAATGTATTTAAAACTGCAGCTCAGCCCCAACTAAACTCAACTCTTGAAGTAATGTGAATGCCCAGCCATCCAGCATATCCTTCAGACATTCATTTTCTGAAAACAAAACAAAATGATATGATATTTCAATCCCCATTCTTCTTCTATATACAATGTCCAGAATACAGTTAAAAATTACTAGATATGTGAAGAAGTAAGCCTGGGCCTGGACCCCACCTAGATCAGCTAAATCAGACCCTGTGGAATAACTAGTTGGAAGAGAATGCTTAAATGGAAGAGGTTTCATGTAACATAAAAGAAGGAACATAATAGGTGTGAAAGAACAAAGATTGCTTTCTGTCATGAATGCTGGGGAGGTGAAATGATTTAAGAAAGGAAGTGAGAAGCATCATATGTTGCATAAGAGAAGGTATAAACCAGATGAAATCTTATTGGTTTCTTTATTCCTTAAAAATAGTCTCCTCTTTTGTCCACCAGAAGTAGAATTTATTAAAACTCACAACTCAATCCATGGAAGTTCAAATTTGTTGTTACAAGTTTGCAAGAATAACTTTATATTTCAAAGGTTGCTTTTCTTAAAAGCTTTATGCTTGTAAGACAAGCAATTTCTAATCAAAGAAGAGAAAGCACAAATTATATCTTGCGGCTAATTGTACTTTATCAAGCTATTAATTTTAATCAGAAAGCCAATATGGTAGGCTACAAGGAATGGAGAATTAACCAGATGCTCATTGATAAATTAGAAGAGAAAATTCTATGTGAAAAAGCAATGAATGTTTTCTCTGTTATCCTATTTAAACAGATGTTCTGCCTAATCTGCATTCACTTTACTTACTATCTTATCTTTGACCTTTTCTTTGAAGGTATTCATGGAAGAGAATGTCAGTATTTACCTACCTGCTGTGCTTCCATCTGTCTAAGCAGCGCATGGGTACACACAAATTATATTTTCTTTGTATGACTTTGAATGACAGAACGTAACCAAGACTTCATAGACATAGAATGGTCAAATATTATCTCTTTAGTCCCAGGATAAACTATAACATCATCTTACATCTGAATAGATTATGTTAGGAACAGGTGTTTTCAAACACTTCAAACTAGAAATCCTGATTTCCAGATTCCTCAGAGGCCTCTCAAAACAAATTTTTGTTGGCCTGCACATTTGGCCATTTTGTTATTAATTTTCTCTGCCTGGACAGGTGGGCTAGGGTAGAAAGAGCAACAGTAATTCTTTGTGATATGTGTTGATTATTTTAACTGCCCAGTCAAATAAGCTCTCATGTTTGCAGTCTCAGGTGTTCATTGATGGTCTGGGGTTAAAAGCTCAATCTGAAAAGAGCTTGGGCTATTTGGGATTTGTTTCATTGTTCAAATGGCTTGGTACTTTTCCAAGTGTACAGGGACCTGAAACAGATAAAAGTATCTCTGATAAGATGTCTTCTCATATATCTTAAATAAAAATGTATTTCTTGCCCATAAGGGGCTTTAGATATCAGTTTCTTGGTTGGAATAGGGGAGGAGACATTGCAGATATAAATTGTTCAAACAAGAGACCTTAAAAAGTCAAGGATTCTCTTAAAGGTGATATCTTGGTATTCTGGACAAGAAAATATATTAACATTATGAAAATATTTCCAAGATGGTCTAATGATATAGCTCATGGCATAAATAAATTTAAGTTCTTAACACATACCTTATCTCTGACAAGTATATTGGGGATAAAGACTTTCTCCATCAGAAAAGGCCAAAATAAATTTGGGCTGGTGTTTATTGATACCATTTTTACATAATTTGGGCATAATCTTCTTGAAGTCTGATTTACTTTACAAAAGTGATACAATGAAATAAATCCCTGACATCTTCCCATCCTAATGCATCTGTCTCTGAAAAAACTAGCATTGATAGCAATGCATAAGAAATTATATCACAACTCAGTGTCTTAAAACAACAAACATCTCATGTATTCTGAGGAATTTGGGAACATCTTAGATTGTAATGGTTCATAGTCTCTCGTAAGTTTCACTCAAGATGTTGGCTGGAACTTCTGTCATCTGAAAGCATGGCTGGAGCTGAAGGGCTCACTTCTAAGAGGGAAATTTTAGAACTGAAAAATATAATACATGAAATAAAAAACTCACTGGATGGACTCTATAGCAGACTGGAGAAGACAGAGATTGATAGAATCTGTCTAAAAAATATGACCCAATTATATGATATCTTTAAGAAACTGACTTATAATAATGTAGGTAGGTTGAACATCAAAGAATGGAAAAAGATACACAATGCAAACACTAATTAGAAGAAATCTGGAATAGCTATACTAATATACTTTTTCTCCCACAAAGTAGATTTCAGAGCAAAGAAAATTACTGGGACAAAGAGGGACATCAAATAATGATAAAAGGTCAATTTACAAGAGGATATAACAATCTTAAATGTATGAGTACTAAACAACAGGGCCTCAAAATTCATGAAACAAATGATAGAGCAAAGGAAAAATAGACAAATCTACAATTGTTGTTGGGGACTTCAACATCCCTGTGTCAATAACTGGTAGAACTATTAGTAAATCAGCAAAGATACAGAAGAACTAAACACCAAAAACTATAGGATGTAACTAGCATTTATGGTACATACCATCCAACATCGGCATACACATTTTTTTCAAGTGCCTATGGAATATTTACTAAGACAGATCACTTCCTGGGCTATCAAAAAAAAAAAAAAAAAAAAGAAAACCTTAAATTAAAAAAGTGAAATAATTAAAAAATATTCTCTTACAATAATGGACTCAAACTAGAAATCTATACCAGAAAGATAAAAGAAAAATCCTAAAAGCCCTAAATTTGGAAATTAAAAGGCATACTTCTAAATGTTCCATAGGTCAAACAAGATGTCTCAAGGGAAATCAGTTCAATAGGTCTGGAGTAGATTCAACAATTTGCATTTCTTATAAGTTTCTGGTTGACACTTATGGTGCTGGTCTATTGTAGGTGTAAGGGTGGAGCAGTGGGGGACCACATTTTGAAAACTGCTGAGGTAGAGCATTGGAAATGCAGAGTTCCTATTCCAGAGGTATTTATGCTGTGCATACAGACCACTATGCCAGGTCAATCACTCCTCTTTATGGAATGATAAGAGCTTATGATCATGTGTTTCCTACTTGTAAATTTTTCTCTAATAAAGCTTAATTTACATTTATACCCCCATGACACTAGTGAACACCATGCCCCTTTGCCTGGCATCCTAGTTACTTAACATGTTTGTTACCTGTGCAGCCCCTGAAGACCTGCTTGTTACTCCTGTTTAGACAGTGTAATTGAATGATGGCACATAGAATGTATAGTGTAATATTAGCCCTTACTTGATATGTTTGAAGTGAGAAAACCAGCAAACATATAATTTGCTCCTACCTCAGCACCATATTCACAATTAAGCTAACTTCTACTTAAATTTACGGTGGTGCCTGGTTTGGGTGGTTCAAATAGCTAGATGGGTAACTGAGAGTGATGGAGTATTGATTGCACAATCCCCATGCAGTTGAGCCTTTTCTTAAGAAAAAGGAAAAGAAGAAAAAAGAAAAAGAAAAAGAAAAAAAAAGAAGAAAGGAAAGAAAACAACAACCAAAAATCCTGTTTGTTAAAATTATAAGCAAATATGTAGCTATTCACGAGTGTCTTATATACCTTTAAAATTTAATAAAAGGCTCTGTGTAAGACAGGTACCAATCTACAAATGGCACAAATCAATTCAATAAATGGTTATTATGTCCCTATGTGTGGCAGACATTACATTTAAAATGTATATTCTGGTCTATGATATCCATACTATATTCACTAACTTTATAATGCTTTTATTTCAAATATTTTGATCCATGGAAAAATAATAATCTTGTATAATTTAGTAAATCATGTTCTATGGTTAGCTGGATCAAATCAGTTTTAGCTGCAGGGAAAAAGATCTCAGATTATGATTTTTAAAACTATTTTATGATTTTTAAAACATCTACAAGAATAAAAATTAACAGTGATTTAAGTTCTTTTTATCAATGTTAACAAATCACTAGTTATAACCAATAGAAGAGCAAGAATTAAAGAAGTAAAAACCAAATGAAGTTGAAATTGAGAGGAGAAATTTTTTACCCAAACCTTGTTTCCTTGTATCACATTTAAATAGAAACCTTAAACTCTTCTTTTCTGTTGAGGTTTTAGCGCCTCCAAACTTCTTGCTCATGACTAGCCAATGAGAGCAGAAAAATACAGGCTTCAGTCTATAAGTCAGAAACATTTAAATTCCTGCTTGCACCTATGGTTTTTTAAGAACAAATGTAGCTACAGCTATGTTCAGGAGTAGAACCAGTGATGATGACTGCCAAAACAGGATTCTGAGAATGTCTTTTTAAAAGTCTTGTCAATTAATTTTAATGACAATAAGTATAGAAATTAACTGACTTCATTAAGTGACTCCCTCTGCTAAACGAATAACTTAATCAGTGTTGGCCAACTATTAGGTTTACTCTTTAAGAAACACATATGTAATACACACACATGTAGTCCATTTAATTACACATTAAGATAATTTTCAATTTCATGACAGAGAATACCATTTTCCACTTCTTAGACATAAGTTTTAGTTTCATTTTTTTTTCTGGCATTATTGGAATAAGACTGAATGAATGCATCTGTTTTTCCTTTAGCTAACAGTCATTAAGCACCCACACTGTTTAGGCACTGGATCTTAATTACCCTGCAGCCCTTTTTCCATATAAACCGTGCAGGTTACATCATCCAAGAGGATGATGTAAGGCTTCATCATCTTGCTCATCACATTAGCACCTACTAGACGGATTTTCCAAGAGTGCATTGGAGCCTGTAACTCAGTGACCAGGATAAGATTAAGTGTTAAATTTTCTGAAACCTTGATGGCTAGAAGGGAAGGTGGTTGGGACTACTATTTTAAAGTCTGAGGAAGTTTTTCTTTATCACTAAAGAAAGAGGCTTAAATTTGTTTAAATAAACTTTTTAAAAATTTTAGGATAGTTTTAGAGTTACAGAAAAAATTATGATGATAGTACAGAGAGTTCCCATATACCCTATACCCAGTTCCCTTATTATTAATAGTTACATTTGTAGTTCATTTGTTACAATTAATGAACAAATATTGATACATTATCATTATCAAAAGTCCATATTTTATTGACTCCTCAGCTTTTACCTAATTTCCTTATAATGTTCCAGAATCTCATCTAGGAAACCATATTATAATTAATTGTCCTGTCTCCTCAGGTTCTTCTTGGCTGTTGCAGTTTCTCACATCTTCCTTGTTTTTGCTAACCTTGATGGTTTTCAGAAGAAGTGATCAGATATTTTGTAGAATAGCCCTCAGTTGAGATTTGTCTGATGTTTTTCTCATGATTAGACTGGAGTTACAGGTATTGGAGAGGAATAATCACAGGGGTAAAATGCCATTCTCATCACATCATATTAAGGGGACATACTATCAACATGATTTATCACTGTTGATATTATCCTGGTCAAACTTTGCAATGTTTAACAATTTTGTCCATTTTAAAGTTATTCTCCACCCCCACCCCCCTTTTTCTATACTGTACTCTTAGGAAGCCAGTCACTATGCACAACCCACACTTAAGGAGTGGAAAGTTATGTTCCATCGTTTAAATAATGAGTATCTATATAAATTATGTGGAATTTCTCTGCATGGGATATTTGTCTATTCTCCCCCATTGATTTATTTATTCAATCGTTTATTTACATCAGTATGGACTAATGGGTACTTATTTTATTCTTTGTGTTATAATCCTATACTACTTTAATTGTCCTGCTTTAGAGATTGAGAGCTCTTTCATTTCGCTCTTTGACATAACATAATTCCTGTCCTTGTGTGTGTGTGTGTGTGTTTGTGTGTGTGTGCATGTGTATTTAATTCGACTTTTTTCTTACTTTTCTTATTTTCTGCCCCTATCTTAGAATCAGCCACTTCTCCAAAGAGTCTTGGTTACTTTTTTAGAGAATGACATTGGACATCAAGATCTTGATTCTAGGTGTGCTTGTTGCTGCTAGAGAGTCATTGTTTCTAGACTCTCTCTGCTGACAGAGAAAGGAAATATATATATGTTTCTGTACTAACTGGTATATATGCATGTATTTGTAGATATCTCTATATGTAACCATCTATATCTATGTTAACTAAACATGAGCTCATATTGATGTCTCAATCTCTGATCCATTAACACATGGATTATTCTTGCCTTTTCCCCTTGCTTTTCTGTAATCCCTGACTCCGACACTGATATTCTGAATCTTTTCATCTGCTAACCATTTACTTGTTTAATTCTAGTGTACACATATAGCGGTTTCAGAATTGTTAACCCGTACCTCTGGGAACCAACTTTATCAATTAGAATATAGCGCTCACTACAACTCCTTTTTAAATCTAGTCTTACAGAGTACGTTCTTTTCCTGCCTGATTGATCTGTCAATTACTGATTGACACAGGACTGTTGATGTCTCCAACTATAATAGTGTGTTTTTCCATTTCTCCTTCAGTTCTATTAGTTTTTACCTCACACATTTTGAGATTCTATTGTTAGGAGGATGACTATTTAGGACTGTTATGTCTGCTTATAAAATTGACCCCTTTATAATATGTAATACTCCTCTTTATCCCTAATACACTCCCTTGTTCCAAAGTCTGCTTTGTCTGAAATCACCAATCTTTTAATTAGTGTTTGCATGGTGTAGCTTTCTCCAACCTTTTTACATTTAATGTACTTGAGTCACTATATTAAAATGGGTTTAGTATAGACAATATACAGTTGATGTTTGTTTTAAAATTCAGTCTGACAATCTCTGATCTGGTGATTTTAAACCATTTACATTTAAATACATTCCAGAAATTGATATAGATGTATTAATATCCATCATATATTTAACTGTTTTGTGGTTAACTTAAATGCATATATAACTGCATTTATTGTTTGTTTCTTTTTATTTCTGTTTTTCCCCTGTTTTTCCTCTAAAGTCAAAACACACCAAAACACAACTGGATAAGACTGAGAAATTAGATTAATTTCTTTGGCTCAGGTGAGTTTTTGTTGTTTTCATCTCTTGATGAAAAAGTGTCATTCAATCATACTTTCTCTTTCATTTATGATGTGCAGAGGAGAGGAGCAATATAGTGTTATTTGAAAGTGGACTTAGGTTAGGTAAAGATGTATATTGTTAACTTTAGAACAATCACTAAAAATTTTTAAGAGAAGTATAATTGACACACTGAGAGGAGATAAAATGAAATAGTATAAAATGTTCAATTAAAACCAGAGAATTTGTGTTGTTTTCATGGTGGTCATATCCTCATCCGTATTAAAATACAGTTGAATTAATTTGCATATTTGATGGTAGGAAAACTCAGATCCCCAAAGAACGTGAAGTGACTTCTCAGCTACAATCTTTAGTCCACCCAAAGGGAAGTCCTTCAGGATCATTCACTTTTAGTAGGCAAACGTTTTTATTTGCTCCCAGGTGAATGGCCCTGAGGCTGTGCAGCTCCTCTATCAAGGACAGGCAGAACAGAAACTAGAAAGGGTAGATTAAAGAAAAAGGGAAAAGTTAATAGAGGTTACCAACATAATTGATAAAAATGAGATTGAAAGGGTTTCAGGATTTCCATTATGCCAAAAAGATAGAAAAGTTCAGCTATTATTTTATTTCCTGCTGTGATCTGAAATAAAAAGGTTAAAAGTGACCTTCACTAAATTAGGATAGTTTTGTTTTGCCACTGGGAATACTAAAAAAAATTTAACAACATGTTTTGATTTCATGTTGTTTGAAATATGCCAGGCAAAGAAAATTAGGTAAACCATACAAGCTGAGATATTTGTAGATTGTTTTATAGGCTAACATTTGCCAGCTGTCTATGGTGTAGAAAGCGTGAGATGGGTGTGTCGATTACCCAAAGGGTCTGTTTTATTGGAAGCCATTGCTCTACATACTCAGAATGTCTGTGCTTGAACTCCTTGGCCTTTTCATGTCCAATGACATGATACTGGCTCATTCTTAAGAGTGGTTCACGGTGATGCAGCCAGAGAGCTGAGGTTCTATCCCTGGAACATTGTGCTTGCTCCTCTACTTCTCAGGCAGCATCCACTGGTGTATTTCATGAATGGCAACATTAGCATTCCTCTCACCCTGCTCTGGTGTCCTGTTGAAACTTTTCAGAGACTTGTTTCCAGTAGCAATTTAGAATTTTCCCTATTACACTGTTTAATTTATTATTTCATCTAGAACTTTGAAAATGGATAAATCAAAACTGTGAGCTTTGAGCCCTACTTTGTATAAGAAAGAACTTATTTTTTAAAAATATTGCATATGTGTGTTTTTTTTTTTTTTTGGCTGTGTTGGGTTTTCATTTCTTTGCGAGGGCTTTCTCTAGTTGCGGCCAGCGGGGGCCACTCTTCATCGTGGTGCGCGGGCCTCTCACTATCGCGGCCTCTCTTGTTGCGGAGCACAGGCTCCAGACGCGCAGGCTCAGTAGTTGTGGCTCACGGGCCCAGTTGCTCCACGGCATGTGGGATCTTCCCAGACCAGGGCTCGAACCTGTGTCCCCTGCATTGGCAGGCAGATTCTCAACCACTGCGCCACCAGGGAAGCCCCATTGCATATGTTTTTATGTCTGACTTCACGTATTTTCTAATCAAGAAAGATCACTCAAATAAAGGTTTATATGGATTATGAAAGGGCCCCATTACATCACACCAATTAACACTATTTACAAAATTCTTTCTAAATATTTTGGCAAAAATTTTTGTTACAAGGGAGAAAATTTACCTATATATCTCCCTAAGCTAAGTGTTCTCTCTCGCGCTCTTCCTCCCCTCCTTTCTTCTCTCCCTGTCACTCTCCTTTCTATGCTCTTCAACATTATTCTATTGTTTATAAGAGATAAGCATCTTCATTGTCTTGATTTTTTTCCTAGATCTCATTTATGTATTATTTAAGCAGCAGTTATATAGGTTATATGGTTATATGTTATCAATATGGAGCTTAGTTTAAGATGGTGATTCCAGGTCTTATTTTCTTGAATTCTGTTTACCAGATGCACTTTTTATATTCTCTCTACCCAGCATTCTTTGAACACTATTACTATATTTGGGGTATTTCCAGTCAAATTCAATCTTTCAGGTTTCATTAAGTTCCTTTGTATCTAGTTCCCAGGCATATGTCCTAGACTTCACCTGCTGATGCCTGCCTGCTGTGGATTGAATTGTGTCCTCTTCAAATCCACATGTGGAAGCCCTAATCCCCAATGTGACTGTATTTGGAGATAGAGTCTTCAAAAAGTAATTAAAGTTACGTGAGGTCATGAGGGTGGGGCCCTAATCCTATAGGACTGGTGGCCTATCAGTTTTCTCATCTCTTTTTTTATTGATTAGTGTGTCATTTTGATATATTAACAAAACTTGTCTTTTGTCTGTAATAGGTGTTTCAAACTTTTTTTTCAAGTTTATTGTTTGCCTTTTAATTCTTTAGTGTTTATTCAGAAATTTTCTCTTTTTATAGCATAAACATTCAACCCTTTCCTTTAATGTTTCAATATTTCTTTGCATGCTCTGAAAAACTTCATTCTTGAAGATTTTAAAATTACTTTTTAAAATGTTTTATAGAACTTTTAAATTATTATTTTTATATTTAAATTGTGATTCATGATGGATTCAGAAAAAAAATAGATGCAGGATTTTACTTTTACTAATGATTGAATAATTGTCCCATGTATTGAATAATCTATTTTTCTCCCACCAATGTAAAATGCCACATCTATCACACTCAGTTTCCTTAAGTTTTTATGCCCATTTTGGACATCCAATCCACTATGTTGATCCGTCTGTTTAATCCTGTGTCTGTAGCTTTTCTGAGTGTTTCTATTACTTTTTAACTCTAAGGGCACCAGACTTTTCCTCAGAACAATGTTTCCCTGAAGCACTCTGAAGTGCTTTTCTCTCCCATGCTCCTCATGTCACAGAGCTAGGGGGTAGAATGTTTTCATGTTTCTCGTTACTGCTTCCAGACTATTCTCCATTTATTTCCTCTCTAAAGATACCCAAATTTAAGTCTGAAGTCTTCAAACTGATCTTTGAGTCACTCCCATTCAATCTTTGAAGATCTTAATTCTCTCTCCCTGTTGGTTTTATTATAATCTTGGTGGCTTCCATATCTATGTAGATGATCTCTGTGTCTGAACTTTCTCTTCTCTAGTGAGCTTATCCCACTAATTCCCACAATCATGTACTGGTCCTCTTCGTTTCCACAATAGCAACATTCCTTAATCCTCACTTCTCAGTTTCTGGATTCCTTTCCTCCAGTGATCTTCTTTTGCAGGTACATAAGTCAGTATTTCCACAGCCATGTGCTAGCCTTGTTAGTACCAGAACTACTGACCTTTTCATTATCTCAATTTAAATATTCCATTCTTCAACTAGCACCTCCTATTTTTCTAGCTCACTCCCTCTTGTCCCCCATCTCTAACATTCCTTCACACACTTGTGCTTAAAACCCATCAGTCATACCACCTTTTTACTGTCTCTCACCCTACTCCATACTGCATCTTCTTATCCCAATATTGGAATCTCTCCCTTGCATGCATTCTCTCTCTTTATCATACTGACTTGCTAAACTGATTAACTCCAACTCTCCATGGATTCTGCCCCTGCACAGGATTGAACCCAGCTGGTGAAAACACATAGCCATTCTAACCATTAAAAGGTCTCCTTTTTTAATTCATGATTGTGGTTTCATGTAGGCTTTTAATACTGCCTAGCAGACAGACTATATTTCCTTGGTCTATTCAGTCTCTCACTCCCCTGGATGATCATTTCATCCATTCTTTTCTCTCCTCAAATCCCCCCAAGACCTTTTCCTACATCCTCATTCTCAGCTAAGAACCTTGTTTCATATTTCACTGAGAAAACAGAAGCAGCCAAAAAGAAATTCCCAAGCTTCCACCACCTCCTCAGTTCAGCTGCCTGCACCATTTCCTTTGCTTTCTCTTCTGGTTCTATGGATTTCCATCCATGTTCCTAATCAAAGCCAAGTCCTCAACTTGTGTGCACCCTTTGTTCATTCCTTCCTAGTGTCCCTTATTAGTTTCAGTTCATCTCCTCAGTCTCTAAGTATTTTAGTGCCCATGGCTATAACTTTTGGATCTCTTTTCTCTTTTTCTATCCACAGTCACCATTTGGTGATCTCACCTGATTTCTTTGCTTTTAATATTATCTACTTTTGCATGACTCCCAAATTTATGTCTCCAACCCAGAACTTTCTTCCAGACATCAGATTTGTATATCCAACTATCTCTATGAGGATAGATGTTATAGACTGATACATCCTCTGAAGTTCATGTGTTGAAGCCCTAATCCCTTTGTTACCTACTCTAATGACTGAGGCATGTCTGTAGAATTCTAGGAATTTCGTGAATCACCATTTGAAAGTCATAACTGTAATCAGTAAAGGATTTTTGACTAGGTAAGGAAGACAGCTTAGTCTCCTAGAACTTTCAAAACTTACCAATGCTAAAATGCTTATATTTTAAAAATAAACTTAGGTTTCATCATTTAGTGACTTTGAATGCCATTTCTTGCTGAGACAAGTACTAGAGTTTGGCAAATTATTTTGCATAGACTTTCCCAATTCACTTTCCTAGGATTCTGGGGGAGTTAGAAACTATTGAAGGGTATTAAGCCTTTAAGTTAAGTCCAAGATATGGCCAGTGACAAAAACTTTATATACAACCTATTTTTTTTTTTAAAGAATGTCTAATTCTATTCCACTCTATTTATATCCAAAATAGAGAAAGTTTCAGGGGAAAGTGTCAAACCACAGTATAAAGCCAACTCAAGTAGTTACAAAGAAAAGGGTTTTCTGCATGTGTTGAAAGTTATTTTTTACATTTCTATAAATAAGCTCATCTCACATTTCTGTGCACTTCCTTCACTTAATAAGAATTTTAAAAGTCTATTAGCAGAGTTTGCTCTTTTATACATTATCTAAATTTCAGTTAACTTATTTTTTACTTTTAGATGAAAACTGGGTGGAAATATTGTTACTGAATTTCTACACTCATTAAAATAGTTTAAAGTGTAACTCTATCTCTTTGAAAAAGCAACTTGTCACTAAGGTGTCTATTTGAAAATACGTTTGATTAATTTTATACAGCTGCCCAATATCAATTGTCAAGGGTGCAGACTGAAATCGGCAATAAGACTGAAATCATGTAAACCAGAACATATTTGTTCTGTTGGAAATTATTAGAATTTCATGATTAGACAACATGACAGAATTAGCTGGTAATGCTCCAGGAGTCTATCTGATTGTTTCATAGAAAATAAGGAGCTAAGGAAAGAGAAACTTACAATCATAGGTGTTTCTAATGTCTGCAGTAATTTTCTAATTTAGAGTAGAGGAGATTATTTTCACGGTGTAAGCAAATGGGTTCTGTGTGTGTTGGGGTAAACAATCCTTTCATCAATTTTAAAATAAAAAGAGAAACAATACAGCAAAAAGATAAATGAAAGAAATGTGTGCACCATCTATCTAATCACCTCAGTGACTTCATATTTTTCTCCTGTAGTTAATGAGTATTTATTAAGTACCCACAACATCTCAGGAAGTATGACATGTGCTGGGAACATAGCAAAAATCCAGGACAGGATTTCCCTCTGCATTCATGAAGCCTAAAGGGTGAGAAAAACACAAAGTGAACAATTACAAGTATGATGAATGCCATCTGGGAGGTGTGTGCACAAAGATCTAATTTGGCCTATGAAGACTTCCTTGAAAATTGAATTTTACTGAAGCTTGAAAAAATGAAGCGCAGGAGTCTGAGGAGAAAGGAAGGGAATATTCCAGTGTTTTACCTGCAACAGGAGAGAAATTTTCTTATTCCAGATACATAGAAAGTTCCAATGTAACTGCATAAAATAAAGGGAATAAGAGTGTATGAGGTAAGCCTAGAGGAACTACCAGGAATCAGGGACTCATGTTATTTGATCCAAATCCATAGAATAATTCTAAGTGGAGAGGGGTAAGCATGACAAGATTTGCATTTTAAAAGATCCCTTTAACTGTTTGAGTAAAGAATAATGATTCCCAAAAGAGAATGGCAGCAGAGAAAGAGAGAGGTGGTTGAGTTTTGAGCTTTTTAGGAATCAGCCTCTGTTAGATTTAGTAATGATTAAGCAGAGGTGAGAAGTGGAGGAGAAGAGGACAGGTGTGAATCTTAGGTTTCTGGTGTGGGCAAGTAGGTAGGCCAATTAATGGGATGAGGAAGACAGAGGAAGAACAGATTTGGGGGCTGAAAAACAAAGAATTCACATGCGTGGTTCTAAAGCTCAAATGACAATTTGAATCTGGAGATTTACATTTGGAGACCATAAGTGTTTAGATGGCATGGAAAATAATGAGAGTGGATAAGTTTGACTGGGAAAGAAAAAAATGAAATGAGGAAGTGTGTGGGGTTTTTCAAAAGTATGGTGGGGATAAGTAGCATGAAAGCCTGAGGTAGGAAACAGGTGTGGGAAAGGGGAGCTTTATGTAGAGGAGACCGAGACTAGGAATTGAGAAATGTTGGTAGAGGAAACTATGTGGAGGGGTTTATTTTTGTGCTTTTCTCAGGAAAATGATGACCGTAATACCTAGCTTTTTTTTTTCATATTCTCCTCTGACATTATAAATTTATGTTTACTGTCAAGTAGCTGAAATAACCTCTAAAGTTAGATGTACCTGTCTTTCTTTGCATGGTAGTGTGGAGAACTGAGGGTCATGATGACAAAGACAAGTATGAACTGCCCCAAATGCACAACAGTTGACATTAAAAGATAAAAGTCACATGTGCACAAAGATAATCAGGGAGTGCAATGTTAGGATCAGACAAGACTGAATGCACGGTAGAGCTTTAAAGGAGACAAACTGGGGCACTTTCTGATGAAAAAGATGTAATCCACAAAGAACATATAAGTGTCACAAGTCTTTGTATAGCTACTAAAATACCATTACAATACATAAAGCAAAAAAACAAAAACAAGCAAAAACAAAAATAGGACAAGAAATTAACATAACACGTCTCTCAGCCAGCTATGGATAAAATAGACAGACAAAATAATGAATATGGCTAAGGAGGATAAATAAGGGGATAAATAAGTCAATGATATAAATCTATATTCCTGACTCTATGACGCTAACAGAGAATGTCCCTTCAATTTAATCAACCCAGAGTGTTCGTACACATGCACACACACAGACATGCACAATCATACACACATATTATTTTGTTTTTTGGGGAGATATACATGTATATTTCTCTTTATATATGTTTATACATATGTAAATCATTGTTCTGTTTAGTTTATACATACACGTCTTTATCCTAAAAAGCATAATCACTTCCAAAAGTTATTGATATGATCATAAGCTATATAATAAAGGTTATATTCTCTAAGCTGAGTACATTGAAACTAGAAATTACTAATAAAATAGAAAAGTAACACAAAAACAACTACTTAGAAATATAAGGCACACAAAATAACTGGTTAAAATGTGAATTAAAGTAGTCTAAAATGTAAAAATAATAAAAACATAAATCACGATATAAATAATATTGTTGAAAATTGTACTCAGAAAAACTCATTTCTTAGACACTTGTGTTATTAAATAATATAATACAAAAAGAATTAATTATTAACTGAACCTAAGTTGGAAGAAATATTTTTAAAAACTTAAGGAAAATTAAATGAGGAAATAAAGATAAAAGAAGAGGTTAGTGAGATAGAAAACAGAAAATAAATAGAACAAAGGACTAAATCTAAAAGCTGGTTCTTTGCAGGGCATGACAAACTACTTTCTGACCTATTGTAAACTGACCTATGACAATTTAGTTCATTTTAATACACAAAGGTAGCTTCCAAAATAGTAAAATATGGTAGATAAAAGTAGCTTCTAAAACCTCATTACCAGTTATTGATGACAAGTCTCAGACTAAAATTTGTCATGAATATCAACATTTATTTTTTTTTTAATTTTACATGTGAAACAGAACATTTCAAACATTTGGCACTATAAATGATTTCATGTGCACTTGCATTTATTGGGTGAAGTGATCTATATATGTCTGTTATATCTAGTTGATTTATAGTGCTGTTCACATCCTCTATTTTCCTATTTAACTTTGGTATAGATATTCTATCAATTATTTAAGAAGTCTCCAACTGTTAATGTGAAGCTGTCTATTTCCCCCTTCAGTTCTGTAGTTTTTGCTTCATACATTTTGGAGACCTGTTGTTTGGTGCTTATGTTTGGATTATTATACCTTCTTGATGAATTGACCCTTTTATCAATATATGGTATGCTTCTTTGTCTCTTATAAGAGTTTTTTACTTGAAGTCTATTTTGTCTGATATTAGTATAGCTACCCCAGCTCTCTTTTGCTTGTATTTGCATGAAATATCATTTTCTATCCTTTCACTTTTAACCTATTTGTGTCATTGGATCTAAAATGAGTCTCTTATAGACAAAATACAGTTTTTTTAATCCAGTCTGCCAATCTCTGACTTTTGATTGGAGAATTTAATCCATTTACTTTTAAAGCAATTGCTGACAGGAAGGACTTACTTCTGCCATTTTGATATTTGTTTTCAGTATGTCACACCTTTTTTGTCCTTCACTTTCTCCATTATTGCCTTCTTTTGTGCCTTCTTTTAGTTGATTCTTTGTAGTGTACCACTTTGATTCACTCTCAACTCCTCTTGTGTATATATTTTTAGATATTTTCTTAGTGTTTTCCATAGGAATTACAGTTACCATACTAAATTTATAACAATTTATTTTTAATTGATATTATCTTTGCTTCATTAGTATACAAAACTCTTCTACAATACAGCTCTATCCCCCCTTTATACTGTTATTGTCACAAATATATCTTTATACATTTTGTATTCATCAACATAGGCTTATAATAATTGTTCCATGCATTTGTCTTTTAAATAATGTAGGAAATAAGAGGAGGAATTGCAAATCAAAAGTATAATAATACAATTTTTATATTTACTTATAGAGTTACCTTTACTGGAGTTCTCTATTTCTTCATATGGCTTTGAATTACTGTGTATTTCAGCCTGAATGACGTCCTTTAGCACTTCTTGTAGGCCAGGGCCAGTCAGCTTTTGATGAACTCCTTCAGCTTTTGTTTATGCAGGGATTCTTGATTTCTCCTTCATTCTTCATGTATAATTTTGTTGAGTATGGAATTCTTGGTAGAGAGTTTTTTTTTTGTTTTTTTTTTTTTCCCTTGTAGCACTTAAAAAAACATCATCCCACTCTCTTCTGGCCTATTCAAGTCTTTTGCCCTTTAAAAAGTTAGATTGTTTGATTTTTGTTGTTTAGCTGTAGGAGTTCTTTACATATTTGGATATTAACCCCTCTTCAGATATATGACTTGCAAATATTTCCTCCCATTTCATAGGTTTTCTTTTCTCTGTGTTGATTGTGTCCTTTGCTGCACAGAACATTTTAAGTTTTTTTTAGTCCAATTTATCTACTTTTCTCTTGTTACCTGTGCTTTGGATATTATATTCAGAAATCATTGCCAAATCTGATGTAATAAGCTTTCTTTTTATGTTTTTTCCTAAGAATTTTAGTTTTAGCTCTTATATTTAGGTCTTTTATCCATTTTGAATTAATTTTTGTATATGGTGTAAGGTAAAGATCCAACTACATTCTTTTCCTTGCAGATATCCAGTTTTCCCAGCATCATTTGTTGAAAAGACAGTCCTATTCCCTTTGAATGATCTTGGCACCCATTTTAAAAAGCATTTGACTATATATGAGAGGTATACTTCTGGGATCTTTATTCCTTGGTCTATATGTCTGTCTTTACATTAATTTCAAACCTGCTTGGATTTCTGTAGCTTTGAAGTAAGTTTTGAAATCAGGAAGTGTAAAAACTCCAACTTCGCTCTTCTTTTTCAAGATTGTTTGGACTGTTTTGGATTCCATATGGATTTTAAAATGGATTTCTCTATTCCTGCAAAAAAAAAAATCACCTTTGAGATTTTGATAGAGATTGCATTGAATCTATAGGTTGCTTTGGGTAGTATTGACATCTTAATAATATTGTCTTCCAATCCATGAACATGGGGTGTATTTTCATTTACTTGGGTCTTATTTGATTTTTTTAGGCAACATTTTGTAATTTTCAGCTTACAAGTTTTTGCATCCTTGGTTTAGCTTATTCCTAAGTATTTTATTCTTTTTGATGCTATTGTTAAGATTTGGTTTCTTAATGTCCTTTTTAGATTGGTCATTGTTACTGTTTAAAAATGAAACTGATGCTGGCTGTCTTTGAAGATGATATCTCAGGGAGGGCAATATTTTAAATATGTTGTAGCTAATCTATATGTATTGAGTGTAACCCATCTCTCCATGAAGAGTCCACTATAACATTTATTGTACAGATAAATAACTCACTAATTTTATTGGTGAAAATTCATTTCTGATATTAACTATGCTAATTTACAAAGCTTCTGGTGTAACTGATATATCAATAGCTGAAGCACTTATATTAATCACATTTGAAACATAGACTTCCTGAATAGTATGCTACCTGGGTCATGAATTTATAATTAGGTCTACGGTTTCTTTTTACCTTAAGTGTAACTTAGACTAATACATACATAGTATCATACTGTCTATGTTGATGTATATTGAAAGTAAATTGCCAATTCTAATTAAGAAAAAAATGAGAGTAAGCAGAAACACACAGAGTTAGAACTGAAAAGTGAACCATTCACAGATACAGAGAAATTTTTAAAAATATGAGAGAACACTTTTTATCACATTATGCAAATGAATTTAAAACTTGGGAAAAATACTATTTTTAAAGGAAAATATATATCATCAAAACTGTCTTTAAGTAGTAAGAGAAAATAGGACAATAGCCATGGAAATACCTGAGAAAGTTATTGGAGAACTATCTTCTAAAATGAAAAGAAAAGAAAAAAATGAACAGCTAGCCTTATATGTTTCACTGGTTAATTCTCCAGAGAATTCATTAATCTGATGTGATTTGTCAGGTTCAGGGGCATGGAGAAAAAAGATAGACATCAAAATTCTTTTTATTTTTTGGAAGACAGTCAATTTAATACAGGATGCATAAAAAGAAAAATACATATAGAATTTAATTTATTAATCTTGATGAAAATATTCTAAATTAATAAATAAGTTCATAGAGTCTAGCTGTAAATTAAAAGAATACTGTGGCATGACCAAACAGGGTTCATTATAAAAATATAAGGATGGTGAAAATAACAATCTATTAATTAAAAGCATAACAGAAATAAAACCTTGTGATCATTTCAAAAAGTGTCAGTCTCATGTTTAATATGAAATACTAGAAACATTTCTATTAAATTTACAAACAAGACAAGGAGCCCACAGTCACTTTTAACAGAGTGGAAAAACTAGCTTATTTTCTTGTTCTTGTCTAAACAAGAACACAAAATAAGAGATATGAATAGCAGCAAAGAGGGAGTAAAACCTTTACTTTCAGTTGACAAAACCAAAGAGAATTGATTAAAAACTATTTTGAAACAATAAGTATACTGACTAGTTTGAAAGTAATATATAAAAATATTACTTCCCTATAAACAAATGTAGTTTATACCTGGAGAAGTGAGTCTTCAAGCTTTTAGTGGATGAAACCGCTTCTGCTTCTTGGACTGGGAAGGTGGAATTTTGAAATATGCCCTTTTACCTCTCTGAAAACACTTTAGAGGATCCCTTTGGTTACCCTAATTAAGGTAAAAACCCCTAACTGTTGAGAAAGGCTGTAGCAGAACTCCATATGGCCTGGCAAAAGGCCTCCCTAAACACTCCTCCATACTGAGTGCTGGTTCATGGGAATAAGCTGGGTACATTTTCATAATAGTCATGTAACCTGTTGGGAGGAACCCAACTATATTGAGACCCCAGTTTTTTTTTCTTTTGAAGTACAGTGTCATTAGAACTTACTGATGGAGTCAGAGTGTTGTGAATTCTGACTGGAAGTGACAGCTTAGCCTAACGTGGGTATAACTTTTGAGAAAAGCATCTAGACCAGAGTCAGGGTGTAACACCCAGGTCTAGACTAGAGGCTCTTAAGGAAAGGCTGGTTCTAACACAGCAAGGGGCTGAGACTAAAATCCCTAAGCTGACCCAGACATCAGACCACAGTAGCCCTGATTTGGGAATAACTGAGATTGTGAATGCAAATGTAAATGTGTAGCTCAATCTTGGAATCACCTAGCAGATACACATCTACTAGCATTTCTAGTAGATACACATCTACTAGCATTTCTAGTAGATACACATCAATAGGACCAGCTTTCAACAAAAGGGCACTTCGAAGAGGCAGGAGCAATGGCAGTCGGGGTCTAATTGTACTCTCTAGTTTCCCTCCACCTGGCATCTGAAGGGAAAACAGATGTCTAAGTAAACCCCCTGTATACCTAGATATTTCAATGGGGAAACTTCAAGAGGGAGAGAAGGATATTTCCTGCCAAGATGGGCAATGACAGCAATATACTGGAAAAATAACAACAGGGAATAACATTTTTAAGGTTATTGTCTTGCTGGATACATAAACAATACCCAGTGGATCATGGCACATTTATTCAGTGGGATATATATTAAAAAGATGAGGTAAAAAGGATAAGGCAGTTTTTTACATACAAATTTGGAAGGGAATTAGAAGTATGTATCAAGGAAAGAAACACATCTATAAGAGGAGTCCATTTGAGGAAAGTCTGATCTCATCCCCTGCATGACCATACACACATACATATGAATAAACACACATTTGCTTATTGATAGACTACATGAATATATTCATTCTCAACACTGTTTACCATGATTTCCTCTAAAGAATGGAAATTGAGTAGCAAATAGGAATTTTATTTTTTATTCTCTGTATTTCTAAGCTCTTCACATTTCTGTATAATAGCATGTGTTAGTTTTATGATAAAAGCAATGGATAATTTTTAAATATATTTTTTAAAATCTGAGAGTAGTCAGTAATGCTCAACTAGTATGAAAACTTATAATGGAAAGCATTCAGTATATTTAACAGAATGGAAGTCTTATTAAAAATTATTTCCTCTTAGTAGGAAAATGTACTCAGTTTAACAATTCTAGCAATGCCTATCATAATTTAGTAAGCATTTATTAATTTAATTTTAAAAATAAAGAATTTACAAATCCAAAAATTTTGAATTACACATATGTCTAATATTGTTCAGAGGGAAACATAACTTCATGGGATTTTAGAAAGGAAGGTTGACAGTTGCTTCAAAGATCATTTCATTTTATGGAAGAGCATATCAAAGTGAATTTGATAGATTTTCTTATTGATTAAGACAGCCAACAAATAGATGCTTGAGAGGATAGACTTTTGAGGAAAAGGACTCATGATAGAAAATGAATAATGATAGTAAATTAATAGTGGTATAAATTCTTATAAATCCTATGAAATCAGTACAGCAAAAGTCTTATCTAAATAGCTGAGGTACCTTGAGGTTTAAATAACATTATAAATTGCTAGATTGACCAAAATTCTGTGGCAATGAGAAGAATTTTAAATAAAATTGTGTTTATCTATTTGATTTCCTTTGAGTCAGAAGTTACAGTCATATTTCCCACTAAGAATCAATCTTTGGAGGAAGACAGCTTTTATTCAAGACCTTTGGAGAAAATAGATGGTGGTATGAGATGCTGATACAGTAGATTCTCATTATCATGATAGTTATATTCTATAAAGTTGCCATGAGCACTGGATTAATTAATACTGAACCACTTCTCCCATATTGAAGTATAGGGTTAAGTACTTTCAAGTCTTTGGTCCCATTTTTTGTGAATTGATCAATACATAACTTGGTTTTGTGTGTGTGTCTGTGTCAAGACACCTTACTTAATATATATTGTGGATTCACAAACACTAAACTTCCAGTCAACAGCATCATGACTCATGTCTTATCTAATGTGTATATTTTCTCCATAGGGCACATCAAAGCCTTCTTGGATTTAGAAACACTTTTAGGCAGCACTTTGGCACTGTGCTTGGGGGCCATTTTAAACAGTAAAATCACCAATAAAAAGCACAAAAATGCAAAAAAAAAAAAAAAAAAAAAAAAACCAAAAACATGCCACTGAATAGAAAACAGAAAGGATACTTGCTAACACTATGAGACCTGAAACAAGAAGGTAGAGTTTTACCATGTTCAGCCTCAGCTTGGAATGAGCATGTTGGAAGACTTAAATTTTCTGCTGTGCTGGGAATATCCAAAAGTGACCACAAAGGCACCATGGATATTGACTCAGAAGTTATAAATAATTGTTAGTGAGTGGGCAAATTTGCAAAAATCAAATCAGCAAATAATTAGGATGGACTGTATCTTCCAACCAAGATCCATGGTTAAAATCTAGATAACAACTTGAAGTCCAAGTTGTCATGCTTTAATCTGTAAGCTTTAAGTATGTATTTTCCTATTTTCTTTCCTCTTTCTTTGGAGTCAAATTAACTTTCATTTTATTATTCATAAAGCCCCTATTCTTTGTATTGATTTTTGCCTCCTTAGTCATTTCAGCTATAAGTAAAACACCTGGCTAGATTTTAATTATGTGTTAATAAAAGACTGAAATTAACCAACATTTGGGTTTGTATACATTTTCCTTTGGGACCCTTATAGCTTCTTTCCCTTTGTGCCACTTGGTATGGATCTTGGTTTCCTAAATAACTTGACTTGACAATTAAGAGGCTTTTTAGATTGCGTATACTACAATGGGTCAGACAGCAAGAAATATAAAATTTAGAAATCTAAAATTTTCATACCTGGTTAGAGAGGTTGCTATCTCTACCAAGAACAGGGTCCTGCTGTGGGAGGTCGCTTTTGTAACTGAACCTTCACAGACACAGAACTTGAAAAAGGACTAGGGAATAGAAGGTGCCTATTTGGAGGCTGCTAACTTCCACAGACCTCACAAGTCAGATATAATGGTTAAATTCAACTTAAAGCTCTTTTGATTTACACTTACCTAATGCTCTCTTTATTATAAATTTCATTCAAAACTATTTGATAGCCATATATATATATGGAAAATACATCATTAGTTGACTTTAGATGACTGTCATTCGATTGTGGTACAAAAGTCAACTGGTTATATTACCTGCAAACTAGAAATGGATTTGTCAATTTAGTGGATGGAATACCTACCTTTAGAATAGTCCCTGATATCACTCGGGTTACTTTTAAATCCATGTTTGCCTTTGCTGAAGAAGAGATAATTAGATTCTTAATTCAAAACAGAAAACAAATAAACTAACCTGAGCCTTGATTTGAAGACTGAAACTCCAGACTCTTAAGGGGAATTCTGGATCACTTTCTTTTATCCTCAAGCTTCTTTACTTCATGCTTTATAAATAGCCCAGAGAGTAGAGGACTCCAATGGGTTATGATTCAAAGAATGTGTGAGGAACAAGACAATGCCACCAAGACTATAGAACTCCTCACTAGAGAGGGTCATGAAATTGATCAGGTGTCAGTTTAGAACAGAAGCTCTTTGGATATAATTTGTCCTCTCACTGGGAAACATATGCTATTTTAAAGGAAGAATGTTATGCTTATACTTCTCCAGGATCTTTAATATTATAAAAATTACCCACAAAGCAAATAGTAAAGAAATTATATAATATAGCTAAAAACCCCATTTCTGGTCTGGGTTTTTTCAGATTAGGGCTTGGATATTTCCTCTTGACTTACTTAGAGCATTCTTGGCTCCTGGTTGAGAATTACACTGCATACAAACTCTGATCATAATCCTTCTTTTAGTATTCATTTGTTCTGTTCAGCTCTCTGATCTCCATGGTCTTAAATGCTGATGCATAGCTGTTATCCCCTAGCCACTGTCCCACCAAATGATCCAACAAAGGAGTACAGGAAAACCTGATACTTTTTAGAAGTTAAAATGGCCATCCACTAAAACTTCATGTGCAATCATGACAACTCACACAGTGGTGAAATTAGGATTGCCTTTGTTCCCATATTTAATGGTATATCCATCAGGGTAGCCTGAAGAGTAACCACAAGGGGGGTCTGAGAACTGAAACCATTTACAACGGCAGAGCTAATTTACTATCCCAGGAAATTCCTGCCCAGGAAGACGAAGTTGAAAATATCTTTTTGTTGTTTCAAGAGCTTACTGCAAATCCATTTGTCCAAATAATAGACTAATCAACCAGCTCTCGTCAGCATAAATACCCCCTCTTCAGGACAATAGATAGTTCAACCAGGCTCGTCAAACCTCAGGCCTCCCCTTTGTGTCCACCTGTCCTGTACTATGTCACAGATTTGCTCTATCCCTATCATTCCCCACACTGAAAGATACACCTTAAAACAGACTGTCCCCCACCAGGACTTCTCTGGCGGTCCAATGGTTAAGATTCCGCCCTTCCACTGCAGAGGGCGTGGGTTTGATCCCTGGTCCCTGGTTGGGGAACAAAGATCCCACATGCCACATGGCCAAAAAACAAAACAAAACCAAAAACAAAAACAAATAAACAAACAAGAAAACAGACTGCTTCCCAAATCTTATAAATGCCTTGCCTTCCCCCCCCGCCTCCACCAAGACAGGACTAAGACTCTGTTCTTGCTTCCTTTAGTGAAGATAAGCAAAAATTCCAGTTCTGCTTAATCATCAGAGTTTACTTTGTTGGTATTTTTGGAGAGTTGGCAGCTTGCAAATGAGAAACTGAGACACACGGAGAAACTTACTTACCAAATACCACATAGCTAGTAAGGGTTACTTCAGAGGCTGTAAAAGGGTAGATGCAGGCAGTAGATTAATTTTGTTTGGTTTCATTCATTTAAAAAGTTGGAATTAGTAGCTAACACTTAGAAACTTGAAGATTTCATATAAAATCTGAATTTCTGACTTTTTTCAAATATTGAATTTGGTAAGCTGTGCCTGCTTTTTTCTGCATGGTAATAATTATTAGGTCCTTCAGATGTAATGCACCCTTGTTGGTTCACCACAGTCCCTGCCATTTGCTATTGTTTATTTCTGGCCAACTCGCTTACTTCAGGGGTCAAATAGTAAATGTTTTTGGCTTCAAGGACCATATGGTCACTGTCTCACTTTCTCAACTCTGTTGTTGTATCAGGAAAATAGTAAAAGACAATGCATAGATGAATGAGTGTGGCTGTGTTCCAGTAAAACTTTATTTATGAAAACAGTCCTGAAGGCATCATTGTGACCTCTGAGTTGTGTAATATGCCTAGCCACAGTTGGCATTTGAATTTGGAACCACTGTTATGAAGGAACTTGGTCTGGCTTCGAGGAAGTGCCCATGCATTCTGAGGAAAAAGAAGCTGCAAGGTAAAACTAAAAATGTATCAGAAAGGTTTAAAACAAATTTATTGTTGGACTTCCCTCTCCTAAAAAATAACCCAAGAGAGGAAATCTATTGTCCTGAGGCTGGAGAGAAAAGTGAATACAAGAGGTCAAAGTGGGTGAGCCTGGCTTTATGTGTTGCTGACATGGAAAACCAGCAGTTTAAGGAATATTCAAGTTGCATTTCTAAGTGTTGTATACATATGCACAGCTGGTTGCTTCTAAATATGCATGAGAAAATATAGAATTGTTTAAAATTAATGTTAAATTTGGATGTAGCTAGGAAAATAGACTTGCTTTAGATAGCAAACTTTCTTGGCACGTATAAATTATGTTTAGATTTGTGAAACTTCAATTTTTGATGACTTTTTTTTTTGCAACAACTCTTCTAGCAACAAATTTGGGACCCAGAGCAACACGAAGTTTTATCTGAAAATACCATATCTTGAAACTTTGTTTAAATATCGAACTTATTGCAATCATCATAACCAAAAAAAAAATTTATTGTTACTCTGATCCTGTAAGACATTATAAAATTCTGTGAAATTTGCCAAAATAAAATAGAAATCTAGATAATGAACATCAAGATATAAATTTTTAAAAATTTGTAAATTAACACTTCACTAATTCACTCTTGAAAATTCTGAGAACAGCTGGGATGAAATCATATTTGACTATGTATGAAAACGACTTGGCAGGAAATGCTTGTGTATGTACAAGTCTATGTACAATCCTCTTTAATTGCACTGGCAATTTTGTCAGTCTTCTTAAATAAGAGGCACATTTTTTTGCTATTTCAATTTCTTCACCAATTTCCCTTGTAGGCTCTTGAAAAGTAGTTTCTATTTCCATCATTCTATTGAAACTCTTCTCAAGAAGGCCATTTTCTAAATTTCTTATTTACACATTTGTTAACCTTTTTTTCATTTTTCATTTTCCAAACCTCTCTGCTGGGTCCTTGAAGTTTTTACCACCTTAACCTTTTACAACCAGAATGTTGCTGCTATTGTTTTATCATTTCAATGTCTCTTTCTGTTGACTCTATTCCTCCTATAACCTAGTGAGTGAAGTATTCTAGTGTCTTTCTTTGGCTGCTGGTCTTGGTTCTTTCTTATTCTTGTCCTTGGAAATATCAAAGACTTCAAACCCTCTATGCCGACAGTACTAACCTCTTGCATAGACTACATTCCTTTACTTTTGCTTCCTGGAAATTTCCATTATTGTTACTATGGAGGACATTTTTGTTAAAGTCCCTCCATTGTGTCTGATACCAGCCATATGACATTTTCCTTCTTCTTTCTTTATGAGAATGGCGGATATTGAAATTATCCACTGTTCCTAAACAAGATAGTAAAACAAAATGATACAGCCCTTTTTTACTGAATGATGTTTTCCCTGTTTGCGCTACAGAAGGTAAATATAATTTATAGGTTACCTGTTTGAAATTATTTTGTGTAGAGACCTTACTGTTCATATATTTGTTTATCTAGGGTCTAATAGGACTAGGCTTTATCTAAAGATGCACTTTTTTTTTATCCCTGAAAAGATTATAAAGATGTTTATCACAGCCTTTGGGGCTGATGACCTAGAAATTCCTGCAGAGCATCAGATGCTGACTGCAGGAGTGTTCCTTTGTTAATCCGCCCATTTGGGACTCAGGTAGTTAAGAACTGTAGATGATTTCAACTTCAGTCAGAGGGTGATGTGAAATACAGCTTTTACATCGTATTTAATAGAGAATGATATAGTTTTTTTTTTAACATTGTGTTTAATAAGGAATAAAAAGACATGTCAATTTAAAAGATTAAAATCTGAAAATGTTACTGAGTCCAAGCTCGTACTCCTCACCACAATAAATGGAGAGAGAAGTTGTTGGGGCAAGAAATAGTGACTTTATTCAGAAAGCCAGCAGACCTAGAAGTTGGTGTCTTAAAGAACCATCTTACCTCAGTTAGAATTCAGGCTTCTTTTACACTTAAAGGGGTGGGGGTCTGGCTGGTTGTTGCAGACTTCTTGGTTCTTCCAAGACCCCAGAGGGGATGTGATAATCCTTTGTTCTTGCAGCTGTGCATGTAGGTCTGGTCACTATGTTCCTGTAAACCTTCAACAAGACAAATGTTATTTTCTGTTCTGCAGCTTTTTATCTCTATGTGACTGAAAAAGTGTTATGGCTTTAAAGGTCAAGCCTGGGAGGCAGAGCCTTGAGAAAGGGCTACTATGTATATTTCGGGCTATAGGCAACATTCCTTTACAAAGGTGCAGAGCCAGCATGACTAAGCACAGACAACAGAGCACAAAGGTTAGAGCTAAAGGAGTAGATCCAATATGGAGTTGGGTTTGTTCTTCTTGCTACATTACTATGAGGCATAAACCTTATCTCCTCCCTGCAATTAGGTCAATTACTCCTACTAATATAGTAAGTCCAATATTTTACTGCTAATATACTGAGCCCCTAATGACCAGATGTCAGGTATAATGTTAGGTCTAGTGAAATCCTTACTTTGGTCCTAGTAGAATGTTACTCCAGGAACCATGGCTGCTAATGAACCTATAGTAGTGATGACAAATTTAAGATTATTTAAAAATCAAAATGGAGTAACTATGGTTCAGGCATCCAAAATGGAGCCAGGTGGCCATTGTAGATAGGGTTTCAGACATGTTCCTACATTTCTGAGAACTTGAATTTTCTCTGAACTGTGTCAAACTCAAGGACACCATTAGCCCTTTTTCAAAACAGTATCTGCTAGTAGCTGCTAGGTGCAACCTTGTAGTTTCAAAGTCCCCCCACCTTTGCAACTATGTATTATTTCTGACCCCAACCAAACCTTGCTTAACAAGCACCCTTACTTCTTGCCATCTCCAATCCTAATTCTCGACAATTTATGTAACCTTGTGGGGTTTTGCCTTATAAAGCTCCCTCATTTTGTAGTCCAGTGGAACACAATTCAAGTGTTTTTTTGGATTCGTGCTTCCCAGGCTGTAACTAACAACCCCCAAATAAACACTTTTTTTTTTTTTTTTGCCTCAACCAGGTCTCTGTTCTTGGAATTCTTGGTTAACAGATGCATTGCCAATATAACAGTCTCATCGTAACTAAAAGCCAACTCACCCATTTTTTTCCAAAATCCTATCTCTGTATCACCTCCCCATAACTATAACACAACTATTCTTTTTTTCCAAACAAAGCAGAGAATAATAGTAACAAAAGCACTTAATAAATGCATGCTCTTTTCTGGGCAGTGTTCTAAGTACTTACTTCTGACCATAACCTTTTGAGGTGGGGACTATTTTTATTCCTACTTAACAAATGACATATAAGTTGAAGTGATATGCCCCAAATAAAATGGGTATTAAATGATGGAGCTGAGATATGAATCCAGCCAGTCTTACTCCAGACCCATGCATGCTATTAACCATTCTATTATATAAACTCTCAAAACTTGAGATTACCTTGGAAGACCACTTAGTGAGTTGGAAAGGTCATGTGGATACTATCTAGATCAACTTGAGTTAAACTCTATCTCCATCATTTTTGTGCTGTGTGACTTCAAGAAAGCTAGTTAACCTTCTTAAACTTCAGGTTCATTATCTGTTAACTGCAACTAATTATTCCAGCTTTATGGGTATCTTTAAAATCAGAAATAAATCAGGTAATATTTTTAAAGTACTTTAAACAAGGGTCTTGGAACATAAACCACTTAATTAGTTGCCAAGTTCTGTTGAATATTTAAGTCTTTAAATTCTCTTTCATATTCACTTATTCCTTTCAACCACTATCCTCATCACAAATGAAACAAAGCCTATCTTTAATTGTTCTTCATTCTGGACAATACAGACTCCATATTCTGACATTCAATTTTTCTCATCGTCTGGTCTTCAATTATTGCACCACCCTAGAGTTCCCCCAGTGAACCCACTATTCTATTTGGACTGGTCTTTCCACCACTGTCTAAGTGTGCTTTTGTTATTTCCACCTCAAAGCTTAGTTCACATTGTGGCCCCTGTTTCCTGCATCCTGGAAACCGTAGTGTATACAAGACATTAGGGAGAAAGAAGAGTGTTTTTCTCCTAATTTCTAGTTATAAACCTTTTGTTGGGGACTTTGAAGTTCTTACTATGGTTTCAGATTTTAGAAGAAAAGCCACTGAGAAACTAAATCAACCAAGGTGTTAATTAGGTTTTAATATCTAGTAAACAAGTTGGTTCTATTTCTCACATCAGAATCTACAGATCTTCTTCAGCTTAAAGCCATTTTAAGACACAAAGCTGTAATGGAAGGGAAGAGAACGGCAGAGTAGAATACCAGACAGTATTCTTTCACACCTCAGTCTTTATTTTAAGGTAAACACACAGAAAAATAATGGTGTGGATTATGCAAGGAAATGAAAGAATGCAACTGTATATAAAAATATATTCCCACAATTCAAATTTTCACAAGTTGCGATTAGCCTTCCTCCCAATTAAATAAATGCTCCTGATTTGTTGTGGTATGAATGGTGAGAGGGTGGGGGGAGCTGATAGCCATGTCCTGGCAGAGGGGGCATAAAACAGTGGTTCATGGAAATATTAGATCTGTTCAAAATATGAAGGCAAATTCAGACATTAAGACAAAACAACACAAAACAAAATGAACACACAAACAAAAACCCACAGCTGGGTCTGTGTAGGTGTAGCTTGCTTCAGAAATATTCACAAGTTGTGCAAATTTGGGAATAACTAAATATTAATCAATCTAATCACCATATTTTGAATTTTCTTGTTTTAAATTAATTTTTATTGGCATATAGTTGATTTACAATGTTGTGTTAGTTTCTGCTGTACAGCAGAGTGAATCAGTTATATATATACACATATCCAGTCTTTTTTAGATTCTTTTCCCATATAGGTCATTACAGAGTACTGAGTAGAGTTCCCTGTGCTATACAGTAGGTTCTTATTAGTTATCTATTTTATATATAGTAGTGTGTATATGTCAATCCCAATCTCCCAATTTATCCCTCCCCCCTCTCCCCCTTGGTAACCATAAGTTTGTTTTCTACATCTGCAAATCTATTTCGGTTTTGTTGAAAAACTTAAGATATCAAGACATTCGGATGTAATCTTTTTAAAGGCCAGTCTTTTCATAAAGCAAAGTCGTTGTGCAGAATTTTCTATGCACAAGTGTAGGTTTCTAGTTATTGGCTCTGCTCCAAGAAAGTTACTGTAGTTCAAGAATCTGTCACTTTTTTCAGAGTGATGTCAAATTGGAAGTTTGGCCACTTCAAAAAGAAAATGTACTTGAACCTGAGCAGGGTTCTCCCCACTTGTGGGGAGAGGCTATAAGCAACCAATGTATTCATAGTGGAAACATCACCTTTCAGTGACCCAGGGTGATGCAAACATTATTGCTCAGGCTTTTTCTTCTCTCTCCAAGTTCTTTCTTCACTGTATTACAAAGCAGAATAACATTACCTATAACATCAGATTGCCAGGAATGATAGAATCTAGCAAATGGAGAACTGAGTGTTTGGTAATTATGTTAACTTCAAAGTCAAAAAGTTATAGCAAATGAGTATGATATGAAGTCTCCTATCCAGTCCCACTTTAAAGCTGGAATTAAAATTGATGTTTCTAAAAGCACAAGTACTGAGAGTATGGATTACAGAAAATGATGTCTGAGATGAAGTTTTTATGTTTAAAGAATATGACTGCTACTAAGGACCATGTAAATACATTTTTAAAGTCAGGTAGTTAATTTAGTGTAGATACGGCTGCTGTGAGACTCTTTGAACTATTCACATCTGAGAATCAGAAGAGATTTTAAAACAGTGGACACAAGTCCAAGTCCTGATCCCAAGACCTCTTAACTGCAGGGATATTGGACAAGTTATTATGCTTCTTTAAGCCTCAGGTTTCCAAGGGAGTAATAATATTGCCTGCTTTACAGGGTTACGGGGAATGTTTAAATTGTAAAGTATGTAGAAAGGGGTTTTGTAAACTCTAAGGAATATTATTAGATTTTTCATGAATAAAATAGTTTAGGACTTATTTTAGGTACAACATCACCAAGCAACAGTAAATGTCTTGATTGCATTTGTAATCTCTTGCCTAGAGAAGATTCTCTTACTTGCTCCCTTGCTTCTAGTTTGCCCCATTCCAGTTCATCCCTTACTCTGCTCTCAGGGTAGTCTCTCTTTCCCATCCCCTATTCTGCCTCCTCCTTCTCATCTTAACTTCCCTGCTTGTACCATCTCCTTCTCCCTCTTCTTCCCTTTCTTTCCTCTCTTTCTCAGCCTAATATGAATACATAGACGGTTAAAGAGAATAATATAATGAAGACTTGTGTTTCCCTACTTAGTTTAATCAATTCTTAACATTTTATCATATTCTCCCCAGAATTTTAATGAAATTAAACATTTCAGTTGAATCCTTCTGTATACTTCCCTGGATCCCACTTTCCTCAGAGGTAACTATTACCATGTCCTGGTTAAGAGCAGGGTTAAAATTCCAGCATTTTATTGTTTACTAGCTATATAACAAGGACAAATTATTAATCTCCATGTCCCTCAGTTTTCTTATCTATAAACTTGGAATAATAATGGTATATATCTTATAAGGTTGTTATGGTGATTAAATGATAGAATTAAATATCTGTAAATCATTTGAAGCAACACATGACACTAATTCCACTCTCAAAAAAATGTTATAAACTAACACAACAATGTAAAGCAATTATACTCCAATAAAGATGTTAAAAAAGGGACTTCCCTGGTGGCGCAGTGGTTAAGAATCTGCCTGCCAATTCAGGGGACACGGGTTCTAGCCCTGGTCTGGGAAGATCCCACATGCCATGGTGCAACTAAGCCTGTGCGCCGCAAGTAAGCCCGTGCGCCACTACTACTGAGCCTGAGTACCACAACTACTGAGCCCACACGCCTAGAGCTGGTGCTCCACAACAAAAGAAGCCACCACAATGAGAAGCCCATGCACCACAATGAAAAGTAACCCCCACTTGCCGCAACTAGAGAAAACCTGTGCGCAGCAACGAAGACTCAACGCAGCCATAAATAAATAAACAAATAAATAAATTTATTTTAAAAAAAGATGTTTAAAAAATGTTTTAATTACTTACTGGTAGCTGATGAGGTAAAAGTGTCATGAATTTTGGTATTTATCATTCCCATGCATGCTTTTGCATATTATTACATATTTACATATTCTACATAGTAAAAATATTCATGTTTTAAAACTGTATATAGGGCTTTCCTGGTGGCACAGTGGTTGAGAATCTGCCTGCCAGTGCAGGGCACACGGGTTCGAGCCCTGGTCTGGGAAGATCCCACATGCCGCGGAGCAACTAGACCCGTGAGCCACAATTACTGAGCCTGCGCGTCTGGAGCCTCTGCTCCGCAACAAGAGAGGCCGCGATAGTGAGAGGCCCGCGCACCGCGATGAAGAGTGGCCCCCGCTTGCTGCAACTAGAGAAAGCCCTTGCACAGAAAAAAACGAAGACCCAACACAGCCATAAATAAATAAGTAAATAAATAAATAATTTTTTAAAAAACCTGTATATAATTGGTATCACATATACGTATCATCTTACAATGTACTTATTTTGTTTAACTGTAGGTTTTTGAGATTTTTTTCATGTTGTTAAGTACATTTTCAGTTCATTTGTTTTAATTGCTTTATACTGCTTAAGAGATTACATAAATGCACCACAATTCATTTATTGTCCTGTAAACGGATATTTGAGATGTTTTTAATATTGTTGCTGATGCAAATCAGATTACAAAAGAATAGCATTTTTTGTGAAGCATTTATTCCATGTATTAACATTGTCTTAAGGGCTACACTCACAGGTGGAGATGCTGGGTAAGAAGACATACACCTTTTCTGCTCCATGAGTATGACCAAGTTGTCCTTGGTGGTGGTTGTACCAACATTTACTCTCTCCAGTAATATGTGAGAATTCCTGCTTTTTCAAAAATAGGAGGAATTGTTATACTTCTAAAATTTTATCCATTAGAATGGATATTAAGTGGAACTTACTTACATCATTGTGGATTTAATTTGCATTTGCCAAATTACCAGTGAAGATGAGAGTATTTTTAAATGTTTATTGCCCACTTTGGGTTCCTTTTCTGTGAAATGCCTATCCAAATCTTTTGTCCATTTGCCTTTTGGGTTGTCTTCTTACTGATTTGTAGTTCTTCATAATTCTGGATACTAGTCCTTTGTCAGTTACATGTATCTCAAATGTATCTCTCACAGACACTGCCTTGTCTTTTAGATTTATTTTCAGGGCTTTTGTTTGAACAGAGGTTTGACATTTTACTGTAGTCAAATTTATCAGTCTTTTTCCTTTTCATTTCTTAGAAACGTATACCCTTCCCTAAGGTCTTAAATGCATTCTTCTATATATTCTTTGGACATTTAAAGATTTTTCTTTTCATACTTTGGTCTTTAATCTACCTGAAATTTATTTTTGTCTAAATATTAATGGGAATCCAATTTCCATCTTTTTCCTACTTGATTAACCAGTTGTTCAAACACCATCTATTAAAAAATTCACACTTTCTTCCCAAATACTCTAAAACATAATTATGATAATGACAATGCTGTAAAATATATATTTGAAATATATTTATAATATATGCACACACAGGTGTATATCACATATACATATACTATATATACACATAATATATACACATATATATGCAAATATATATTTATATGTGTGTAGATATATACATGAAACCTAACCGATCACCTACATACTTAAAACCCTTCACTGTCTCCCTTCTTGTTTAAAAGATGAAATTAAAATTTCTCAACAGTGGAGATAAGTTTCTCCATGATTGTTTCCTTCTTTCCTATACTTCTTAATCTCTTGTCATTGATATCTATGCCCCTTACACTTCAGCTGAAAAGAATAATCTGTAGGTTTTGAACTTGTCTTGCTGTTTTACAGCTTCAAACTTATTTGCATGACATTCGCATACCTGGAGTTCCTGATCCTTCAACGTACACTTGGCATATGCCTTTCTAGTCTTTGAGATTCGGTCTGAGTCCTTTTACTCTGTGAAACCCACTCAAGCAGCCTTAATGATTTCCCCCTTTTCACTTAGCATATTTTCAATGCAATTATTTTTGAACTTGCCACACACATATATACACATCTTGTTCAGTGCGAGGGTTTGTCTTGAGGCAAGAGTGCCTGGAACCCATGCATATGTTTCCATAAAAGCCTGTATGCACAACAAGTATTATAATTATATTTGTCAATCCTCCTACTACACTGGGAGCACTTTTATTTTTGAATCAGCACAGTGCTTGATACCTGATAAGTTCTCATTAATATTTGTTGAATGAATGAATAAATGCATTTTTATAGGCTGTGCATTAAAAACGTGAAATGTCCTTAGGATGCTGTTTCTAGTTAGCCACTTCATAGGAGAATAGAAATTTCATATTTGACTTTAAAACTGTAGGATTTATGACTTAGACTAGATTTTCTTGAGAAATAACGTCAGATCCAAATTGGAATTTAAGCTCTGAGATCTGGTTATCTTATGAAGTATCAGGTGAGGCAAATGAATGATTAAGCTTTTCACAGTCAAACAGAAGTGAAGCTTCACAACATGGGCAGATTTCCTAATAAATCTGACAGATATTCTTAATATTCAGAGCCAGTTTATGTGTATACTCAAAGAGCTCCCAGCATTAATGAGCTTTGCTACAAACTTTCTAGCTTGTCATCTGCTACAATGATTTTGTCAGTTTTTGGTTTTTTGTTTGTTTTGGTTTGTTATTTTGAGCAAGACAGAGCAAGGAGAGAAAACTGGAAATCCAGGAAAAGATAATCTGGTGGCACTGTATGAAAAATCATAAATAGTATCTATATAGCACTGAAGGAATTTCTCATCTCTGATCTTCCGCTGCCTCATCAAATGAAATGAAGAGCCTAGATTTGTCAGTCTCTAGCATTCTCTATTTTTAAATATTCTATAATTTTAGGATGAAAAGTATTATGTTGAGTCAGTTTCCTGACCCTGGAATGTTTATGCATAGTTTGAATGACCAGGTCAAGATGTTCAACTGTGGATTCAAGCATGTGGTGGGGATTCAAACATGTGGTGGGGATTCAGGCTTAAGTGATTTGTTAAATCTCTTCTCTCATTTGAAAGAGGGACAGAGAGCTGTAGTAGTGGGTGATAAGCAAACAGCAACTATTTTACTCTGCTCTTCATAGTACCCCCTGGGAGTATCAACAGAACTCCCATCAGTTATTTAGCACTTTAGGCTACCCCAAAAGTAGAAGTTGGTGATGCTATTCAATTACTATCATAAAAATCAAGAGCTCCTGGATTATAAGGAAGCCTTTTTTGATAAGAGTAGGCTTGATCTTTCAAACATAAAATAAGCATCATATACTTGAGATTAAATTTAGAAGGCTGGGCTATAAAGACAAATTAAGTACAAAGAACTAAGTAGATTTTCTATACTGATATTTGTGGGGGGAAAAAGGACCAAGTGTATATCAAAGAAGTGATTGACTTCTAATGCACTACAGTCTAGGCAGTATTTACCTTTATACAGGATGAAGGGGGACATGTTGATGGGAAAAATATTTTCATCCTTATAATTGAATTTATTATCAGATTGAAAAGATGCATGTACCTTAACACTTAGCTTGGTCTGTTGGATCACAAAAAAAGCTGTCTTAGGTAGGACCCCCTGGAAATGACTCCTGAGATAAGAATTCCTGTACAAGGGAATTATTGGGAGAGTGCTCACAGGAGAAGGGGAGTAAGGGAAGAGCAGGGTAAGAAGAACTAAGCAAGAGGTGGTGTCAGCTGGAGACTAGCTTCCATCTGATCCCTTGGGGAAAGTCTGGAGCACAGATTGCACCCCGGAGTATGCCCGATCTTGAGGCAAGGGGAATATGCTTTTCCTAACTTCAATCAGTTATTGGTCAAGATCTGGGAGTATACACAGAATGTATCAAGGAGGGAGTTCCCCTTTAAACAAATTATCTAATTCTCTAGAGAAAAGGGGAGCTGTAAATTGTCATCAGCAAGCACTTTCAGCAGACAGGGGTTTGGTGGGGTCTCAACAGCATCCTCTTCTCTGACAAATCTTTCCCAGATGATGATCACTACTTTTTTGTGTTCCAGTCCTACTCTATATGTAATTTAGTCTAGTTCTTGTCATAAAATTTTGTTATCTGTTTAGTTATGCTTCTGCCATCAACTGTGAGAGTCTTACATGAGGAAATATGTTTTCAATCTCATGCCCCAGAATTCAACACAAGTGCTATTTTGGGGGGGAAATAAAATTATTTTCTTTCTAATTGTTTCTCCTAGGAATTCCAAAACCCTAGGTATTAGTTTCCACCCTAAATTTTAAGTCACTAAAAATGTGTGTCCTGTGAACTCTCTGAACTCGTTTGAATAGATGATTATAATGTCTCACATTTTATTTTTTTAACTCTTGGCTACGGTTCATTGTATTAAAAATATGTTAATTGTATCCCATGGCAGCCATTAAGAAAAATATACATGGGATTTGTTTTGTCTTTTTTTTTTTTACATCCCATCTGTTATTGAGCACTTGGTAAAATGGCAGGATTCCAGTAGGACTATCATAGTCCTCTAGGTTTTCATGTGCTCTTTGTCACCCAAAACTCCTTGGCCTACTTTTTCACCATATGGAATTCATGCCACATTCTTCTGATATTAGTGGAACGTGTGATTGAGATATATTTGCCCTGTTGCCAATATTCTAATGTGAACTCAATCTGAAGTCAGGCAGGAGCTGGTCTTTTTTGCCTGGTGTCTCATAAACCACCCATATCAAAACTGAACCAACTAATTAGGGCCATAATTTATGTATGGCCAACTAAAGAGTTCTTAATGGCTCATAACATATTTGTCAGCTCTAAGAACAATTCAGTGAAAACCAGATGGCCCATAGTATTCTCCTTTTGTTGGTACAACCTACCTGTTTTCTACAGCTCACAGTCAAGATTAGCTCCTCTTGATACTATAATATTTTTTAAATTGTAATTTTCTTTCATTGTCAACATTACAACATGAACCATAAAGTAGGAGCCAAGTAGTTAAGATAAAGTGACAACCCTCGTGTCAATACGTCACTACAGGGAATTTTTGAAAGAAAGGTGATCGACAAGTTCCCTTTCCAATGATTTATTTTGGATGTGGTAATATAGGGAAAAAAAATCAATAACCTGATAAAACTGGTCAAAGAATATGAGTGTTCAACATACAGAAGAAGAACTATAAAACACTAATATGTGTATAAAAGAGTCAACTTTTCCAATATTCAAAGATATTTTATTCATGAAAATTGAGAGCATGCACTAAATGCTATTTTGCAATATTTTTTCTAGGTCACTAACAATCTATCACCAAAAAGGGTACACTTGTTCTCTATCAATTAACAGCACCACATTTGTTGTCACTTTATTATTTGTGTTCGTTAAAATGAAACATTTGATGCAGGAAGTGCCCATCGTTATTTGGTATTAATAATAGCTATTATTTGTTGAAAACTTCCTACATGATAGACATTATACTTTGTGCTTATACAAACATTATTTTACATAATCTTTATAACAATTTTATTGTTTTACATATAAGAAAAATAAGGCTTATTTATTTAAGCTTAATAAGGCTTATGAAGAAAAATAAAGTTATTCTGAGATTTTTTTCGAAAATGATATAGTTGAAAATGGTGAAGCTTGGATTTTAAACTCTGTTATGTCTGTCTTCAAAGCACCTACATTAAGTCCGCTACATATGAACCTTCAAATTGTGAACTTTCAAAGATGCAAACGTGCATTCGCATGTCCAGTCACATAAGTTAGTTCACATGTCTGGCGTACATTGTCATGTGCGTGCATCCTCTACAAGTGGTTGTGCTTTTGTGTACTTTATTGTACAGTACTGTAGCTGTGCAACATGAGGAGCTTACTAATGAAGACCTGATGGAATTGGAGGCCCAGAGAAAGGACAAAGAGAGACAAGAGGAAGAAGTAGCTAAAAAACCAAAGAGATTCACGACACAGGAAATGGCAAGGGGCTTTTCTTTATTTGAGGAGGCACTGTTAGTTTTTGAGGCATAGGACCAAAACATAGAGCAGTACACAAAGGTTGAAGCAGCCATTCAGAATGCAATCCAGGGCTACCGTGTCATCAATGATGAGAAAAAAAGAGCTACTACCCAGACATCACTGGATTGTTTTTTCAAGAGGGTAGATAAAATTGAATCCAGCAAGAAACCAGAACCTGTGCCAACAGTGTCAGCCATGAGTGAAATTGCAGCTTGCCATCCATCTCCTATTGCTGACGATCCTTCAGCTCTACCATCTCCCACCTCCTCTCCCTCCTCCAGTCAGTAACTCTTCTTGCCTGTTCACTCGATGCCAGCCACTCTATGACAGCTGTTGTACTGTACTACTGTACCTTTCAAGGTACTGTACTGTAAGATTAAAAATGTTTTCTTTATTTTTTGTGTTTGTTTGTTTTTTATGTATTATTTGTGTGAAAAGTATTATAAACCTATTACAGCACAGTACTATATAGCCGACTGTGTTAGCTGGGTACCTAGGCTATCTTTGTTGGATTTACGAACAAATTGGACTTACAAACACACTCTCAGAATGGAACTCATCCATATGTATGGGACTTACTGTACTCTTTACAAGAAACTAAGCTCCCTCCTTAATTTGAGGTGAGATTGCTTTTTGTTGAGTACATTTTTTGACTCTATATAAGGATATTGCTCTAAATTCATTCAATTTGCTGAGTCAAGTGACCTATTGTCTCTACTAGAAATAAAGGGAGAGATTGAGAAAGAGGAGAGCAGTGGCCAAAGACAGAGAAGTGAGGTTCTGAATGAGAGAAAATTTGTCCTTGACTACTGTACCTGAGTTGGGTCATGGTGTTCTCCTGTTGAATATAAATAATTTCACAGGACCCAGTATCAGAAAATGTCACTCTGACCATCCTGGAACAAGTCAAAACAGTACCACTCTGTCATATGAGTCACAGACAAAAACAACACTGTCCAAACTACAGCAATGATCATACATCTCCCTGTTCAGCTAATATGAGTGACTGCTGCTTCTTTATCTATGGTTTTGCTCTGCTCCATCCCCCTTACCTTTTAGATAAAAGTTGGTAAAATATTGTGATGGTTAATTTTAAGTGTCAACTTGACTGGTTACAGGCGCTCAGATTAAACATTATTTCTGGATGTTTCTGTGAGGATATCTATGGATGAGATTAGCATTTGAATTGGTGGACACTGTAAAGCAGATTGCCCTCCCCAGTATGGATGGGCACCATTCAATCTGTTTCTCTGGAGAAGCTTGACTAATACAGATAACCAATCAGATTTTTTCCCCACTTTCTGACAGCTCCTAATACACAGCAAAACTATACCGTCTTAAACCCCCCTTCCCCAAACCATCTAATACATGCACAAATCCTACAACAAGCCCCTTCTAGTACTCTCTTTCTGAGACACCTTATAGTTTCCATGCTGTGTTCTCTTCTTGCTGCAATGAGCCAAAAAATACAACTTTCCTTGACTACAGGTGTGTTGTTATTTGTCTTTAGTGGGAAGGCATTGAAAAGCTCCTTTTCTAATGAAGCTCTTGGATTTAAGTATGGCTTTGATACAGCTGCCCTCTTTGATTAGCTCTCAAGGAAAGACTTCTGGTTTGACTAGAGGTTAGCAAACTTTTTCTATAAGAGGCTAGTTATTATTTTCATCTTTTCCCACCATACAGCCTCTGTTGCAACTACTCATCTCTGCCCTTATAGCACAAAAGTAGCATAGAAAATATGTAAACAAATGAGTGTGATAGGGATAGAGTTGGATAATTAAATAGTCAGTTTAGAAATCCCACTAGGGGATTAAAAAGAGAAAGGGAATTTTAAGGGAGTTTGGGAGACTGTTGTATGCTAATGACCGCTCAAGAAAAGAATCTAGTAACCAAGCAACAATCTATACTACCTTGAAGGAAGACCAGGTGCATCCAAGTGCCAGACACACTCAAGCCACAAACCCAGATAGTTAAAACACAAGACAATAACTATGGGGTCTGAATCTTGTTACATGAATTCAGAGAGTTAATAGTCCTTGAAGAATATCATTTCTGCATGTAGCCAAGACAGAAATATAGGTGAAAGGGAAAAAAAGCTAGGTGAAAGGGGACATTATACTGAAACCTGAGATAAATTACCATATTTTAGTATACATTACCACCCTTTCGCTAATATGCAGATGATTTAAATAACACCATGACAGTCCTGGTTAAACCATATAAGGCCAAAGGAGGAACTAATGATGTAAGTCTTGACATCTGCCCAAGAATGAGGAAGAAAGTGGTCTCTCCCCTCCCCACTTTTTCTTTGATTATAAGAGCATGGCCCTTTCTGTTCTTGGGGCTGTTGCACTTCCTTGCCAGCCCCCTCGTATCGCTCACAAGCATCCTATGTTAATAAACTCACTCTTTGCCTGCCACTTTGCCTCACGCTGAATTCTTTCTGTGACAAGACAAAAGAACCTGAGCTTCAGTAAGTCCTGACACCAGGTGAGCAGTTTTAATCAAAAGACTGTGGGGTTGAGTGCCCTCCTAGTCAGGGATCGTGGGTTCAAGTTCCAATCTGAGGTGTGAGTCCCACCGAGAAGGAGTGCTATTTCAAGTGAGGCTGGATTTGGCCTGCCCAATGGCTGTGTTTAGATCACTGGGTTTGACTGGCTTGACTGGGGTAACTGTTAGACTCACATTGACACATTTTCTCTCAAGAACTACTCTTTCAATTGTCTTTATTTTCTTAATTAGAACCTGATTATTCTGTATAAACTTCTCCCCTTATGATTGTCATATAAAATGTCCTTTCATATAGGTAGAATTCTAAATTATATAACATCTATAGAATTAGCTTTGCACATTTGAGTGGTTCCACAGTGTTCCCTGCAAAATGACAATGCAGTCATTTGATTAAAAAATATTTTTAAGCCACAACTCTGCCCTGCGTACTCTTTTAGGCACAGAAGGTAGGAAGATAATCATCTCCTTTAGGATCCCAGAGTATAGCTGGAAATTCAACCACACAGACAATTAATTATGAAGAATAAATTTTAAAAGGCTAAAAATTTGAATCAAATGCTAACAGAAACCCAGAGAGGGAATGGACAATTCTGTTAGCCTAAGAGTGAAGAAGGAAGTTAGGAATTTACAGGTTTTGAAACCAGAAGGATCTGGGTTCTGGCCAAACCCTGACTCAGCTACTGATTTGCTGTGAATTTGGACAACTTATTTAATCTCTTTTCTTCCTCTGTTTAAGGATGTTAGTACCCATTTTAGAAGATTGTTATGAGAATTGGAGATATTTAACATAAGGCCACCTATGCAACACTCAGCAAGGAGTTATAGTAGACATTACTACTATTCACCAATATTCAGTTGTCTTCTACCTTAGATACATTGAATTGTTTTTCTCCATTCCATTAAAGTTAAGCCTAGCTATGTGGCTCTCTAAAGCCAGTGGAATATTGTGGGCATGTGATACATATCACTTCTGAGTGGAAGTTTAAAATTTTCTGTACTCTTCTTCTTAGTGATATTGATGAAAGCTGTGTTGAAATGGAAGTGCTATAAAATCAAAGTAACCTGGAATGTTAAGCCAATACTTAGAGAGAAACCCATACCTGCGGTGGGTTTTATGCCAGTGAAAAAATGAACTTTTTTTGTTAAGTTTTTAGGGTCATTGGTGGTTGCAGCATATTCTAACCATTTTGATTAATACAATAGTAGATACTTTTAAAAATTGTACTTATTATTATTAGGCAGAGATGCAGAAGAGGAGGGACAGTGGAAGAAATGAGAACTTGGATTCACACAGCAATTGAATCAAATTAAAGGGAGGAGATTATAGAAATATTTTTGTTCCTTAACTCCTTCTCCATAGAAGAATTAGGAAAAAATGTAAGGAAGTATTAACTTTCATGATACTTGATAACTTTCAAGTGACTTGGAAATTTAAAGAAGTGCTATATGCTTGAATATTTGAGAAGGTAATACTTGAAAGGTCACAGGGAATATTTAGAGTAGCACTGTCTAATATAACATAAGCCAAAAATGTGGTCATTTATGTTACTTAAAATTTTCCAGTAGCCACAAAATAAATATTAAAAAGAGACAGAAAAAATTAATTTAATGATATATTTTATTTAACTTTATCTAAAACATTATAACTTTAACATGTGATCAACATAAAATATCAACAATATATCTTTCATTCATATTTTCATATTAAGTCTTTGAAATCTTGTGTATACTGTGTACTTCATGGCAGATATCAATTTGGGCTACTCACCTTTCAAGTGCTCCATAGCCACATGTCACTAGTGGCTCTCATATTGGATGGTGCAGATTTAGGGACAGGGTAAGGAGAGATGTAGGGAGAAGAGGAAAGATGTAGAAATAAATACAGTCTACAAATACACTTGTACATTCTAGTGAGTGAATGGGGAAAGTTCTCTTACTTTTCTGGGCCTTAGTTTCCTCCCCTATAAAATGGGGATGGATGATACTTAATGAGGTATTTTAAGGATCACACAATATTGTGCATATAAAAATACCTTGTAAGGCACACCAACACAACATTGTAAATCAACTATACTCCAATAAAATTAATTAATAAAAATATAACAATTAACTTTTAAAAATCTGTATTTTCCAAAATAAAAAAAAAAAGAATAGAATCTAAAAAAAAAAAAATGTGTTCTCAATAAATGGTATAGACATTCATTCATTTATCAGACAAGTGTTTATTTAAGGTCTAATGCTGTGTTGGTCACTGTTGAGGGGATCATGGAGTGAGTGCCCTGACTTCAGTCAGCTCTCTGTATCAAACATTTACAAAATGAAATTGAATAGGTAGAGAAGATACTGGACAATTCAGTGAGATAATAAAGGGGGATATATGGTGTAGGGAAATGATTTCTTGACACCTGGTTTCAAGATCCATCTTTGCCAATGACTGGCTGTGAGACATTCAGCAGGTCCCTTACACTTTATGCATTTGCTTACCACTCTGTAAAACTGGACATAACAAATAGTAATTTTACAGGATTGTTCTAGTGTCTAAATAAGGATATACGCAGGAAAGTAATTTATCATCTGTGAAGAGTTACAGAAATTTGAGAAAGTATTAAGAGCTTTCATGGAGGGATTTTAAGTTTGTCAGTATTATCATTTATCCACAATCCAAGCATACACAAAATGTGAGTGTTCCTGAGTTGAGGGGTTTCTTCTGTCCTATGACTTGTCACATGCGCTTTTTCTTTTTCTTTTACATCTTTATTGGAGTATAATTGCTTTACAATGTGGTGTTAATTTCTGCTGTATAACAAAGTGAATCAGCTATATGTATACGTATATCCCCATATCTCCTCCCTCTTGCACCTCCCTCCAACCCTTCCTATCCCACCCCTCTAGGTGGTCACAAAGAACCAAGCTGATCTCCCTGTGCTGTGCAGCTTCTTCCCACTAGCTATCTATTTTACATTAGGTAGTATATATGTGTCAATGCTACTCTCTCACTTCATCCCAGCTTACCCTTCCCCCCCAACCCATGTCCTCAAGTCCATTCCCTACATCTGCATCTTTATTCCTGTCCTGTCCTTAGGTTCATCAGAATCATTTTTTTTTTTAGATTCCATATAGATGTGTTAGCATACGGCATTGGTTTTCTCTTTCTGACTTACTTAACTCTGTATGGCAGACTCTAGGTCCAACCACCTCATTACAAATAACTCAATTTTGTTTCTTTTTATGGCTGAGTAATATTCCACTGTATATATGTGCCACATCTTCTTTATCCTTCCATCTGTGGATGGACACAGGTTTCTTCCATGTCCTGGCTCTTATAAATAGTGCTGCAATGAACACTGGGATACATCTCCTTTTGAATTATGGTTTTCTGAGGGTATATGCCCAGTAGTGGGAGTGCTGGGTTGTATGGTAGTTCTATTTTTAGTTTTTTAAGGAACCTCCATACTGTTCTCCATAGTGGCTGTATCAATTTACATTCCTACCAACAGTGCAAGAGGGTTCCCATTTCTCCACACCCTCTCCAGCATTTATTGTTTCTAGATTTTTTGATGATGTCCATTCTGACCAGTGTGAGGGGATACCTCATTGCGGTTTTGATTTGCATTTCTCTAATGATTATTGATGTTGAGCAACCTTTCATGTGTTTGTTGGCAATCTGTATATCTTCTTTGGAGAAATGTCTGTTTAGGTCTTCCACCCATTTTTGGATTGGGTTGTCTGTTTTTTTGTTATTGAGCTGCATGAACCGCTTGTATATTTTGGAGATTAATCCTTTGTCAGTTGCTTCGTTTGCAAATACTTTCTCTCATTCTGAGGGTTGTCTTTTTGTCTTGTTTATGGTTTCCTTTGCTGTGTAAAAGCTTTTAAGTTTCATTAGGTCCCATTTGTTTATTTTTGTTTTTATTTCCATTAATCTAGGAGGTGGGTCAAAAAGGATCTTGCTGTGATTTATGTCATAGAGTGGTCTGCCTATGTTTTCCTCTAAGAGTTTGATAGTGTCTGGTCTTACATATAGGTCTTTAATCCATTTTGAGTTTATTTTTGTGTATGGTGTTAGGAAGTGTTCTAATTTCATTCTTTTACATGTAGCTGTCCAGTTTTCCCAGCACCACTTATTGAAGAGGCTGTCTTTTCTCCACTGTATATGCTTGCCTCCTTTATCAAAGATAAGGTGACCATATGTGCGTGGGTTTATCTCTGGGCCTTCTATCCTATTCCATTGATCTATATTTCTGGTTTTGTGCCAGTACCATACTGTTTTGATGACTGTAGCTTTGTAGTATAGTCTGAAGTCAGGGAGCCTGATTCCTCCAGCTCAGTTTTTCTTTCTCAAGTTTGTTTTGGCTATTTGAGGTCTTTTGTGTTTCCATACAAATTGTAAATTTTTTTGTTCTAGTTTTGTGAAAAATGCCATTGGTAGTTTGATAGGAATTGCATGGAATCTGTAGATTGCTTTGGGTAGTATAGTCATTTTCACAATGTTGATTCTTCCAATCCAAGAACATGGTATATGTCTCCATCTGTTTGTATCATCTTTGTTTTCTTTCATCAGTCTCTTATAGTTTTCTGCATACAGGTCTTTTGTCTCCTTGGGTAGGTTTAGCCCTAGGTATTTTATTCTTTTTGTTGCAATGTTAAATGGGAGTGTTTCCTTAATTTCTCTTTCAGATTTTTCATCATTAGTGTATAGGCATGCAAGAGGTTTCTGTGCATTAATTTTGTATTCTGCTACCGTACCAAATTCACTGATTAGCTCTAGTAGTTTTCTGGTAGCATCTTTAGGATTCTCTATGTATAGTATCATGTCACCTGTAAACAGAGACAGTTTTACTTCTTCTTTTCCATTTTGATTCCTTTTATTTCCTTTTCTTCTCTGATTGCCATGGCTAAAACTTCCAAAGATATGTTGAATAATAGTGGTGAGAGTGGGTACCCTTGATTTGTTCCTGATCTTAGAGGAAATGGCTTCAGTTTTTCACGATTGAGAATGATGTTGGCTGTGGATTTGTCATATATGGTCTTTATTATGTTGAGGTAGGTTCCCTCTATGCCCGCTTTCTGGAGAGTTTTTATCATAAATGGGTGTTGAATTTTGTTCAAACCTTTTTCTGCATCTATTAAGATTATCATATGGTTTTTATCCTTCAGTTTGTTAATATGGTGTATCGCATTGATTGATTTGCCTATACTGAAGAATCTTTGCATTCCTGGGATAAACCCCATTTGATCATGGTGTATAATCCTTTTAATGTGCTGTTGGATACTGTTTGCTAGTATTTTGTTGAGAATTTTTGCATCTCTGTTCATCAGTGATATTGGCCAGTAGTTCTCTTTTTTTGTGTTATGTTTGTCTGGTTTTGGTATCAGGATGATGATACCTTGAACAATAAGTTTGGGAGTGTTACTCCTTCTGTCATATTTTGGAAGAGTTTGAGAAGGATCAGTGTTAGCTCTTCTCTAAATTTTGATAGAGTTCACCTGTGAAGCCATTTGGCCCTGGGCTTTTGATTGTTGGAAGATTTTAAATCACAGTTTCAATTTCAGTGCTTGTGATTGGTCTGTTCATATTTTCTATTTCTTCCTGGTTCAGTCTTGGAAGGTTGTACTTTTCAAAGAATTTGTCCACTTCTTCCAGTTTGTCCATGTTACTGGCATAGAGTTGCTTGTAGTAGTGTCTCATGATCCTTTGTGTTTCTGCAGTGTCAGTTGTTACTTATTTTTCATTTCTAATTCTGTTGATTTGGGTCTTCTCTCTTTTTTCTTGATGAGTCTGGCTAATGGTTTATCAATTTTATTTATCTTCTCAGAGCACCAGCTTTTAGTTTTATTGATCTTTGTTGTTGTTTCTTTCATTTCTTTTTCATTTATTTCTGATCTGATCTTTATGATTTCTTTCTTTCTGCTAACTATGGGGTTTTTGTTGTTGTTGTTGTTGTTCTTTCTCTAATTCCTTTAGGTGTAAGGTTAGGTTGTTTATTTGAGATGTTTCTTGTTTCTTGAGGTAAGATTGTATTGCTATAAACTTCCCTCTTAGAACTGCTTTTGCTGCATCCCATAGGTTTTGGGTTGTCCTGATTTCATTGTCATTTGTTTCTAGGTATTTTTTGATTTCTCTTTGATTTCTTCAGTGATCTCTTGGTTATTTTGTAGTGTATTTGTTTAGCCTCCATGTGTTTGTATTTTTTACAGAGTTTTTCCTGTAATTGATATCTAGTCTCATAGCATTGTGGTTGGAAAAGATACTTGATACGACCTCCATTTTCTTAAATTTGCTGAGGCTTGATTTGTGACCCAAGCTATGATCTATCCTGGAGAATGTTCGATGTGCACTTGCAAAGAAAGTGTATTCTGTTGTTTTTGGATGGAATGTCCTATAAATATCAATTAAGTCCATCTGACCTAGTGTTTCATTTAAAACTTGTGTTTCCTTATTTATTTTCATTTTGGATGATCTGTCCATTGGTGAAAGTGAGGTGTTAAAGTCCCCTACTATGATTGTGTTACTGTCGATTTCCCCTTTTATGGTTGTCAGCATTTGCCTTATGTAATGAGGTGCTCTTATGTTGGATGCATACATATTTCTTCTTGGATTGATCCCTTGATCATTATGTAGTGTCCTTTATCTCTTGTAATAGTCTTTATTTTAAAGTCTATTTTGTCTGATATGAGAATTGCTACTCCAGCTTTCTTTTGATTTTCATTTTCATGGAATATCTTTTTCTATCCCTTGACTTTCAGTCTGTATGTGTCTCTAGGTCTGAAGTGGGTCTCTTGTAGACAGCATATATAGAGGTCTTGTTCTTGTATCCATTCAGCCAGTCTATGTCTTTTGGTTAGAGTGTTTAATCCATTCCCACTTAAGGTAATTATCAATATGTATGTTTCTATTACCATTTTTTATAATTGTTTTGGGTTTGTTTTTTAGGTCTTTTCCTTCTCTTGTGTTTTCCACTTAGAGAAGTTCCTTTAGCATGTCTTGTATAGCTGGTTTGGTGGTGCTGAATTCTCTTAACTTTTGCTTGTCTGAAAAGGTTTTAATTTCTCCATTGAATCTGAGTGACATCCTTGCTGGGCAGAGTAATCTTGGTTGTAGATTTTTCCCTTTCATCACTTTAAATATGTCCTGCTGCTCCCTTCTGGCTTGCAGAGTTTCTGCTGAAAGATCTGCTGTTCACCTTATGGGGATTCCCTGGTGAACAGGGAATCCCGTTATTTGTTGGATAACATAATCCTGTATGTTATTTGTTGCTTTTTCCTTGCTGCTTTTAATATTTTTTCTCTGTATTTAATTTTTGATAGTTTGATTAATACATGTCTTGGCATGTTTCTCCTTGAGTTTATTCTGTTTGTGACTCTCTGTGCTTCCTGGACTTGAATGACTATTTCCTTTCCCATGTTAGGGAAGTTTTTAACTATAATCTCTTCAAATATTTTCTCAGTCCCTTTCTTTTTCTCTTCTTCTTCTGGGACCCCTATAATTCAAATGTTGGTGCATTTAATGTTGTCCCAGAGGTCTCTGAGACTGTCCTCAATTCTTTTCATTCTTTTTTCTTTATTCACCTCTGTGGCAGTTATTTCCACTATTCTATCTTCCAGGTCGCTTATCTATTCTTCTGCCTCACTTATTCTACTATTGATTCCTTTTAGAGTATACTTAATTTCATTTATTGTGTTGTTCATCATGGTTTGTTTGCTCTTTAGTTCTTCTAGGTCCTTGTTAAACATTTCTTGTATTTCCTCCATTCTGTTTCTGAGATTTTGCATCATCTTTACGATCATTATCTGAATTCTTTTTCAGGTAGACTGTCTATTTCCTCTTCATTTGTTTGCTCCTTCATCTGCTGCATATTTCTTTGTCTTCTCATTTTGTTTAACTTACTGTGTTTGTGGTCTCCTTTTCACAGACTGCAGGTTCGTAGTTCCTGTTTTTTTGCTGTCTGCTCCCAGGGGGTGATGTTGTTTCAGTGGTTTGTGTAGGCTTCCTCGTGGTGGGAACTGGTGCCTGTGTTCTGGTGGGTAGGGCTGGATCTTGTACCTCTGGTGGGCAGGGCTGTATTAAGTGGTGTGTTTTGGGGTGTCTGTGAACTTAGTATGAGTTTAGGCAGTCTGTTTGCTAATTGGTGGGGTTGTGTTCCTGTCTTACTATTTGTTTGGCATGGGTTGAGCACTTGAGCTTGCTGGTCTTTGTGGAGCTGGGTCTTAGGGTTGAGATGGAGATCTCTGGGAGAGCTCTCACCAATTAATATTGCATGGGGCTGGGAGGTTTCTGGTGCTCCAATGTCCTGGACTCGGCTCTCCCACCTTGGAGGCTCAGGCCCAACCCCCGGCTGGAGCACCAAGACACTTCCAGCTGCACAGCATGGAGGAAAAGGAAGAAGAAAAAAAAAAAGGAGCAGACAGAACCCCAAAACAAATGGCAACAGCAAAACTAAACAGACAAAATCACACCAAGAAACATACACACACTCAGAACAAAAAAAAGAAACAAAAAACAAACAAAAAAAGAACAGGCAGAACCTTAAGACAAATGGTAAAAGCAAATCTAAACAGACAAATTCACACAAAGAAACATACACACACACACTGACAAAAAGAGAATTAAAAAAAAGGAAGATAGCGACCAAACCAATAAACAAACCTATTAATGAAAACAAGCACTAAAAACTATACTAAGATAAACATAAATCCAAAAACAAATCAAACACAGAAAGCAAACCCCAAGTCTACATTTGCTCCCAAAGTCCCCCACCTCAATTTTGGGAACATTCATTTTCAATTCAGGTATTCCACCAATGCAGTGTTTTATCAAGTCGATTGTGGGGATTTAATCTGCTGCTCCTGAGGTTGCAAGGAGAAATTTCCCTTTCTCTTCTTTGTTCACACAGCTCCTGGGGTTGAGCTTTGGTTTTGGCCCTGCCTGTGTGTAGGCTGCCCTCAGGTGTCTTTTCCCCACCCAGACAGGAGCGGGTTAAAGCAGCGGCTGATTAGGGCACTCTTGCTCACTCAGGCCAGGGAGAGGGTGGGGTACGGTAGTCATAATTGGAATGCGGGGTGAGCCTGCAGTGGCAGAGGCCAGCATGACAGTGCAACAGCCTGAGGCACACTGTCTTCTCCCAGGGAAGTTGGTCCTGGATCACGGTACCCTGGCAGTGGCGTGCTGCACAGGTTCTCGGGGTGGTGTGGGTAGTGACCTGCGCTTGCACACAGGATTCTTGGTGGAAGTGGCAGTAGTGTTAGTGGTCCGTGCCTGCCTCTGGGGTCTGAGTTGATAGCCACAGCTCGTGCCTGTCTCTGGAGCTCACTTAGGCAGTACTCTGCCTACTGTGGGCACACGGGAAAGGAATCCCCTCTCCTTGCGCACCCTGAAACAATGGTCTCTTGCCTCTTAGGCAGGTCCAGACTTTTTCCCGGACTCCCTTCTGGCTAGCTGTGGCTCACTAGCCCCTCGGACTGTCTTCACACAGCCAACCCCAGTCCTCTCCCTGGGGTCTGACCTCCGAATCCCGAGCTTCAGCTCCCAGCCCCCACCCACTCCGGCAGGTGAGCAGACAAGCATCTCAGTCTGGTGAGTGCTGGTCAGCACCAATCTTCTGTGTGGGAGTCTGTCAGCTTTGCCCTCTGCACCCCTGTTTGCTGCCCTCTCCTCTGTGGCTCTGAAGCTTCCCTCTGCCTGTCCCCACCAGTGAAGGGGCTTCCTAGTGTGTGAACACTTTCCCTCCTTCACAGCTCCCTCCCAGAGGTGTAGGCCCCATCCCTATTCTTTTGTCTCTGTTTTTTCTTTTTTCTTTTGCCCTACCCAGGTACGCGGGAATTTTCTTGACTTTTGGGAAGTCTGAGGTCTTCTGCCAGCATTCAGTAGGTGTTCTGTAAGAGTTGTTCCACATGTAGGTGAATTTTTTATGTATTTGTGGGGAGGAAGGTGATCTCCACGTCTTACTCCTCCGTCATCTTGAAGGTCTCCCCTCAGATCACTCCATATGTGATTCTTCTGAGGCTTATTTTCTCTGGGCAAGTACAAAGTTGATTGGGAAAATAAATAAAAAAACAAATAAATAATAACATTTGGATTCAACTTACAATCTTTTTTGGGCTCTGGGGAGGAAATTGGTTATGTAAAAGGAATTATTGGATTCTCTTTGCAAGTCTGAGTCAATTTTTTGGTTCCTTCTAGGACAACTACACACTTCTCCTTTGAAGACTCACATTCTGTAACTGAAATGAAGTTCACCAAGGCTCCCTTCCCTTCCTCTCCCTGCAGTGCCCCTGTAGTCACTCTCAGCCCAAGTCAGAACCAGCACCCAGCCAAAACTCCTTTAGAGAAATTTTGCTGATAAACTTTAAAAATTGTCCTCAATCCTCAATTCTCAACTTCCCTTTTATCAGAAGTAATAAGTAAGGTTGGTGACTCTGATGACAATCCAAAAGCTCTGGAGAAAAACAAAAAAAAGCATATTTTTCAGGCTAGGTAACTTCCCTCATCCTTCCTCCTGAAAGCAAGCCTTTTCCTTTCTTCTCTAATTAAACAGTTAGGATAGCAGTGATTATTCAACCAAAAGACACAGAGACCTGTCAAACTCTCCCACCCTCCCTTCCCTTCCAGGCAGATTGTTGTGATTTGTGAGAAACGTGTCAGGAGCAGATGTTTGCTGGGCTTGGAGGTGGAGGTTGTTCTTCCAAAGTCTCCTTAGGGAGTCCTATTTCTTCAGCACCTCCAATTGTTCAGCAATGCATTTGGGTCAAGATTTGAGCTGGTGTAATTGCTGAATCCAAAAGAGGGTTATGTTATTAAAACTGCCAACAAGGAGGGCAGGTATTCTGTATTATTTTCAGACTAATGGAAGAAATGTTAAATGGAATTTTACCTCTTTTCTCTGGTTGCTAACAGGGGTCCAAAACGTGGGATAAAGGTGCATCAGGTGCCAAACATTCTAAGGAGAGAGGTGAGGAGTCACAAGAACTGGGGCCACACATGCCCCTCAGGCTTTGTTAAGAACCAGATTAAATTGCTCTCCTTTTTTCCTGCCCTCAGGTCACATAAGAAGGAGAAGAGCAGGAATGAGAAGTGTGTGTGAGTAGGGAATCTCATGGGTGGTGTATACATCCTGCTTTTAGGAGAAACTTAAGAGAGAGTCATTTATAGAGATTGGGGGACACCTATAAGAAGGAGGGAAAATTGGCATCACATTGTCTAGAGGAACACAGTGTTGACAATAGATTTGCATCTCTGCCCATATCTGCCCATTTGTAGAATGGAAGATGAGAATTAGAATAAGGAGAGGGAGAAGGGAGGGACAGTGGAGGAGCACCTTGTATGCCTACTGTTTTGATGGAAAGGATGCATGCAGGCCCTTCCTACCTAGAGCATTAGACTAGGTGATCTATAATTCAGTGTGTTGAATTTTCTTTGTCCTTAATTGTGGCTCTCTTAGTTCCATTAAAACAGAAACAATGTGACCATGTTGTCTTCCAACTTCACTCCTCACAAAAAAAGAGAAATAGAGAAGAAGAAGAAATCACCCCACACCATGAGGACTCTTAAAGCAAAGCATGCTAAATTTAAGAAGGGTTTGCTAATCACCATGCTTGGCACTTTCTAATCAAAAGAATATTCTTGACCTTGCCCTTCTTAGAATGGAGAAAAATCCCTAAAGTAATTCAGGGCTGTGTCACTTCAGGCTTGTCATAGAACTAATTCTGAGTCTGGGATCAGAATCCTGAAGTGCTCCACATCACTGACATTAAAAGCTTCAAGAAGTCAAATTCTGGGACCCTCTTGTCTTTCCCAGTCCTAAGCATGCACCTCTTCTCATCATTCAGTTGGCTAATGATCCCCTTCCAGCAGGTGTAAATGAGTTTTCACACTCCAACCTGGCTTTTGTCAAGGCTTTAATGTAAGTAGTTAATGAGTGCTATTGCTCTGAGTTTTCTCCTGTGAAAGAAGGGTATGTCTAACTAGTGATATAATGACCAATGCACGCTAATGTTATTCTGTTCGGTGGTAGTGAAGAGCACTGAGAATTTAAGAAAGATGAATCCCTCAAACAAAGGCAGACTAAAAACATATTAAGCAGAGCTGTGCTGACAGCCTAATTCCATTACTTCTACACGATCTTGAATCCACTCAAGCATAGCAAAGATATCTCAGAGGCAAGAGAGAAAGAAACAATATCCTCATTAAAAATGTGAGCAGAGCCTAGACGCAGGCCCAGCATGGTAAATTGGCCTGACCGGTGAGGAGTGCCAAGGAGGCGAAAATTGATCAAACCAAACATTGTGACTTCAGTGTTTCTGGGAACGGAAATACTCAGAGATTTGACATCCTGCCAAATAGGACTGCAAATGAACAATCTTCTCCAGGACTCTTGATGTTCCTGCTGTTCACCTCTCCCTGAACAATAGGTTTTTATTTTGATGATCAACTACCAGAGCTTTGGAAAGTGCTAAGCCCAACAAAGCAGTTTTATTCTCTTTGCAGTTAGCACGTGATAGTTGTGTTTCAAATGTGATGGTGTGCATTTTAAATAACACAGGTAATACTTTTGTAGAGAAATATTTTTTAAAAACTCTGTTACAATTTCCCCTGTGATCCTTATAAATTACTTGAAGCACAAGTTGTTCATTCAGTAATGGGTGGCAGGGATTGGATGCTATAGTATTTCTCTTTCTGTGTTAGGAAGTAAAGTTCCCCAACTCTCTTAGAGTTTCCCTGGTATTTTTTAAAACATCTCTAGCGTTGGTTTTCTGTATCTTCCAGATAGGATTATGCTTTGTTCATCTATATAGCCCTGGCAGCTTGTGCTGGCTGTCACAGAGCAGTTACTCATTGATGTTTGTTAAATAAATAGATGAATAAATGAGTGAATGAATGAAGTAATTGGTTAATCCAAAAGTCAAAGAAGAGACTCTTATGAAAGTGTACATATATACTTTGTTTTATTTTAACCAAAGGATATAAATTCCCATTTATTTGCCAGTCCTTTGATATAGGGTCAAGGGCTTTCTTTGGGTATCATTACACCCAATGAAGTCCCTTGTTTGTTTGTTTTTTTCTTGCATAAAACACACCAGTAGTGCATCTTTCAAAATTTCAAATTTTGGTATCTTTGAAGGGAACAAGAACTTAAAGACAAATATCAAGCAATTTGAGTACAGATTTTTTTTTTAGATTTTCATGATTTCTCCCCAAATGTTTTACGTTTTCCCTCATACACCTAATTCAACAACATTTTTAAAGCTATTGTACTAGTTTTTGAAGAATCTTTTGCTTTTCTAATTAAAAAACCAATAATAACAATAACAAAAAACCAAAATAAGACAATGTAATTAGTATTACCCTTACCCCTTTTATTCTCCTTCTTTTTTCCTTGCATGATAAGGAGGACATGGGCATGATAGCTGGAGTTTCAGCAAACATTTTGTGACACAAAGGAGAGACCACTGCAATCCCATGCTCTTAACTGTGGGATCTTGAGTTACTGAACTGTAACTGCCTACCTCTGACTTCTCGTAAAGTGAGAAAAACAATTCCCTGGGGCTTTCTGATTCTTACTGCCAAATATATTCCTAATTGATCTAATGGTTTCACAAATGCATGGACACACTAGAGAACTGCCTACTAGCTATGAGTATTCAACTGTCACGAGCATCAGTCAGTGGGTATTACAGAGGGATTGGAATGAGAGTTTACAGGCATGTTGGTTAAGTGGAGGTCACTTAGGGAACAGTCTAGTGTTCACTGAATGTACTATTGCAAAACAGGGTAAAGCACAGTTGCCTTTCATGTCAAGATTTTATGTCTATGGCTGGAAGCTGTCATTTTTAATCAGGTTAAATTCCAATATTTAAAACAGTGTAGTATGTGTGTTTTGGTTAAATAGAGCCTTTGATGAGACTTGTAGATGTCCTAAATGGTAGAGAGGTCTACCTCCTGGCTCTTCATTCAATGTCCTGGAAGTGCTGAAACTGTATGTTGTCTCTAAAATACCCTATGCTGGTTCATAATTATATCCCTTCAGATGTATTGTCCCCTCTACCCACAATGCCCCTCTTCCCTTGACAATGTGGAAATTGCCTATTTAACACTTCAAACACTTTTCAGGTATACCTCCTCTGTGAAGCCCTTCCTTATCCCAAGATCCAGGACTTCCTCGACCCTCCTCCCCATAGAGCAAATCAGTTAATCACTGCTGAGCTACCTTCTGACCTTGGATATACTTTTACCATTATCCTTGCACAAACCTCTTCACGTGCCTGCTTCTACTTCGAAAGAGTTGGGATCATGTTTGGTGCATTCATATTTGTAACTCCAGCATCTAACACAGTTCCTGATATATAGTGGTCCCTCAATACATTTTTAAACTAAATTAACCGTCCCTTCTTTCCTTTCCTCCCTCCCTCCTTCCCTCCCTCACTGCTTCCTTCCTTCCTTTCCTCCCTCCCTCCCTCCTTCCTCCCTTCCTTCCTTCCTTCTTCTCTCTTTTACTTTTTTATTTTTTATTTATTTATTTATTTATTTATTTATTATTTTTTTTCACACACACACTGTATTTATTTTTACGAGAGATAAATAGACTGACACCAAGCATTGTACATGGATGACCACAACAAAAGCAACAATGATTGTAATTACCAAACATGAAACACACTCATACTATGTCATAATATTGACATTCAGTCCAGTAATCCTCCACTGTAACAGCTCCTTTACTTTGCAGTGAAAATTGATTTATATATACTTTGCCTCTGAGTCCTTGTGGGATTTTTTTTTTTTAATTCAAACAGAAAGTTACAAAAATTATACTCATCCTCATCAGTTCACTCAGTCCCACGTAATTAATTGTTTTTTCATCTTGATCTTTTGTTAGCACTTGTATGAGTTCATCAGTTTTTCATTAGAGTTCTGAAAATGCTTGTTCATTCAGTTCAGCAGTACAGTCAGTTACCAGAAACCTGTACTTGTCAGAGTCTTTTCCATGAATTTCTTGAAGACGAAACCCTTTTATAGGAACATATTTGCAAAAGCATCAGAGTACACCCAGAACTGTCTGTAAATGACAAAAGACTTAAAAATGACCACGGTTAAAGATTTGATGAAAGTTCATAATAATGCAGTTGGCAAGAAAATTAGTTATTTCTGAGATATACATTTTAAAGTAATAACTAGGATTATGACTTATAACATTATACCAGAACATATAAGATTTTTAGAAATTTCATGTAATGTCTGAAACATTTATATTAACATATTTCCACACAAATAACCCAATGAAAGTTTAGTATTAGTTGTTTTGTTTCTTTGTTTTTTTATACTGCAGGTTCTTACTAGTCATCAATTTTATACACATCAGTGTATACATGTCAATCCCAATCGCCCAATTCAGCACACCACCATCCCCACCCCACCACAGTTTTCCCCCCTTGGTGTCCATATGTCTGTTCTCTACATCTGTGTCTCAACTTCTGCCCAGCAAACCGGCTCATCTGTACCATTTTTCTAGGTTCCACATACATGCGTTAATATACGATATTTGTTTTTCTCTTTCTGACTTACTTCACTCTGTATGACAGTCTCTAGATCCCTCCACGTATCAACAAATTACTCAATTTCGTTCCTTTTTATGGCTGAGTAATATTCCATTGTATATATGTACCACATATTCTTTATCCATTCATCTGTTGATGGACATTTAGGTTGCTTCCATGACCTGGCTATTGTAAATAGTGCTGCAATGAACATTCGGGTGCATGTGTCTTTTTGAATTATGATTTTCTCTGGGTATATGCCCAGTAGTGGAATTGCTGGGTCATATGGTAATTCTATTTTTAGTTTTTTAAGGAACCTCCATATTGTTCTCCATAGTGGCTGTATCAATTTACATTCCCACCAACAGTGCAAGAGTGTTCCCTTTTCTCCACACCCTCTCCAGCATTTGTTGTTTGTAGATTTTCTGATGATGCCCATTCTAACTGGTTTGAGGTGATACCTCATTGTAGTTTTGATTTGCATTTCTCTAATAATTAGTGATGTTGAGCCTCTTTTCATGTGCTTTGTGGCCATATGTATGTCTTCTTTGGAGAAATGTCTATTTAGGTCTTCTGCCCATTTTTGGATTGGGGTGTTTGTTTCTTTAATATTGAGCTGAATGAGCTGTTTATATATTGTGGAGATTAATCCTTTGTCCGTTGATTCATTTGCAAATATTTTCTCCCATTCTGAGGGTTGTCTTTTCGTCTTGTTTATGGTTTCCTTTGCTGTGCAAAAGCTTTGAAGTTTCATTACATCCCATTTGTTTATTTTTGTTTTTATTTCCATTACTCTAGGAGGTGGATCAAAAAAGATCTTGCTGTGATTTGTGTCAAAGAGTGTTCTTCCTATGTTTTCCTCTAAGAGTTTTATAGTGTCCAGTCTTACATTTAGGTCTCTAATCCATTTTGAGTTTATTTTTGTGTATGGTGTTAGGGAGTATTCTAATTTCATTCTTTTACATGTAGTTGTCGAGTTTTCCCAGCACCACTTATTGAAGAGACTGTCTTTTCTCCATTGTATATCTTTGCCTCCTTTGTCATAGATTAGTTGACATAGGTGCGTGGGTTTATCTCTGGGCTTTCTATCTTGTTCCATTGATCTATGTTTCTGTTTTTGTGCTAGTACCATAATGTCTTGATTACTGTAGCTTTGTAGTATAGTCTGAAGTCAGGGAGTCTGATTCCTCCAGCTCCGTTTTTTTCCCTCAAGACTGCTTTGACTATTCGGGGTCCTTTGTGTCTCCATAAAAATTTTAAAATGATTTGTTCTAGCTCCGTAAAAAATGCCATTGGTAATTTGATAGGGATTGCATTGAATCTGTAGATTGCTTTGGGTAGTATAGTCATTTTCACAATGTTGATTCTTCCAATCCAAGAACATGGTATATCTCTCCATCTGTTAGTATCATCTTTAATTTCTTTCATCAGTGTCTTATAGTTTTCTGCATACAGGTCTTTTGTCTCCCTAGGTAGGTTTATTCCTAGGTATTTTATTCTTTTTGTTGCAATGGTAAGTGGGAGTGTTTCCATAATTTCTCTTTCAGATTTTTCATCATTAGTGTATAGGAATGCAAGAGATTTCTGTGCATTAATTTTGTATCCTGCAACTTTACCATATTCATTAATTAGCTCTAGCAGTTTTCTGGTGGCAGTTTTAGGATTCTCTATGTAGAGTATCATGTCATCTGCAAACAGTGACAGTTTTACTTCTTCTTTTCCAATTTGTATTCCTTTTATTTCTTTTTCTTCTCTGATTGCCGTGGCTAGGACTTCCAGAACTATGTTGAATAATAGTGGTGAGAGTGGATATCCTTGTCTTATTCCTGCTCTTAGAGGAAATGCTTTCAGTTTTTCACCGTTGAGAATGATGTTTGCTGTGGGTTTGTCATATATGGCCTTTATTATGTTGAGGTAGGTTCCCTCTATGCCCACTTTCTGGAGAGTTTTTATCATAAATGGGTGTTGAATTTTGTCAAAAGCTTTTCCTGCATCTGTTGAGATGATCATATGCTTTTATTCTTCAGTTTGTTAATATGGTGTATCACATTGATTGATTTGCGTATATTGAAGAATCCTTGCATCCCTGGGATAAATCCCACTTGATCGTGGTGTATGATCCTTTTAATGTGTTGTTGGATTCTGTTTGCTAGTATTTTGTTGAGGATTTTTGCATCTATATTCATCAGTGATATTGGTCTGTAATTTTCTTTTTTTGTAGTGTCTTTGTCTGGTTTTGGTATCAGGGTGATGGTGGCCTCATAGAATGTGTTTGGGAGTGTTCCTTCCTCTGCAAGTTTTTGGAAGAGTTTGAGCAGGATAGGTGTTAGCTCTTCTCTAAATGTTTGATAGAATTCACCTGTGAAGCCATCTGGTCCTGGACTTGTTTGTTGGAAGATTTTTTAATCTGAGTTTCAATTTCATTACTTGTGATTGGTCTGTTCATATTTTCTATTTCTTCCTTGTTCAGTCTCGGAAGGTTGTGTATTTCTAAGAATTTGTCCATTTCTTCCAGGTTGTCCATTTTATTGGCATAAAGTTGCTTGTAGTAGTCTCTTAGGATGCTTTGTATTTCTGTGGTGTCTGTTGTAACTTCTCCTTTTTCTTTTCTGATTTATTGATTTGAGTCCTCTCCCTCTTTTTCTTGATGAGTCTGGCTAATGGCTTATCAATTTTGTTTATCTTCTCAAAGAACCAGCTTTTAGTTTTATTGATCTTTGCTATTGTTTTCTTTCTTTCTATTTCATTTATTTCTGCTCTGATTTTTATGATTTCTTTCCTTCTGCTAACTTTGGGTTTTGTTTGTTCTTCTTTCTCTAGTTTCTTCAGGTGTAAGGTTAGATTGTTTACTTGAGATTTTTCTTGTTTCTTTAGGTAGGCTTGTATAGCTATAAACTTCCCTCTTAGAACTGCTTTTGCTGCATCCCATAGGTTTTGGGTCATCGTGTTTTCATTGTCATTTGTCTCTAGGTATTTTTGGATTTCCTCTTTGATTTCTTCAGTGATCTCTTGGTTATTTAGTACCGTATTGTTTAGCCTACATGTGTTTGTGTTTTAATGTTTTTTTCCCTGTAATTCAATTCTAATCTCATAGCGTTGTGGTCAGAAAAGATGCTTGATATGATTTCAATTTTCTTAAATTTACTGAGGCTTGATTTGTGACCCAGGATGTGATCTATCCTGGAGAATGTTCCATGCGCACTTCAGAAGAACGTGTAATCCGCTGTTTTGGGATGGAATGTCCTATAAATATCAATTAAATCTATCTGGTCTACTCTGTCTTTTAAAGCTTCTGTTTCCTTATTTATTTTCATTTTGGAGGATCTGTCCATTGGTGTAAGTGAGGTGTTCAAGTCCCCCACTATTATTGTGTTACTGTCAATTTCCTCTTTTATAGCTGTTAGCAGTTGCCTTATGTATTGAGGTGCTCCTATGTTGGGTGCATATATATTTATAATTGTTATATCTTCTTCTTGGATTGATCCCTTGATCGTTATGTAGTGTCCTTCCTTGTCTCTTGTAACATTCTTTATTTTAAAGTCTATTTTATCTGATATGAGTATTGCTACTCCAGCTTTCTTTTGATTTCCATTTGCATGGAATATCTTTTTCCATCCCCTCACTTTCAGTCTGTATGTGTCCCTAGACCTAAAGTGGGTCTCTTGTAGACAACATATATATGGGTCTTGTTTTTGTATCCATTCAGCAAGCCTGTGTCTTTTGGTTAGAGCATTTAATCCATTCACGTTTAAGGTAATTATCGATATGTATGTTCCTATGACCATTTTCTTAATTGTTTTGGGTTTGTTTTTGCAGGTCCTTTTCTTCTCTTATGTTTCCCACTTAGAGAAGTTCCTTTAGCATTTGTTGTAGAGCTGGTTTGGTGGTGCTGAATTCTCTTAGCTTTTGCTTGTCTGTAAAGCTTTTGATTTCTCCATCAAATCTAAATGAGATCCTTGCCGGGTAGAGTAATCTTGGTTGTAGGTTCTTCCCTTTCATCACTTTAAGTATATCATGCCACTCCTTTCTGGCTTGTAGAGTTTCTGCTGAGAAATCAGCTGTTAACCTTATGGGAGTTCCCTTGTATGTTATTTGTCATTTTTCCCTTGCTGCTTTCAATAATTTTTCTTTGCCTTTAATTTTTGCCACTTTGATTACTATGTGTCTCTGCATGTTTCTCCTTGGGTTTATCCTGTATGGGACTCTCTGTGCTTCCTGGACTTGGGTGGCTATTTCCTTTCCCATGTTAGGGAAGTTTTCGACTATAATCTCTTCAAATATTTTCTCTGGTCCTTTCTCTCTCTCTTCTCCTTCTGGGACCCCTATAATGCGAATGTTGTTGCGTTTAATGTTATCCCAGAGGTCTCTTATGCTGTCTTCATTTCTTTTCATTCTTTTTTCTTTAGTCTGTTCCGCAGCAGTGAATTCCACCATTCTGTCTTCCAGGTCACTTATCCGTTCTTCTGCCTCAGTTATTCTTCTATTGATTCCTTCTAGTGTAGTTTTCATTTCAGTTATTGTATTGGTCATCTCTGTTTGTTTGTTGTTTAATTCTTCTAGGTCTTTGTTAATCATTTCTTGCATCTTCTCAATCTTTGCCTCCATTCTTATTCCGAGGTCCTGGATCATCTTCACTATCATTATTCTGAATTCTTTTTCTGGAAGGTTGCCTATCTCCACTTCATTTAGTTGTTTTTCTGGGGTCTTTTCTTGTTCCTTCATCTGGTATATAGCCCTCTGCCTTTTCATCTTGTCTATCTTTCTGTAAATGTGGTTTTTGTTCCACAGGCTGCAGGATTGTAGTTTTTCTTTCTTCTGCTGTCTGCCCTCTGGTGGTTGAGGCTATCTAAGAGGCTTGATGGGAGGCTCTGGTGGTAGGTAGAGCTGACTGTTTCTGTGGCGGTCAGAGCTCCCTAAAACTTTAATCCACTTGACTGTTGATGGGTGGGGATGGGTTCCCTCCCTGTTCGTTGTTTTGCCTGAGGCAACCCAGCACTGGAGCCTACCTGGGCTCTTTGGTGGGGCTAATGGCAGACTCTGGGAGGGCTCACACCAAGGAGTACTTCCCAGAACCTCCGCTGCCAGTGTCCTTGTCCCCACGGTGAAACAGAGCCAGCCCCCGCCTCTGCAGGAGACCCTCCAACACTAGCAAGTAGGTCTGGTTCAGTCTCCCCCAGGGTCACTGCTCCTTCCCCCGGGTCCTGATGCACACACTATTCCATGTGCGCCCTGCAAGAGTGGGGTCTCTGTTTCCCCCAGTCCTGTCGAAGTCCTGCAATCAATTCCCACTAGGCTTCAAAGTCTGATTCTCTATGAATTCCTCCTCCCGTTGCCGGACCCCCCAGGTTGGGAAGCCTGACGTGGGGCTCAGAACCTTCACTGCAGTGGGTGGACTTCTGTGGTATAAGTGTTCGTCAGTCTGTGAGTCACCCACCCAGCAGTTATGGGATTTGATTTTACTCTGATTGCGCCCCTCCTACCGTCTCACTGTGGCTTCTCCTCTGTCCTTGGACATGGGGTATCCTCCGTGGTGAAGTCCAGTGTCTTCCTGTCGATGATTGTCCAGCAGCCAGTTGTGATTCTGGTGCTCTCACAAGAGGGAGTGAGAGCACATCCTTCTACTCTGCCATCTTGGTTAATCTTCAGCCTGGTTAATTTTTAAAAGTCTTTAGGAGGCTGGAAATGTGGCGGTGGAAGCTGGTGAGATTATTTAGATTTTCTGTTTTTCATGCTCTCCTGGGTACTCTCACAATTTATTAATAAAATGATCGTTCTGAGTACACTTGCAGAATCAAAAAGAAAAAAATAAAAAGGAATAAAATAGTTGGAGCATTGCCAACAGGACCGTACTTTCCAGGAAGGGCAGGTTTTCCTGAAGATGGTTGAACTGTCGAACTGGAACCAGGAAACACTGGGACCTACACAGCACGCAGGACTAAGGGGAACACAGCCACGGGGCACCCGCACGGTGCGCCCTCCCGCGCCGGCTCGAAGGCTTACTTTCTCTTTTACTTTTTTAATAGCAAGGAAGTACAGTATACCAGGACTTGCTCTGAAGTCCGTCTGCTTGGTTTGAACCTGGCTGGGCCACTCACAAGTTTAGTGAGCTTGGAAAAATTACTTGAGATTTATAACCTTAGTTTCCTCACCTGCATAATGAGGACTAAAGTAATCTGCTCCATAGAGTTTTTAGGAGGTTATAAATGTAATTCATGATTATATGTATCTGTGTAGCATAATAACAGTCACACAGTATGTTAATGATTATTTATGTGTTGTCTTCCTTTAAGATACTCAGTTTCACTTACCTTTCTTCCCTAGGACCTCTCTCACATTTTTTTGTGGTCCCTAAGGGACCTTTAAGGAAACCTACACTCTGTGAATCTCAGTGTTTACCCAAAATCATAAAGCAAGTGACTGTAAAAATAGTACTAGCAATTAGTGAACATTTTTATGGGTCAGGGATCTTGCTAAGAGGTTTATGTGGATTATTTTATTTAATTCTCATTTAAAGACAGAGAGAATGGGCTCAGAGCAATTTGATAATTTGATCAGTGTTAGTTACAGGGCACTGGGTGATGTAGCTGGGATGAGAATCCAGGGCTCAGTTGGGTGCTCTTTCTTGGGACCATCATACTGTCCCTTCATTTCCATTCATATCCCATTCTCCTAGTTCAGAACTATGTCATTCTTTATAGCTCCTAGTTCAGCATGAGACACATCAAAGATGCTAAATAAATACATGTTAATTGACTGATCAACTAATTCCTCCCCATTACTTAAAGGTCTTTATTGATACCTCTTTTAAAACTATTTATGTTTCTCATAGAAACTATGAAATTTGTGGCATATTTGGAAACAACAGAAATTCAGTTAAGTTGGACATTAGATAGAATTGAATATGGCATTTAAAATGATGTTAACAAAAACCCTATTCCAACGTGCAAAAATATTATTTAAAGTATTTTCAATGACAATAAACCCCCAGGATTTAAAAATGTACATGTAAGATAATGTGAACTAACTTAAATTACACTGCCATGCTAAAAGTTATTGATTCTGGATGGTGGGATTAGAGTGATTAACTTTTTTTTTTCTTGTTTTATATGTATATACATTGGTTATAATTTTATAACTAGTAGAAAAACGTTTTAAAGAAGTATGCAGGAAGGAAATAGTCAATATGAAATTCTAATGATGTCTAAAAAATTAAAATGAGATGACAGTCTCTTATCAATGCTTAATTGCCTAAGAAAAGGTTGATTAATTTTATTGATCTCTAGCTAAGTCAGAAAAATTTAAAACCCTTTAAGGCTTTTTTAGTAGCATAACAACTGCAGCTTTTTAGGACACCTAACGTTAGGCCGCATGGAAATGCATGATCCTCAACTATGGTTTCTGTCTATACATGATTAAAGTCTTCATTTACACTCTTAACAACTGATTTCTCTAACCAGTTTTTCAAAGAGTTGCTCACCATTTTGTAGAGGAAAGATTACAGTTCTTGTTAACAGAAGAATAAACTAATTTAGGGACTCTTTCAGGAAGTTGCTTGTATTTATGTAATTTTTAAGCCTATAGGTTGGAAGATTTACATAAAAGTGTTATGCTCACTTATCAGATATAGGTCCTACTCATCTTTTCAGGGGAATTTAAACAACCTGTATCAAAGAAGTATTCCTGTCTTAATGAATTTCCTCATATGAACCTTTAAGAATTGTTATAGCATATCAGAAAGAGCTTGGGTTTCAGAGTTAGAGCAAAGTTATCATACTACATGCTTCATGCAACCCAGTAATTAAATATACCTACAGCAACAAACAAGTAAACAAATATACACAATGGCACACATTGCTTGTATTATTACCAAGATGTGGACATCTTCTTTACCTTGAATTCTAAAAATAATAATCTATTCTACTTGAATTGAGATTTCAGATGACTGCAGGAATCATAACTGTGCTGATACAGAAATTAACCCTTTAAAATTTAAAGAATCATATTTCCAAGTGTTATAAACCTTCTTGCCTTACTGAATTAAGAACATTGAATATAATTTATCCTTTCTTGATGATGTTCTGTCTAGGATTTCCAATACTATGCTGAATAAGAGTAGTGAGAGTGGGCATCCTTGTCCTGTTCCTAAAAGAGGGATAGCTTTCAGTTTTTCATCACTGAGTATCATGTTAGCTGTGGGTTTGTCATATATGCCCTTTATTGTGTTGGGGTGTGTTCCATCTATACCCATTTTATTGGGAGTTTTAATTATAAATGGATGTTGAATCTTAACTGGTTTTTCTGCATCTATTGAGATGATCATATACTTTTTTTCCTTTATTTTGTTAATGTGCTGTATTACATTGATTGATTTGTAGATGTTGAACCATCCTTGTGTCCCTGGAATAAATCCCATTTTATTATGGCATATGATCCTTTTAATGTATTGTTGTGTTTTTGGCTTGCTAATATTTTGTTAAGGATTTTGCATCAATGTTCATCAGACTTGTTGGCCTATAATTTTTGTTTGTGTGTTGTCTTTGTCTGGTTTTCGTATCAGGGTAATGTTGGTCTCATAAAATGAATTAGGAAGTGTTCCCTCCCTTCAATTTTTGGAAGAGTTTGAGAAGGATATATTAAATCTTCTTCATTGTTTGGTAGAATTCATGTGTGAAGACATCTGGTTCTGGATTTTTGTTTCTTGGGAGGTTTTTGATTGCCCTTTCAATCCCTTTATTAGTGGCTGGTCTATCCATATTTTCTATTTCTTTTTTACTCAGCCTTGGGAGGTTATATGTTTCTAGGAATTTACTGATATATAGCTGTCATAATATTCTTTTATAATCCTTTGTATTTCTGTGTATTTGTTTCTCCTCTTTCATTTCTGACTTTATCAGAGCCTTCTCTCTTTTTTCTTAGTGAGTCTAGCTAAAGGTTTGTCAATTTTGTTTATCTTTTCAAAGAATCAGCTCTTAATTTCATTGATCTTTCTATTGTGTTTTTAGTTTCTATTTCACTTATTTCTGCTATGATCTTTATTATTTCCTTCCTTCAACTGACTTTGGGCTTTGCTTGTTCTTCTTTTTCTAGTTCTGTTAGGTGTAAAGTTAGATGGTTTATTTGAGACTTTTTCTTGTTTTTTTTTTTGAGGTAGACCTGTTTTGCTATAAAATTCCCTCTAAATACCACTTTTGTTGCATCCCATAAATTTTAGTTTGTTGTATTTTCATTTTCATATGTCTTCAGGTATTTTTAAATTTCTCCCTTGATTTTTTTGTTGACCCAATAGCTATTCAGTAGCATACTGTTCAATCTCCACATATTTGTGATTTTTCCAACTTTCTTCTTGTAGTTGACTTCTAGTTTTACACCACTGTGATCAGAAAAGATGCTTGAAACAATTTCTACCCTCTTAAATTTGTTGAGGCTTGTTTTGTAGCCTGGTATGAGGTCTGTCCTAGAGAATGTTACATGCATGCTTGGAAAGAATGTGTATTCTGATGCATTTGGAAAAAATGTTCTATATAAATCTATTAAGTCCATCTGGTCTAATGTTCACTTATGGGCACTATTTCCTCATTGATTTTCTCTCTGGATAATCTGTCCATTGACGTAAGTGAAGTGTTAAAGTCCCCTACTATTAACATGTTGCTGTCAGTTTCTCCCTTTAGTTCTGTTAGTAATTGCTTTAGATGTTTTTTTCCTCCTATGTTAGGTACATATATATTAATAACTGTTATGTCTTATTGATGAACTGTCCCCTTTATCATTATGTAATGTCCATCTTTGTCTCTTGTCACCTTTTTTGGCTTGAAGTCTATTTTGTCTGATATGAGTATGGCTACATGTGTTTTTTTGGAGGGCTGTCATTTGCTTGGAGTAATCATTCTCCACCCCTTTACTTTGAGCTCATGTTTGTCTTTAGAGCTGAGATGAGTCTTCTGGAGGGAACATATAGGTGGGTCTTGATTTTTAATCCATTCAGCCACTCTGACTTCTGAGTGGTGAATTCAATCTATTTACAGTTAGAGTGATTATTAATAGATAAGGATGTAGTATTGCCATTTTACCTTTTGTTTTCTGGTTGCTCTATATCTCTATTATTTCTTTTTTCCCCCCTGTGCTATACAGTAGGCCCTCACCAACCATCTACTTAATACAAAGTAGTGTGTATATGTCAATCCCAATCTCCAAATCCATCTCATCCCTTTCCTTCCTTGGTGTCCATACATTTGTGCTCTACATCTGTGTCTCTATTTCTGCTTTGTAAATAGGTTCATCTCTGCCATTTTTCTAAATTTCACATATATGTGTTAATATACGTTTGTTTTTCTCTTTCTGACTTACTTTACTCTGTATGATAGTCTCTAGGTCCATCCACGTCTCTGCAAATGGCATGATTTTGTTCCCTTTTATGGCTGAGTAATATTCCATTGTATATATGTACCACATCTTCTTTATTCATTCCTCTGTTGATGGACATTTAGGTTGCTTCCATGTCCTGGCTATTATAACTAGTGCTGCAATGAACATTGGGGTGCATGTATCTTTTGGAATTATAGCTTTCTCCAGGTATATGCCCAGGAGTGTGATTACTGGGTCATAAGGTTGTTCTATTTTTAGTTTTTTAAGGAACCTCCATACTGTTCCCATCGTGGCTGTATCAATTTACATTCCCACCAACAGTGTAAGAGGGTTCCCTTTTCTCCACACCCTCTCCAGCATTTATTGTTTGTAGATTTTTTGATGATGGCTATTCTGACTGGTATGTGGTGGTACCTCATTGTAGTTTTGATTTGCATTTCTCTGATAATTAGTGATGTTGAGCAACTTTTCATGTGCCTCTTGGCAATTTGTATGTCTTCTTTGGAGAAAAGTCGATTTAAGACTTCTGTCCATTTTTTGATTGGGTTGTTTGTTTTTTTGATATTGAGCTGCATGAGCTGTTTGTATATTTTGGAGATTAATCCTTTGTTAGTTGCTTCATTTGCAAATATTTCCATTATTTCTTTTCCTTGAATTTCTGTCTGCTATTTTGGTTCAGTGGTTTTCTATGATATTTTTCTGATTCCTCTTTTCTTTGTTTCATGTCTCTGCTCTAGTTTATGTTTTGTGGTTGCCATGGCATTTGTATAAGATGAATCACAGATAAAATCGTGCTTTTTTTGCTGATATCATCTTACCTTTATTTGCCTATACAAGGTCTGTCCTTTTCCTCTTCTCCTTTTATATTTTTGTTGTCCTAAATTATATCTTTTTATGTTGTGAGTTTGTTATCAAATTGAAGTAGCCATAGTTATTTTTTCATACGTTCCCACCCTTTCACCATTATGCTGTAATAAAGTGTTTTAAAATCTATTCTGATAGAGTTGCAATTCTCTGATTCTGTCTGTCTATTTATCATGTTACTCAAAGTTTTGTGTATTTTTGAATTTTGGTTCTGGTAGAAGAGATCCTTTCAACATTTCTTGTAAGGCGGATCTAGTGATGATTAACTCCCTCAGCTTTTGTTTGTCTCGGAAAGTATTTCTCCTTTGTATCTGAATGATAGAGTATCCTTTGGTGACAATTTTTATGTTTTAGTATTTTGAGTGAGAATGTCATTCTAATCTCTCCTGTCCTATAGAGTTTCTGCTGAGAAATCTTCTTATAGCCTAATGGGGGTTCTTTGTAGGTTCCTTTTGCCCTTGCTGCTTTTAAACTTCTTTCTTTTTCATTGACTTTTGACTTTTAATATAATGTGTCTTAGAGAAGGTCTTTTTCATTGTGGTAATTAGGTGTTCTCTTAGCTCTATGGACTTGTATATCCAGTTCCTTCCCAGGTTTGGGAAGTTTTAATCTATTGTTTCTTTAAATAAACTCTCTGCTCCCTTCTCCTTCTCTTTTCCTTCTGGTATAGACATTACCTTAATGTTGCCTTTCCTAAAAGAGTCAGATAGCTCTCATAGAATTTTCTCACTTTTGAAATATCTTATTTCTCTTTCCTCTTCTACTTGTATCATTTCTAGATTTCTATCTTCAAGCTTGCTAATTCTCTCTTCCATATGATCTGCTCTATTTCCAGTGTTTTCTAATGCATTCATCATCTTGTTTTTCAGCTCCAGAATTTATGTTTGTTTCTTTTTTAGAGTTTAAGTCTGTTTGGTAAAGTGTTTCTTCTGTTCATTCATTTTATTCCTGAGCTCGTGAACTGTCTTTCTGAGTTTTCTTGTAGCTCATTGAATTTCTTCATGACAGTTATTTTTAATTCTCTATTTGTTAGATCACAATATTCTATGACTTTAAGTTTGGTTTCTGAAGAATTCTCATTTCTTTTTGTGATACAGTTTTACTGTGGTTCTTCATGGTGTTTGATGGCACCATGACTGTCACATGTGAAGTAAATGTTGTCCATTCTTCTTTAGATAAAGCTTTTTTTTTTTTTCTTCCACTTGAGTCTAATGTTTCCTGTTAGAAATTAGGGTCTTCTTTTATTTTCCATTAGGTGGCACTTTAGCGCAAGTTTCTGGTGTCTCTTTTCTGAACTGCCTCTGGCTATGTTTGAGAGTTGGCACTTTCCTCTGTCAGAGTGTTTGTTGCTCAGTACCCTTGATATCACTGCTGTGTTTCCAGGGTTGTTGGTGTCTTGCTACAGCAGGTGTCATTGGTTTTGCTGCCTGGAGCACCAGGATGGTGGGTGCCTCTGCAATGTTCAGGATGTCCTGAGTCACAGGCTCTGTCACTGTAGGGGGAGTGGGGGAGGGGAACCAGGGTGCTGGGCTCCTGTACCATGTATTGTATTGTTGGGTTCATGAGCTCCATCACTGCAGGGAGGGGGTGGGGCTCCAGAGTCTTGGGTGCCTCCACAGCTGGTGAGACAGGGTCACAGGCCCACTGCCTCTGCTGCCCAGTTATCTGTGACCATGGGTGCTTCTGTGGTCTGGAGTAGAGAGTCATGTGTGCTGCCTCCCCTGCTTCTACTGGGTTCTCTGGAACTGTGGGCTCAGCCACTGTGGCAAGGGAATTGGGCTTGCAGGCACTGCCTCCACTGTCCTCCTGGTTCTGACTCCTCTATGTGTTCCAGCCCACATAACTTTAAATGTACAGATATGGAGAATACTCTGCCATCCTGGTGTGTGGGGCAGAAGCACCTTTGTTGAGTTGTGGATGTTTTACTGGTTGTATGTTAAAAGGGGAGAGACAAAGGGAGCATCTCCCTCCAGTATGATGTTGATGTCACACCCTGATTTACATTTATTTAAATAGAAAATATAAATGGCGTCTATATCAATATAGATAAATAAATAATACATATTCAATTTTATATATAATTTATAGATAAATTTATTATAATTTATTTATTTATATATACATAAAAGAGTAATTTTATAAAGTGCCAATCAATACATGCATAGCATATACTAAAAAATAGGAATTACATGTCAGTTTGTTAAACTTTTATTTCAATTTCTTATATGGTTTTGTAAGTATAGCTATGTGCTGGGCCATATATATACTAATATTTCTTGCTATGGAATGATCCGACATATTTGAAAGCCACTACTCTTATACCACAGTGACTTGAGCAACAGAAGGATCTATACAATCAGCTGAAAAGGTCAATAAAAGAACAACCACTCTTTCTGCTTTGCACAAACACAGAGTGATAATTCCTCAATGCCAGGCTATAATCACTCTTTGACAGGCTCATACTAGTTGCCTTGTCTTTTCAAATTTGTAGTCAGGCAGCAATCTTTGTTTAAAAGAACATCTCCCATTTCTTATAACTACTTGCAAGGCTGGGAATTCTGGTCTTGGCTTCCAAGATGTTCATAGCACTGCCATCAGTTTAGAAGTTGTCGTCCAATCTTTCAAATCTTTATTCTGCTTACTCAACTTAGAGCAGCCCTCTTCAGGAATAATGTGAGGATCCTACTGCCCTCACCTATTCTACCATCCTTAATCTAACAGAGCAATTAAGAGTATCAACCTATAGACACAAGTGAATTTCATACTGTAATTTCCAAAAAATATATGGCTTATTTTAACTATATTATGTAGAAGGAATTTATATTCATTTAACTTAATGCATAGGCAATTATGCTATCCTCTAAGAGTAAATCTGTAATTATTCTTATATCATTTCTTTTCTAGATAAGCTTTGTAAGTTTTTGAAATTGAGAAAATAACATTTAAACTAACAAAGTTGAAAGTCTCAGCAAAAAAAGTTGTTTTTTAAAAAATAAAACTACTAAAAATAATAAAGACAAAAAATGACTGTATATGAAAAGTAAGATATGTGTTTTCTGTAAAAGACAGTATGAGTAATGGAGATGCATTTTTTGTTGTCATTGTTGTTGAGGAAAGAAAATAATGTTGCTCTAAACTAAAACGATTGCCAGAATAAGAGGGAAAAAATAAGATAGGACAATGAAAACAGTAAGTTATAGAACATTTATGAGAAAGGAATCTTTAAAGAGGAATTTTCATATATGTTCAATCTTGAGAAAGAAAAATGGAGCTAGAGGAATCATGCTCCTTGACTTCAGACTATATTACAAAGCTACAGTAATCAAGACAGTATGGTACTTGCACAAAAACAGAAATACAGATTAATGGAATAGGATAGAAAGCCCAGAGATAAACCCACACACCTATGTTCACCTAATCTATGACAAAGGAGGCAAGAATATACAATGGAGAAAAGACAGCCTCTTCAATAAGAAGTGCTGGGAAAACTGGACAGCTATATGTAAAAGAATAATATTAAAACACTCTCTAACACCTACACAAAAATAAACTTAAAATGGATTAAAGACCTAAATGTAGGCACAGACACCATAAAAGTCTTAAAGGAAAACATAAGAAGAACACTCTTTGACATAAATCACAGCAAGATCTTTTTTGATCCACCTCCTAGAGTAATGGAAATAAAAACAAAAATAAACAAATGGGACCTAATGAAACTTAAAAGCTTTTGCACAGCAAAGGAAACCATAAACAAGACGAAAAGACAACCCTCAGAATGGGAGAACATATTTTCAAATGAAGCAACTGACAAAGGATTAATCTCCAAAATATACAAACAGCTCATGCAGCTCAATATCAAAGAAACAAACAGCCCAATCAAAAAATGGGCAGAAGACCTAAATAGATATTTCTGCAAAGAAGACATACAGATGGCCAAGAGGCACATGAAAAGATGCTCAACATCACTAATTATTAGAGAAATGCAAATCAAACTACAATGAGGTATCACCTCACACCAGTCAGAATGGCCATTGTCAAAAAAATCTACAAACAATAAATGCTGGAGAGGAAATGGAGAAAAGGGAACCCTCTTACACTGTTGGTGGGAATGTAAATTGATACAGCCACTATGGAGAACAGTATGGAGGTTCCTTAAAAAAACTAAAAAATGGAACTACCATGTGACCCAGAAATCCAACTGCTGAACATATACCCAAAGAAAACCATAATTTGAAAAGACACATGTCGCCTAGAGGGGTGAGATAGGGAGGGTGGAAGGGAGACACAAGAGGTAGGAGATATGGGGATATATGATTATGTATAGCTGATTCACTTTGTTATACAGCAGAAACTAACACACCATTGTAAAGCAATTATACTCCAATAAAGATGTTAAAAAAAAAAGGAAATAAAACTGAAAAAACGACACATGCACCCCAATGTTCATTGCAGCACTATTTACAATAGCCAGGACATGGAAGCAACCTAAATGTCCATCAACAGAGAAATGGATAAAGAAGAATTGGTACATATATACAATGGAATATTACTCAGCCATAAAAAGGAATGAAATTGGGTCATTTGTAGAGACATGGATGGACCTAGAGACTGTCATACAGAGTGAAGTAAGTCAGAAATATAAAAACAAATATTGTATATTAATGTGTATATGTGGAATCTAGAAAAATGATATAGATGATCTTATTTGCAAAGCAGAAGTAGAGACACAGACATAGAGAACAAACGTATGTATATCAAGGGGGAAGGGGGGTGGGATGAATTGGGAGATTAAGATTGACCTATATAAACTATTGATACTATGTATAAAATAGATAACTGATAAGAACCTACTGTATAACACAGGGCACCCTACTCAGTGCTCTGTGGTGACCTAAGTGGGAAGGAAATCCAAAAAAGAGGGCATTTATGTATAGTTATAGCTGATTCACTTTGCTGTACAGTAGAAATCAGCACAACATTGTAAAGCAACTATTCTCAAATAAAAATTAATAAAAAACCTCATAATTTGAAATCGTTGATCTTAAAAAATAAAATAACCAGACCTTTAGCTAGCCAAGATGAGTTTACTTGAGAATAGCAGAGGAATTGCAATTCAGGACAAGCCAACTAAAATGAACCATAAGCAAGTTCAAGGAGACCAAGGGAAAGTCAGCTTTTATTATATTTTAGAAGGAAACTGGGGAGGGCTGTGGCAGTTTCTTTTTTTTTTTTTTTTTTAAAACATCTTTATTGAAGTATAATTGCTCTACAATGGTGTGCTAGCTTCTGCTCTACAACAAAGTGAATCAGCTACACATATACACATGTTGCCATATCTCCTCCCTCCTGCATCTCCCTCCCTCCCACCCTCCCCACCCCACCCCTCCAGGTGGTCACAAAGCACCGAGCTGATCTCCCTGTGCTATGCGGCTGCTTCCCACTAGCTATCTATTTTACATTTGGTAGTGTATACATGTCCATGACACTCTCTCACCCTGTCACATCTCACCCCTCCCCCTCCCCATATCCTCAAGTCCATTCTCCAGTAGGTCTGTGTCTTTATTCCCATCTTGCCACTAGGTTCTTCATGACCTCTTTTTTTTTTTTTCCCTTAGATTCCATATATATGTGTTAGCATACTGTATTTGTTTTTCTCTTTCTGACTTACTTCACTCTGTATGACAGACTCTAACTCCATCCACCTCATTACAAACACCTCCATTTCATTTCTTTTTATGGCTGAGTAATATTCCATTGTATATATGTGCCACATCTTCTTTATCCATTCATCCGATGATGGACATCTAGGTTGCTTCCATGTCCTGGCTATTGTAAACAGAGCTGCAATGAATATTTTGGTACATGACTCTTTCTGAATTATGGTTTTCTCAGGGTATATGCCCAGTAGTGGGATTGCTGGGTCATATGGTAGTTCTATTTTTAGTTTTTTAAGGAACCTCCATACTGTTCTCCATAGTGGCTGTATCAATTTACATTCCCACCAACAGTGCAAGAGTGTTCCCTTTTCTCCACACCCTCTCCAGCATTTATTGTTTCTAGATTTTTTGATGATGGCCATTCTGACCGGTGTGAGATGATACCTCATTGTAGTTTTGATTTGCATTTCTCTAATGATTAATGATGTTGAGCATTCTTTCATGTGTCTGTTGGCAATCTGTATCTCTTCTTTGGAGAAATGTCTCTTTAGGTCTTCTGCCCATTTTTGGATTGGGTTGTTTGTTTTTTTGTTATTGAGCTGCATGAGCTGCTTGTAAATCTTGGAGATTAATCCTTTGTCCGTTGCTTCATTTGCAAATATTTTCTCCCATTCTGAGGGTTGTCTTTTGGTCTTGTTTATGGTTTCCTTTGCTGTGCAAAAGCTTTTAAGTTTCATTAGGTCCCATTTGTTTATTTGTGTTTTTATTTCCATTTCTCTAGGACCTGGGTCAAAAAGGATCTTGCTGTGACTTATGTCATACAGTGTTCTGCCTATGTTTTCCTCTAAGAGTTTGATAGTGTCTGGCCTTACACTTAGGTCTTTAATCCATTTTGAGTTTATTTTTGTGTATGGTGTTAGGGAGTGTTCTAATTTCATACTTTTACATGTACCTGTCCAATTTTCCCAGCACCACTTATTGAAGAGGCTGTCTTTTCTCCACCGTATATGCTTGCCTCCTTTATCAAAGATAAGGTGACCATATGTGCGTGGGCTTATCTCTGGGCTTTCTATCCTGTTCCATTGATCTATATTTCTGTTTTTGTGCCAGTACCAAACTGTCTTGATTACTGTAGCTTTGTAATATAGTCTGAAGTCAGGGAGCCTGATTCCTCCAGCTCCATTTTTCGTTCTCAAGATTGCTTTGGCTATTCGGGGTCTTCTGTGTTTCCATACAAATTGTGAAATTTTTTGTTCTAGTTCTGTGAAAAATGCCAGTGGTAGTTTGATAGGGATTGCATTGAATCTGTAGATTGCTTTGGGTAGCAGAGTCATTTTCACAATGTTTATTCTTCTAATCCAAGAACATGGTATATCTCTCCATCTATTTGTATCATCTTTAATTTCTTTCATCAATGTCCTATAATTTTCTGCATACAGGTCTTTTGTCTCCTTAGGTAGGTTTATTCCTAGGTATTTTATTCTTTTTGTTGCAATGGTAAACGGGAGTGTTTTCTTAATTTCACTTTCAGATTTTTCATCATTAGTATACAGGAATGCAAGAGATTTCTGTGCATTAATTTTGTATCCTGCTACTTTACCAAATTCATTGATTAGCTCTAGTAGTTTTCTGGTAGCATCTTTTGGATTCTCTATGTATAGTATCATGTCATCTGCAAACAGTGACAGCTTTACTTCTTTTCCGATTTGGATTCCTTTTATTTCTTTTTCGTCTCTGATTGCTGTGGCTAACACTTCCAAAACTATGTTGAATAATAGTGGTGAGAGTGGGCAACCTTGTCTTGTTCCTGATCTTAGTGGAAATGGTTTCAGTTTTTCACCATTGAGGACAATGTTGGCTGTGGGTTTGTCATATACAGCCTTTATTATGTTGAGGAAAGTTCCCTCTATGCCTACTTTCTGCAGGACTTTTTGTGGCAGTTTCTTATTGGCTGCAATTATAGGCAGCTCGTTGTTGCTGTCAGAGGTACTCTTTCTTCGCCTGGGGCCTGAAATATGCAGTGAATGATGTGTGTGTTAGAGCCCTCTTTTCATGGTTTCCTCACTCCATTTTTTTTTTTCCTCACTCCATTTTGATTTAGGTTTCCTTTGTGCATTTTCACAAGATTATAATTTCAATAAATTAAGTACAGACATACCTCAAAAAATCATAACAGTGAACTGGGTAAATTTAAAAAAAAACTTTAATGGAAAACTCATTGATTCATAAAGTTGCTAACACAAGATCCACATTGAGAAGAATTAATTACAGGAGACTAAGGATGATTATAATTTTTATGACTTCTTATGCAGGTTCTCTAATGTTTTACTTTTCCAGATTTAAGGAAACTTTTCTTAAACATCTATGGCTTACAGCAATTTGATAAAATATACATTTTTAAATAAAGATGAAACATTTATCTATCTGTTTTCCCTACCTGATCCCTCCAAAAATTGGGAACTCTCATTAAATATTCTTATTTTTTGGACAATATATGTATTTGCATAAGTTCAATAAGAATCTGCTCTCATTGTAACAGAAAACAATTGGAAATGTTGGTTATATTACCAAGGCTTGACTGAATTATTATATTCAAGAGAGGTGGACATAGACTCAGATATGACCAGACAGCTTTAAGAAACTGTTTGAAAAAATTGGTCAAGATTCCAGCAAAGCAATCTTAAAAAAAGAGCTTATATGATCAATAATCATTCTTGCTGCATTTATCTAAATAATCAGGCCAAGTTTAATACAGACAAATTAACTTTGCTGTGATTATCTTTGATAAAATTGAGAATAATTATGGAGAGAAATTAAGTTTGCACCTATATAGATATTAGATTCTTGTCCTGTTAATTGTCTTTAAGGTTTTATTATACACATGTAAACTGGACTGGGTCCTAGACTCTTCTAGTTTCTCCAAATATCTGACTACAAATCTCTAAACTAATATTTCCAATTTTCTCCCACCCATCTGATTTGAAATCATTAAGAACAAAGACTGCCCTTATATCTCCTTGGAAGGGACCATACCAGGTTCTCCTCACTACCCAGATGGCAGCCAAACTTCAGAGACTCCAGTCTTAAGTACACATCTCACAGGTAAAGAAGAGTCCATCTGACACCTGTTTCTATACAAGCCATGGAAATCTCTGAATCAAACTGACTAGGAATTGAAGCAGATGACAGTTGAGTGAGACAGCTTTCTCAAGATGATCAGACCAGACCTGTATATCTTTTTCCTTCTGATAATTTTTACCTTATCCTCTTCCTCTTTTTCTTGGAAAGGCAATGCTCTTATGCACATTTTTCAGTCTATTGCAAAAGGGGAAAACTTACCTAATTTTTGGGTTTGCCACCAGAAATTGTGATCTGTTCGACAGTGGTGACTCTTTAGTCCATACTGCAACAATTTTTTTCACTTGTCCCAAGTGCCACTGCTGATTACACCTGGTGTCTCCTTGACATCAGCTACAGAGTAAGACTCTTGAAGCCTGTCATTGGTCCACTCTATTAAGCCTCCATGGCCTCTTAGAATTTCCAGGAGGCATACATGACTCCAAGTTTGCCTCCATAGGGAAAGTCCTCCTCCTTTGGGTTGGAATAAGTGCCAATTAATGCTTGATCAGGAATCTCTCCCTAACATTAGGAGAGGTGGCTGATTCCACAGCCAAGGCAATAGCGACCCAATGATGATCATTGGCTAAAGTAATTTTGGGCAATCACATGGCCCTCAGTTATCTACTTGCTGAACAAAAAGGCATTTATGAAATAGCAAACAACACCTGTTGCACAAGGATAAGTGTCTCTGGAGAGATTAAAAAATTACAAAAAATCAGGAAACAATCACATTGGTTACAACAAATTTCACCCAATGACCTCTGGTCTTTTCACCTATTTAGCTGGTCACCCTCAGGTTTGGGATCCTATTTTAGAATCATCATACAAACTGAACTTGTCATATTACTTTTAACTCTGCTTTGCATAATCATTTTTGAGTTTTGTACCTGTTGCCTGTCAAATCTTTATAAAAAGGATGAACCCAATAGGGCGATGCTGGTTCAGCACTTTGAGATGATCTTCAGTGCTTATGACCTTGATAAGATATAGACTTTAGATGAGAAATGCCTGAACATTCTCCCTCCCACTCTTCCTTGTTATTCACATGAGACCTCAATGGTTTCCAGTCTGCACTTTCCCTCTGACATGGGACATGGCAACTAGGAAAGGTCCTTCCTCACATTGAGGGACAAAACCACTACATGCAGAAGATCCAACTCTTGATCAGTGATGCTTTCAAGGAAAGATCTTGATCAAAAGAGGAAATGTGAAAATAAAGGAAACCTCTTTTAAAATAGAGGCTGGAAGGCCTGAAGGTGGAACTCTCAAGCACATACCACTCATTGCAGCCTGGATAAATGCAGGAAAAAGGAATATAAGAATTATTTTGACTAAGGAGGATATATTTCACCTGAGAATTTTATCTGCTTCTTTTAAGATAGACAAGGAAGATCCCTCCTACCCCAGCAGCAACACTCTAATCACTGCTTGCAGCCAGTGAGAAACCACGACAATTCCTGCTCTTCTCCAATAAACTTTTGTTTAAAATAGCCCTCGCCAATTTTCTCCTGAAACCTAATAAAAGCTGACCTTCCCTCTGTCTCTTTGGACTTGCCTATGTTTCACTATAGCTTGAATGTCCTGAATTGCAATTCTCTGCTATTCCCAAATAAACCCGTTTTGAAGATCAATAAGCTTTAGAATATTTATCATAGTTTGTGTGTGCATATGTGTATGTGTGTGTGTGTACATATACTCATATGCCTAATATTTGGTTCTTGGTCATGTTCTGGTTAGATGAGTTTGATCAATAATGTGAACTTCCAATAAGTGATACATTACTAAATATATATTTTCATGACAACACATGTTTTCATGAAAATAATATATTGAGGTCATTTAAAATATTTTACAGGTGATTTTGAAGGTAGTAAACTGTATTTAGAATATAGTATTCAATGTTTGGAGACTGGTGCAAGATACCATATATTCTATGGTATTTTGTTATGGCAACCAAGCTAGGACATCTCCCTTTTTAGATGGCCAGCTACTTGAGGGTAGTAATTGGATCTTATTCCTTCTTGCATCTCTAGCGTGGTGATTCAGAATCCTGGATGCACATCACAGAGTATTTTAAATATATCAGCATCTTGGTCCCATTCCAGATAATTGAATTTGATTCTCTGAGGTGAGAGCCCAGGTACCTTGTACTTAAAAATACTACCCAATTTTTTCTTATGTGTAGACAAAGATGAGAAAGACTGTTCTAGCAACTAGTAGAGTGCCATCACATCGTAGGCACTTGATACATGCTTTGGGATTAAATTACTGCTCAAAACAGTAACTAGAAAACAAAATATTTAATTTTTCAGTTATAAATGCTTTTCAGTTTGGGAGCAAATGGCAAAAATATCTTCATTTTTTTTACATTTATTTTATGTGGTATTTTACAGAGAATAAAGTAGTAAACTTTAATAGGAAATAATAATTAGAATGCACCATTTTTCAAATCCAAATGTACTGCATTCTTTCCCTCAGACTTAGTTATTGCATTGTTTTTATACATAATGCAAGAATTACTGCCATATTAAATAATAATTTAAAGTTAGGCTTTTCGAGAAACAAGTCAGCCACTGAAATAATTATAAGCCTTGATAGGTAGTGAATGGATTACCCGACACTCCAAGACATTTTCAGAGGATACTGTCTGGGAAGCTGGAAAGATCACTTTGAATATGTTCTCTGACAAGTTGTCTCTGAGCTGAAATAAGACAATTTACTGCTTACATGCAAAGCAACTTAAGAAGGAAACAGAACAGGGGCATAATCTTCCATAAAGAAAGAAGATAATTTATTTCTTGAAAAATAGGCAGAGGGACAAACTACCAGACTACTGCCAGAGTGTTTTGCAATTCAGAGAATGGCTGTAGTTGGTTTATAATGAGTTTTTCAGGGAAGCAGTGTATAGCTACTCTCTGGAACTTTGCAATATTAGTCTAGCCCTCAACCAGCTTTAAAAATGATAAATCTTTGTCCCTGAAATAACATCTTTTATGTTTAATTTATTTTCTTTAGCTTGAACAAAGCCTCCCTATTTATTTTCTGTGGCCCTGGGGGTTAACAATTCATTTTCTTCAGCCTCAAGAATGTCGTCTTCATTTATTTTCCACAGTTCAAGGAGGAAACTTTTTAGATGCAGAGCAAATGGTACCACTGACCATATAAGCTAAGGGACAGAGCAAATATGGAAGTTTATTCCTCTGTCCTTGTTATGCATTTTTCTACATCTGACAGCACACATTAGGTTTAATTGTGTGTAGTGATGTAGGCAGCTGCAGTTACAGATTTCTGTGACAATGTAATAAATTGCCATTTGTTTTGAAGACTCCATACTGGTGTGCTAGACCTGGCTGGCACCATCTCATGAAAGTTGATTTGTGAACCTCTTCCCAGCACCATGATCAGTGATATCTTGTTGGTAGCTTGAAATTGACTGCAGTGGTAGCATTTACATCAAGAAATTGGCAAATCTCACAAATCAGGTCTTTTGTTTCTTTAGAAAGCTAGTATTAAACATGTTCCAACACATTACTCTCTCTACATGTGTATATCTGTGTATCAAGTATAATTGAACAACTTTATTCTGTTTCTACATGTAGCAGAGATTAAAGTCATAGCTTCAGAGATACTTTGTTTTTTTATTCAGTTAATTATCCAGAAGTATTAACGTGAAACTAATTGCCATGAAGTGCCTATACTTTACTGCTCCCTCAGGTCTTTAACCGGTCAACTTTATGTTTGTTTTTAGTTGCTATGACTTAAGGAACTTTTGAATATTAGGCATTCACAATTTATTATTCTATTCTTATTTGTTTAGCACAGTGTCTCCAAACATCCATTCAATACAGAATCTCCAAATCAATCTATTTTCCTATCATTCTATCTCCCCATCTTCTTTCCATCCTAACTACCGCTCCAACTTCCACTGCAACCTCAGACAGGAAAATAAGAACTTCTGAGACTGACAAACAATATTTGTATTTATGGCTAAAACAAAATAGTTTAAAGCATATTCCCTAGGGAAAACAAAAATAAATACAGAAGGTCCAAACATTAATATTTGCCTTGAAGATATATCTAGAATAACTTATATTTCATTTCCAACTAGCATATTCAGAAGAGAGAGATCAAGTTTGGTAAACCACTTATAATCATGCCACATGAGAGAAAGTTGAATGAAAGGACATACTAATTCAGATGATGTAGTAGATATCAATTCAATGTCCTTCCAGCCACAATATGCTAGATATGGGACACTCATCCAAAAATTGTGTAGTCTATGCTCAGAAACAGGAACAATAGTTTGGAATTTTACCTACCTTTTCTAAACAAACGGAGATTTTGACATTACTTAATTCTTGCTAAAATATTAGCAAAGAAAAAACTACTTAAAAATAAAATCATCTTAAATGATTAAAGTTAAATTGAGTGGGAGTGGATTCTGGTATAAAAAGTAAATATGACCCAATGTTGATAAGAGTTTAGGTGAATGGACACCTTCATTTATGGCTGGTGGAAGATGAAACTGAGAGATACTTTGGCCAGACACCCCCAAATCTTAAATGTCAGCATACTTTTGGACATTATTCTACAGATCTTATGCTGTATGTGTGTGGGGGAGCTGATATGCATGAAGATTTAGATATAGGGGTGTTGATCAAAGCATTTTTCATCAAAGGTTAGAATAATATAGGTGTTCAGAAATAGATAACCATGTAAATAGTGGTATAGCTATTGTCAAAATGCTAACTATTTGAGCTGGAGTAACTTAAATCCCTCTGAACTTATCTTGCATTTGTAAAATGAGTAAAATACTAGTAGTTGACACTTATATAGTGCTGATTGTATGTAGCCACTGTTCTAAGTATTTTACATATATTAGCTCATCTACTACTCACAAATTCTGAAGTGGGTACTTTTATTATCTGAAGTGCCTAGAGAATGAGTGACTTGCCTACAATTACACAGCTAGTAAATGGCATAACCAGGCTTCTAACCCAAATTACTGGCTTTGCCTCTTCTCTGTGTTGCATAACTTTCCCTATGTACCTCACAGAACTGGAAGGAGTGTGTGAGATAGGAATATAGACTGCCAAACATTTGGAAAATGCTCAATAATACTTTCCATTAAAAAAATAGAACTAATATAAGCTAGTTGAACTTGGTCAAGTCTAAAGAGACAGATCAGAGGCAATGCAACTGTAAAGGGGATTTGAGTAAATTGGAAAATTCTTCCAGGAAATGTGTGAACAGGTGGGCAAATGGACCCAGCAAAGCACTCCTGGACAGATTTGGAATTGTCTTACAGTTGCTGTAAAGACTCGTAATATAGAACTTTTGAGGACTAGAAAGCAAGAACAGAAATTACTAGAGTACAAGAAGGAGGAAACAATTGTAAGAAATACCACAGGTAGTTAAAAAGTGCTGCATAGCTGCATAGCTGAGACAGAAGGGATTGAATTTGGAGCAACTACCATTGTCTATGAAAAGTGAAACAGCGGTCAGGAAGCTGCCCGCTGGGCAGGGAAGACAGGACACTGATAATTCATTCAAGGCACAAGAAGTTCCAGGGCAGAATTGGGAAATCTGGTATCAAAGACTGGCTTCTCTTGATCTCAACACCACTACACTGGTTGGTAGTGTAGATATTCAGTAAGTGCCCATAAAAAGAGGGAAAAAACCAAGCCAATTACATTGCCAAGCCATTTTTTTTGTTTTTTTTGCCGTGCCATGCTGCTTGTGGGATCTTAGTTCCCCAACCTGGGTCCACAGCAGTGGAAGCCCGCATTCTAACCACTGAACTGTCACGGAATTCCCTGCCAAGCCATTCTTGATTGAGGTTTTACTAATTTGAATTCTGAAATCTTAGTAATTAATACTTGATGAACACTAAATTGGTCAACTTCTTGTACCTAATAGGAACTTTTCAAATTACTTATGTGTTAATGTTTCTTGGGTCCTGGATAGATCTTACTCAACTTAATTTTTATTTAAGTTGAAAAATTTTGGTGTGTACCCACACAAAAGCACTTATACATACACATAGATTTTTCTGTGGGATATTAAGCCCTGTAAGATATAAGCCTGTTTTTCACAAGCCTTAAATAACAGCATGTTTTTTCCTCTTTCAAACTACATGTTCTTTAGTAATATTCATCCAGTTCCACCATTAACCTAGCTTTATTCATGCCAAAATGTACTATGAATTCTATTTTGTATAAATATTTTTTATTTTTCTATATTTTAAATTTAATTACCTCTTGAATGCATGCTTGTTAATAAAGAAAATCAAGATACACAGAAGTTTTTCAGGTTTTATACCTGAAAATCCCTCTTCAGTGTGACCCATGTACTTAGTACTCAAAAGTAAGTTCTGACTCTTACACATATTCTCTGGGACAACAAATTTACATACTCATGTTTTAATATTTATATTTTAAAATATTTACTTAATAATATATTTTCTATTAAAAATAATATAGGCACTTTTTTCTCAATAGGAAATTTCAAGTCAACAAGGCTTAACTGTGTTATCTGATAGGTCATTAGCAACTTGCCAGTAACTCCCAAATATATTTGTTTGCTTCTAACTTCAATCATAAAAAATCAGTATTTTTATTTTTTAAACTTACTTTATGTCATTCTATTCTTTCAGGTGTCATGTTCTTTATATAAACATGTGGTACTATATCCTAGATGCTCTGAGTCAGATCTGGGCACCATGTGCTATGACTATTTACCTAAACAATTCACTTTTTGTGTTTCTTGAACTATATCAACAAGTCAACCTAGAAACATTTCAATAAAAGTACATATGGATGGCAGAGTTTCAGCATCCATTTTTTTTCTCCAGGCCAAGTTCTATTCATAAATTTACATTAAATTTATCATTTTATTTCTGGCCTCACTTCTTCTACTAAAGAGGAAAAAAATGGTTTTTTGGGCATTCTCTCTTCTCTCATTTTTTTTCCACCATCACTCACTTTTGCCTCACAGCCACACAGCACGATCACTACCACTGCATTTTACTATTAACTTACCTCATTCCCTCCAAAGGTGTTTGCATTTAATAACTGTTAATTTCCTGTTTCTCAAGTCCCTTGTAATTAGTTTTTTATGTGTATGTGGTAACTTGCTTCAACAGGCCCTCTAGCCTAGGAGACTGTCATTCCTTTGGGATCTATGCTGGGTTCCAAAATAACCCTAAGTGCCCACCCAACCTTCAGTTGCCAAATGCCTTATCCTGATGGCATGGTTTGTGTTTTGTATGCCACTTCCAACATATGGTTGTTAGATGCCTGGGACTTTTTAATTTCATGTCAAGTGGATTGTTCAAATGTTCTCAGGGGTAGGGATATAGCTTTTATTGGGCTCTATATTGCTTCAAGCCTAATGTAGAATTTTCTACTCCAGAAAACTTTGCTATATGCTTGAGGCATAGAAAATAATGCAATTGTAATGTTTTCTACTGTTATATGAATTTATCAGTTCCTACATGCAATTCTGTCAGATACGCTATTGGGTATATTCTATTTAAAATTGTAGAATCTTTCTAGTGAGTTTTTCATTACCAATTTGTAAAGACCATCATTAGCCCTATTAATAATTTTTTAATTTTTTTTATTTTTTAAATTTTTTTTACCTTTTGACTCCTTTCACCCATTTTTCCCAACCCCCACCCTCAATTCTGGCAACCACCAATCTGTCCTCTGTATCTATGAGTTTGTTTTTGTTTGTTTGTCTGTTCGTACATTTTGTTTTTTAATTCTACATATAAGAGAGATCATACAGTATTTGTGTTTCTCTGTCTGACTTATTTCATTTAGCATCGTGCCCTTGAGGTCCATCCATGTTATTGCAAATGGCAAGATTTCCTTCTTTTTTTATGGCTAAAAAATATTCCAATATATTTAATATAAATTTCTTTATTCATTCATCCATTGATGGACACTTATGCTGTTTCTATGTCTCTGCTATTGTAAATAGTGTTCTAATAAATGGGGGGTTGCATATCTCTTTTTGAATTAGTGTTTTCTTACTTTTTTCTTTTTAGATAAGTATCCAGAAGTGGAATTGCTGGATCATATGGTAGTTCTATCTTTAATTTTTTGAGGAACTTCCCTATTGTTTTTCATAGTGGCTACACCAATTTTCATTCCCAACAACAGTATTCTCCACATCCTCTCCAACACTTGTTATTTCTTGCTTATTGATAATAACCATAATGACAAGTGTGAAGTGATATTTCATTGTGATTTTGATTTGCATTTCCATGTTGATTAATGTTGAGCATCTTTTCATGTACTTGTTCGCCATCTGTGTGTCTTCTTTGGAAAAATGTCTTTCAGATCTTCTGGCCAATTTTTAATTTGATTGTTTTTTGCTGTTGGATTATTAAAAATTAAATTAAAAATTATTTAATTTCTTTGGATATTTTGGATATTAGTCCCTTATCAGATTATGATTTGCAAATATTTTTTCCCACTCAGTATGTTGCCTTTTCACCTTGTTGATGGTTTCCATTGCTGTGCAGAAGTTTTTAGTTTAATGCAGTTCTAGTTGTTTATTTTTGCTTTGTTGCTTTTGCGTTTGGTGTCCTATTTAAAAATCATCACCAAGACTTATGTCAAGGAGCTTACCATCTGTGTTTTCTTCTAGGAATTTTATGGTTTCAGGTCTTATGTTCAAGTCCTCAATCCTTTTTGAGTTAATTTTTGTGTGTGGTGTAAGATAGTGGTCCAGTTTCATTGTTTTGCATATGACTGTCCAGTTATCCCAGCACCATTTATTGAAGAGACTGTCCTTTCCCCATTGTATATTTTGACTTTTTTGTCTTAAGTTAATTCACCATATATACATTAGTTTATTTTAGGGCTTTATATTCTCTTTTATTGATCTATGTGTCTGTTTTTATGCCAATACCATACAGTGTTAATTATTATAGCTTTGTAATATACTTTGAAATCAGGGCGCATGATGCCTCCAGCTTTGTTATTCTTTCTCAAGAGTGCTTTGGCTATTCGGGGTCTTTTGTGGTTACATACAAATTTTAGGATTAATTGTTCTAGTTTTGTGAAAAATGCCTTTGGAATTTTAATAGGGATTGCATTGTATCTATAGATTGCTTTGGGTAGTATAGACATTTTTTTTTGAATTTTATTTTATTTATTTTTTTATACAGCAGGTTCTTATTAGTCATCAATTTTATACACATCAGTGTATACATGTCAATCCCAATCGCCCAATTCATCACACCACCACCCCCACCCACCTGCCGCTTTCCCCCCTTGGTGCCCATAGGTTTGTTCTCTACATCTGTCTCTAAATTCTGCCCTGCAAACTGGTTCATCTGTACCATTTTTCTAGGTTCCACATACATGCTTAATATACGATATTTGTTTTTCTCTTTCTGACTTACTTCACTCTGTATGACAGTTTCTAGATCGATCCACGTCTCAACAAATGACCCAATTTCGTTCCTTTTTATGGCTGAGTAATATTCCATTGTATATATGTACAACATCTTCTTTATCCATTCGTCTGTTGATGGGCATTTGGGTTGCTTCCATGACCCGGCTATTGTAAATACTACTGTAACGAACATTGGGGTGCATGTGTCTCTTTGAATTATGATTTTCTCTGGGTATATGCCCAGTAGTGGGATTGCTGGGTCATATGGTAATTCTATTTTTAGTTTTTTAAGGAACATCCATACTCTTCTCCATAGTGGCTGTATCAATTTACATTCCCACCAACAGTGCAAGAGGGTTCCCTTTTCTCCACAACCTCTCCAGCATTTGTAGTTCGTAGATTTTCTGATGATGCCCATTCTTACTGGTGTGAGGTGATACCTCATTGTAGTTTTGATTTGCATTTCCTTAATAATTAGTGATGTTGAGAAGCTTTTCATGTGCTTCTTGGCCATCTCTATGTCTTATTTGGAGAAATATCTATTTAGGTCTTCTGCCAATTTTTGGAGTGGGTTGTTTGTTTTTTTAATGTTGACCTGCATGAGCTGTTTATATATTTTAGAAATTAATCCTTTGTCCATTGATTCGTTTGCAAACATTTTCTCCCATTCTAAGGGTTGTCTTTTCGTCTTGTTTATGGTTTCCTTTGCTGTGCAAAAGCTTTGAAGTTTCATTAGATCCCATTTGTTTATTTTTGTTTTTATTTCCATTACTCTAGGAGATGGTTCAAAAAAGATCTTGCTGAGATTTATGTCAAAGAGTGTTCTTCTTATGTTTTCCTCTAAGAGTTTTATAGTGTCTGGTCTTACATTTAGGTCTCTAATCCATTTTGAGTTTATTTTTGTGTATGGTGTTAGGGAGTGTTCTAATCTCATTCTTTTACATGTAGCTGTCCAGTTTTCCCAGCACCACTTATTGAAAAGACTGTCTTTTCTCCACTGTATGTCCTTGGATCCTTTGTCATAGATTAGTTGACCATAGGTGCGTGGGTTTATCTGTGGGCTTTCTATCCTGTTCCAATGATCTATGTTTCTGTTTCTATGCCAGTACCATATTGTCTTGACTACTGTAGCTTTATAGTATAGTCTAAAGTCAGGGAGTCTGATACTGCCAGCTCCGTTTTTTTCCCTCAAGACTGCTTTGGCTATTCGGGGTCATTTGTGTCTCCATACAAATTTTAAGATTTTTTGTTCTAGTTCCATAAAAAAATGCCATTGGTAACTTGATAGGGATTGCATTGAATCTATAGATTGCTTTGGGTAGAAGAGTCATTTTCACAATATTTATTCTTCCAATCCAAGAACATGGTATATCTCTCCATCTATTGGTATCATCTTTAATTTCTTTCATCAGTGTCTTATAGTTTTCTGCATACAGGTCTTTTGTCTCCCTAGGTAGGTTTATTCCTAGGTATTTTATTCTCTTTGTTGCAATGGTAAATGGGAGTGTTTCCTTAATTTCTCTTTGAGATTTTTCAACATTAGTGTATAGGAATGCAAGAGATTTCTGTGCATTAATTTTGTATCCTGCTACTTTACCAAATTCATTGATTAGCTCTAGTAGTTTTCTGGTGGCATCTTTAGGATTCTCTATGTATAGTATCATGTCATCTGCAAACAGTGACAGTTTTACTTCTTCTTTTCCAATTTGTATTCCTTTTATTTCTTTTTCTTCTTTGATTGCTGTGGCTAAGACTTCCAAAACTATGTTGAATAATAGTGGCAAGAGTGGACAACCTTGTCTTATTCCTGTTCTTAGAGGAAATGCTTTCAGTTTTTCACCATTGAAAATGACGTTTACTGTGGGTTTGTCATATATAGCCTTTATTATGTTGAGGTAGGTTCCCTCTATGCCGACATTCTGGAGAGTATTTTTCATAAATCGGTGTTGAATTTTGTCAAAAGCTTTTTCTGCATCTATTGAGATGATCATATGGTTTTTATTCTTCAATTTGTTAATATGGTGTATCACATTGATTGATTTGCGTATATTGAAGAATCCTTGCATCCCTTAGATAAATCCCACTTGATCATGGTGTATGATCCTTCTAATGTGTTGTTGGATTCTGTTTGCTAGTATTGTGTTGAGGATTTTTGCATCTATATTCATCAGTGATATTGGTCTGTAATTTTCATTTTTTGTAGTATCTTTGTCTGGTTTTGGTATCAGGGTGATGGTGGCCTCATAGGATGAATTTGGGAGTGTTCCTTCCTCTGCAATTTTTTGGAAGAGTTTGAGAAAGATGGGCGTTAGCTCTTCTCTAAATGTTTGATAGAATTCACCTGTGAAGCCATCTGATCCTGGAATTTTGTTTGTTGGAAGATTTTTAATCAGAGTTTCAATTTCATTACTTGTGATTGGTCTGTTCATATTTTCTATTTCTTCCTGGTTCAGTCTTGGAAGGTTATACCTTTCTAAGAATTTGTCCATTTCTTCCAGGTTGTCCATTTTATTGGCATAGAGTTGCTTGTATAGTCTCTTAGGATGCTTTGTATTTCTGTGGTGTCTGTTGTAACTTCTCCTTTTTCATTTCTGATTTATTGATTTGAGTCCTCTCCCTCTTTTTCTTGATGATTCTGGCTAATGGTTTTTCAATTTTGTTTATCTTCTCAAAGAACCAGCTTTTAGTTTTATTGATCTTTGCTATTGTTTTCTTTGTTTCTATTTCATTTATTTCTCCTCTGATCTTTATGATTTTTTCCTTCTGCTAACTTTGGGTTTTGTTTGTTCTTCTTTCTCCAGTTCCTTTAGGTGTAGGGTTAGATTGTTTATTTGAGATTTTTCTTGTTTCTTGAGGTAGGCTTGCATAGCTGTAAACTTCCCTCTTAGAAATCTTTTGCTGCATCCCATAGGTTTTGGATCGTCGTGTTTTCATTGTCATTTGTTTCTAAGTACTCTTTGATTTCCTCTTTGATTTCTTCAGTGATCTCTTGGTTATTTAGTAACGTATTGTTTAGCCTCCATGTGTTTGTATTTTAATGTTTTTTTCCCTGTAATTCAATTCTAATCTCATAGCGTTGTGGTCAGAAAAGATGCTTGATATGATTTCAATTTTCTTAAGTTTACTGAGGCTTGATTTGTTACCCAAGGTGTGATCTATCCTGGAGAATGTTCCATGAGCACTTGAGCAGAAAGTGTAATCTGCTCTTTTTTGGATGGTATGTCCTATAAATATTAATTAAGTCTATCTGGTCTATTGTGTCATTTAAAGCTTCTGTTTCCTTATTTTTTCATTTTGGATGATCTGTCCATTGGTGTAAATGAGGTGTTAAAGTCCCCCACTATTATTGTGTTACTGTCAATTTCCTCTTTTATAGCTGTTAGCAGTTGCCTTATGTATTGTGGTCCTCCTATGTTGGGTGCATATATATTTATAATTGTTATATCTTCTTCTTGGATTGATCCCTTGATCATTATGTAGTGTCCTTCCTTGTCTCTTGTAATATTCTTTATTTTAAAGTCTATCTTATCTGATATGAGTATTGCTACTCCAGCTTTCTTTTGATTTCCATTTGCATGGAGTATCTTTTGCCATCCCCTCACTTTCAGTCTGTATGTGTCCCTAGGTCTGAAGTGGGTCTCTTGTAGACAGCATACATATGGGTCTTGTTTTTGTATCCATTCAGCAAACCTGTGTCTTTTGGTTGGAGCATTTAATCCATTCATGTTTAAGGTAATTATTGATATGTATGTTCCTATGACCATTTTCTTAAGTGTTTTGGGTTTGTTTTTGTAGGTCCTTTTCTTCTCCTGTGTTTCCCACTTAGAGACGTTCTTTTAGGATTTGTTGTAGTGCTCGTTTGGTGGTGCTGAATTCTCTTAGCTTTTGCTTGTCTGTAAAACTTTTGATTTCTCCATCGAATCTGAATGAGATCCTTGCCAGGTAGAGTAATCTTGGTTGTAGGTTCTTCCCTTTCATCACTTTAAGTATATCATGCCACTCCTTTCTGGCTTGTAGAGTTTCTGCTGAGAAATCAGCTGTTAACCTTATGGGAGTTCCCTTGTATGTTATTTGTCATTTTTCCCTTGCTGCTTTCAATAATTTTTCTTTGTCTTTAATTTTTGCCATTTTGATTACTATGTGTCTCGGCATGTTTCTCCTTGGGTCTATCCTGTATGGGACTCTCTGCACTTCTGGGACTTGGGTGGCTATTTCCTTTCCCACGTTAGGGAAGTTTTCGACTATAATCTCTTCAAATATTTTTCTCTGGTCCTTTTCTCTCTCTTCTCCTTCTGGGACCCCTATAATGTGAATGTTGTTGCATTTAATGTTGTCCCAGAGGTCTCTTAGGCTGTCTTCATTTCTTTTCATTCTTTTTTCTTTATTCTGTTCTGCAGCAGTGAATTCCACCATTCTGTCTTCCAGGTCACTCATCCGTTCTTCAGCCTCAGTTATTCTTCTATTGATTCCTTCTAGTGTAGTTTTCATTTCAGTTATTGTATTGTTCATCTCTGTTTGTTTGTTCTTTAATTCTTCTAGTCTTTGTTAAACATTTCTTGCATCTCCTCGATCTTGGCCTCCATTCTTTTTCTGAGGTCCTGGATCATCTTCACTATCATTATTCTGAATTCTTTTTCTGGAAGGTTGCCTATCTCCACTTCATGTAGTTGTTTTTCTGGGGTTTTATCTTGTTCCTTCATCTGGTACATAGCCCTCTGCCTTTTCATCTTGTCTCTCTTTCTGTGAATGTTATTTTTGTTTCACAGGCTGCAGGATTGTAGTTCTTCTTGCTTCTGCTGTCTCCCCTCTGGTGGATGAGACTATCTAAGAGGCTTATGCAAGTTTCCTGATGGGAGGGACGGGTGGTGGGTAGAGCTGACAGCTGCTCTGGTGGGCGGAGCTCAGTAAAACTTTAATCCATTTGACTGCTGATGGGTGGTGCTGGGTTCCCTCATGTTGGTTGTTTGGCCTGAGGCAACCCAACACTGGAGCCTACCTGGGCTCTTTGGTGGGGCTAATGGCAGACTCTGGCAGGGCTCATGCCAAGGAGTACTTCCCAGAACTTCTGCTGCCAGTGTCCTCATCCCCACAGTGAGCCACAGCCAGCAGGTAGGTCTGGTTTAGTCTCCCCTGGGGTCACTGCTCCTTCCCTTGGGTCCCTATGCACACACTATTTTGTATGTGCCCTCCAGGAGTGGAGTCTCTGTTTCCCCCAGTTCTGTCAAAGTCTTACAATCAAATCCCAGTAGCCTTCAAAGTCTGCTTCTCTAGGAATTCCTCCTCCTGTTGCCGGACCCCCAGGTTGGGAAGCCTGACCTGGGGCTCAGAACCTTCACTCCAGTGGGTGGACTTCTGGGGTATAAGTGTTCTCCAGTCTGTGAGTCACCCACCCAGCAGTTATGGGATTTGATTTTACTGTGATTGTGCTCCTCTTAACATCTCATTGTGGTTTCTCCTTTGTCTTTGGATGTGGGGTATCATTTTCGTGAGTTCCAGTGTCTTCCTGTTGATGATTGTCCAGCAGCTAGCTTTGATTCTGGTGTTCTCTCAAGAGGGAGTGAGAGCACGTCCTTCTACTCTGCCATCTTGGTTCCAATCAGTATAGACATTTTAACAATATTAATATTTACAATCCAATAGCATGGAATGTCTTTCATTTATTTGTGTATTCTTCAATTTCTTTCATTAATGTCTTACAGTTTTCAATATACAGGTCTTCAGTGTGCAGTGTTTCAGCAGGCTCCTAGATATGTGTGTTAAATTAGATGCCTGCCCCTCAGGCAGGTGCTTTAATATAAGCAGGTGATCCTCCTTCACTTTAAGTCTGGGAATGATTGCCTGCTTCTGAGCTGGGCCACAGACCAGGTGAGTATGAGTGCACAAGTGCTTTAAGAGCAATTTCTTAGATCACTACAGTGTTGTGGTTCTCAGGACACAGGTCCTGTTGTTTGCAAAATTAGATGTTTTGGGGGCTCATCTCTCAGGTGCAGGTATTAAAAGCTGAGGTGCCAAATCTGGGATTTGAACATTCACTTCCCTGGGAAAAGCTCTCAGTTCTGAATTTTCCCCTGATCACTGTGCTGGGGTTACTGTGCTGAGGAGGTAGGGTGGGGTTTATGGCAATATTGTGTCCCAGCTTCTCCTACCAGCTTCGATGTGGTTTTCTTCTGTGTGATGTGCAGTCATCACTCATCCAGGCTTTAGATTTCTTTTAAGAGGAAATTATTCCATATGTAGCTGCTGACTCAGTGTGTCCATTGGAGGAGGTGAGTTCAGTATCTTCCTACATCACCATCTTGAAATGGAACAGATTATTCCATCCAAAAGCAACAGTACACACATTTTTCTCAAGTACACATTGAAAATTTTCCAGGATAGATTATATATTAGGCCACAAAACAAGTCTTAATAAACCTAAATGGAGAAGCAGACAGCAATACAATAATAGTATGGGAAATTTAACACCCCACTTACATCAATGGATAGATCATCCAGACAGAAAATCAATAAGGAAACATTGGTCTTAAGTGACACATTAGACCAGATGGACTTAACAGATAAATACATGCACTTTTTAAACAGTACAAAATGATTTATTATTAAAAGCAAACAATGGCCTCAAGTTAAAGATGATAATTTGAATGCATGTCTTTATCTGCTATCTCCTGAAATTCCACCAAAATGGTAGGTTATAAAAAATGTCAATGACAAGCTTGAAGAATTACACAGAAAACAATACCAACAAACTTCTGGAAGCAGGACAGTAGGAGGACAAGTTGTAACTGAATTAGCCAACTTGAGAAAACTGAAATCTAAGATGGCATTATTATAAGCTCACTAACAAATTAATTTGCTTTGCAAAACTTTGTAACTGAAATCAGGCACCTCTAAAAAATAATGGTGAAGATAAGGAGTTTAAAAAGTTCTAATTGAGAGATTCTTTAAAGCTTACTTAATTGCCAGATTCTCTCCCCATTATTGGCTCTCACTCAGGCTGGCAAAGAACTGGAGGTTTATCCTCTGGAAAACTTCAAACAAAGATTCTAGGGACCACAGGAATCTGTGCACAATTGATGGTAGGGATAATGTACTAAAATACAAGGACACTAAAAGACAAAATTACATCTGTAGGAAGGGGAATGGAAGTCTCCCTTGAGGAATATCACCTTCCTCAGAGAAAAGCAAAAAAATCACCTTATAGTGAAACCCAGAGTAAACAACTCCCAGTCATATCCTCAAACTTCCAAAGATCTTTTTATTGCCAAATTATTTAATATGAGCTGACAGCCAAAGATCATGTTGTCAGAAATTTGAAAAAAGTCTTTAACCTGAAAGACAGAAACCAATATAAACAAAACCAACAATGAAACTGGAGAAATCAGAGATTATGCAGGGAGTTTAAAAACTAGAATTTGAATAATTTTTGAAAATCATTAATATCTTCAGAAAGATAAAAGATAATTTTCCTTTCATGAAACAAGAAAAACATGCTATAAAAAGTATCTTTAAGAGAACAAGTAAATTTAAAATATGATAGTAAAAATTAAAACATCAATAGAAATATTGGATGATAAAGTTAAGGACCTCTTCCAGAAAGTAAGGTAAAAAGACAAAAAGATGTAAAATGGGAAAGGAAATATAAAGCAAAGGAATAGTCTGAATCCACAACCATGTAAGAGAATTAAAAAAAGAGAAAACAATAAAAATGGAATGGAAGAAATTATAAATAAATAATTAAAAAAATAAATTCTTGAATTTGAAGAATATGTCTCTTTATTAAAAGGGTTTTAAAATGACTGAACAAAGGATGAGAAAAGATCTTTCCAAGGCACATCATCTTGAAATTTCAAAAGATTAGGGACAAATAAAAAAAGAAAAAGGAAAGCTTTCAGAAAGAAAGGCAAAACATAGTGAAGCAATAACAATGAGTGAGAAGAGGAATCAAAATTGAGTTGAAATTCTCAATAGCAAAGTCTCTGTTATACTTTCAGGAAATTATTTCCAATCTGGACATCCATAAACAACCAAATCATCAATCAAAACCTGAGAGTAGAACTTCTGCTCGCAGTAATGAGAGAGTAGGTTATATCAGGCCAATCCTCCTACTAAAAACAAGCAAAAAAACTGGCTAAGATACTTTTTCAAAATCTGTGTGAAGGCATTAGAAAGCTATCAGGGTGGGGAGGACCTGAAAATTCAATATCCTGATGGAAAAGGAAGTCCAAAGAGGGATGCCTGACATCTGACTCTGTTTTCTCCTGACACATTTCCTACATCTAAAGCAGTGCCCTGAGAGGCTGGAACACTGACTCCGCCATCCAAAGTGCCTAAAGTGAACTGTGTATTATTTAATTCACTGAACCATAAAATTAGATATGCACAGCCACAATCCATTACTAAGTGCAAATGGTAAATGGGCCTGAACAAGTCTGGGTAAAATATAATAGGGTATGTTGAGGAGTGAAAGGGGTAGATAGATGGATGTCTTCTACATGCCCCTCCAGATCCTCTTTCCACCATTTTCAACTTTTTAAATCTGGAATGGTCTGGCTCTCAGTTGGGTTTGGCCAACAGGAGGCACCAGCAGCAGATCAGAGGAGGGATGAGGACTGAGGTTTGGTTGTTCCTCTGGCTCTCTCCTTGTTGGCCTGCTGGTTGACAATGACTATTTCTCTTCTGTAGGGCACCCTGCCTGCCTGGAGGCCCTCTCCTGTAGCTACTAAGGAAACAGTTCAATCCCCAGCTTCCAGACTCCTTTCTCTTTGACCTTCAGACTTAGGATGGTAAAGGATCTCACTGTTTCTAGCAAAATGGTGTTTCTCTATTCTTACTAATTTCCCTTAATTCAGCTCATACCCTTGAAAATATTTCCTTTATTAAAATTTCTTCAATTACCTCATTTCACAGTGCCATCTGTTTCCTGTCAAGACCCTCTTGATATAATTTCTAATTTAAAATGCAAACTTTATCATAGTATTTAATTATCATATATATGAGTCTCTCTCTGGACTCTGTTCTCTTCATTGATGTGCTTAAATGTTCTTGCACCAACAACACACTGTTTTAATTAATCAAGAATTATAGTATAGTTTTATCTCTGATAGGGCAAGCAGTTCTTGCATGTTTTGGTTTCAGTATGCCCTTGCACTCTTAAAAATTGTTGAGGAGCCCAAAGAGCTTTTGTTTATTAGAGACAAAGTACCAAATTTTCCCATACTAGAATTAAAATGAAGATATTTAAAAGTATTTTATAATTCATATAATAATAATAATAAATCTATTACATGTTAACATAATATATTTTATGGAAAAATATTTATATTTTCCCCCCAAATTAATGAGAAGTATTTTATTGTTTGAAATTGCTTCAAATATTTTTAATATCTGGCTTAATAGAAAAGATTTGTATTAGCACATCTGCATTTACACTGAATTTGTTGTAGCATGTTGTTTTCCTTGAACTATATGAAGCAAATTTCACCTCATACATATCGGTAGTTGGAAAAGGAAGGAATATTTTAATAGCCTTTTCAGACAATTGTGGATATTTTTCTTTGATCATATATACAAGTTTGACAAACTCGTTTCTTAGAGATTATTTTTAATGTGGAATATGAAACCACATCAATGAACTTCTTAAATTTAAAATTCATTGGTCTATCTCTCGCTTGAAATGGATCTTGGTCTCAAATATGATTTTGTAATATCATGTATTGGTCATTTGGAAAATATTGATTTTTTAAGGTATGCGGATCTTCCAAATGTTGAGATAATTTATTAGACAATGTCAAAAAGAATCACATTAATCAATATCACTAAGGATGTCATCAGAAAAGTTTCAACCATTGGGAAGCTCTCAAGCTCATGGTGGCAGATACAAGTTCCTCAAAATTTTAATTTTCACTTGAAAACGCAAATTTTATCATTGACAACAAATAATGGCAACTGTTTTTCTTGACGTGACAGGCTCAATTTATTTATTTTTGAGAAAACATCTGCCAAATATTTCAAGTTTGAATAGTCAGAGTTTGTCTGTTTATCACTCTTTGAAGTAAAAATGGTGGCTAGTTCAGTCCACAATTCAAACAATTTCACAATCCTGTTTCTCAAGAGTATTATTGTACTTCAATATGCAATAGAGGTGCTTTAGTTGTACTTTCTATTTTTTCATACAGAATATTAAAAATGTATATTCTCAAAGGTCAAGATTTAATAACACTAGCAACATATACTTCTTCACCAAGGACATTCTAAGTAAAACTGTCTCTTTTTTCTTTCACTGTTTATGTGTGGCAGTGAAAACATAACTTCTTGTACAGTTTTGTCTCCTTGTCTTGATTCGTGCAAAGGTGTCAACAGTTTACCCACCACTGCTTCCACACCATCAGTATAAATAGCAACACAAAAAATAGCAAATTACATCTTAGTATTGTTATGAAAAGAGTTTTGCATTTGTGGATCCTTAAAAAAGATCTTAGGAAACCCCAGGGTCTATGGACCATAATTTGAGAAAAACTTTAATGGGATAACTATTCTCTGCAATGCTAGAGGTAATATATAGCATAATGTTAGAATCTGGGTATTTTAAAGTGAGATTGTTTTGGAACCAAATTCTGACTCGACCACTTATTTTGGACCTTCTGACCACTCCCACTCTATGAGTTACAATAATTCTGACTCCCTGGAATGCACGGAAGCAGATGCCCAGTAAATTTGAATTAATGAATAAAAAAGGGTAAAAAGATGATATGTCTATATAGTTAATTATAGGGCAACAGGGTCCAGTTATCTCAAAGTGAAGAAAAGTATACTTCCTTATGTGAAGGTTTTTTTAGTCCTCCTCTCAACCTCAAGATATAATCATTTCCAGTATTTTCAAAGTATTTTGTATATGTTCCTATTTAAATAATTTTGTTTTGTTTTGTTTTGATTCATAATGTTTCTCTCTCCCCCTTAAGTTTAGCTCCTTGAAACCAGGAAAGGTATTATAATTATTATTTGGTTTATTTATTTGCTTTGTTTTGTTTTTTGTTTGTTTTACTTATTCTATTTCCAAACACAGCCCAAGCTCTGACAAAGGGTGAGCATTTAGTAAATGGTGATTAAAATAATGATTGAATGGCAAAATCAGAGTTGACCCTGAAATCTTTTTTTTTCTTTGATTCATTTTACACACATTCTTTTTAGAATTAGGTTAGGATGGAGATATGGTAGATTTCTTTGTTTCTTAAAAGCAAACTTAATTTGGTGATGGAATTATATACAATGGTATCTGTTCCCCTGAGTGCAGAACACCAACAATACATACCTAGGTATCTGAAAGAAGGTTATTATTTTTTTTTTTAAACATCTTTATTGAAGTATAATTGCTTTACAATGGTGTGCTAGCTTCTGCTTTACAACAAAGTGAATCAGTTACACATATACATATGTTGCCATATCTCTTCCCTCTTGCATCTCCCTCCCTCCCACCCTCCCTATCCCACCCCTCTAGGTGGTCACAAAGCACCGAGCTGATCTCCCTGTGCTATGCGGCTGCTTCCCACTAGTTATCTATTTTACATTTGGTAGTGTATATATGTCCATGACACTCTCTCACCCTGTCACATCTCACCCCTCCCCCTCCCCATATCCTCAAGTCCATTCTCTAGTAGGTCTGTGTCTTTATTCCCATCTTGCCACTAGGTTCTTCATGACCTCTTTTTTTTTTTTTTTTTCCCTTAGATTCCATATATATGTGTTAGCATACTGTATTTGTTTTTCTCTTTCTGACTTACTTCACTCTGTATGACAGACTCTAACTCCATCCACCTCATTACAAACACCTCCATTTCATTTCTTTTTATGGCTGAGTAATATTCCATTGTATATATGTGCCACATCTTCTTTATCCATTCATCCGATGATGGACACCTAGGTTGCTTCCATGTCCTGGCTATTGTAAACAGAGCTGCAATGAATATTTTGGTACATGACTCTTTCTGAATTATGGTTTTCTCAGGGTATATGCCCAGTAGTGGGATTGCTGGGTCATATGGTAGTTCTATTTTTAGTTTTTTAAGGAACCTCCATACTGTTCTCCATAGTGGCTGTATCAATTTACATTCCCACCAACAGTGCAAGAGTGTTCCCTTTTCTCCACACCCTCTCCAGCATTTATTGTTTCTAGATTTTTTGATGATGGCCATTCTGACCGGTGTGAGATGATACCTCATTGTAGTTTTGATTTGCATTTCTCTAATGATTAATGATGTTGAGCATTCTTTCATGTGTCTGTTGGCAATCTGTATCTCTTCTTTGGAGAAATGTCTCTTTAGGTCTTCTGCCCATTTTTGGATTGGGTTGTTTGTTTTTTTGTTATTGAGCTGCATGAGCTGCTTGTAAATCTTGGAGATTAATCCTTTGTCCGTTGCTTCATTTGCAAATATTTTCTCCCATTCTGAGGGTTGTCTTTTGGTCTTGTTTATGGTTTCCTTTGCTGTGCAAAAGCTTTTAAGTTTCATTAGGTCCCATTTGTTTATTTGTGTTTTTATTTCCATTTCTCTAGGACCTGGGTCAAAAAGGATCTTGCTGTGACTTATGTCATAGAGTGTTCTGCCTATGATTTCCTCTAAGAGTTTGATAGTGTCTGGCCTTACACTTAGGTCTTTAATCCATTTTGAGTTTATTTTTGTGTATGGTGTTAGGGAGTGTTCTAATTTCATACTTTTACATGTACCTGTCCAATTTTCCCAGCACCACTTATTGAAGAGGCTGTCTTTTCTCCACTGTATATGCTTGCCTCCTTTATCAAAGATAAGGTGACCATATGTGCGTGGGCTTATCTCTGGGCTTTCTATCCTGTTCCATTGATCTATATTTCTGTTTTTGTGCCAGTACCAAACTGTCTTGATTACTGTAGCTTTGTAATATAGTCTGAAGTCAGGGAGCCTGATTCCTCCAGCTCCATTTTTCGTTCTCAATATTGCTTTGGCTATTCGGGGTCTTTTGTGTTTCCATACAAATTGTGAAATTTTTTGTTCTAGTTCTGTGAAAAATGCCAGTGGTAGTTTGATAGGGATTGCATTGAATCTGTAGATTGCTTTGGGTAGCAGAGTCATTTTCACAATGTTTATTCTTCCAATCCAAGAACATGGTATATCTCTCCATCTATTTGTATCATCTTTAATTTCTTTCATCAGTGTCCTATAATTTTCTGCATACAGGTCTTTTGTCTCCTTAGGTAGGTTTATTCCTAGGTATTTTATTCTTTTTGTTGCAATGGTAAACGGGAGTGTTTTCTTAATTTCACTTTCAGATTTTTCATCATTAGTATACAGGAATGCAAGAGATTTCTGTGCATTAATTTTGTATCCTGCTACTTTACCAAATTCATTGATTAGCTCTAGTAGTTTTCTGGTAGCATCTTTTGGATTCTCTATGTATAGTATCATGTCATCTGCAAACAGTGACAGCTTTACTTCTTTTCCGATTTGGATTCCTTTTATTTCTTTTTCGTCTCTGATTGCTGTGGCTAACACTTCCAAAACTATGTTGAATAATAGTGGTGAGAGTGGGCAACCTTGTCTTGTTCCTGATCTTAGTGGAAATGGTTTCAGTTTTTCACCATTGAGGACAATGTTGGCTGTGGGTTTGTCATATACGGCCTTTATTATGTTGAGGAAAGTTCCCTCTATGCCTACTTTCTGCAGGACTTTTATCATAAATGGGTGTTGAATTTTGTCGAAAGCTTTCTCTGCATCTATTGAGATGATCATATGGTTTTTCTCCTTCAATTTGTTAATATGATGTATCACGTTGATTGATTTGCGTATATTGAAGAATCCTTGCATTCCTGGAATAAACCCCACTTGATCATGGTGTATGATCCTTTTAATGTGCTGTTGGATTCTGTTTGCTAGTATTTTGTTGAGGATTTTTGCATCTATGTTCATCAGTGATATTGGCCTGTAGTTTTCTTTCTTTGTGACATCTTTGCCTGGTTTTGGTATCAGGGTGATGGTGGCCTCGTAGAATGAGTTGGGGAGTGTTCCTCCCTCTGCAATATTTTGGAAGAGTTTGAGAAGGATAGGTGTTAGCTCTTCTCTAAATGTTTGATAGAATTCGCCTGTGAAGCCATCTGGTCCTGGGCTTTTGTGCGTTGGAAGATTTTTAATCACAGTTTCAATTTCAGTGCTTGTGATTGGTCTGTTCATTTTTTCTATTTCTTCCTGGTTCAGTCTCGGCAGGTTGTGCATTTCTAAGAATCTGTCCATTTCTTCCAGGTTGTCCATTTTATTAGCATAGAGTTGCTTGTAGTAATCTCTTATGATCGTTTGTATTTCTGCAGTGTCAGTGGTTACTTCTCCTTTTTCATTTCTAATTCTATTAATTTGAGTCTTCTCCTTTTTTCTCTTGATGAGTCTGGCTAATGGTTTATCAATTTTGTTTATCTTCTCAAAGAACCAGCTTTTAGTTTCATTGATTTTTGCTATTGTTTCCTTCATTTCTTTTTCATTTATTTCTGATCTGATCTTTATGATTTCTTTCCTTCTGCTAGCTTTGGGGTTTTTTTGTTCTTTCTCTAATTGCTTTAGGTGCAAGGTTAGGTTGTTTATTCGAGATGTTTCCTGTTTCTTGATGTAGGCTTGTATTGCTATAAACTTCCCTCTTAGAACTGCTTTTGCTGCATCCCATAGGTTTTGGATCGTCGTGTCTCCATTGTCATTTGTTTCTAGGTATTTTTTGATTTCCCCTTTGATTTCTTCAGTGATCACTTCGTTATTAAGTAGTGTATTGTGTAGCCTCCATGTGTTTGTATTTTTTACAGATCTTTTCCTGTAATTGATATCTAGTCTCATAGCGTTGTGGTCGGAAAAGATACTTGATACGATTTCAATTTTTTTAAATTTACCAAGGCTTGATTTGTGACCCAAGATATGATCTATCCTGGAGAATGTTCCATGAGCACTTGAGAAAAATGTGTATTCTGTTGTTTTTGGGTGGAATGTCCTATAAACATCAATTAAGTCCATCTTGTTTAATGTATCATTTAAAGCTTGTGTTTCCTTATTTATTTTCATTTTGGATGATCTGTCCATTGGTGAAAGTGGGGTGTTAAAGTCCCCTACTATGATTGTGTTACTGTCGATTTCCCCTTTTATGGCTGTTAGTATTTGCCTTATGTATTGAGGTGCTCCTATGTTGGGTGCATAAATATTTACAATTGTTATACCTTCCTCTTGGATCGATCCCTTGATCATTATATAGTGTCCGTCTTTGTCTCTTGTAATTGTCTTTATTTTAAAGTCTATTTTGTCTGATATGAGAATTGCTACTCCAGCTTTCTTTTGATTTCCATTTGCATGGAATATCTTTTTCCATCCCCTCACTTTCAGTCTGTATGTGTCTCTAGGTCTGAAGTGGGTCTCTTGTAGACAGCATATATATGGGTCTTGTTTTTGTATCCATTCAGCCAGTCTATGTCTTTTGGTGGGAGCATTTAATCCATTTACATTTAAGGTAATTATCGATATGTATGTTCCTATTCCCATTTTCTTAAATGTTTTGGGTTTGTTACTGTAGGTGTTTTCCTTCTCTTGTGTTTCTTGCCTAGAGAAGTTCCTTTAGCATTTGTTGTAAAGCTGGTTTGGTGGTGCTGAACTCTCTCAGCTTTTGCTTGTCTGTAAAGGTTTTAATTTCTCCATCAAATCTGAATGAGATCCTTGCTGGGTAGAGTAATCTTGGTTGTAGGTTTTTCTCCTTCATCACTTTAAGTATATCCTGCCACTCCCTTCTGGCTTGCAGCGTTTCTGCTGAAAGATCAGCTGTTAACCTTATGGGGATGCCCTTGTGTGTTATCTGTTGTTTTTCCCTTGCTGCTTTTAATATGTTTTCTTTATATTTAATTTTTGATAGTTTGATTAATATGTGTCTTGGTGTGTTTCTCCTTGGATTTATCCTGTATGGGACTCTCTGTGCTTCCAGGACTTGATTAACTATTTCCTTTCCCATATTAGGGAAGTTTTCAACTATAATCTCTTCAAATATTTTCTCCGTCCCTTTCTTTTTCTCTTCTTCTTTTGGGACCCCTATAATTCGAATGTTGGTGCGTTTAATGTTGTCCCAGAGGTCTCTGAGACTGTCCTCAGTTCTTTTCATTCTTTTTTCTTTATTCTGGTCTGCAGTAGTTATTTCCACCATTTTATCTTCCAGGTCACTTATCCGTTCTTCTGCCTCAGTTATTCTGCTATTGATCCCATCTAGAGTATTTTTAATTTCATTTATTGTGCTTGTCATCGTTTCTTGGTTCCTCTTTAGTTCTTCTACGTCCTTGTTAAATGTTTCTTGCATTTTGTCTATTCTATTTCCAAGACTTTGGATCATCCTTACTATCATTATTCTGAATTCTTTTTCAGGTAGACTACCTATTTCCTCTTCATTTGTTAGGTCTGGTGTGTTTTGACCCTGCTCCTTCATCTGCTGTGTGTTTTTCTGTCTTCTCATTTTGCTTATCTTACTGTGTTTGGGGTCTCCTTTTCACAGGCTGCAGGTTCGTAGTTCCCGTTGTTTTTGGTATCTGTCCCCAGTGGCTAAGGTTGGTTCAGTGGGTTGTGTAGGTTTCCTGGTGGAGGGAACTAGTGCCTGTGTTCTGGTGGATGAGGCTGGATGTTGTCTTTCTGGTGGGTTCGTCCACGTCTGGTGGTGTGTTGTGGGGTGTCTGTGGCCTTATTATGATTTTAGGCAGCCTCTCTGTTAATGGATGGGGCTGTGTTCCTCTCTTGCTAGTTGTTTGGCATAGGGTGTCCAGCACTGTAGCTTGCTGGTCGTTGAGTGAAGCTGGGTCTTGATGTTGAGATGGAGATCTGTGAGAGATTTTCGCCGTTTGGTATTACGTGGAGCTGGGAGGTCTCTTGTGGACCAGTGTCCTGAAGTTGGCTCTCCCACCTCAGAGGCACAGCCCTGATGCCTGGCTGGAGCACCAAGAGCCTTTCATCCACACAGCTCAGAATAAAAGGGAGAAAAAATGGAAAGAAAGAAAAAAAGAGGATAAAATAAAATAAAATAAAGCAATTATAATAAAAAATAAGAAAAAAATTATTAAGAGTAAATTTATTAAGAAAAAAAAATTTTTTTTAATTTTTAAAAATAGATTTATTAATTTTTTATACTAAAAATAAGAAAGAAATTATTTAGAAAAAATTTATTAAGAAAAAAAAATTTTTAATTTTTTAAAATAAAAAATATGAAAAAACTTATTAAAAATTTTTTTTAAAAATAGAAAATAAGGAAAAAATTATTAAGAAAACATTTATTAGGGAAAAAAAAAATTTTTAAGCCAAAAAAAAAAAAACAAAAAAAAACAAAAAAAAAACGGACGGACCTAACCCTAGGACTAAGGGTGAGAGCAAAGCTATACAGACAAAATCTCACCCAGAAGCATACACATCTACACTCACAAAAAAAAGGAAAAGGGGAAAAGTTAATATATCCTGCTCCCAAAGTCCATCTCCTAAATTTGGGATGATTCGTTGTCTATTCAGGTATTCCACAGATGCAGGCACATCAAGTTGTTTGTGGAGCTTTAATCCGCTGCTTCTGAGGCTGCTGGGAGAGATTTCCCTTTCTCTTCTTTGTTCGTACAGCTCCCGGGGTTCAGCTTTGCATTTGGACCCGCCTCTGCATGTAGGTCCCCTGAGGGCGTCTGTTCCCCGCCCAGACAGAACGGGGTTAAAGGAGCAGCTGATTCGGGGGCTCTGGCTCAGTCAGGCCGGGGGGAGGGAGCGGTACGGAGGAGGCGGGGCGAGCCTGCGGCGGCAGAAGCCGGCGTGACGTTGCAGCAGCCTGAGGCGCGCCGTGCGCTCTCCCGGGGAAGTTGTCCCCGGATTACGGGAGCCTGGCCGTGGCGGGCTGCACAGGCTCCCGGGAGGGGCGGTGTGGAGAATGACCTGTGCTCGCCCACAGGCTGTTTGGTGGCGGCAGCAGCAGCCTTAGCGTCTCATGCCCGTCTCTGGGGTCCGCGCTGATAGCCGCGGCTCGCGCCCGTCTCTGGAGTTCGTTTAAGTGGCGCTCTGAATCCCCTCTCCTTGCGCGCCGCGAAACAAAGAGGCAAGAAAAAGTCTCTTGGCTCTTCCACAGCCGCAGTCTTTTTCCCGGACTCCCTCCCGGCTAGCACCGAAGCCCGAGCCTCAGCTCCCAGCCCCCGCCCACCCCGGCGGCTGAGCAGACAAGCCTCTCGGGCTGGTGAGTGCTGGTCGGCACCGCTCCTCTGTGCGGGAATCTCTCCGCTTTGCCCTCCGTACCACTGTGGCTGCGCTCTCCTCCGTGGCTCTGAAGCTTTCCCCCTCTGCTACCCGCAGTCTCTGCCCACGAAAGGGCTTCCTAGTGTGTGGAAACCTTTCCTCCTTCACAGCTCCCTCCCACTGGTGCAGGTCCCGTCCCTATTCTTTTGTCTCTGTTATTTCTTTTTTCTTTTGCCCTACCCAAGTACGTGGGGATTTTCTTGCCTTTTGGGAGGTCTGACGTCTTCTGCCAGCGTTCAGTGGGTGTTCTGTAGGAGCAGTTCCACGTGTAGATGTATTTCTCATGTATCTGTGGGGAGGAAGGTGATCTCCGCGTCTTACTCTTCCGCCATCTTGCCCCTCCCTAGAAGGTTATTTTTTGTTATTAGTTTCCTTTATCACATTTTTAGACTTTTGCCAAAAAGTAATTAGACAACAGAGGATAGAGCAATGGCATCTTCCTGGAGAAAGATGATCAACTATCCAGTGAGGAAATGTAATCATTTCTTCTGGTTCTTATTTTCCATAAGAATAAAAAAGTTTCTTTTTTCAAACAACATATAAGACGATTAAAGAGAAGAATCTGAAATTCTACTCTAAGATCAAAGAATAAGAAATGTTCTATGTACTATTCTGATTCATCCTTTAGGGTCAGTTGGGCCACAATAAGAACAATAACAGTGATCCAGAAAGAGAAAATGTAGATCTTTAAGGCCCACATGGAAGTGTTTCTACAGGAAGTTATGCTCAGTGGAGGTAGAGGTGGAGAGCCCCATTCTCATTACTATTGCAGTAAAAGAGCACAGGGTGACTATGCTGTAGGGCTTTTATTCTGCTTTCTCTTTTCTTTTCTTTTAGGAATAAAATATTTATAATCTTCAAGGGCAGGCTCATATCTAAATAAATAAGAAGGTAAATAAATAACTGCCTTTTTCTTGTAGCACATGATGAGTCCAACTGGGAAATGCCTCTCTTCAGTCAGCTGCCCTGTTCTTTGGGAGGCCTGATGCTGCAGAATATAATACATACTACTGCTACTCTAGCTCTTATCATTTTTGTGATCTTTTCAGGTAACATCAGGGTCTATTGATATTCATTCTTCCAATTTAGAAAAAGTAGTTTAAAAACTCTAGTGATTTAAAGGACATAGTTTTTCTTTTTCTTTTCTTTTCTATTTTTTTTTTTTGCATGGCCCATGTCACTGAATTTATAGGATTCAAATCGACATATAATAACTTCTCCAGTCTGTGTCCTCTACGTGTTCTTGAAATCTCATTCAATCAGGAAACAGTTTCATATTTCAATCATACAAAACATTTTTTTCTTTTTTAAATGAGGGTAAGCTCTGAATTCTGGATGAAGGGTTAAAACATGAAGTGTAAACATGAGTTAAACTTTTCAAATGTCAGAAATGGAGGAACTTTAGAGATTGTTCAGTTCAATAACCAATTTGAAGATGAGAAAACTTTCTTTGAGAGGTGAACAATACCTACCATTATGGTCTATGTAGTGGGAGCTAAAGATTGTGTTAAACGCGGTGCATGTATTATCTCCTCTGATTCTAACACCTTTGTTACTGGAAGGTGGACCCCCTCCCAGGGCTGGAGAGTGAGCTCTTGTCTAACACTCAGAAATGAAGTGTCTGAGACACATGTGCTAACAAGGCAAAAGACTTTATTGGGAAGGGGCACGCAGGCAGAGAGCAGCAATGTAAGGGAACCCAGGAGAACTGCTCTGCTATGTGGCTCACAGTCTCAGGTTTTATGGTGATGGGGTTAGTTTCTGGGTTGTCTCTGGTCAATCATCTTGCCTGTGCCCATATTTGGTCTGACCTAGGGTCCTTTTTGGTGGAGCATGCATCTCTCAGCCAAGATGGATTCTAGCATGAGCTAGAATCTGGGAGGTTGGCGGGACATATTATGGGCTTGCATCTCCTGCCTCCTTTTGACCCCTCCCAAATTCTCCCAGTTAGTTTTTGGCAGCAGCACCATGTTCCTTATGGGGACCTTCTGTTGTGAGACAACTCATGCAAGTGGTTATTGCTGTGCCTGGCCAAAGTGGGTGGTTTCAGTCAATGGTTCCCTAATACCTTTACAGACAGGTAAACCATCTGCAGCGTATAGAAGTGGAATCTAAGGCTCAAAGAGGCTAAATAATTCACCTATGTGTCATATCTAGTAAGAAAGAGTCAGGGTGAGGATTTGAATCGAAGTTTTTCTGCTTGACATTCTAACTCAAGTCAGAGCTCCAAGGGCTTGTGCTGAGAAACTTCAGAAGGAGAAGGTCATAGCTCAGTGGAGACAGTGCCTTTAAGGTTATCACTTAGTTTCTGGGACTTGGTAGATTTACGATGTCAGCTAGTGAGGTGATAATTGAATTTTTAGCTCAACTCAGAATGACTTGGAGAATGTGATTTATTTTTCAGTACCTACGGGAATTTTAAAGTTCTATATTGAGCAGCAGCCCTAGCAGTTCTCTCTAACATGGTATAAACTGTATGGGTTGGGGGAATGTTGCTAAGGCATCTTCCATCCTAACAGTAATATCAGTGACATGTATTCCTCAGATTCATAGCCTCTGTCACGATTTGCTGTGTGATTTGGGCATATCATTTCACCTTAATATCACTTTTCTCATCGGTAATTTGGTGACAATAAGAACTGCTTAACAACTTAATGGTACTGTTGTGAAGATTTAGCAGAATAATGTATATAAAAGGAAATTTTAAATGTGGTACAAATTTAAATATCATTGTGCTAAAAGTCACCAGGTTTTTGTTAAGCAGGTTTGACTAGTGAAGTCAGCTCATGCAGAAACCTGTAGTAGGTGCTGTAGATTAGCACTCTAACCTCTTAATGTGGATAGGAATCACCTGGGGAGCCTGTTAAAATGTAGATTCAGATTAATTAGGTCTGAGTGGGGCTTAAAAGTTCCCATCTCTACAAAGCTCCCGGAGTATGCCAGTGTTGCTGGTCCACAGATACATTTTAATAGCCAGGGTCTAGATTACAAAATTTCAGTATTAATGTACCTTATGGAGTTGAAAATTTTGGCTGAAGTACCAGATATTTTTAAATAAAATTCTAAAAATGTTGGGGTAATAAAAACTGAAACTGAAATTATTTAGAAAAAGGATAGTTTTATTTAACTCCCTCATTTTTGTAAAAGAGGAAAATGGACACACACACACACACACACACACACACACACACAAAGGTAGAGTTCCTTTCTGAATGCCTTCCCCATCCCCTACCCCACATCTAGCTGGTGGAAGAGGCCAGGTCACCTGGCTTGAGGATGGTGCTCTCTCCACTGGGCTAGACTTCTACAACTGAACATCCTTCACACACTGCATCTAATTATCATGGACCCCATGCATTTCTCAATTTTATGCAAAACTGGAAGGCAGTAGTGGGGGTGACCCTTCCCAGTCTGTAAGAGCTCTAGGAGGTGTACCATCTATCTTTAGATAGAAACTGCAAGCCCCAGCTCCTAATTTTCAGTCTAGACTTCATGCAGCATCACTAACACAGCTCTTTCTTTCCGTGAGATTACATTCCAGTTCAGGGTGACAAGTGCTGGCAGTAAGATAAGACAAGCTGCTTCTTTCAAATGATTCTTCAAATTATACCTCTATCTACACACAATTCTGAAATATTCTAAAATACAGAAAAGCTAAAAAGATGATATACCAAATATCTGTACTTCCATTTTCCCAAATTAACGACTGTTAACATTGTGCCACCTATGCTTTTAGTCTTTTTTACTTCATTTTTCTTTATTGGCTATGTGATCCATGTTAGATACTGTCCTGGGTACCTGGGATAATGCTGTGAAAAAGATGAACAATGTCTCTGCTCATGAACTTGCATCTAAATGGGGAAAATGGAAATATAAACATTGAAAACAAAGGGAAAATATCAGAGTGTTATGTGCTATCCAGAGAATTCAAGCAGTGACATGACAGGGAGAGACTGGGTGATTATTAAAGATTGGGTGGTCAAGGATGGCCGCACTGCAGAGCTAATATTTAAACTGATGTTTAAATGGAAGTTCAAGCATGTGGAGATATGGCAAAAGAAGCATTCTGAGCAAAGGGGACCACTCTGACAAAGGCTTTAGAGGGAAGCAAGCCTGCTGTTAAAAGTAGAGAAAGAATGCTGGAATGTAGAAGACAATGCAGAATGGTAGAGAAGAGGTCAAAGAGCTGGGCAGGGGCCAGTTACTTTGTGGTGAAGAGCTTGGTTTTTACTTTATATGAAGTGAGAAGCCATTGGAGGCTTTTAAGTAAGGGAGTAACATCATTTGATTTATCATTTATCACTGAGAACATGATTACTCAGCTTGCTTTGTGTGTAGCATGAATAATTGGAAGCTGGAACAGATAAGTTAGGGGTCTATGGAACAATTAAGGCAAGAGATGACAGTAATTTGCAGAAAAGGGCACAGATAGGAAATATGTTTGCATGTAGAGTTGATGGAACTTGTTTATGGATTAGATGTTAGGAATGAGAGAAGGCAACATGTGAATGATTGTTCCTTTTATTGGGAGAGAAAATACTGGGCAAGCAGCAGGTCTGGAGGAGGAAATCAAGAGTTTGTTTTTGGCCACGTTAATTTTGCAATACCTATTGGATGGATCAACCTGTTCCCTGGAGTTCTAGAAAGAGATCAAGGCTGGAGATCTGAGAGTCTTTAGTGTTTATATAATATTTAAAACCCTGGAATAGGCAGCTGTCTCCTGGAGAGAACATGTTGACAGAGAAGTGGGTCCTGGGCACACTAACATTTTGGAAGCCAGACAGAGGAAGAGGAGCCGACAAAGAAACTGAATGGTTGTGGCCAACAAAGTGGGAAGGAGTGTGCATTACTCAGGAGTCTGCAGAAAAACAGAATAGTTTATATCCTATTGTGTGTGTATGTGTGTGTGTGTGTGTGAGATAGAGAGAGAGAGAGAGAGAGAGAGGAGAGAGAGAGAGAGAGAGAGAGAGAATGTGGATATGTGGAGGCTGGCAAGTCCAAAGCCAGCAGGTTGAAGACCCAAGGAAAGAGTTGATATTCCCACTTGAGTCTGAAGGCAGTCTTTTGGCAGAATTTCCTCCTCCTTAGGAGAACCTCAGTTTTTTTTCTCAAGGCCGTCAACTAATTGGATGAGACCCACCTGCATTATGGAGAGTGACATGCTTTACTCAAAATCTACTGATTTATATATTAATCTCAAATCTACTGATGTATATATTAATTTCATCTAAAAATACTTTTACAGCAACATGTAGACTTGTCTTTCCAAATAAATATCAGGACACCATGGCCTAGCCAAATTGACATGTAAAATTAACCATCACAGGATGTTACCACGGAAACCCAGAAAAGAATATGTTTAAAGAAGGAGAGGGTGGCCAAATATGTTGACTACTGCCAATAAATTAAGTAGGATAAAAGATCTCACCTTTAGGATTCGATGTCTAGGAAGTTATTATTGTCCTAGACAAGAACAGTATCTAAGTGATAGGTACAGAAGCCCAATTGCAGTATGCTGAGAAGAAATAATATGCCTACAAATTTTTTTCTTTTTTTTCTCAATCTTTGAGAAATAATGAAAGATACAGTCACTTTTTAACACATCCCATTCCCCTCTGTCCTCTCCATTTACAGAACATCTTGACTAAAGTTATAAAGTTGGAATCCTGGAGATTATTTAGGTAGACTCCAAATCTCTTTTTCTAATGACAGAGCAAATGAAAATAAGCCATAATTGTTTCAGCTATTTTAAATCTTGGCATCCTATGTATATTTTTTTTCTGTAAACAGACAACTTCTTTTTAGAATGAATTAAGGTAGAAATAAAGCATAGTGAAACTACTATTTATTATAGTACATTGATCAAGTGAAATATTATATAATTTATACTAAAAAGTTCGTATAATAGAATTAATGAATAGAAGTTAAATACCTTTTAAAATCAAGTCACAGTCTTCCCACAAAACTCATACAAAGACCTTATTTTTGCCATTGCATATCACCTACTAGATTTTGTACACACTCATGCTTTAAAAAGAAAATCACTGTTCTTAGGCCAAGGCGACTGAGTTCTGGTATGGGACCAGACACTAACTCTTTATATGACCTTAGCAAGTAAGTCCCCATCTTTGGGGTTTGTTTTTTTAGCCATAAAATAAATGATGAGGTTCAATTAACTGATCCCTAATGTTTCCTGCAACTGGGACAAACTATGCTTCTATTCAGCTACAGCGCTAGGATTTTTAAAAAGGGAGACAGCTATAAGATTGAATAAGATCAAATTTTCTTTCTTTAAGTGTGACACATACAATAAATAATATCACAAGAAAGTTCTGCTGCTTTGTCATCAAAGGCATTCAATAATAAAACATATCAGATTAAAGTAATAAATCATGAGTTCCTAGAAAATATACTTGGGTAGAACTCTACCAATTTATTGAGCATAAAAATCATCTGGAGAGCTTGTTTAAAATGAAGATTTTTGAGTTTCTTCCTCAAGGATTCTGCTAGACTATGCTATGGCCAGGCTAAAGTTTAAGTACCTACATTTTTAATGTTTCAGGTTCCAATTGGTTTTGATGTGAATGAGTCCAAAGACAACATTTGAGAAACAATGAGTTAGAAAAAAAAATCAAACTAAGGTTAAAAAAATTCATGTCCCTCTCATGTGGGGAAGATAATGAGTTATAGGAAGAATTCCTCATTTGAGTAAGTTGAAATGCGGAGCAATATTTTTTTCTTTTCCAATCATATTCTGTTTAGGTAAAAACTATTTTGTTCCCTAAGAAACTACAAATGTATGGCATTTGTTTCGATGGGTTAACGTGCTACATCAAATGATCTACGATATGGGCAAGCAACTAGGGCAAAGGATACACAATATTCCAAGTGTAAAGAACCCTTTATTAGTATGGACAAGATATGATACCTGACTTTAGAGACTTTCTCAGGATTAATGTCAATGAGTGAATATCTCCTTGTCCCAATTGGTGGGAGTTTAGTCTAGTCTCTGTCACTAGTTATTCTACTTTGTGCAAGTTAATTATCATCTCTGGATTCAGTTATTTTAATTGTGTTATGATGACCAAGATGGTTTCCTAATTTTATTTCTGTTTGAAAGACAGTTATCTTCTAATACTAACATGCAGATGTTAACCAACTCCCAATAGGTTTTGAAGTACAATAAAGCTATTTGCTCTGAAACAATGGCCAAACTCATGACCCTGGTCAATATAATATACCACACATGTTCATTAAAATTTTTTTTGAAATATATCATATATACAGAAGTATACATAAAACACATATGCTCAGTGTAAGATCTTAGAAGAACTCCATGTGTCCAGAAAAAAACACCCTTCCTACGCCTAGAGGTAAGCACTATCCTGGCTTCTATTATAATCCTTTTCCTGTTTTTCTTCATAGTTTTTAATCATTTACACATACTTACCTAAAAAATATTGTTTAGTTTGTCAGTTATCAAGCTATATAAATGGAACAGTTATATATTCTTTTGATTCTTTTTTCTTTCACTCAATATTTTTTTGTGAGGCACATTCATATTGTTATGTGAGCTGCTTTCACATGTCTTTGTTATGTAATATCCCACTGTATGAAAACATCATTATTTATCTATTCTACTGTTGATGAATATTATGAACAGTAATGCTGCTAATATTCTTTTATATATATCCTCATGAGAGACTTTTATCGGAACATATTTCTAAAGAGTAGAAATGTGTAATTATAAGGTATTCACATCTTTAACTTTATTAGATAATTCCAAATAGTTCCAAAGTGATTGTGCTAATTTATAATGCCTTTGCACTATCTCCTTGTCAACACTTCATTTTTTCAGATTTTTAGCTTCTTTTTGCCAATCTGATGAGTTTGTACTGAGATAATTTATTTTTTAATTATTGGCCTGATTGTTAATGCAGATGAGTACTGTTTTATATATTTATACTACTTGGCAGTACATCAGCATGTTGTTCCCCTAATGTTAGTTTATCAGTAGTTTTTCATATATACTGGATACCCTGTGGCTTGTCTTCTCTTTATGGTGTCCTGACTAAAAGTTCTTTTTTATTTTTTAACATCTTTATTAGAGTATAATTGTTTTACAATGTTGGGTTAGTTTCTGCTGGATAACAAAGTGAATCATCTATATGTATACATATATCCCCATATCCCCTCCCTCTTGAGCCTCTCTCTCGCCCTCCCTATCCCACCACTTTAGGTGTTCAAAAAGCACACAGCTGATCTCCCTGTGCTATGCAGCTGCTTCCCACTAGCTATCTATTTTACATTTTGTAGTGTATATATGTCAATGCTACTCTCTTACTTCGTCCCAGCTTCCCCTTCCCCCGCTCCATGTCCTCAAGTCCATTCTTTACATCTGCGTCTTTATTACTGTCCTGCCACTAGGCTCATCAGAACCATTTTGTTTTAGATTCCATGTATATGCGTTAGCATACAGTATTTGTTTTTCTCTTTCTGACTTACTTCACTCTGTATGACAGACACTAGGTCCATCCACTTCACTACAAATAACTGAATTTCGTTTCTTTTTATGGCGAATAATATTCCATTGTATATATGAGCCACATCTTCTTTAATCATTCATCTGTTGATGGACATTTAGCTTGCTTTCATGTCCTGGCTATCGTAAATAGTGCTGCAATGAACATTGGAATACATGTCTCTTTTTGAATTATGGTTTTCTCAGGGTATATGCCCAGTAGCGGGATTGCTGGGTCATATGGTAGTTCTATTTTTAGCTTTTTAAGGAACCTCCATACTGTTCTCCATAGTGGCTGTATCAATTTACATTCCCACCAACAGTGCAAGAGGGTTCCCTTTTCTCCACACCCTCTCCAGCATTTGCTGTTTTTAGATATTTAGATGAAGGCCATTCTGACCGGTGTGAGGTGATACCTCACTGTGGTTTCAATTTGCATTTTTCTAATGATTAGTGATGTTCAGCATCCTTTCATGTGTTTTTTGGCAATCTGTATATCTTCTTTGGAGAAAGGTCTATTTAGGTCTTCTGCCCATTTTTGGATTGGGCTGTTTGTTTTTTTGATATTGAGCTGCATGAGCTGCTTGTAAATTTTGGAGATTACTCATTTGTCAGTTGCTTCATTTGCAAATATTTTCTCCCATTCTGAGGGCTGTCTTTTCATCTTGTTTATGGTTTCCTTTGTGGTGCAAAAGCTTTTAAGTTTCATTTGGTCCCATTTCTTTATTTTTGTTTTTATTTACATTAATCTAGGAGGTGGGTCCAAAAGGATCTTGCTGTGATTTATGTCATACAGTGTTTTCCTCTAAGAGTTTTATAGTGTCTGACATTACATTTAGGTTTTTAATCCATTTTGAGTTTATTTTTGTGTATGGTGTTAGGAAGTGTTCTAATTTCATTCTTTTACATGTAGCTGTCCAGTTTTCCCAGCACCACTTATTGAAGAGGCTGTCTTTTCTCCATTGTATATTCTTTCCTCCTTTGTCAAAGATAAAGTGACCATATGTGCGTGGGTTTATCTCTGGGCTTTCTATCCTGTTCCGTTGATCTATATTTCTGTTTTTGTGCCAGTATCATACTGCCTTGATTACTGTAGGTTTGTAGTATAGTATGAAGTCAGGGAGCCTGATTCTTCCAGCTCCATTTTTCTTTCTCAAGATTGCTTTGGTTATTCAGGGTCTTTTGTGTTTCCATACAAACTGTAAAATTTTTTGTTCTAGTTCTGTGAAAAATGTCACTGGTAGTTTGATAGAGATTGCATTAAATCTGTAGATTGCTTTGTGTAGTATAGTCATTTTCACAATGTTGATTCTTCCAATCCAAGAATATGGTATATCTCTCCATCTGTTTGTATCATCTTTAATTACTTTCATCAGTGTTTTATAGTTTTCTGCATACAGGTCTTTTGTCTTCTTAGGTATGTTTATTCCTAGGTATTTTACTCTTTTTGTTGCAATGGTAAATGGGAGAGTTTCCTTAATTTCTCTTTTGGAATTTTTGTTGTTAGTGTATAGGAATGCAAGAGATTTCTGTGCATTAATTTTGTATCCTGCTACTTTACCAAATTCATTGATGAGCTCTAGTAGTCTTCTGGTAGCATTGTTAAGATTCTCTATATATAGTATCATGTCATCTGCAGACAGTGACAGTTTTACTTCACCTTTTCTGATTTGGATTACATTTATCTCTTTTTCTTCTCTGATGGCTGTGGCTATAACTTCCAAAATTATGTTGAATAATAGTGGTGAGAGTGAGCACCCTTGTCTTGTTCTTGATCTTAGAGGAAATGGTTTCCATTTTTGACCATTGAGAATTATGTTGGCTGTGGGTTTGTCATATATGGCATTTATTATGTTGATGTATGTTCCCTCTATGCCCACTTTCTGGAGGGTTTTATCATAAATGGGTGTTGAATTTTGTGCAAAGGTTTTCTGCATCTTTTGAGATTATCATATGGTTTTTATTCTTCAATTTGTTAATATGGTGTATCACATTGATTGATTTGCATATATTGAAGAATCCTTGCATTCCTGGGATAAACCCCACTTGATCATGATGTAGGATCCTTTTCATGTGCTTTTGGGTTCTGCTTGCTAGTATTTTGTTGAGGATTTTTGCATCTATGTTCATCAGTGATATTGGCCTATAGTTTTCTTTTTCTGTGACATCTTTGTCTGGTTTTGGTATCAGGGTAATGGTGGCCTCGTAGAATGAGTTTGGGAGTGTTCCTCCTTCTGCTATATTTTGGAAGAGTTTGAGAAGGATTGGTGTTATCTCTTCTCTAAATGTTTGATTGAATTCACCTGTGAAGACAACTGGTCCTGGGTTTTTGTTTGTTGGAAGATTATTTTTTGTTATGTTCCAAGCAAATTTTATTAATCTGCACTAATATTCAAATTTTATATAATTTTTATGGTTCACACAATAGGATGTATCTTTTGATTTTATTTCAATATTATTTTAGTTTTGTATACAGCAGGTTCTTATTAGTTATCCATTTTATACATATTAGTGTATATATGTCAATCCCAATCTCCCAATTCATCACAGCACAACCACACCCCCCTGCTGCTTTCACCCCTTGGTGTCCATACGTTTGTACTCTACATCTGTGTCTCAATTTCTGCCATGCAAACCAGTTCATCTGTACCATTTTTCTAGGTTCCACATATATACGTTAATTTGTGATATTTGTTTTTCTCATTCTGACTTACTACACTCTGTATGACAGTCTCTAGATTCATCCACGTCTCTACAAATGACTCAATTTTGTTCCTTTTTATGGCTGAGTAATATTCCGTTGTATATATGTATAACATCTTCTTTATCCATTCATCTGTCAATGGGCATTTAGGTTGCTTCCATGACCTGGCTATTGTAAATTGTGCTGCAATGAACACTGGGGTGCATGTGTCTTTTTGAATTATGGTTTTCTCTGGGTATATGCTCAGTAGTGGGATTGCTGGGTCATATGATAATTCTATTTTTAGTTTTTAAAGCAACCTCCATACTGTTCTCCATAGTGGCTGTATCAATTTGCATTCTGACCAACAGTGCAAGAGGGTTTGCTTTTCTCTACACCCTCTCCAGCATTTGTTATTTGTAGATTTTCTGATGACACCCATTCTAACTGGTGTGAGGTGATACCTCATTGTAGTTTTGATTTGCAATGCTCTAATAATTAGTGATGTTGAGCAACTTTTCATATGCTTCTTGGTGATCTGTATGTCTTCTTTGGCGAAATGTCTATTTAGGTCTTCTGCCCATTTTTGGATTGGGTTGTTTGTTTTTTTGATATTGAGCTGCATGTGCTGTTTATATATTTTGGAGATTAATCCTTTGTCTGTTGATTCATTTGCAAATATTTTCTCCCATTCTGAGGATTGTCTTTTTGTCTTGTTTGTAGTTTCCTTTGCTTTGCAAAAGTTTTTAAGTTTCATTAATTCCAATTTGTTTATTTTTGTTTTTATTTCCATTACTCTAGGAGGTGGATCAAAAAAGATCTTGCTGTGATTAATGTCAAAGAAAGAGTGTTCTTCCTATGTTTTCCTCTAAGAGATTTATAGTATCCGGTCTTACATTTAGGTCTCTAATCCATTTTGAGTTTATTTTTGTGTATGGTGTTAGGGAGTGTTCTAATCTCATTCTTTTACATGTAGCTGTCCAGTTTTCCCAGAACAATTTATTCGAGAGACTGTCTTTTCTCCATTGTATATCCTTGCCTCCTTTTTCATAGATTAGTGGACCATAGTTGTGTGGATTTATCTCTGGGCTTTCTATCCTGTTCCATTGAGCTGCATCTCTGTTTTTGTGCCAGTACCATATTGTCTTGATTACTGTAGTATAGTCTGAAGTCAGGGAGTCTGATTCCTCCAGCTCCGTTTTTTTTCCCCTCAGGACTGCTTTGGCTATTCGGGGTCTTTTGTGTTTCCATACAAATTTAAGATTTTTTGTTCTAGTACTGTAAAAAATGCCATTGGTAATTTGATAGGGATTGCATTGAATCAGTAGATTGCTTTGGGTAGTATAGTCATTTTCACAATGTTGATTCTTCCAATCCAAGAACATGGTATATCTCTCCATCTGTCTGTATCATCTTTAATTTCTTTCATCAGTGTCTTATAGTTTTCTGCCTACAGGTCTTTTGTCTCCCTAAGTAGGTTTATTCCTAGGTATTTTATTCTTTTAGTTGCAGTGGTAAATGGGAGTGTTTCCTTTATTTCTCTTTCAGATTTTTCATCATTAGTATACAGGAATGCAAGAGATTTCTGTGCATTAATTTTGTATCCTGCAACTTTCCCAAATTCATTGATTAGTTCTAGTAGTTTTCTGGTAGCATCTTTAGGATTCTCTATGTATAGTATCATGTCATCTGCAAACAGTGACAGTTTTACTTCTTCTTTTCCAATTTGTATTCTTTTTATTTCTTTTTCTTCTCTGATTGCCGTGGCTAGGACTTCCAATACTATGCTGAATAATAGTGGTGAGAGTGGACATCCTTGTCTTGTTCCTGATCTTACATGAAATGCTTTCCGTTTTTCACCATTGAGAATGATGTTTGCTGTGTGTTTGTTGTATGTCACCTTTATTATGTTGAGGTAGGTTCCCTCTATGCCCACAGTTTTTATCATAAACTGGTGTTGAATTTTGTCAAAAGCTTTTTCTGTATCTATTGAGATGATCATATGGTTTTTCTTCTTCAAATTGTTAATATGGTGTATCACATTGATTTATTTCATATTTTAAAGAGTCCTTGCCTCCTTGGGATAAATCCCACTTAATTATGGTGTATGATCCTTTTAATGTGTTGTTGGATTCTGCTTGCTAGTATTTTGTTGAGGATTTTTGCATCTATATTCATCAGTGATATTCGCCTGTAATTTTCTTTTTTGTAGTATCTTTGTCTGGTTTTGGTATCAGGGTGATGGTGGCCTCATAGAATGAGTTTGGGAGTGTTCTTTCCTCTGCAAGTTTTTGGAGGAGTTTGAGAAGGCTGGCTGTTAGCTCTTCTCTAAATTTTTGATAGAATTCCCCTGTGAAGCCATCTGTTTCTGGACTTTTGTTTGTTGGAAGATTTTTAATCACAGTTTCAATTTCATTACTTGTGATTTGTCTGTTCATATTTTCTATTTCTTCCTGGTTCAGTTTTGGAAGTTTATACCTTTCTAAGAATTTGTCCATTTCTTCCAGGTTGTCCATTTTATTGGCATAGTGTTGCTTGTAGCAGTCTCTTAGGATGCTTTGTATTTCTGCAGTGTCTGTTGTAACTTCTCCTTTTTCATTTCTAATTTTATTGATTTGAGTCCTCTCCCTCTTTTTCTTGATGAGTCTGGCTAATGGTTTATCAATTTTGTTTATCTTCTCAAAGAACCAGCTTTTAATTTTATTGATCCTTGCTATTGTTTTCTTTGTTTCCATTTCATTTATTTCTGCTCTGACCTTTATGATTTCTTTCCTTCTAATAACTTTGTGTTTTGTTTTTTCTTCTTTCTATAGTTCCTTTAGGTGTAATGTTAGATTGTTTATTTGAGATTTTTCTTGTTTCTTGAGGTAGGATTGTATCGCTCTAACCTTCTCTCTTAGAACTGCTTTTGCTCCATCCCATAGGTTTTGGGTCATTGTGATTTCCCTGTCATTTTTTTCTAGGTTTTTAAAATTTCTCTTTGGTTTCTTCAGTGATCTCTTGTTTATTTAGTAGCGTGTTGTTTAGCCTCCATGTGTTTGTATTTTTTACAGATTTTTTCATGTAATTGATATCTAGTCTCATAGCGCTGTGGTTGGAAAAGATACTTGATATGATTTCCATTTTCTTAAGTTTTCCAAGGCTTGATTTGTGACCCAAGATATGATCTATCTTGGAGAATGTTTCATATGCACTTGAGAGAAAATTGTATTCTGGTGATTTTGGATGGAATGGCCTACAAATATCAATTAAGTCCATCTGGCCTAATGTGTCATTTAAAGCTTGTGTTTCCTTATTTATTTTCATTTTGGATGATCTGTCCACTGGTGTAATGGGGTGTTAAAATCTCCTACTATTATTTTGTTACTGTCTATTTCCCATTTTATGGCTGTTAGCATTTGCCTTATGTCTTGAGGTGCTCCTCTGTTGTATGCATACATATGTACAATTGTCATATCTTCTTCTTGGATTGATCCCTTGATCATTATGTAGTGTCCTTCTTTGTCTCTTGTAATAGTTTTTTTTTAAATTCTATTTTGTCTGATATGAGTACTGCTGCTCCAGGTTTCTTTTGATTTCCATTTGCATGGAATATCTTTTTCCATCCCCTCACTTTAAGTCTGTATGTCCCTAGGTCTGAAGTGGGTCTCTTGTAGACAGCATATATACGGGTCTTGTTTTTGTATCCATTCAGCCAGTCTATGTCTTTTGGTGGGAGCTTTTAATCTATTTACATTAAAGGTAATTATCATTATGTATCTTCCCATTAACGTTGTTAAAATTGTTTTGTGTTTGTTCTTGTAAGTCTTTTCCTTCTCTTGTGTTTCCTGCCTAGAGAAGTTCCTTTATCATTTGTTGTAAAGCTGGTTTTGTGGTGCTCAATTCTCTTAATTTTGCTTGTCTGTAAAGGTTTTAATTTCTCCTTCAAATCTGAATGAGATCCTTGCTGGGTAGAGTAATCTTGGTTGTAGGGTCTTCCCTTTTATCACTTTAAATATGTTATGCCACTCTCTTCTGGCTTGCAGTGTTTCTTCTGAAAGTTCAGTTGTTAACCTTATGGGGATTGTCTTGTATGTTATTTGTTGGTTTTCCCTTGCTGCTTTTAATATTTTTTCTTTTTAATTTTCATTAATTTGATTAATATGTGTCTTGGCCTGTTTCTCCTTGGGTTTATCCTGTATGGGACTCTCTGCATTTCCTGGACTTGAGTGACTATTTCCTTTCCCTTGTTAAGGCAGTTTTCCTTTCCCATGTTAAGGAAGTTTTCGACTATAAGCTCTTCAAATATTTTCTCAGACCCTTTCTTTTTCTCTTCTTCTTCCGGGACCCCTATAATTCAAATGTTGGTGCATTTAATGTTGTCCCAGAGTTCTCTGAAACTGTCCTCAAATCTCTTCCTTCTTTTTTCTTTATTCTGCTCTGCGGTAGTTATTTCCACTATTCTATCTTTCAGGTCACTTGTCCGTTCTTCTGCCTCACTTATTCTACTATTGTTTCCTTCTAGAGTATTTTAAATTTCATTTATTGTGTTGTTCATCGTTTGTTTGCTCTTTAGTTCTTCAAGGTCCTTGTTAACCCTTTCTTGTATTTTCTCCATTCTATTTTAGAAATTTTGGATCATCTTTACTATCATTACTCTGAATTCTTTTTCAGGTAGACTGCCTATTTCCTCTTCTTTTGTTTGGTCTGGTGGGTTTTTGCCTTGCTCTTTCATCTGCTGCATATTTCTCTGTCTTCCCATTTTTTTTAACTTACCGTGTTTATGGTCTCCTTTTCGCAGGCTGCAGGTTCTTAGTTCCCCTTATTTTTGATGTGTGCTTCCAGTGAATGAGGTTGGTTCGGTGGCTTGTGTAGGCTTCCTGGTGGGGGCTGGGCTGGTGCCTGTGTACTGGTGTGTGGGGCTGCATCATATCCCTCTGCTGCACAGGGCCGTGTCCAGTAGTGTGTTTTGGGGTGTCTGTGAACTTAGTATGAATTTAGGCAGCCTGTCTGCTAATGGGTGTGGTTGTGTTCCTGTCTTGCTAGTTGTTTGGCATGGGGCGTCCAGCACTGGAGCTTGCTGGCCGTTGGGTGGAGCTGGGTCTTAGTGTTGAGACGGAGATCTCTGGGAGCATTCATGCCGATTATTAATACATGGGGCTGGGAAGTCTCTTTTGGTCCAATGTCCTGGACTCAGCTCTCCTACATTGGAGGCTCAGGCCCAACACCTGGCCAGAGCACCAAGACCCTGTCAGTTGCATGGCACAGAAGAAAAGGAAGAAAAAAAAAAAAAAAAAAGAACAGACGGAACCCTAAAATAAATGGTAAAAGCAAATCTAAACAGACAAAATCACACAAAGAAACATACACACACACACACTCACAAAAAGAAAAGAAAGAAAATGAACAGACAGAATCCCAAGACAAATTGTAAAACAAAACTAAACAGACAAAAATCACACAAGGAAACATACACACACACACTCACAGAAAGAGAGAGAGGAAAAAGGAAGAGACCAACCAAACCAATAAACAAACTTACAAATGAAAACAAACACTAAAATCTAAACTAAGATAAACATAAAAACAAAAACAAATCAAAGGCAGAAAGAAAACCCCAAGTCCACAGTTTCCCCCAAAGTCCACTGCCTCAATTTTGGGAACACTTGTCTATTCAGGTATTCCACAGATGCTGGGTTTACCAAGCCAATTTCAGGGATTTAATCCACTGCTCCTGAGGCTGCATGCAGAGATTCCCCTTTCTCTTCTTTGTTAACACAGCTCCTGCAGTTCTGCGTTGTTTTTGGCCCCATCTCTGTGTGTAGGCTGCCCTCAGATGTCTGTTCACCACCCAGACAGGAAGGGGTTTAAGTAGCGGCTGATTAGGGCTCTTTTGCTCACTCAGGCAAGGGAGAGGGGCATACAGCAGTCACAGTTGGGATGTGTGGGCAGTGTGTGTGGCGGCAGAGGTCGGTGTGAAATTACAACAGCCTGAGGTGCGCCATATGTTCTCCCGGGGAAGTTCGCCCTTGATCATGGGACCCTGGCAGTGGCGTGCTGCACAGGCTCCTGGGAGAGTGGGGGTAGTGACCTGCACTCACACACAGAGCCCTTAGTGGCAGCGGCAGCAGTGGTAGTGGTCTGTGCCCGCCTCTGGGGTTGAAGATGATAGCCGTAGCTCTCACCCATCTCTGGGCCTCACTTAGGTGGTGCTCTGCCACCTGTGGGCACATGGAGCAGGAAGCCCCCCTCCTTGTGCCTCCTGAAATAATGGTCTCTTGCCTGTCCAGCAGGTCTAGATTTTTCCCAGAATCCCTCCCATCTAGATGTAGCACACTAACCCCCTTAAGGCTGCCTTCATGCAACCAATCCCAGTCCTCTCCCTGGAGTCTGACCTCTGATGCCTGAGCCTCAGCTCTCAGCCCCCACCAGCCCCAGCGGGTGAGCAGACAAGCCTCTTGGGCTGGTGAGTGCTGGTTGGCACTGATCCTCTGTGTGTAAATCTCTCCACTTTGCCCTCTGCAACACTGTTGCTGCACTCTCCTCCATAGCTCTGAAGCTTCCCCCCCCCCACCTCCCGTCCCCACCAGTGAAGGGGCTTCCTAGCATGTGGAAACTTTTCCTCCTTCACAGGTCCCTCCCAGAGGTGCAGGTCTTGTCCTTATTCCTTTGTTTGTCTGTTTTTTTTCTTTTTTCTTTTGTCCTACCTTGGTCTGTGGGGATTTTCTTGCCATTTTGGAAGTCTGAGGTCTTCTGCCAATGTTCAGTAGGTGCTCTGTAGGAGTTGTTCCACATGTAGATGTATTTTTGATGTATTTGTGGGGAGGGAGGTGATCTCCACTGCCATCTTGAAGGTCTGCCTGACTAGATGTTCTTAATTTAAGGGGAACAAATTTATCATCTCTCCCTTTATGGTTACTGTTTTTTTGTCCTTTCCTACTCTGAGGTCATGAAACTATTTTCAAAAACTCTAAAAATTTACCTTTCCTTTATTAACTAATTTTTATATATGAGATAGAAGTTGAAATTTATTTTTTAATTTTTTAAAATTAAGCTAAAATTTATTCACAGTAAAACAAAAATATTACATGTACAATTCAATACATTTTGAGAAATGTAATCAACACACCAAACAAGATGTTATAACATTTCCCTTATCCTAGAAATGTTCTTCTTGTCCCCTCTAGGCAACCACCATCCCCACAAGCTTCTTTTACTCAATGTATTTCAACTTACCCTTGCCTCACCTCTTCATTCCTTCCTGTAGATCAGAGTTTCTGTCTAGTATCATTTCTACTCAGCCTCAGGACTTTTTTTTTTTAGTATTTCTTATACTATAGGCCAATTGCAATAAATCCTCACAGCTTTATTTCATTAAAATGTCTGTATTTTGCCCTCATTTTTGAAGAGAATTTTTCCTGGATATAGAATTCTGGGTTGACAGTTGTTTTTATTAAATATTTTTACTGATGATGTTGAATTTTACCTAGTCCTGTACTCCTGGAAAACAGTGGTTAAAGGAATCTCCCCAGTGTTCTGTGTTCAGGAAGATGGCTTATTGCACAGAACACTCTTTCTCATATGACCTAGGTAAGACTCATGAATATCCCCCCTTTACCTATGATAATGACAGTCATGGATCCTCCAAATTCCTGCTTTCTGCTTCATGAATGATTAACTAAACTGTTTGTCCCCACTGATCAATCATAACAAAATGCTTGTTAACTAAACTTGGGTAAGATTCTCTAATTCCCCCCACGTCCCTGTACCAGCATATAGTCTCTTCTTAAGAGCTTGGGAAACAGGCTGGCCTCAGGGTAAATCATTATCTGATCATACCACTCTTCCATACCAAGTCCCTACACCCTGTTCTTTCTAGCCTGTTTACTCCTCTCTATAAAAGAAAAATCTTTTTTACCTGACCATTGAGATGCTTGCAGATCTTATGGTCAAAGTACTCTCTCTATTGCAATAGTCTCTCCCTCCTCTCCTTGCAATAATCATTTTGAATAAAGTGTCTCCCTACTAAGTCCATATTTGTTTTTTATTTGACACCGTGTAACAAACAACCGTGAAACTTAAGGCCTTTTAAAAGAAAAGCATTTTATTATATTTCATGATTTTGTGGGTTGACTGGAATCATCTGGGTGGTTCTTCTGCTCCATGTGAGGTCAGACAGAGATACACTAGTCTGGGTGCACAAATGGGTTGAAAAATCCAAGATAACTCACTTTCATGGCTGGCTGTTGTTGTTGGCTTTGTGCTGGGAGCCCAGCTGGGGCCGCTGACTGGAGTGTTTACATATGACCTCCATTTCAGCTTGGGCTTTTCACTGCATGGCAGCTGGGTTCCGAAGGGGAGCAAATGTTCCAGGAAAAGGAGGCACAAGCTGCCAATCCTCTTAAAGGCTAGACCCAGAACTTGCACAGCATCACGTCAGGCATATTGTATTGGCTAAGCAGGCACAGAGCCAGCACACCTTCAAGGGTAATTGAAATAAACTCCATCTCTCCTTGAAGGGGGTGATAAAGATATGGCCATCTTCCATCCAACATTCTTTCAACTACTTTAAAATATTTTTTCATTGTTTTCTGACCTCCATTGTTTATGACGAGAAACCAGACATCATGATTATCATTGTTCCTCTGTATGTATTTTTTGCCCCCCCCCCCATGCCGTTTCTTTTAAGACTGTATCTTTCATTTTCAGCAATCTGACTATAACGTGCCTGGATGTGGTTTTCTTTATATTTATCCTGCTTGGGCTTCACTCAGCTTCTTGGATTGTAGGTTCCTGTTTTTCACCAATTTGGAAGGTTTTTCAGTCATTATTTCTATTTTTTTCTCCTTTCTTCTCCTATACTCACATACTACTTGATTTGATGGAGAAGGGAAAGCCTCAGGCCTTGTTCATGGATTTAGGAGCATGGTAGCTGGTGTGGGTTGAAAATGGACTGCCACTGCACTGCAGCCTGACTAAGGTAGTGCTGAAAGGTGACGACGAGGGAGGGGAATCTTCCCAGTGGGCAGAGCTTCAAGAAATGGACTTAGGCATCAATTAATTTAGAGAAAAGTGGACTGAAGAAAGTATATGCATGGACTCCTTGGCAATGGTAAATGGCTTGATTGGTTAGGCAGGGGCTTAGAGGAACATGATTAGAAATTCAGAGATGGAGAAGTCTGGGGAAGAAGCATGTGTATAAACCTTCCATAGGCCCAACCTGAATCTGTTTGTTTCATGTAAATACCTATTAGAGAAGATGCACTTTGGGCATGGCATCGAACAATCAGCTGGATATTAGTCACCCAGTGATTGCACAGTGAGTCCATGAATGGAGTAGCTATGTTTTCTAGGCTATAGTTTATTCATGGGCTAAACAGCTTGGGTTCCCTCTCAGAGACTGATCGAGCTGATTGAGTCTGAGCTCATAGTATCATACCATCCATTGAAGAGACATCAAACAGCCATTTGGTTTCAATCTGATTGCAATGAAACACTTCCAAACTGGAGGTGACAGCAGTTTATCCTTACCAAAATTGATGCATAGTCTGAGGATAAGTTATTTATTCCTATCTGCAATGCCTTAATCTACTATTTGAGGACTCAGACAATGTCTATTTTACTGACATAGGATCTCACATAATACCTCTATGGGCAATTGACCTGCTTAATAACAAAGAAGGGATAGTAGTGGGCACATGGCCATGTCATCCACCAGTCCTGACATATACTTTAGCATGCTGAAGCTTCCAAGCCTGACAGAAAATTGGAAAGAACTCTTAAATGCACACTTACATGCTTAAATGCAATACCTTGTGGGGCTGGAGTGCTGTTCTCTAAGATGTGGTATTTGAGTCAACAGCCATTGTGTGCTGTTGTGCTCTGAGAGGTAGAGAATTCAAGGGTTGGTAGTAGGAGTGGTCCCTCTCATTACCACTTTCAGGGACCTTTTGAGAACAAACTGTGCACCCTTTCTTCACTGGTGTTAACCAAGAATGCTAAGAACAGAGACCTGGTTGAGGCAAACAATGTGTTTACTTGATGTTTTTTAGGATTGCAGCCCAGGAGACACAGATCCAAGAAGCACTTGAATTGTGCTCTGCTGGACTAAAAAATGGGGGAGGTTTGTAAAGGCAAAAAACCGCAAGAATTAGGTTTGTCAAGAATTAGGATTGGAGCTGGCAAGAAGTAAGGGTGCTTGTTAAGAAAGGATCAATTGGGGTCAGAAATAATTACGTAGTTGAAAAGGGTGGGGGCAAGGACTTGGAGACTACAAGGTTGCAGCTAGCAGCTGTTAGCAGATATTGTTTTGAAAAAGGCATGGTTGTGTCCTTGAGTTTGATACAGTTCAGAGAAAATTCAAGTTCTCAGTAATTTTGGAATGTGTCTGAAACCGTGTCCACAGTGGCCACTCAGATTCATTTTGGATGCCTGAACCGCAGTTACTCCATTTTGATTTTTAAATGATCTTAAATATGTCATCACTACTATAGGTTCATTAGCGGCCATAGTTCCTGGAGGACCATTCTACTAGGACCACAGTAAGGATTTCACTAGACCTAATGCTATAGCTGCCATCTGGTCATTTGGGGTTCTTTAGTCCAGTATATTAGCAGTAAAATATTGGAGTTACTATATTAGTAAGAGTAATTGACCTAATTCTAGGGAGGAGATAAGGTTGACACCTCATAGTAATGTAACAAGAAGACCAAATCTGACTCCATATTGGATCTACTCCTTTACCTCTAACCTTCGTGCTCTGTTGTCTGTGCTTAGTCATGCTGGCTCTGCACCTTTGTAAAGGAATGTTGCCTATAGCCTGAAATATACATGGTAGCCCTTTCTCAAGGCTCTGCCTCCCAGGCTTGACCTTTAAAGCCATAACACTTTTTCATTCACATAGAGAAAAAAAAAAGTTGCGTTACAGAAAATAATGTTTGTCTTGGAGGTTTACAGGAACATAGTGACGAGACCTATGTGGATAGTTGCAAGAACAAAGGATTATCAAATCCCTTCTGGGGTCTGGCCAGCATCAAGAAGTCTGCAACAACCTGCCACACCCTCTTCCCCTTTTAGTGTAAAAGAAGCCTGAATTCTAACTCAGGTAAGATTGTTCTTTGGGACACTAGTTCACCATCTTCTTGGTCTGCTGACATTCTTTTTTTTTTTTTTTTCACACACACACACTGTATTTTATTTTTACGAGAGATAAATACACTGACACCAAGCATTGTACATGGATGACCACAACAAAAGCAACAATGATTGCAATTACCAAACATGAAACACACTCATACTATGTCATAATATTGACATTCAGTCCAGTAATCCTCCACTGTAACAGCTCCTTTACTTTGCAGTGAAAATTGATTTGTATATTCTTTGCCTCTGAGTCCTTGTGGGATTTTTTTTTTTTTTTAATTCAAACAGAAAGTCACAAAAATTATACTCATCCTCATCAGTTCACTCAGTCCCATGTAATTAATTTTTTTTTCATCTTGATCTTTTGTTAGCACTTTTATGAGTTCATCAGTTTTTCATTAGAGTTCTGAAAATGCTTATTCATTCAGTTCAGCAGTACAGTCAGGTACCAGAAACCTGTACTTGTCAGAGTCTTTTCCATGAATTTCTTGAAGATGAAACCCTTTTATAGGAACATATTTGCAAAAGCATCAGAGTACACCCAGAACTGTCTGTAAATGACAAAAGACTTAAAAATGACCACAGTTAAAGATTTGATGAAAGTTCATAATAATGCAGTTGACAAGAAAATTAGTTATTTCTGAGATATACATTTTAAAGTAATAACTAGGATTATGACTTATAACATTATACCAGAACATATAAGATTTTTAGAAATTTCATGTAATGTCTGAAACATTTATATTAACATATTTCCATACAAATAACCCAATGAAAGTTTAGTATTAATTGTTTTGTTTGTTTTTTTATACTGCAGGTTCTTATTAGTCATCAATTTTATACACATCAGTGTATACATGTCAATCCCAATCGCCCAATTCAGCACACCACCATCCCCACCCCACCACAGTTTTCCCCCCTTGGTGTCCATATGTCTGTTCTCTACATCTGTGTCTCAATTTCTGCCCTGCAAACCGGCTCATCTGTACCATTTTTCTAGGTTCCACATACATGTGTTAATATACGATATTTGTTTTTCTCTTTCTGACTTACTTCACTCTGTATGACAGTCTCTAGATCCATCCACATCTCAACAAATGACTCAATTTCGTTCCTTTTTATGGCTGAGTAATATTCCATTGTATATATGTACCACATCTTCTTTATCCATTCGTCTATTGATGGGCATTTAGGTTGCTTCCATGACCTGGCTATTGTAAATAGTGCTGCAATGAACATTCGGGTGCATGTGTCTTTTTGAATTACAGTTTTCTCTGGGTATATGCCCAGTAGTGGGATTGCTGGGTCATATGGTAATTCTATTTTTAGTTTTTTAAGGAACATCCATATTGTTCTCCATAGCGGCTGTATCAATTTACATTCCAACCAACAGTGCAAGGGTTCCCTTTTCTCCACACCCTCTCTAGCATTTGTTGTTTGTAGATTTTCTGATGATGCCCATTCTTACTGGTGTGAGGTGATACCTCATTGTAGTTTTGATTTGCATTTCCCTAATAATTAGTGATGTTGAGCATCTTTTCATGTGCTTCATGGCCATCTGTATGTCTTCTTTGGAAAAATGTCTATTTAGTTCTTCTGCCCATTTTTGGATTGGGGTGTTTGTTTCTTTAATATTGAGCTGAATGAGCTGTTTATATATTTTGGAGATTAATCCTTTGTCCGTTGATTCGTTTGCAAATATTTTCTCCCATTCTGAGGGTTGTCTTTTCGTCTTGTTTATGGTTTCCTTTGTTGTGCAAAAGCTTTGAAGTTTCATTAGGTGCCATTTGTTTATTTTTGTTTTTATTTCCATTACTCTAGGAGGTGGATCAAAAAAGATCTTGCTGTGATTTATGTCAAAGAGTGTTCTTCCCACGTTTTCCTCTAAGAGTTTTATAGTGTGCAGTCTTAAATTTAGGTCTCTAATCCATTTTGAGTTTATTTTTGTGTATGGTGTTAGGGAGTATTCTAATTTCATTCTTTTACATGTAGCTGTCCAGTTTTCCCAGCACCACTTATTGAAGAGACTATCTTTTCTCCATTGTGTATCTTTGCCTCCTTTGTCATAGATTAGTTGACCATAGGTGCGTGGGTTTACCTCTGGGCTTTCTATCTTGTTCCATTGATCTATGTTTCTGTTTTTGTGCCAGTACCATATTGTCTTCATTACTGTAGCTTTGTAGTGTAGTCTGAAATCAGGGAGTCTGATTCCTCCAGCTCCGTTTTTTTCCCTCAAGACTGCTTTGGCTATTCGGGGTCTTTTGTGTCTCCATACAAATTTTAAGCTTTTTTGTTCTAGTTCTGTAAAAAATGCCATTGGTAATTTGATAGAGATTGCATTGAATCTGTAGATTGCTTTGGGTAGTATAGTCATTTTCACAATGCTGATTCTTCCAATCCAAGAACATGGTATATCTCTCTATCTGTTGGTATCATCTTTAATTTCTTTCATCAGTGCCTTATAGTTTTCTGCAAACAGGTCTTTTGTCTCCCTAGGTAGGTTTATTCCTAGGTATTTCATTCTTTTTGTTGCAATGGTAAATTAGAGTGTTTCCATAATTTCTATTTCAGACTTTTCAACATTAGTGTATAGGAATGCAAGAGATTTCTGTGCATTAATTTTGTATCTTGCAACTTTACCAAATTCATTAATTAGCTCTAGCAGTTTTCTGGTGGCAGTTTTAGGATTCTCTATGTAGAGTATCATGTCATCTGCAAACAGTGACAATTTTACTTCTTCTTTTCCAATTTGTATCCCTTTTATTTCTTTTTCTCCTCTGATTGCCGTGGCTAAGACTTCCAAAACTATGTTGAATAGTAGTGGTGAGAGTGGACATCCTTGTCTCGTTCCTGATCTTATAGGAAATGCTTTCAGTTTTTCACCATTGAGAATGATGTTTGCTGTGGGTTTGTCATATATGGCCTTTATTATGTTGAGGTAGGTTCCCTCTATGCCCACTTTCTGGAGAGTTTTTTATCATAAATGGGTGTTGAATTTTTTCAAAAGTTTTTCTGCATCTATTGAGATGATCATATGGTTTTTATTCTTCAATTTGTTAATATGGTGTATCACATTGATTGATTTGCGTATATTGAAGAATCCTTGCATCCTTGGGATAAATCCCACTTGATCGTGGTGTATGATCCTTTTAATGTGTTGTTGGATTGTGTTTGCTAGTATTTTGTTGAGGATTTTTACATCTATATTCATCAGTGATATTGGTCTGTAATTTTCTTTTTTTGTAGTATCTTTGTCTGGTTTTGGTATCAGGGTGATGGTGGCCTCATAGAATAAGTTTGGGAGTGTTCCTTCCTCTGCAAGTTTTTGGAAGAGTTTGAGAAGGATAGGTGTTAGCTCTTCTCTAAATGTTTGATAGAATTCACCTGTGAAGCTATCTGGTCCTGGACTTTTGTTTGTTGGAAGATTTTTAATCAGAGTTTCAATTTCATTACTTGTGATTGGTCTGTTCATATTTTCTGTTTCTTCCTGGTTCAGTCTTGGAAGGTTATACCTTTCTAAGAATTTGTCCATTTCTTCCAGGTTATCCATTTTATTGGCATAAAGCTGCTTGTAGTTGTCTCTTAGGATGCTTTGTATTTCTGCGGTGTCTGTTGTAACTTCTCCTTTTTCATTTCTGATTTTATTGATTTGAGTCTTCTCCCTCTTTTTCTTGATGAGTCTGGCCAATGGTTTATCAATTTTGTTTATCTTCTCAAAGAACCAGCTTTTAGTTTTATTGATCTTTGCTATTGTTTTCTTTGTTTCTATTTCATTTATTTCCACTCTGATCTTTATGATTTGTTTCCTTCTGCTAACTTTGGTTTTGTTTGTTCTTCTTCCTCTAGTTTCTTTAGGTGTAAGGTTAGATTGTTTACTTGAGATTTTTCTTGTTTCTTTAGGTAGGCTTGTATAGCTATAAACTTCCCTGTTAGAACTGCTTTTGCTGCATCCCATAGGTTGTGGGTCGTCGTGTTTTCATTGTCATTTGTCTCTAGGTATTTTTGGATTTCCTCTTTGATTTCTTCAGTGATCTCTTGGTTATTTAGTAACGTATTGTTTAACCTCCATGTGTTTGTGTTTTTTACGTTTTTTTCCCTGCAATTTATTTCTAATCTCATAGCGTTGTGGTCAGAAAAGATGCTTGATATGATTTCAATTTTCTTAAATTTACTGAGGCTTGATTTGTGACCCAAGATGTGATCTATCCTGAAGAATGTTCCCTGCACACTTGAGAAGAACGTGTAATCTGCTGTTTTTGGATGGAATGTCCTATAAATATCAATTAAATCTATCTGATCTATTGTGTCATTTAAAGCTTGTGTTTCCCTATTTATTTTCATTTTGGAGGATCTGTCCATTGGTGTAAGTGAGGTGTTCAAGTCCCCCACTATTATTGTATTACTGTCGATTTCCTCTTTTATAGCTGTTAGCAGTTGCCTTATGTATTGAGGTGCTCCTATGTTGGGTGCATATATATTTATAATTGTTATATCTTCTTCTTGGATTGATCCCTTGATCATTATGTAGTGTCCTTCCTTGTCTCTTGTAACATTCTTTATTTTAAAGTCTATTTTATCTGATATGAGTATAGCTACTCCAGCTTTCTTTTGATTTCCATTTGCATGGAATATCTTTTTCCATCCCCTCGCTTTCAGTCTGTATGTGTCCCTAGGTCTAAAGTGGGTCTCTTGTAGACAGCATATATATGGGTGTTGTTTTTGTATCCATTCAGCAAGCCTATGTCTTTTGGTTGGAGCATTTAATCCATTCATGTTTAAGGTAATTATCAATATGTATGTTCTTATGACCATTTTCTTAAGTGTTTTGGGTTTGTTTTTGTAGGTCCTTTTCTTCTCTTGTGTTTCCCACTTAGAGACGTTCCTTTAGCATTTGTTGTAGAGCTGGTTTGGTGGTGCTGAATTCTCTTAGCTTTTGCTTGTCTGTAAAGCTTTTGATTTCTCCATCGAATCTAAATGAGATCCTTGCTGGGTAGAGTAATCTTGGTTGTAGGTTCTTCCCTTTCATCACTTTAAGTATATCCTGCCACTCCCTTCTGGCTTGAAGAGTTTCTGCTGAGAAATCAGCTGTTAACCTTATGGGAGTTCCCTTGTATGTGATTTGTCATTTTTCCCTTGTTGCTTTCAATAATTTTTCTTTGTCTTTAATTTTTGCCACTTTGATTACTATGTGTCTCGGCGTGTTTCTCCTTGGGTTTATCCTGTATGGGACTCTCTGCACTTCCTGGAGTTGGGTGGCTATTTCCTTTCCCATGTTAGGGAAGTTTTCGACTATAATCTCTTCAAATATTTTCTCTGGTCCTTCCTCTCTCTCTTCTCCTTCTGGGACCCCTATAATGCAAGTGTTGTTGCATTTAATGTTGTCCCAGAGGTCTCTTAGGCTGTCTTCATTTCTTTTCATTCTTTTTTCTTTAGTCTGTTCTGCAGCAGTGAATTCCACCATTCTGTCTTCCAGGTCACTTATCCGTTCTTCTGCCTCAGTTTTTCTGCTATTGATTTCTTCTAGTGTAGTTTTCATTTCAGTTATTGTATTGGTCATCTCTGTTTGTTTGTTCTTTAATTCTTCTAGGCCTTTGTTAATCATTTCTTGCATCTTCTCAATCTTTGCCTCCATTCTTATTCCGAGGTCCTGGATCATCTTCACTATCATTATTCTGAATTCTTTTTCTGGAAGGTTGCCCATCTCCACTTCATTTAGTTGTTTTTCTGGGGTCTTTTCTTGTTCCTTCATCTGGTATATAGCCCTCTGCCTTTTCATCTTGTCTGTCTTTCTGTAAATGTGGTTTTTGTTCCACAGGCTGCAGGATTGTAGTTCTTCTTGCTTCTGCTGTCTGCCTTCTGGTGGTTGAGGCTATCTAAGAGGCTTGATGGGGGGCTCTGGTGGTGGGTAGAGCTGACTGTTGCTGTGGCGGTCACAGCTCCATAAAATTTTAATCCACTTGACTGTTGATGGGTGGGGCTGGGTTCCCTCCCTATTGGTTGTTTTGCCTGAGGCAACCCAACACTGGAGCCTACCTGGGCTCTTTGGTGGGGCTAATGGCAGACTCTGGGAGGGCTCACACCAAGGAGTACTTCCCAGAACCTCTGCTGCCAGTGTCCTTGTCCCCAGGGTGAAACAGAGCCAGCCCCCACCTCTGCAGGAGACCCTCCAACACTAGCAGGTAGGTCTGGTTTAGTCTCCTATGGGGTCACTGCTCCTTCCCCCGGGTCCCAATGTGCACACTATTCCGTGTGCGCCCTCCAAGAGTGGAGTCTCTGTTTCCCCCAGTCCTGTCGAAGTCCTGCAATCAATTCCCACTAGGCTTCAATGTCTGATTCTCTATGAATTCCTCCTCCCGTTGCCAGACCCCCAGGTTGGGAAGCCTGACGTGGGGCTCAGAACCTTCACTCCAGTGGGTGGACTTCTGTGGTATAAGTGTTCACCAGTCTGTGAGTCACCCACCCAGCAGTTATGGGATTTGATTTTACTCTGATTGCGCCCCTCCTACTGTCTCACTGTGGCTTCTCCTCTGTCCTTGGACGTGGGGTATCCTCCTTGGTGAAATCCAGTGTCTTCCTGTTGATGATTGTCCAGCAGCCAGTTGTGATTCTGGTGCTCTCGCAAGAGGGAGTGAGAGCACGTCCTTCTACTCTGCCATCTTGGTTAATCCTCCTGACTTTCTGAATAAAGTCACTATTCTTTGTCCCAACACCTTGACTCTCAACTTATTGGCCTGTCCTGCAGTGAGCAGTGCAAACTTGGATTCAGTAACACTAACGGTCTCACCAAACACAAGTTCATGTGCCCAGGGCACAGTTGAGGCCAAACAAATTAAAACGTTGGAGTTTGGAGCAGAGAAAGGTTTGTTAGTCTGGGCGGCGCCAACCCGGAAGATAGGAGACCTAGGCTTGTCTCAAATACATCTTGCTGGCTATACTGGGGTGCAAGTTTTTAAAGGCAGAAAGGGTAAAGGGGAGGGGTTCTTTGTGATTTTTCGCTTCCTGATAAGACCTCAGTTGCAGACTCCCTGGATACATCTTGTGAGTCAATGTGTCATTGGTGATTGTAATTGATCTTGTTACTGCAAAGCAAACTAGTAAATCATGGTCTGGTGATCCCTTAACTTCTTTCTAGGAGATGCAAAAACAATGGTTGAGGCATTTTATTATTTACTTAGAGGCTTGGTGATGGTTCAGGAGTTTCAGTTCTTTTTTTTTTTTTAATTTAGTGCTATTTTTATTCATCTCAATATTAGCTCAAACTTCAGTGAGACAGATTTTTTTTTTTGACATCTTTATTGGAGTATAATTCCTTTACAATGGTGTGTTAGTTTCTGCTTTATAACAAAGTGAATCAGTTATACATATACATATGTTCCCATATCTCTTCCCTCTTGCATCTCCCTCCCTCCCACCCTCCCTATCCCACCCCTCTAGGTCGTCACAAACCACCGAGCTGATATCCCTCTGCTATGTGGTTGCATCCCACTAGCTATCTATTCTACGTTTGGTAGTGTATATATGTCCATGACACTCTCTCACTTTGTCACATCTTACCCTTCTCCCTCGCCATATCCTCAAGTCCATTCTCTAGTAGGTCTGTGTGTTTATTCCCATCTTGCCACTAGGTTGTTCATGACCTTTTTTTTTTCCCCTATATATGTGTTAGCATACTGTATTTGTTTTTCTCTTTCTGACTTACTTCACTCTGTATGACAGACTCTAACTCCATCCACCTCACTACAAATAACTCCATTTCATTTCTTTTTATGGCTGAGTAATATTCCATTGTATATATGTGCCACATCTTCTTTATCCATTCATCCGATGATGGACATTTAGGTTGCTTCCATGTCCTAGCAATTGTAAATAGAGCTGCAATGAACATTTTGGTACATGACTCTTTTTGAATTATGGTTTTCTCAGGGTATATGCCCGGTAGTGGGATTGCTGGGTCATATGGTAGTTCTACTTTTAGTTTTTTAAGGAACCTCCATACTGTTCTCCATAGTGGCTGTATCAAATTACATTCCCACCAACAGAGCAAGAGGGTTCCTTTTCTCCACACCCTCTCCAGCATTTATTGTTTCTAGATTTTTTGATGATGGCCATTCTGACCGGTGTGAGATGATATCTCATTGTTGATTTGATTTGCATTTCTCTAATGATTAATGATGTTGAGCATTCTTTCATGTGTCTGTTGGCAATCTGTATATCTTCTTTGGAGAAATGTCTATTTAGGTCTTCTGTTCATCTTTGGATTGGGTTGTTTGTTTTTTTATTATTGAGCTGCATGAGCTGCTTGTAAATCTTGGAGATTAATCCTTTGTCAGTAGCTTCATTTGCAAATATTTTCTCCCATTCTGAAGGTTGTCTTTTGGTCTTGTTTATGGTTTCCTTTGCTGTGCAAAAGCTTTTAAGTTCCATTAGGTCCCATTTGTTTATTTTTGTTTTTATTTCCATTTCTCTAAGAGCTGGGTCAAAAAGGATCTTGCTGTGATTTATGTCATAGAGTGATCTGCCTATGTTTTCCTCTAAGAGTTTGATAGTGTCTGACCTTACATTTAGGTCTTTAATCCATTTTGAGTTTATTTTTGTGTATGGTGTTAGGGAGTGTTCTAATTTCATACTTTTACATGTAGCTGCCCAGTTTCCCCAGCACCACTTATTGAAGAGGCTGTATTTTCTACACTGTATATGCTTGCCTCCTTTATCAAAGATAAGGTAACCATATGTGCGTGGGTTTATCTCTGGACTTTCTATCCTGTTCCATTGATCTATGTTTCCGTTTTTGTGCCAGTACCATACTGTCTTGATTACTATAGCTTTGTAGTATAGTCTGAAGTCAGGGAGCCTGATTCCTCCAGCTCCATTTTTGGTTCTCAATATTGCTTTGGCTTCGAGGTCTTTTGTGTTTCCATACAAATTGTGAAATTTTTTGTTCTACTTCTGTGAAAAATGCCAGTGGTAGTTTGATAGGGTTTGCATTGAATCTGTAGATTGCTTTGGGTAGTAGAGTCATTTTCACAGTGTTGATTCTTCCATTCCAAGAACATGGTATATCTCTCCATCTATTTGTATCATCTTTAATTTCTTTCATCAGTGTCTTATAATTTTCTGCATACAGGTCTTTTTTCTCCTTAGGTAGGTTTATTCCTAGGTATTTTATTCTTTTTGTTGCAATGTTAAATGGGGGTGTTTTCTTAATTTCACTTTCAGATTTTTCATTATTAGTGTATAGGAATGCAAGAGATTTCTGTGCATTAATTTTGTATCCTGCTACTTTACCAAATTCATTGATTAGCTCTAGTAGTTTTCTGGTAGCATCTTTAGGATTCTCTATGTATAGTATCATGTCATCTGCAAACAGTGACAGCTTTACGTCTTCTTTTCCGACTTGGATTCCTTTTATTTCTTTTTCTTCTCTGATTGCTGTGGCTAACACTTCCAAAACTATGTTGAATAATAGTGGTGAGAGTGGGCAACCTTGTCTTGTTCCTGATCTTTGTGGAAATGGTTTCAGTTTTTCACCATTGAGGATGATGTTGGCTGTGTGTTTGTCATATATAGCCTTTATTATGTTGACGAAAGTTCCCTCTATGCCTACTTTGTGCAGGGCTTTTACCATTAATGGGTGTTGAATTTTTCAATAGCTTTCTCTGCATCTATTGAGATGATCATATGGTTTTTCTCCTTCAATTTGTTAATATGATGTATCACATTGATTGATTTGCGTATATTGAAGAATCCTTGCATTCCTGGAATAAACCCCACTTGATCATGGTGTATGATCTTTTTATTGTGCCGTTGGATTCTGTTTGCTAGTATTTTGTTGAGGATTTTTGCATCTATGTTCATCAGTGATATTGGCCTGGAGTTTTCTTTCTTTGTGACATCTTTGTCTGGTTTTGGTATCAGGGTGATGGTGGCCTCGTAGAATGAGTTGGGGAGTGTTCCTCCCTCTGCAATATTTTGGAAGAGTTTGAGAAGGATAGGTGTTAGCTCTTCTTTAAATGTTTGATAGAATTCGCCTGTGAAGCCATCTGGTCCTGGGCTTTTGTTTGTTGGAAGATTTTAATCACAGTTTCAATTTCAGTGCTTGTGATTGGTCTGTTCATATTTTCTATTTCTTCCTGGTTCAGTCTCAGCAGGTTGTGCATTTCTAAAAATTTGTCCATTTCTTCCAGGTTGTCCATTTTATTGGCCTAGAATTGCTTGTAGTAATCTCTCATGATCATTTGTATTTCTGCAGTGTCAGTGGTTACTTCCTTTTCATTTCTAATTCTATTGATTTGAGTCTTCTCACTTTTTTTCTTGATGAGTCTGGTTAATGGTTTATCAATTTTGTTTATCTTCTCAAAGAAACAGCTTTTAGTTTTATTGTTCTTTGCTATTGTCTCCTTCATTTCTTTTTCATTTATTTCTGATCTGATCTTTATGATTTCTTTCCTTCTGCTAACTTTGTGGTTTTTTTGTTCTTCTCTCTCTAATTGCTTTAGGTGCAAGGTTAGGTTGTTTATTCGAGATGTTTCCTGTTTCTTGAGGTAGGCTTGTATTGCTATAAACTTCCCTCTTAGAACTGCTTTTGCTGCATCCCATAGGTTTTGGGTGGTCGTGTCTCCATTGTCATTTGTTTCTAAGTTTTTTTTGATTTCCCCTTTGATTTCTTCAGTGATCACTTTGTTATTAAGTAGTGTGTTGTGTAGCCTCCATGCGTTTGTATTTTCTACAGATCTTTTCCTGTAATTGATATCTAGTCTCATAACGTTGTGGTTGGAAAAGATACTTGATATGATTTCAATTTTCTTAAATTTACCAAGGCTTGATTTGTGACCCAAGATATGATCTATCCTGGAGAATGTTCCATGAGCACTTGAAAAAATGCGTATTCTGTTGTTTTTGGGTGGAATGTCCTATAAATATCAGTTAAGTCCATCTTGTTTAATGTATCATTTAAAGCTTGTGTTTCCTTATTTATTTTCATTTTGGACGATCTGTCCATTGGTGAAAGTGGGGTGTTAATGTCCCATATTATGACTGTGTTACTGTCGATTTCCCCTTTTATGGCTGTTAGTATTTGCCTTATGTATTGAGGTGCTCCTATGTTGGGTGCATAAATATTTACAATTGTTATATCTTCTTCTTGAATCGATCCCTTGATCATTATATAGTGTCCTTCTTTGTCTCTTGTAATAGTCTTTATTTTAAAGTCTATTTTGTCTGATATGAGAATTGCTACTCCAGCTTTCTTTTGATTTCCATTTGCATGGAATATCTTTTTCCATCCCCTCACTTTCAGTCTGTATGTGTCCCTAGGTCTGAAGTGGGTCTCTTGTAGACAGCATGTATATGGGTCTTGTTTTTGTATCCATTCAGCCAGTCTGTGTCTTTTGGTGGGAGCATTTAATCCGTTTACATTTAAGGTAATTATCGATATATATGTTCCTATTCCCATTTTCTTAAATGTTTTGGGTTTGTTATTGTAGGTGTTTTCCTTCTCTTGTGTTTCCTGCCTAGAGAAGTTCCTTTAGCATTTGTTGTAAAGCTGGTTTGGTGGTGCTGAACTCTCTCAGCTTTTGCTTGTCTGTAAAGGTTTTAATTTCTCCATCAAATCTGAATGAGATCCTTGCTGGGTAGAGTAATCTTGGTTGTAGGTTTTTCTCCTTCATCACTTTAAATATGTCCTGCCACTCCCTTTTGGCTTGCAGAGTTTCTGCTGAAAGATCAGCTGTTAACCTTATGGGGATTCCCTTGTGTGTTATTTGTTGTTTTTCCCTTGTTGCTTTTAATATGTTTTCTTTATATTTAATTTTTGATAGTTTGGTTAATATGTGTGTTGGCGTGTTTCTCCTTGGATTTATCCTGTATGGGACTCTCCTTGCTTCCAGGGCTTGATTAACTATTTCCTTTCCCATATTAGGGAAGTTTTCAACTATAATCTCTTCAAATATTTTCTCAGTCCCTTTCTTTTTCTCTTCTTCTTCTGGGACCCCTACAATTCGAATGTTGGTGCATTTAATGTTGTCCCAGAGGTCTCTGAGACTGTCCTCAGTTCTTTTCATTTTTTTTTCTTTATTCTGCTCTGCAGTAGTTATTTCCACTATTTTATCTTCCAGGTCACTTATCCGTTCTTCTGTGTCAGTTATTCTGCTATTGATCCCTTCTAGAGTATTTTTAATTTCATTTATTGTGTTTTTCATTGTTCCTTGGTTCCTCTTTTGTTCTTCTATGTCCTTGTTAAATGTTTCTTGCATTTTGTCTATTCTATTTCCAAGATTTTGGATCATCTTTACTATCATTATTCTGAATTCCTTTTCAGGTAGACTGCCTATTTCCTCTTCATTTGTTAGGTCTGGTGTGTCTTTCCCTTGCTCCTTCATCTGCTGTGTGTTTTTCTGTCTTCACATTTTGCTTATCTTACTCTGTTTGGGGTCTCCTTTTTGCAGGCTGCAGGTTCCTAGTTCCTGTTGTTTTTGGTATCTGTCCCCAGTGGCTAAGATTGGTTCAGTGGGTTGTGTAGGCTTCCTGGTGGAGGGGACTAGTGCCTGTGTTCTGGTGGATGAGGCTGGATCTTGTCTTTCTTGTGGGCAGGTCCACGTCTGGTGGTGTGTTTTGGGGTGTCTGTGGCCTTACTATGATTTTAGGCAGCCTCTCTGCTAATGGATGGGGCTGTGTTCCTGTCTTGCTAGGTGTTTGGCATAGGGCGTCCCGCACTATAGCTTGCTGGTCATTGAGTGAAGCTGGGTCTTTGTGTTGAGAGAGACCTTTTGGAGGTCTCTGGGAGATTTTTGTCATTTGGTATTACATGGAGCTGGGAGGTCTCTTGTGGACCAGTGTCCTGAAGTTGGCTCTCCCACCTCAGAGGAACATCCCTGATGCTGGCTGGAGCACCAAGAGCCTTTCATCCACATGGCTCAGAATAAAAGGGAGAAAAAATAGAAAGAAAAAAAGAAAGAAAGAGGATAAAATAAAATAAAGTAAGATAAAATAAAATAAAGTTATTAAAATTAAAAAGTAAAACATAATTATTAAGAAAAAAAGAAAAGAAAATTTTTAAGTAAAAAAAAAAAAAATGGACGGACAAACACTAGGACAAATGGTGAAAGCAAAGCTATACAGACAAAATCTCACACAGAAGCATACACATACACACTCACAAAAAGAGGAAAAGGGGAAAAAATAATATATCTTGCTCCCAAAGTCCACCTCCTCAATTTGGAATGATTCGTTGTCTATTCAGGTATTCTACAGATGCAGGTACATCAAGTTGTTTGTGGAGATTTAATCTGCTGCTCCTGAGGCTGCTGGGAGAGATTTCCCTTTCTCTTCTTTGTTCTCACAGCTCCCGGGGCTCAACCTTGGATTTGGACCTGCTTCTGTGTGTAGGTCGCCTGAGGGCGTCTGTTCTTCGTTCACACAGGACGGGGTTAAAGGAGCAGCTGCTTCAGGGGCTCTGGCTCACTCTATCAGGGGGGAAGGAAGGGTACTGATGTGGGGCGAGCCTGTGGTGGCAGAGGCCGGCGTGATGTTGCAGCAGCCTGAGGCACGCCATGCGTTCTCCCGGGGAAGTTGTCCCTGGATCACGGGACCCTGGCAGTGGCGGGCTGCACAGGCTCCCAGGAGGGGCGGTGTGGATAGTGACCTGTGCTCGCACACAGGCTTCTTGGTGGCGGCAGCAGCAGCCTTATCGTCTCATGCCCGTCTCTGGGGTCCGCACTGATAGCCACGGCTCGCACCCGTCTCTGGAGCTCGTTTAGGCGGCGATCTGAATCCCCTCTCCTTGCGCACCGTGAAACAAAGAGGCAATTAAAAGTCTCTTGCCTCTTCGGCAGCTGCAGACCTTTTCCCGGACTCCCTCTCAGCTAGCTGTGGTGCGCTAACCCCTTCAGGCTGTGTTCACGCTGCCAACCCCAGTCCTCTCCCTGTGATCCGACCGAAGCCCGAGCCTCAGCTCCCAGCCCCCACCCGCCCCAGCGGGTGAGCAGACAAGCCTCTTGGGCTGGTGAGTGCTGGTCGGCACTGGTCCTCTGTGCGGGAATCTCTCCGCTTTGCCTTCCACACCCCTGTGGCTGCGCTCTCCTCTGCGGCTCTGAAGTCTCCGCCTGCGAAGGGGCTTCCTAGTGTGTGGAAACCTGTCCTCCTTCACAGCTCCCTCCCACTGGTGCAGGTGCCGTCCCTATTCTTTTGTCTCTGTTGTTTCTTTTTTCTTTTGCCCTACCCAGGTACGTGGGGAGTTTCTTGCCTTTTGGGAGGTCTGACCTCTTCTGCCAGTGTTCAGTGGGTGTTCTATAGGAGCAGTTCCACATGTAGATGTATTTCTGATGTATCTGTGGGGAGGAAGTTGATCTCTGCGTCTTACTCTTCCGCCATCTTCTCCCGGTCTCCCCTCAGTTCTTAATTGACTTTCCTGATGTCATCAATTTTAAGACCGCTTGGCACCAGCTGTTTGAAGCCACAGGACATTATCTCAATAGTTTAGGGTCATAAATCAAGGCATTAGTTTAAGTTAACAATCATGGGAAAGATTATGTTGGGCTTGCTTTTCCTTTGCTTCTGCATTCCCTCACTTTACTCTTTAGTAACTGCTTGAATCTGCTCTTTGGAACTCAGGGAAGATCTAGGATCCTTTTCTACAAACAAGAAATGAGGATCACGGAAAGGCTTTTGTATCCGGGAAGGCAATGCAGAGTCCCGCTTGGTTTCGACAGCAGGGAGGAGTATGACTGGAACTTAGGAGATTTACTTGGCTGACTCTTGATGCTTCAATGCATATTGATATCCAGGAACAGGAAATTGAAGTAAACATAGCTTAACAAATGTACAGTAACCAGTGACTTGGACATATCAGGACCAAAATATCTGTGTTATCCCTTTGGGCAAGTAACCAAGACTAGCACATGAGCCAGCCAAGGGTGTGGGAAACATATAATGGGCAGGAGAGAAGAGAGGCAATAAATATCAGTGCTGCCTCAAGACCTTCTACAGCAGTGGGAACTGTAGCTCATTAATTCTCCTTTCATAAGCCTTCATTTTTAGAAATCATAACCAGGTCATGTGACGGAGTGAACTTCACATGAGGCATGTGTGGATCTGAGCAGTGCAAGGCATTGTCTGGAGCAAAAGTTCTGCTCTGCTCAAGTCCCACCAGCCCTGACCATATCAGTGTACACTAATCCAACCTCCAAATGCCAGTACCTGCATGTCTTCTCCAGAGAGCTTTCTCTGGCCACCAGATTCTGCTTTATCAATGCACGCAGCAGGCCAGAGCAGCATGGGATTAATGTCCTCTGGAAGGATCTGTTAGCCAGTAACTGGCAGGAGTTGCTACATAAATATTCCACTTCCTTCATCACTTGGGTGGAGGTGTATGTTTTACACCATATCCCAAATTTCACTGGTTCGATTAAGCTCCAGTTACCAATAGTAGTTAATTGTTTGAAAAATGTATCATTATTTCTTGCCTCCCTCTTCCCTTTTTTCCCTCTACTCTGCCAGTGTTTTCTGAGACCATCATCTCCCAAATAAACTGCCTTCACACTCAAAACCTCAGGGTCTCAGGGTCTGCTTCTGGGGGAAATCCAAACAAAGTTGACTTCTGAGTTTACCATTTTGTGGTGCTTCAGGATTCTACAGATTTCTTGAGAAAAAAACTGTGTGTTAGGTTCAGTTCTGTCTCTTCTTCTCATTTGAGGGGACCTTGGCTCCACAAATCTATTTTGTCTCTTCAACCCAGTGAGACTGCCAAAACACTCTGCTGGTTTTTCTGCCTAAAGCTACACACTCCCCGCCCCAATTCTTTGCTTCCCTCTTCCCACCTACATCAGCAAATGGTTCCAGTGGAACAGTAACTGCCAAATATTATCTATTTTCTCTGCAATTTCTTACTCTCTGGAATCTTATCCCCTCTCATCCTAGTAATATCAGCAACTCCCCAGTGTCTTTATACAGATGTTCAAATTTTATCTGGATGTATCTATTCATTTCTAATTAGATCATTGTTCTATCATAAGCTACTTCAACATAGTTGGAAGCCTATTCATCAAATAATTATAATTTTTAATTCTAGAAATTCTACTTGATTCTTTTTCAAATCTGTTTAGTAATCATTTGTAGTTTGCTGTTTCCTGCAACTTTTTCAAATTTGTTTTTAATTTGCTTTGATCATATAAAACAAGGCTATTTAGTAATGTTTATCTGTGAATTCTAGGATCTAAATTCTTGGTACACATGTTTCAGGATTTTATATTGGTGCTTGCACATGGTGTTTTGTTTCCTTGTGTGCTCAGTGATTTTCTTTAATCTGCAGGGCTCATTTTCCTTGGAAAATTATCTATTTACCTGAGAAATTTTTGAAATCTGTTTAAGGTTCATTCTTCCAGAAAGGATTTACTTGTTTTTAGCCAAGTACTTGGAACATTACTAATCTGGACAGCTGGTGCTCATGGTTTGAAGTTTTTTGGGCCACACGAGTAAAGTGAATTTGAATGGAAATCTGCATTAAGGCTGACTTCTGCTTACAATTTCCCAAAGATAATGACCTCTGCTTGTCACCAAGGCACTTTCTCCTGGGTTCACAGAGGGAGTAGAACTCTGGAGTCTCATTTTCATAGGGGAAGTTTCTCCTTTTGGACTTGAGTTTTGTCTTCTGCTGTCCACCCTTCTCTTAACCTTGAAAGTTACAATCATGTTCCTCATATTTGACAAATGTCTTTAGGGTAACAGTGACATATAGGCTCTCTTACTTTTTACTTTCATATATATTTTGGTGTGATAAATTACTTATTTATTAGTAGTTCCTATGTGGTTTTAAGAATATTTTCTAAAAATATAATTTATTTGACATTTTAAATTACTTTCTTTTGGAAGGTAGGCTCAGATGTCTAATACCTAATACCCTAATAAACATAGACTCACTTTTTAAAGAAGATTTTGAAATGTGTAGTATAATCTCCACTTGGTGAATCCCGATAAAAAGAAAAATTAAATTTAGGTCAGTAATTGGACTGAGACAAATTCTCACTATAACATTTACTACTTTATTTAAATTCATCTAGCTAGTTATCCATTCTATGGCCTCACTCATCCATTCTATGGCCTCATCTCAAAATTTTTTCATTGAAACATATTCTAAGAAGATGAGAAAATAAGAACACTATTGTTTTAGTCAGATATTATTCACCTAAATTGACTTGGGTTTCAAGTTTTGATCCACCTGCTTGGGCAAATAGCATCAAGTCTTTTGAACACAAATTTCTTCCTGAAAATGAAGATATCATCTTCCTGAAAATGCAAGAATATCTTACAGAACTATTTTGAAGAATAAATGGGAAAACTCAGTAATTTATAAATATTTATTGGGCAATGACAACATATTAGGTTCTGTGATTGTTACCGAGTCCAAGTTTGTACTGCTCGCCACAATAAATCAAGAGGCAAGGTGTTAGGGCAAGGAATAAAAAACCATCTTACCTGAGTTAGAATTTAGGCTTCTTTTATACTAAAAGGGGAAGAGGGTGTGGTTGGTTGTTGCAGACTTCTTGGTGCCAGCCAGACCCCAGAGAGGATGTGATAATCCTTTGTTCTTGCAACTATCCACATAGGTCTGGTCACTATGTTCCTGTAAACCTCCAAGACAAACATTATTTTCTGTTCTGCAATTTTTTTTTTCTCTATGTGAATGAAAAAGTGTTATGGCTTTAAAGGTCAAACCTGGGAGGCAGAACCTTGAGAAAGGGCTACTATGTGTATTTCAAGCTATAGGCAGCATTCTTTTACAAAGGTGCAGAGTCAGCATGACTAAGCACAGACAACAGGGCACAAAGGTTAGAGCTAAAGGAGTAGATCCAATAAGGATTCAGGTTTTTTCTCTGTTACATGATGGTTAATTTAACTGAAATATTAGTTCTTCTTGGGCCCCAAGCCTGCCAGTATTTGGCTTTCCTGGCTCTTAGTCCTTCAGACTCAGACTGAAACTAAACCTTTGGCTCTCCTGGGTCTCCAGCTCACTCTGAAGATTTACCCATCTCCATAATCCCATGAGCCAATTCCTTAATATAAGTAAGTCTCTTTCAATATAGTAGACATCCTACTGGTTCTGTTTCTCTGGAGAACTTTGACTAACACACGGTCTAAGCTAAGCACCAAAGATATCCAGATACCTAAGACAGCATCTGCAGCTGATTAGCCTGTCATTTGTGGGCTTATGAGAAAGTATTTGTCTCTGAGTAGATGGTCATAATTAGTTTTATTTTCCTTAAGCATGTTAATTAAATATGGATATAGAGGGACATTAAAATATTTAAAGTGCAGAAAGAATTAAAGAATTAACCTCTTATATATACAATATATATATTTTTAACACCTAAATATTAGAGAAAACGAGGGATGATCATCAAAGAATTGCAAAAGAATGTGGCCTCACAGGCCAAATACCAATGAGCTGATGAAAATGAAATAGAAAAACATTGATTTCGATTCAGACAAATAATGTTTAGCTAAAGAAAGTGAGAAGGGGAAATCACAGTTTACTAAATGCAACAGTAACAGTAGCAAAAAAATCCTCTATCCCTGAACTCCATTTACTCATTTACTAGATTGTTGCAAAAACCAATCTGTATCCCTGAATCCTGTTAATCTGAATAATATTATTCATTAGAAAAGGTTATCTGAGAAGACTGAGGATCCTAAATATCCTGATCTGTTATTTTGAAAGAGAGTGAAAGAGATTTACTCCCCAGACCCCTGTTTGTTAGCTTCCCTAAAAGCTACTGTAGAAATGTAGTGTTTTCAATTGTTATTAATTCTCATACATTTTATGTATATTTTCCAACTGAATGGCCTTCACTTCTATTGTGTGTTCTATCTTCTTTGTCCTGATGAGAAATTATTTTAAGGACATTTTACTCTCTTCTATAAAAACAATTAGGGAAAAATTATCTCCAAATAGTAACAAACACTAAATTTGTTTCATTCAATCCAGCATTTAGTAGCATCTCCCAGCTGACATCCTATGTAATGAAAGAAAGCAAATTCCATAGTAAAGAGAAATAGCTGCTTCTTCCGACATTATGAGTCTTGTAAATCCCTTCTTGTGAACAAAATGTAATCATCCCCTTTATTTCCAAAGGTAGGGGAGATTAGCTCCAAATAATGACAGTCAGAAACAAAGGTGACTAACAATCTCTTTCAAACAACAGGAATATATATATGACCCATGGCTCTCGATTTCTCAGTTCTCCTTTGGAAGAGAATTATGGGAAGCTGGTTACAATAAGAATAATATTCTTTCAAATGAGGATCTCAGATTTTGAAAAGTTCTTTCTTGGGATGTCAGCACTGAAGAATAGGTTCAAATTGTCAAAGCTTATTTGCAATTGATAATGCAAATAAGTTTTAACAATAGGGAAATCAGTTTGTGTCAAAGCAACTTAAGCCATAGTGACTACCATTTTCTCCATCTGTCAAACAAATAACATTGAACCTCTTTTGAACAGCTGTTCAAACTAGCATGAGCTCACAGGCCTGAGGTCTAAACATGTAATTTGGCTGGCCCTAATAGTAATTGGGCTTTACCAAGTGAGTGTTCTTGAAAATACATTTTGTCATTTGTTTCTAACGTTTTCTTGACCATTTATGCCATTTTTTCTACTTTTGCAACTTGTGATGATATCCTTATTCTTTTATTTATGCATTTTCTTCTTTATTATCAGTTTTAACTCAGATCTTAAGCCCATTTTTACAACCCCTACTCATAATGGCTTAGATAAAATAGTGTATTAGATTTTTTTAATATTAGTTTTTCTATTATAAAGACAAACTCAAGTTGCCTGCAGCAAAAAGCTGGCATATTGGCCTCTTGGGAATGTTTGCTTGAGGCCCACACTCTCTATTCTCAACTTTTATACAGAAAACCAAAGGAGAACCATCTCAAGGGCAAAAATTAGAAACAAAGCCTATGGCATCAGACCCAAGCCACCACTTACTGCCTCCTGTTGGTCCCCACTCTATCTCTCGGGTGAGGAGATCTCTCTCTTCATGCACGGACAATATATGAAGACCATGAATCTGAAAAGATAAATAAGAGACCTTGAGAGTGAAGACAGGAAAAGAGAGGCAAGTTGGGGAGAGAAGAAATAGGGGACAGTTCTAAGAAAACTGGAAGATGCAAAGCTTTTATATCTCCCATCAACCCATCAATCAAATTTTTACCCTCTAGATCCCTGAGAAGGGTCTCAAATACTCCAGGACTTACAGTGAAGTTAGAACTATAACATACAATGTTTGGGCTCCAGGGACATGGGGAAATTCTATAGAAATTGCGGCAGATATTTCTAGTAATTACAGTGTTGTAATGGTTGCTAAACAAATCAATGAATTTGTACTAGTAGTAGAACATTTAAGTAAAATAAATCAATATACTCATGCTGGTTATGGGAAATTTAAGTTGAAAGAATAAATCTTTAAATGGATACACTGATGACTTCCAAATGTTGATTTCTAGCATAGACTTTTCCACTTTTAAAAATAGCACCAGGAAGAGTTAAACAGGCAAGAAGACTTTACTCAAGACTATTGCAATAGGCCCTCTGTGTTTGCTAATTGGTGCTTGTCAAAGTTAGGTTCCTCCCCTCCCACGGAAACTGGGAGACGGGGTGCTATCTTTCTTGATGATTACATTTCAGAAGGATGGCTCCCGGGAGAAAGACATTCATGGGTTGTAGAACTGGCAAGAGGCTGGGAGAAGATTTACATCTCAAAGCTGCAGAAAGATTTTACAATTGCAAGTTTTCTAAAGTAAATGCTCTAAGAAAAGGAAGCTTATAATCAGGAGGAAACCTGTCTAAGGATTAGTCAAGCTGAGGGGAATGTTAGGGCCACGTTGATTACCCCTGAATTGTATTTTTTACAACATTACCATTGGATGTCTAACTGGCACCTAAAACTTAACATGTCCAAACTGATCTCCAGCTATTCCTCCACAGAACCGTTCCTCCCACAGTCTCCCATCCTCAGAAATGATCAATCATCCTGGTCTCCACTTAAAAAGTGTCCAGAATCTGACAATTCCTTACCATCTCCACTACGGATGCTACATATGGATTATTAAAATAGGTCAGAAGTGGTCTCCCTGCTTCTGATCTTGGCTCCCTTTCATTTATTTTAAACCCAGAAGTCAGAATGATCCTTTGAGAGTATAAGTCTAATTATGTTACTCTGCCCAAAACCTTCCAATGACTTCCATCCCACTGAGGATATAATACAAAATTCTTACAACGGCTCCCAAGGCCCTCTTTCCCTCACCTCACGTTCTCTCTCTCAGCTCTCCTCTTACAGCTCTCTTTCCCCTGCTCTTCTCCAGTCACACTGGCCTCCTTGCGTTTCCGGGAACACACCAGGACCTAGTCACTTGCTATTCCCTCTGAGTAGATTACTGTCCCAGGATATCCTGATGGTTTTCTTCCTCACCAATTTTAGGTCTCGACTCAAATGTGCCTTTTTCAGTGAAGGTTTCCATACCACACCATCTAAAGGACACTCCCTCTCCACTTCCCTCCTTTATTTTTCTCTCTAGCACTAATGGCTGCCTGTCGGTTAGCTGACGTACTACAAACCAGAGGGCTGACGCTGCTGCATCATTTTATATAAGGGACTTCAGCATCCATGGATTTGGGTATCCTCAGTAGTTCCTGGAAACAATCCCCTGTGGATACCAAGAGATGACAGGTATGTTACATTTGTCCTGTTTATTATCTGTCTCCCTCATCTAGACCCTATACACCTCCTGTTGACTGCTGTGTTCCCACTGCCTAACATAATGCCTGACATATGTCAGATGCTCTATAAATAGTTATTGAGCATTGAATGAATTATTGTCTCTAACACACGCACGCACGCACACACTCAAAGAGAAAATTCAGACCCAATATACCAGTTCAGCATCATTTGTACCCCTTCTAAATTCTTCCCTGTATCCCTTCCCAGTAGAATCTAGGTTAGATTCTGCCAATAAGAGGCAGTTAAGAGCAAAAGAGAAGAGAGCAAAAGAGAGCTTTTGGAGAGTAAAATAGAAGGCATTATCTTCCTCTACCTGCAGTGGACCAACAGGTGGGACAGAGCAGATGCGAGGTTTGTAGTCCATCCTGGGCATTCTCCTGTGACTCATGTGTCTTAGAATCAAGGTAGCAGCCTCTCTACCTCCTGAAAGCACATGGCTGTTTTCTTTGACATGCAGTAGTTTGTTAAGCCCCAATCTTATTTATTAAATCCCTTCCTGTTCAATTTTCTTACCTGACCAAACTCTGAATAATACACCAAACTTACAAGTATGAATGCATCAATACGAATACATAGAAAAATACACAATTAAAAAAATCTTCACCTACAACCATGACTCTCAGTCCCCAGGCTAAAGTTCCTTTCTGATCTTTAGTTCTATCATTTAATTGCCCTCCAGAAAGACTGCACCAATTACATTAGAATCAGCAATATAAGAAGAATGCTGGAAACTACTAATTTGGATGCTCTCACTCTCTTTTATCTTTATCAGTTTGATAAGTCAAAAATAGTATATCTTTTAAAAATCTTGTCATTTAATTTATGGTGCATTTTTACTCAGAGGTTTATATTTTTATGCTATGCATATGTGTTTTTTTTTTTATGGTTTGCCCTTAGAAATGTATTTTCCCCCCAGGCTTATATAGGTTTTTTTCACTATATTTTCTTCTATCATTTTCTCCCTTATTTCAAATATCACCATTATTTTTCTCTAAAATATGGATATTTTTATTCTACTTCTGATCCTTCAGTTCAAGTCCACTGAACTGAGTATATATTCTGTTGCTAATTACTCTGTTTCAATTACTCTTGCATTAGAGTTTGTACTAATTTCATAAGGATTTGTGGATTTATTTCATCCTTCGCAAGTGAAAAATGGACTTTTCTGTAAGAACGCTGGAGAACAACTGCACCCCTCTTGCCTATTCTCCTATTGGGACACCTGTGTTCTGGTCAGGCCCCTGTCTTCCATTTCACACGTTGGGCTTTTCTAATAAGGTACTGATCTTGATTGGCAATGGGTGTGGGCTCCTATTTGATGCATTGTCATGGATTTAAGCACAGTTATTAGCTCTGTATGTCTTGGGTAGATAAAGAAAAACCTCTCAATCCCACAGCCATTGCCAAAAAGCAGGAAGATCTGTAGCACTAGAATTGCATGACTGATTTTTCAATTGCATTAGTTTCTCCTGCTTTAAATCTGTTTCAGAGGTACAAGAAAACCCTACCAAAATTTACGTCTTACATGTTTATTAGTTTGCTAGAGCTGCCATAACAGCTCTACAGCCGCAGACTGGGTAGTTTAAACAAGAGAAATTTGTTTTCTCACAGTTCTGGAGGCTAGAAGTCTAAGATCAAGGTTTCGTTTGGCAGATTTGGTTTTTCCTAAGGCTTCTTTTCTTGGCTTGTTGATGGCCACCTTCTTGCTTTGTCCTCACATGACCTTTTCTCTGTGTGTATGCATCCCCCGTATCTCCATCACTTCTTATAAGGATACCAGCTTTATTGGATTATGGCCCACCCATACGACCCTGTTTAACCTTATTTATCCCTATAAAAACGCTGTCTCCTAATACAGTGACATTCTACAGCTTTGGAGGTTTATAAGTTCAACATATGAATTTTGGAGGACACAATTCAGTCTATAACACCACGGCCAGTGGAAATATCATAATGCTCTATTTAAAGGAGGCAATATGTGTAAGGTGTTCAGAACAGTTCCAAGCACATAATTAGGGCTCAGTCATTACTGGTGGTGAGAGTTACTATTACTGTTCATGTTGTGGCAGTGATTGTTTTTATTAATTATTACTAGTATTTAGCAAACTAAGGCCATACAAATATCAACCTAAGGTAAAACTCTTTTTTACAACCATGTGTTGTTAGCCTCCAAGCAATAGCTGTCTTATTTGAGGTGCTATTTAATATTACAAAACCCAAGCCAGTGGAAGCATTTGGACAGAGTAGAAGAGGCAGTTTGGAAAAAGTGAAGGCTTTGGAATAAGAAGACCCGTGTTCAAACTCCAACTCTGCAAAGCACTGGCAGAGTCACTTGAAGCAAATCCTTTAACTTCCCTACCTCTCATTCTCTACATCTAAAAAACAAAATAACTAGTTTGTATTTGTATTGCAAAGATCAAGGAAGATAACATATTTGGAATTTTGGAAGGGCAATAATTTTATGTGTCAACTTGCCTGGGTTAAGGAGTGCCTGCATAGCTGGTAAAGCATTATTTCTGGGTGTGTCTGTGAGGGTGTTTTAGGAAGAGATTAGTATTTGAATCAGTAGACTTAGTAAAGAAGATCACCCTCACCAATAGAGGTGGGCATCACCTAATCTGTTAGGGTCTGAATGGAACAAAAAGGTGGAGGAAAGGTGAACTTGCTCTTTGCTTGAGCTGGGACATCCATTTTCACCTGGCCTCAGACATCAGTGCTCTTTGTTTAGACTTGGACTGGGACTTACTCCATTGGCTTCCTTGGTTCTCACACCTTAGGGTTTGGACTGGAACTACACCACTGGATTTCCTGGGCCTCCAGCTTGCAGATGGCAGATTATGGGACTTCTCAGGCTCCATAATTGTGTGAACCAATCCCTCACAATAAATCTCTTTCTGTTTAACTCTATATATCCTATTGATTCTGTTTCTCTGGAGAACCCTGAGTAGCAAAACAGCTTTGTCCTGAACCATAATTCTAACCATTGTTCAGTGCTAAAAGCAATGCAGATGGCAGATGAACACCCATTTTACCAAAAATAGAAAAAAACTACAATTGTGAAAAAATTGGCATCACCATCTTGACTCTTTTAGACGTTGTAATTAGGAAGCAAGAGACTTTTCACTTATATTGTATGTTTATGGACACTTTTCCCTGAAGGGAAAATACTTTAATCATAAGGAAGGTAAACATGAAAGAGTGAAACAAACTCCATAAATGCTTAGAGCTGGGAGGGATGATAGAGGTTGTCTAATTCTACTATCTTATTTTTGCAGACAAAGGCAATGAGGCCACAAAAAAGGAAGAAATTTGTCCAAGGTCACACAGTGAATTTGTGGCAGAATTGAGTCTGAGGTCCATTTTTCCTGGCTTTAAATTTACTGCTCTTTCTATAGAGTCACACTGTTTCTCTCTAGCTTTCACCAGTTACAGGCCTGAATATAATGGCCAAGAAGATACTTCTGTTAGGAGAGTGTGTTTTATCTGTATACTGAATTTGTAGTCCATGACTTGGTGCAATTTGAGGTTTCACTGATTTGTCACGGTAGCATTTGGGTACCTTTCCTATAAGAGTGAAGTATAGATGACCTTTAGGCATTTGGTAGCATGGATTCACTTCCTCGACATGACAGCTCATTTGATGCTGGATCTAAGGGAAAGGGAAGCAGGGACACAAGGAAGGGTTTTAAAGCCTTGAGACAAAGATTGATCATGGCTTGCATGGATTGCTATATTCATAAGAGTGGGGATGGATGTCTGAATATATAGGAGGTCTTCATTTCTAGGTAGCTGGGACTCAATACAGGGACTCTTGATTCAAACAGGGAGTTAGGAAATGAGGTGACAGGGTCTCAGATAGAAGCTTCAAGAAGTTTTAAATTTGACATGAGCCCACATCCAGTGGTTTTTTTTATAGGTATCCCTGGGCTCCTTGTTAAAATGGAGAGACAGCTAAATATATTTTTGCTTGAGGATTACTGTGAAGGTTCTTTTGATGTTTCTAGGCACTTGCTGTCCAGAGTTATAGACACTTTGAATATTTTATAAGAGAGCCACAGATATTAATAGCATTTGGGAGGCTTTCATAATATGCACTTTTAGCAAAAAGTATTATTTTCCATGTCGCACTATTGTTTGCAGATTTTCTTATTTTTTATGTTTATTGAAAACAGAAAAAAATGAATGGCATCCAACAGAAACTATCTTACCTATGGAGCACTAAGACTTTTGTACTTATTTTCTCTTCCTCTTAAGCATACGCCTTTGAAGTACAAAAGGCCAGAGAACCTAAAGAACAAAGGAATGATGTCAGTAACTAAGGATGGATAATGTCCTGTTAGAACTAACCCGTGGCTCCTGATGCTTACTTAAATTGGCAAACATTAAACGGAAAGTTCTGTAACTTTAATGGGCATTAGAATTGCCTGGGACTTTATAAAATGCTGATTTCAAGGTTCCTTCTCAAGAGAGCCTGGATAGCATCACTTGGATTGAGCTCAGAAATCTGCATTTTGTTTCATTTTATTTTTTCTACTTAAAACTTTTAAAACTACATCCATTATGATTATAAAGAAAAGTATGAACAAGCACTAAGAGTACCAGAATTATTTTTTTAACATTTTAATTTTTATTTATTTATTTATTTATTTATTTATTTAATTTTTGGCTGTGTTGGGTCTTTGTTGCTGTGTGCGGGCTTTCTCAAGCTGTGGTGAGCGGGGGCTGCTCTTCCTTGCAGTGCATGGGCTTCTCATTGCCGTGGCTTCTCTTGTTGTGAAGCACAGGCTCTAGGCATGCAGGCTTCAATAGTTGCAGCGCATGGGCTCAGTAGTTGTGGTGCACGGTCTTAGTTGCTCCGGGGCGTGTGGGATCTTCCCAGACCAGGGATCGAACCCGTGTCCCCTGCATTGGCAGGTGGGTTCTTAACCACTGCACCACTGGGAAGTCCTTAACATTTTTATTGAAGTATAGTTGATTTACAATGTTGTGTTAGTTTCAGGTGTACAACAAAAGTGATTCAGTTATACACTTATATATATAAACATATATGTATATATATATATTCTTTTTCAGATTCTTTTCCATTATAGGTTATTACAAGGTACTGAGTATAGTTCCCTTTGCTATACAGTAGGTCCTTGTTGGTAGAAATCTGCATTTTAAGTAATTGTTTAAGGTGATTCTGATGGTGGTGGTCTAAATAATACTCCTGCTAACAGTGGGATGCCTCTAATTCTTTCACTCCAGCAAGAAATCTCAAAGACTCATAAATCATAGAATTTCAAAACTAGAATGTATCTTATGAATTATCTCACTAGTCCAACTGTCATCTCTTTTTTAAGGTCTGTCCAGAACATCCCCGTTGGAAGTTGCTTTGTTTTACAAAGTTTCTTTTTGTACTGAATCAAAGTCTTTCTCCATGTGCCTTATAGTCACTCTCCTTCTACTTTTAAGACTGTGTGTAAAAAGTTCAGTTCCTTTTTCATATATTAGAAGATAATCTTCCATACCCCTTTGACACTTTCATTCCCTGTGCAAAACATTCCAAGTTGTAAAGCATTCAGAATTTTTACCATGATATTACATTTCGAGACATGAAAAATAGTTTAGCAGGTATTTCTTCTGGCTGCTCCAAGCCTGCATGTCCATTTCGGATGCAAGATAATTTTTTTTAATGAACTAGTTATTCAATTGCTGTGCCTGTACTAGTTGAATTGCCTCTAACTGCCCTAGTCCAAGCCCTTCCTTACAGGTCAAGTTGGGCAGTGCAATTATGAGATACATTTCACCAATTTCCATTTCACCCATTTTCCTAAAAATGTATTCTCCAAGTGTTGATGAGATACTCCTGATGTGTCTGGCTATAATGTGTCAAGCACTGTGTTTGGTGTCACTGATGTGGTGTCAGTTGCAGTGATAGACAATTAGGATATCTCACTCCCTAATTCTCCTGTGGAGTGGCCTTCTTAACTGATTCCCTCTGCATTTCTTATAAGTTAGAGGGAGGAGTAAAAAGGACATGGAGCACCTTTATTTGCACTATTTCTTCTAAGAAGTTATGTCCTTTGCTTTTATTCCAGAGAACTAGGTCCCTCAGGCTTTAAGAAACTTAGGTCAGGGATGTTATGAGATTTTTCCCAAAAGGACTGGGACATGATAAGCAGGACCAGAGGCATAGATAGGAGACAGATGGAGGAGAGAAGATGGGAGGATATTTCAGATAAAGCATATAATGAAAAAAATCAGGAAGCCAGCCTACGTGATTGTGTGATGGGAAGTGTATGCATGTGTGTGTATGTGGTGGGGGAGGGTCACAATTCAAGGACCTCAATCTAGAATACCACGTTCACTTTAGGGGACAACAGAAGGTAAATAGCACGCACAGTAGAGATAAGGAACTCTTCTCGAATGTCTGGCAAAAATGATTAAACTTTATGCTGAGGCAATGTGGACTTGATATGCTGATGCCCCATCTAACATCCTGAGAATGAGCTCATCATATGACTGTCGACACTTTAGGAAAACCCAACTAGAAGTTAATGTGGCATAAATTTAGTTACTTAATCTGGTATTATCCTCTGTTGAAGGAAAGTTAGGGGTCAGCTTCTCTGATAGAGAGAACATTGACAAGAGGACAAATATGACTGGTGTCTCATCTAAATTAGGACATTCTAATTTGGTAGATAAGCTCAGGGAAAAATAGCATCTGAGACACTGACATTTATATTAGAAGAGCCATATATAAAAATACCACAAAAATTGGGATATGTACAACAATTATGGTAAAACTAAACCCAGATTAGATATCTGTTATTCAGTCTTCACTGGTAGCATAAGTTCCTATGACTTGCATATAAGTGAGTATGTGTGCTAAAAAACTCTAATATATGTGTATATTGCTTTAAATAGATTTGCTCCTAGAAAGCAGTAGTATATCTTTATAGATTGATGTCATATTTAAATAATATTTAAATCAATAAGGGAAATTTAATAATATTTTGTGAGCCAGCAAGATTAGTGGTACAAGTAAAAAAAAAAAAGAAAAGGCCATCAGAAACTGCATTAATTCAAATAGAGTTTCCAGATTAGGAGAGGTGATAGTTCAGTGGACTCTGCACTAGTATGATCACACACATTGTATTGTGTTAAATTCTAATCACAGCCTTTTAAAAAGGAAATAGACAAGAATGAGTTCTTATGTAAGAAAATTATTATGTGTTAAGAAAGGTCTGAATGTAACTTCATACGGAAAGGATAATTATTTTAAAGTTTAAATAGCTGTAACATGAAAGGGAGACTTCATTTTCATGTTTTCTTGCAGCAAGACTTAAGGCTAAAGAGTGAAAGTTAGGAAGGGAGTTTCTAGCTCAATATAGAAAGAGTATTATAAAAATCAAAACTTCTTAATACAGAGTAATCTAATGTAATGTCTGGATGATTATACACCTATGATATTACAGAAAGGTTTCCTATGCAAAATTTCATGGGAGATAGAATTAGAAGCCCTCAATGTCCTTTTTTATAGAATTAGAAGCCCTCAATGTCCTTTTTTATTATGCATTTTGTTATACATTCTCTTATACATTCTATTACACATGTTATTCTGTAATTTTTATAACAGTAGCTTGAATATTTTAATAAAAAGATAAAATTCATGGGAGCAAAACAAATAAAAATATTTGTTTTTACTCCTACTTAAAGTTTTATGTAAATATAATATTTACTTATATTGATATCAAAAATTAATAGAGTTCACCATCTGAGCAAAGTTATTATGAAAACAATATAATACTATGTTATAAAATCCTGCAGCCTGTGCAACAAAAACCACATTCACAGAAAGATAGACAAGATGAAAAGGCAGAGGGCTATGTACTAGATGAAGGAACAAGATAAAACCCCAGAAAAACAACTAAATGAAGTGGAGATAGGAAACCTTCCAGAAAAAGAATTCAGAATAATGATGGTGAAGATGATCCAGGACCTCAGAAGAAGAATGGAGGCAAAGAACGAGAAGATGCAAGAAATGTTTAACAAAGACCTAGAAGAATTAAAGAACAAACAAACAGAGATGAACAACACAATAACTGAAATGAAAAATACACTAGAAGGAATCAATAGCAGAATAACTGAAGCAGAAGAACGGATAAGTGACCGTTGGAATGGTGGAATTCACGGCCATGGAACAGAATAAAGAAAAAAGAATGAAAAGACATGAAGACAGCCTAAGAGACCTCAGGGACAACATTAAACAAAACAACATCCACATTATAGGGGTTCCAGAAGGAAAAGAGAGCGAAAGGACGTGAGAAAATATTTGAAGGGATGATAGTCGAAACTTCGCTAACGTGGGAAAGGAAAAAGCCACCCAAGTCCAGGAAGTGCAGAGAGCCCCATACAGGATAAACCCAAGAAGAAACATGCTGAGACACATAGTAATCAAACTGGCAAAAATTAAAGACAAAGAAAAATTATTGAAAGCAGCAAGGGAAAAATCGACAAATAACATACAAGGGAACTCCCATAAGGTTAACAGCTGATTTCTCAGCACAAACTCTACAAGCCAGAAGGGAGTGGCATGATATACTTAAAGTGATGAAAGGGAAGAACCTACAACCAAGATTTCCCTACCCAGCAAGGATCTTATTCAGATTCCATGGAAAAATCAAAAGCTTTACAGACAAGCAAAAGCAAAGAGAATTCAGCACCACCAAACCAGCTTTACAACAAATGCTAAAGAAACTTCTCTAAATGGGAAACACAAGGGAAGAAAAGGACCTACAAAAACAAACCCAAAACAATTAAGAAAATGGTAATAGGAACATACATATCAATAATTACCCTAAATGTGAATGGATTAAATGCTCCAACCAAAAGACACAGGTTTGCTGAATGGATACAAAAACAAGACCCATATATGCTGTCTACAAGAGACCCATTTCAGACCTAGGGACACATTCAGACTGAAAGTGAGGGGAAGGAAAAAGATATTCCATGCAAATGGAAATCAAAAGGAAGCTGGAGTAGCAATACCCATATCAGATAAAATAGACTTTAAAATAAAGACTGTTACAAGAAACAAAGAAGGACACTACATAATGATCAAGGGATCAATCCAAGAAGAAGATATAACAATTATAAATATATATGCACCCAACATAGGAGTACCTCAATACATAAGGCAACTGCTAACAGCTATAAAAGAGGAAATCGACAGTAACACAGTAATAGTGGGGGACTTTAACACCTCACTTACAACAATGGACAGATCATCCAAACAGAAAATTAATAAGGAAACACAAGCTTTAAATGCCACAAGAGGCCACATAGGTTTAATTGATATTTATAGGACATTCCATCCAAAAACAGCAGATTACACTTTCTTCTCAAGTGCGCACAGAACATTCTCCAAGATAGATCACATCTTGGGTCACAAATCAAGTCTCAGTAAGTTTAAGAAAATTGAAATCATATCAAGCATCTTTTCTGACCACAACACTATGAGACTAGAAATGAATTACAGGGAAAAAACTGTATAAAACACAAACACAGGGAGGCTAAACAATACAATACTAAATAACAAAGAGATCACTGAAGAAATCAAAGAGGAAATCAAAAAATACCTGGAAACAAATGATAGTGAAAACACGATGATCCCAAACCTATGGGATTCAGCAAAAGCAGTTCTAAGAGGGAAGTTTATAGCCATACAAGCCTACCTCAAGAAACAAGAAAAATCTCAAATAAGCAATCTTAGCTCACACCTAAAGGAACTAGAGAAAGAAGAACAAGCAAAACCCAATGTTAGCAGAAAGAAAGAAATCTTAAAGATCAGAGCAGAAATAAATGAAATAGAAACAAAGAAAACAATAGCAAAGATCAATAAAACTAAAAGCTGGTTCTTTGAGAAGATAAACAAAATTGATAAACCATTAGCCAGACTCATCAAGAAAAAGAGGGAGAGGACTCAAATCAATAAGATTAGAAATGAAAAAGGAGAAGTTACAAGAGACACTGCAGAAATACAAAGCATCCTAAGAGACTACTACAAGCAACTCTATGCCAATAAAATGGACAACCTGGAAGAAATGGACAAATTCTTAGAAGGGTATAAACTTCCAAGACTGAACAAGGAAGAAATAGAAAATATGAACAGACCAACCACAAGTAATGAAATTGAAAATGTGATTAAAAATCTTCCAACAAACAAAAGTCCAGGACCAGATGGCTTCACAGGTGAATTCTATCAAACATTTAGAGAAGAGCTAACAACCAGCCTTCTCAAACTCTTCCAAAAAATTACAGAGGAAGGAACACTCCCAAACACATTCTATGAGGCCACCATCACCCTGATACCAAAACCAGACAAAGACACAACAAAAAAAGAATATTACAGACCAATATCACTGATGAATATAGATGCAAAAATCCTCAACCAAATACTAGCAAACACAATCCAACAACACATTAAAAGGATCATACACCATGATCAAGTGGGATTTCTCCCAGGGATGCAAGGATCATTCAATATACGCAAATCAATCAATGTGATACACCATATTAACAAATTGAAGAAGGAAAACCATATGATCATCTCAACAGATGCAGAAAAAGCTTTTGACAAAATTCAACACCCATTTATGATAAAAACTCTCCAGAAAGTGGGCATAGAGGGAACCTACCTCAACATAATGAAGGCCATATATGACAAACCCACAGCAAACATCATTCTCAATGGTGAAAAACTGAAAGCATTTCCTCTAAAATCAGGAAGAAGGCAAGGATGTCCACTCTCACCACTCTTATTCAACATAGATTTGGAAGTCCTAGCCATGGCAATCAGAGAAGAAAAAGAAATAAAAGGAACACAAATTGGAAAAGAAGAAGTAAAACTGTCTCTGTTTGCAGATGACATAATACTATACATAGAGAATCCTAAATAGGCCACCAGAAAACTACTAGAGCTAATGAATGAATCTGGTAAAGTTGTAGGATACAAAATTAATGCACAGAAATCTCTTGCATTCCTATACATTAATGATGAAAAATCTGAAAGAGAAATAAAGGAAACACTCCCATTTACCATTGCAACAAAAAGAATAAAATACCTAGGAATAAACCTACCTAGGGAGACAAAAGACCTGTCTGCAGAAAACTATATGACACTGATGAAAGGAATTAAAGATGATACCAAGAGATGGAGAGATATACCATGTTCTTGGATTGGAAGAATCAATATTGTGAAAATGACTCTACTACCCAAAGCAATCTACAGATTCAATGCAATCCCTATCAAATTACCAATGGCATTTTTTACAGAACTAGAACAAAAAATCTTAAAATTTGTATGGAGTCACAAAAGACCCTGAATAGCCAAAGCAGTCTTGAGGGAAAAAAAACGGAGCTGGAGGAATCAGACTCCCTGACTTCAGACTATACTACAAAGCTACAATAATCAAGACAATATGGTACTGGCACAAAAATAGAAATATAGATCAATGGAACAGGATAGAAAGCCCAGAGATTAACCCACGCACCTATGGTCAACTAATTATGACAAAGGAGGCAAAGATATACAATGGAGAAAAGACAGTCTCTTCAATAAGTGGTGCTGGGAAAACTGGACAGCTACATGTAAAAGAATGAAATTAGAACACTCCCTAACACCATACACAAAAATAAACTCAAAATGGATTAGAGACCTAAATATACGACCCGACACTATAAAACTCTTAGAGGAAAATGTAGGAAGAACACTCTGACATAAATCACAGCAAGATCTTTTTTGATCCACCTCCTAGAGTAATGGAAATAAAACCAAAAATAAACAAATGGGACCTAATGAAACTTAAAAGCTTTTGCACAGCAAAGGAAACTACAAACAAGATGAAAAGACAACCCTCAGAATGGGAGAAAATATTTGCAAATGAATCAACAGATCAAGAATTAATCTCCAAAATATATGAACAGCTCATGTAGCTCAATATTAAAAAAACCAACAACCCAATGCAAAAATGAGCAGAAGACCTAAATAGACTTTTCTCCAAAGAAAACATACAGCTGGTCAAGAAGCACATGAAAAGCTGCTCAAAATCACCTATTATTAGAGAAATGCAAATCAAAAATACAATGAGGTATCACTTCACACCAGTTAGAATGGGCATCATCAGAAAATCTACAAACAACAAATGCTGGAGAGGGTGTGGAGAAAAGGGAACCCTCTTGCACTGTTGGTGGGGATGTAAATTGATACAGCCACTATGGAGAACAGTATGGAGGTTCCTTAAAGAACTAAAAATAGAATTACTACATGACCCAGCAATCCCACTACTGGGCATATACCCAGAGAAAACCATAGTTCAAAAAGACACATGCACCTCAATGTTCATTGCAGCACTATTTACAATAGCTATGTCATGGAAGCAAGCTAAATGCCCATTGACAGACAAATGGATAAAGAAGATGTGGTACATATATACAATGGAATATTACTCAGCCATAAAAAGGAAAGAAATTGGGTCATTTGTGGAGACGTGGATGAATCTAGAGACTGTCATACAGAGTGAAGTAAGTCAGAATGAGAAAAACAAATATCACATATTAACGCATATATGTGGAACCTAGAAAAATGGTACAGATGAACCAGTTTGCAGGGCAGAAATTGAGACACAGATGTAGAGAACGAACGTATGGACATCAAGGGGAGAATGTGGCCCGGTGGGTGGGGTGGTGTGATGAATTGGGAGATTGGGATTGACATGTATACACTGATGTGTATAAAATGGATGACTAATAAGAACTTGCTGTATAAAAAAATAAATAAAATTTTAAAAATACTATGTTATAAGAAAAGTTACGTGGGTGGTATTTATGTACTTATTTGTATGATTCAGCAGCAATGTCTTTTGTGAAATTCAAACAAACAAACAAAAATCCAAAGAGTTGATGATTCAGAACAAACCGTAAATCTTCAAAACATATAATAGATTTTTTAGTACAATTAATCATAGGAGTTACAAGACAATTTTAGTTGGCTGAGCAAAAGCCAGATAAAATCTCCTTCCCCCTTTTCCCAGTGTCTATTCATATCAGTTAATAATGTGTGAACTTTGAGGCCATGGGGAGATTCAGGAGAACAGCATAATGTTTGTCCTCCAACCAGCTACATGGACTGCATATAAAACAAAAGAATAATTACATGGGTTCTGGAGCCAGAATGCGTGACTCAAAATCCTAGTTTTATTTCTTCAAAGCTAAGTGAACTCGGGCAACTAATTCAAGCATTTATTATCTCAGTTTTCTCATTTATAAAATATAAAAAGAAAAGAAAATCTATCTTAAAGGATTGTTCAATATAATTACAGTAACAGCTAATATTTATTAAGTGATAACTATGTACCAGGCACAATTCTGTGTACATTGAGTGTATTAACTCATTTAACCCTCATAACACTATAAAGTTGATCAATTTTTTTCTCATTTTTCTAGATGGGAAACTGAAGCACAAAGAGATTCAGCACCTTACTCAAAGTAATGGCATTAACCCAAGCAATCTGGCTTAAGAGATCAAGTCCTGAAGTATTACTCTCTAACTATATCAAATAGATCCTAGAACAAAGTACAGAATTTGATGAATTATAGTTATTATTATTATTAGAGTGAAGACATGTTTTATATTCCTCAGATACTGAACTCTATTAATATTTGATTGCCATATTTTAGAAATAAAGATGAGATCTGGTTAAAGAGATCATGCTGGAATCTGGCAAAACAGATTTAATGAGATGCGTTGTGAGACTCCAGACACAAATGGAGCTACTTTAGATTCTAAGTAAAGAACTAGAAAAGGCCATCTCTCTGCCTCTGTTCAGAACTTGTTTAGGGGCAACACAGCAGCCAGTGGCAATGGTGAGACTTCACCAAAGACTTTGCAGTCAGTGAACATACACAATGGGGAAGAGGGTGATAATTGTATGGCAAAGGTGGTCAATACACTGGTTTGTAGGCATGTTTAAGGTACCCCTTTTATGACTTCTTATAATAGCCAAAGGATACATTGAGGTGAATCAGTTTTCACCAGATATGCCAGGGGCATCTGAAGTTACCATAATTTGATTATTAAAAATAAATGTGGGATCCATTTCTAGTGATAACTCAGAAAGATCCTGTTATACTGATTCACCCTGATATAACAAATATGAAATCTAAAAATATATGTATTGTAGGTGTGGTTATTACCTACAATACATATGAGTGAGTTTCCCACTTTAACTGTTTCCTGCCTGAGGAGAGGCCCTAATCTGCACATGTGGGGTAGTAGAACATAGAAAGAAAATCTGCCATCATTTTGATTTGAAGAAACAGAAGACAGAGATGAGGGCAACCACAGTTACAGGAAAACATAGTGGGGATCCGGGGGAGACACCTGTGGAGGGAAAGTCCAATAATTAGTGTATAAACTCTTCTCAAATATCTGGGTGACACCTGAACCACACCTGTGTGTGGTCAACTTCAAGCTTTTAGCACAGCAAAGCTAAAAGGACAAAATTAAGATCAGAACTGCTGCCCAAGAGACAGAGTGTGCACTTTGAATTTAACCAAAACAACCTGATAAGACAATCAAATCAACACTGTATGGGGCAATGTAAGAGAATCCAGAGTCTCCACAACATTAAATGTGTAAGTCTAGGATACAATCCAGAATTACTCAACATAAGAAACATGAAGATGTGAATCATTCTTTTAGTAGAAAAGATCAGTAAGAAAAAACTGCCTCTGAAATAAGCCAGGTGTTGGAATTGTCAAAGATTTTAAAGCAGATGTTATAAATGCTCAATGATATGAGAAAATATGATTGTAATGAATGAAAACAATAGAACATTTCAGTTGAGAAATGGAAAATATTAAAAATGGAAGTTTTAGAAGTGGGAAATACAATATCTGAAAGAAAAAAATACCTCCTGGTTGAGCAAAATGTAGATGACAAAGAAAAATGTCAGTAAATTTGATGATAGAACAAGAAAGAGTATTTAATCTGGAGATGGAGGGAAAAAAGATTAAAAAATAAACAGAGACTCAAAGACATAAAATTTGTTTTAACATGTAAAATTTGAGTTCATGGAGGAAGATAGAAAAATATTTGAAGCCATGATGTCCCCCAAATTCCCAAACTTGACTAAAAGATAAATTTACAGATTCAAAAAGCTAAAAACCTCCAAGCAAGATAAATACAAACAAAACTATGCCTAGGCACATTATAATCAAACTTCTGAAATACAAAGATAAAGAGAAAATCTTTCTATGGACAGAAGAAAAAAGACACATTATATACAGGGGAACAAAACATTGTGCTGAGCAAGGGAACCAGATGCAAAAGAGTACGTGCTGTGCGATTTTATGTAAAATTCAAGAAGGAATGAAACTGATCAGTAGTGACAGAAAGCACATCAGTGGTTACCTGGGACTGAGGGTGGGGATGACCTCAAAGGGACATGAGGAACCTTTCTGAGGTACTGGGCATGTTTTATATCTTGATTGTAGTGGTGTTTATGTGATTGCATATATTTATCAAAATTTGTTAAATTGTACACTTAAAATGGGTGCATTTTATTTTCATAAGTTATAACTCAATAAAGTCGATTTAAATAAATGAAAGCAGTGTTTGTAAAACATCCCTCTAAAATGTAGCTGCATATCAACAATCCTAAGGGCCGACCTATGCTATTGCCTAATAGGTGTAGCTAAAAAGTATTAGCCATCTACGTATTAGCCAACATAGATTTGAGAATACGTCAAATGAAATAACGAGGGGTGCACAAAACAACTTCAGAGAGCACAAGTTTAGCAGGGCAGCAAATTTTCTGATTTGGTTTCTATCAGCTTGTTCAGATACTTAGAATTTTTTTTTGTTTTCAACCATCTTAAGTTGTTTATTATTACTATCAATTAAAACTTCCAGAAATCATGCAGTATTTTTTTTTAACATCTTCATTGGAGTATAATTGCTTTACAGTGGTGTGTTAGTTTCTGCTTTATAACAAAGTGAATCAGCTATACATACACATATACATATATTCCCATATCTCCTCCCTCTTGTGTATCCCTCCCACCCTCCCTATCCCACCCCTCTAGGTGGTCACAAAGCACTGAGCTGATCTCCCTGTGCTATGCGGCTGCTTCCCACTAGCTATCTATTTTACATTCGGTAGTATATATAAGTCCATGCCACTCTCTCACTTTGTCCCAGCTTACCCTTCCTCCTCCTCGTGTCCTCAAGTCCATTCTCTACGTCTGAATCGTTATTCCTGTCCTGACTATAGGTCCTTCAGAACCTTTTTTTTTTTAAGATTCCATAAATATGTATTAACATATGGTATTTATTTTTCTCTTTCTGACTTACTTCACTCTGTATGACAGTCTCTAGGTCCATCCACCTCACTACAAATAACTCAATTTTGTTTCTTTTTATGGCTGAGTAATATTCTATTGTATATATGTGCCACATCTTCTTTACCCATTCATCAGCCGATGGACACTTAGGTTGCTTCCATATCCTGGCTATTGTAAATAGTGCTGCAATGCACATGGTGGTACATGTCTCTTTGAATTATGGTTTTCTTAGGGTATATGCCCAGTAGTGGGATTTCTGGGTCATATGGTAGTTCTATTTTTAGTATTTTAAGGAACCTCCATACTGTTCTCCATAGTGGCTGTATCAATTTACATTCCCTCCAACAGTGCAAGAGGGTTCCCTTTTCTCCACACCCTCTCCAGCATTTACTGTTTGTAGATTTTTGGATGATGGCCATTCCAACCAGTGTGAGGTGATACCTCACTGTAGTTTTGATTTGCATTTCTCTAATGATTAGTGATGCTGAGCATCCTTTCATGTGTTTGTTGGCAATCTGTATATATTCTTTGGAGAAATGTCTATTTAGGTCTTCTGCCCATTTTTGGATTGGGTTTGTTTTTTTGATATGGAGCTGCATGGGCTGCTTGTAAATTTTGGAGATTAATCCTTTGTCATTTGCTTCATTTGAAAATATTTTCTCCCATTCTGAGGGTTGTCTTTTCATCTTGTTTATGGTTTCCTTTGCTGTGCAAAAGGTTTTAAGTTTCATTAGGTCCCATTCGTTTATTTTTGTTTTTATTTCCATTTCTTTAGGAGTTGGGTCAAAAAGGATCTTGCTGTGATTTATGTCATAGGGTGTTCTGCCTATGTTTTCCTCTAAGAGTTTTATAGTGTCTGGCCTTACATTTAGGTCTATAATGAATTTCGAGTTTATTTTTTTGTATGGTGTCACAGAGTGTTCTAATTTCACTCTTTTACATGTAACTGTCCAGTTTTCCCAGCACCACTTATTGAAGAGGCTCTCATTTCTCCACTGTATATTCTTGCCTCCTTTTCAAAAATAAGGTGGCCATATGTGCATGGGTTTATCTCGGGGCTTTCTATCCTGTTCCATTGATCTATATTTCTGTTTTTGTGCCAGTACCACACTGTCTCGATTACTGTAGCTTTGTAGTATAGTCTGAAGTCAGGGAGTCTGATTCCTCCAGCTCCGTTTTTCTTTCTCAAGATTACTTTGGCGATTTGGGGTCTTTTGTGTTTCCATACAAATTGTGAAAGTTTTTGTTCTAGTTCTGTGAAAAATGCCAGTGGTAGTTTCATAGGGATTGCATTGAGTCTGTAGATTGCTTTGGGTAGTAGAGTCATTTTCACAATGTTGATTCTTCCAATCCAAGAACATGGTATATCTCTCCATCTGTTGGTATCATCTTTAATTTCTTTCATCAGTGTCATAGTTTTCTGCACACAGGTCTTTTGTCTCCTTAGGTGGGTTTATTCCTAGGTATTTTATTCATTTTGTTGCAATGATAAATGGTAGTGTTTCCTTAATTTCTCTTTCAGATTTTTCATCATTAGTGTATAGGAATGCAAGAGATTTCTGTGCATTAATTTTGTATCCTGCTACTTTACCAAATTCATTCATTAGCTCTAGTAGTTTTCTGGTAGCCTCTTTAGGATTCTGTATGTATAGTATCATGTCATCTGCATACAGTGACAGCTTTACTTCTTCTTTTCCGATTTGGATTCCTTTTATTTCTTTTTCTTCTCTGATTGCTGTGGCTAAAATGTCCAAAACTATGTTGAATAATAGTGGTGAGAATGGACAACCTTGTCTTGTTCCTGATCTTAGAGGAAATGCTTTCAGTTTTTCACCATTGAGAACAATGTTGGCTGTGGGTTTGTCATATATGGCCTTTATTATGTTGAGGTAAGTTCCTTCCATGCCTACATTCTGGAGGGTTTTATCATAAATGGGTGTTGAATTTTGTCAAAGGTTTTTCTGCATCTATTGAGATGATCATATGTTTTTTCCCCTTCAGTTTGTTAATATGGTTTATTACATTGATTGATTTGCGTGTATTGAACAATCTTTGCATTCCTGAGATAAACCCCAAATGATCATGGTGTATGATCCTTTTAATGTGCTGTTGGATTCTGTTTGCTAGTATTTTGTTGAGGATTTTTGTATCTATGTTCATCAGTGATATCGACCTGTAGTTGTCTTTCTTTGTGACATCTTTGTCTGGTTTTGGTATCAGGGTGATGGTGGCCTCATAGAATGAATTTGGGAGTGGTCCACCCTCTGCTATATTTTGGAAGAGTTTGGGAAGGATAGGTGTTAGTTCTTCTCTAAATGTTTGATAGAATTCGCCTGTGAAGCCATCTGGTCCTGGACTTTTTTTTTGTTGGAAAATTTTTAATCACAGTCTCAATTTCAGTGCTTTTGATTCGTCTGTTTATATTTTCTATTTCTTCCTGGTTCAGTCTTGGAAGGTTGTGCCTTTCTAAGAATTTGTCCATTTCTTCCAGGTTGTCCATTTTATTGACTTATAGTTGCTTGTAGTAATCTCTCATGATCCTTTGTATTTCTGCAGTGTCAGTTGTTACTTCTCCTTTTTCATTTCTAATTTTATTGATATGAGTCTTCTCCCTTTTTTTCTTGGTGAGTCTGGCTAATGGTTTATCAATTTTGTTTATCTTCTCAAAGAACCAGCTTTCAGTTTTATTGATCTTTGCTACTGTTTCCATCATTTCTTTTTCATTTATTTCTGATCTGATATTTATGATTTCTTACTTTCTGCTAACTTTGGGGTGTTTTTTTTTTGTTCTTCTTTCTGTAATTGCTTTAGGTGTAAGGTTAGGTTGTTTATTTGAGATGTTTCTTGTTTCTTGAGGTAGGATTATATTGCTATAAACTTCCCTCTTAGAACTGCTTTTGCTGCATCCCATAGGTTTTGGGTCATCGTGTTTTCATTGTCATTTGTTTCTAGGTATATTTTGATTTCCTCTTTGATTTCTTTGCTGATCTCTTGGTTATTAAGTAGTGTATTGTTTAGCCTCCATGTGTTTTTATTTTTTACAGATTTTTTCCTGTAATTGATATCTAGTCTCATAGCATTGTGGTCAGAAAAGATATTTGATATGATTTTCATTTTCTTAAATTTACCAAGGCTTGTTATGTGATCCAAGATATGATCTATCCTGGAGAATGTTTCATGAGCACTTGAGAAGAGATTGTATTGTGTTGTTTTTGGATGGAATGTCCTATAAATAACAATTAAGTTCATCTTGTTTAATATATCATTTAAAGCTTGTGTTTCCTTATTTATTTTCATTTTGGATGATCTGTCCTTTGGTGAAAGTGGGGTGTTAAAGTCCCCTACTATGATTGTGTTACTGTCTATTTCCCCTTCTATGGCTCTTAGCATTTGCCTTATGTATTGAGGTGCTCCTATGTTGGGTGCATATATATTTACACTTGTTATATCTCCTTCTTGGATTGATCCGTTGATCATTATGTAGTGTCCTTCCTTGTCTCTTGTAACAGTCTTTATTTTAAAGTCTATTTTATCTGATATGAGTATTGCTACTCCAGCTTTCTTTTGATTTCCATTTGCATGGAATATCTTTTTCCATCCCCTCACTTTCAGTCCGTATGTGTCCCTAGGTCTCAAGTGGGTCTCTTGTAGACAACATTTATACAGGTCTTGTTTTTGTATCCATTCAGCTAGTCTATGTCTTTTGGCGTGAGCATTTAATCTATTTACATTTAAGGTAATTATCAATATGTATGTTCATCTGACCATTTTCTTAATTGTTTTGGGTTTGTTATTGTAGGTCTTTTCCTTCTCTTGTGTTTCCTGCCTACAGAAGTTCATTTAGCATTTGTTGTAAGGCTGGATTGGTGGTGCTGAATTCTCTTAACTTTTGTTTGTCTGTAAAGCTTATAATTTCTCTGTAGAATCTGAATGAGATCCTTGCTGTGTAGAGTAATCTTGGTTGTAGGTTTTTCCCTTTCATCACTTTAAATATGTCTTGCCATTCTCTTCTGGCTTGCAGAGTTTCTGATGAAAGATCAGCTGTAAACCTTATGGGAATTCCCTTGTATGTTTTTTGTTGTTTTTCCCTTGCTGCTTTTAATATTTTTTCTTTGTATTTCATTTTTGATAGTTTGATTAATATGTGTCATGGCGTGTTTCTCCTTTGATTTATCCTGTATAGGACTCTCTGTGCTTCCTGGACTTGATTGATTATTTAGGGAACTTTTAGGGAACTTTTCAACATAATCTCTTCAAATATTTTCTCAGACCCTTTCTTTTTCCCTTCTTCTTCCGGGACCCCTATAATTCAAATGTTGGTGCAATTAATGTTGTCCCAGAAGTCTGCAAAACTGTTCTCAATTCTTTTCAATTTCTTTTTCTTTATTCAGCTCTGCAGTAGTTATTTCCACTATTTTATCTTCCAGGTCACTTACCCATTCTGCTGCCTCAGTTATTCTGCTATTGATTCCTTCTAGAGAATTTTAAATTTCATTTATTTTGTTGTTCATCATTGTTTGTTTGTTCTTTAGTTCTTCTAGGTCCTTGTTAAATGTTTCTTGTATTTTCTCCATTCTATTTCCAAGATTTTCGATCATCTTTAGTGTCACTACTCTGAATTCTTTTTCAGGTAGACTGCCTATTTCCTCTTCATTTGTTTGGTCTGGTGGGTTTTTACCTTGCTCCTTCATCTGCTGTGTGTTTCTCTGTCTTCTCACTTTGCTTAACTTACTGTGTTTAGGGTCTCCTTTTCACAGGCTGCGGGTCTGTAGTTCCTCTTTTTCCTTTTCTTTTCTTTTTTTTTTTTAAATATTCGTTTCTGTGCAAGGGCTTTCTCTAGTTGCGGCAAGTGGGGGCCACTCTTCATCGCGGTGCGCGGGCCTCTCACCATCGTGGCCTCTCTTGTTGCGGAGCACAGGCTCCAGACGCGCAGGCTCAGTAATTGTGGCTCACAGGCCTAGTTGCTCCGCAGCATGTGGGATCCTCCCAGACCAGGGCTTGAACCCATGTCCCATGCATTGGCAGGCAGATTCTCAACCACTGCACCATCAGGGAAGCCCCGTTCCTCTTATTTTTGGTGTGTGTCCCCAGTCGCTAAGGTTGGTTCAGTGGGTTGTGTAGGCTTCCTTGTGGAGGGGACTAGTGCTTGTGTTCTGATGGATGAGGCTGGATCTTGTCTTTGTGGTGGGCATGACTACATCCCGTGAAGTTTTTTGGGGTGTCTGCAACCTTATTATGATTTTAGGCAGCCTCTCTGCTAATGGGTGTGGTTCTGTTCGTCTTGCTAGTTGTTTGGCATAGGGTGTTCAGCACTGTAGCTTGCTGGTTGTTGAGTGCAGCTCGGTCTTAGAGTTGAGATGGAGATCTCTGGGAGAGCTTTCACCATTTGCTATTACGTGGAGCTGGGAGGTCTCTGGTGGACCAATGTCCTGGGCTTGGCTCTCCCGTCTTAGAGGCACAGCTCTTTTCCTCCTTCACAGCTCCCTCCCCAAGGTGCAGGTCCCGTCCCTATTCTTTTGTCTGTTTTTTTTCTTTTTTCTTTTGCCCTACCCAGGTACGTGGGGGAGTTTTTTGCCTTTTGGGAAGTCTGAGGTCTTCTGCCAGCATTCAGGTGTTCTGTAGGAGTTGTTCCACATGTAGATGTATTTCTGATGTATCTGTGGGGAGGAAGGTGATCTCCACGTCTTACTCCTCCGCCATCTTGAAGGTCTCCCCAGTCATGCAGTATTGAGTTACAAGTCTTTTTGAAACCTAATTCCTATGCCAGTATCCTACCAAAAATACAAAATTCTGAGATTTTACGTGCCAAAATACCCAGGATAATATTTACATTGTAGAGAAACACTTATTCTTAATATCTCCAGGCAAAAAAAGCCATAAAGCATATAGATGCTGTGGTGAGCAAGAGAGCATCTCTGACCTCAGGAAGCAGATGGTTTTATAGGGAGAATTAAGGAAGTAGCATAGTATCAAGTAGGGTTTGATAAATGCCACAGAGATGGTTCTATATCACTCAATATACTTCCCAATGCTTACTTTGGTGTCTGAGTACATAATATGATACCAGTGACCAGGACTGATTTCTAACATAGTCATCTCTATTTCTTACAGGTATTGTCACCCCTCCATTATCTCTTAACCCTTCTGGTTTTCATGGTGCCCTTCTGTCTAAAACATACACAAAAGAAAAAAGAAAACAAAAGACAGTTTTCCCATTAAAGTTTTGAGTAAAGGAAAGACAAGTGTTTTGAATTGGTAGCTCTTTAACAAGGACATGATCTAGTTGAAATTAGCAACTCATCTAGAATTACTTTATTGCTATTGCTGCTATTTGTTCAAGTTCCATTGAGCCAGCTTATATAAATTATCCCTTAATATGTTCTGGACAGTTTGGTTTGGTGAGGATGCTCACTTTCCCCAAGGAGCTAATGAAAATTCAGTGCTTGCCTATTCCCTTTACCTCATGACAAAAATCAATGCCTGAAATACAATAGCCACATTGCAATGATCTGTGCTTTTGGTGCCTTCACAGAGCTGAAAATTATAGCTTGAAAAGCAATCTTTCCTTCTCTCCTCTGAAAACTTTAGATTCACACATCTGCTGCTTTCTTGACCCTGAGCTTTCTATCTTCTTACCAGACAAGAACGTTTTCTCCTTTTTTGTTTGTGTGGAAAGTGCTGACTTTTTCTGGAAGCTAGTCTCAGGGGGTTGCTACTTACCACCCACCTGTGCTAGATTTGAAATTTCTGTAGTATGCCAGATCGAAGAACTGTGCAAACTGAAAATTACAGAGTAGGCTTCTGACTTTTTAGCAGTAAATTTTATTTGCTAGGGTGAAAACAGCAGAGCAGTACTGTTCACTAGGCCAACAAAACCAAGGGATTTGTTTCTTTTATTGGAGTTTGTGGAGTTAGAATATTTGCTGAGGAAGAATGGAAAATAAGATTGGGCGAAAGAGGATAGAATTTGGGTCCTATCTCTTTAATTTCTTTAAAATTGGAGTTTTAAACTTGAGGTCCAAGTAGGCTTACTGAGGATCTGAGATCAAGGATAGGGTTTCAGGGGTGTTTAAATCTATGTACAGGGTTATGAACTTATATGAATTTGGGAAGAGGTTGATTCCATCAAATTTCAAATGGTTATTGCCTCAAGGCATTTGATTATCATATGATTTTGTTTAAAAATATAGCAGTAACTGTGTGCTCTTGAGAAATCCACTTACCTGAGATTCAGTTTTAACAAACACACAATAGGAATAACAGAAATATCTCACAAAGCTCTGAAAAAATGCTTATAATGTATGAGATCACCACTGATATAAGTGATTATTGTTTATTTTCATTTTGTATAGGATAGTCCTAAAGACAACTAATAATTACTAGCCTGGTGAAGGGAAGTTTAAAAAGGAAGCTGATATTTGTTTTCCAATATATTGAGAGCTATATGGATGAAAGATGAGTCTTATTTTGAATATCCCCAAGAAGGAGAAATTGAACTAATGAATAAAATTGTATCAAGATGGCTTTATAAAGAACATCCTAGCATGCCAGTGTCCAAACATGGAATAGTCTGTTTCTGTTAAAAATGGATTTCCTGTCACTGGAGGTGCAAAACAACTTTGAGTAGCTCAGAAAGGTTGAAAAACTTGCTCAAGTTCATGTACTTAATAAAGCCAGAGTTAGGATTAAAATTTTGTTGTGATCTGAAAGCCCTGGCCAAATTTACCAGAGATGGTGATTCTCTCCTGACACACTTCCTGGCACTGCATTAAAGGAGCACATGTTTGCCTGCAGGTGGCACTGTTGAACAATTTGTTAAATGACAATTGTTAAATTAAATAAGTATGTGTATTCTCTCAGCATCATTAAATTTATCTTAGATTCTAAAAACCCTAATGTACTTTACTTGAACCTGTTCAGGATAATGCATAATATTCCTTAAAGGCAAGCACCAACAGTTGTTCTAATTCCTATCATGGTTGCTACTTATTTGGCCGATTCAACCCCCGTGTTTTAAACAAATAGAAGTACAAAAGACCCACCCCCAATGCTCTCATTAGCTGAAGAAATGCTACAGGTTCTCTTTGATGAAAGACATTGTTCCTTCCTCACATTCTTCTGTTTCTCCCTGTGGTGTTTGAGAACAGACAGCAGGGTATCTAATCAACTGCTGCTTTGACTGAATTACCCTTATGTCCTGGTTCCCTGCTTATCAGCCAGCTGGAGGGAACTCCTTTGTTGTCATGCGGAGGTGGGTGGATTGCTTTCTTCAGTTCACGTTTGTGATGTTAAGCAATTATAGCATCTAATTCGACTGTATGTAACAAACCTCCTATTTCACCTCAGCAAAGGCTCATTATGTCTTGTAAGTGTGCTACATGTTGAATTTGCACCTTTGGTAATTAGTATGACTGCTCTGCCAGCCCTCCTTCCTGCTTTTGCCAACATTTTCAGTGTTAGCAAACAAGCATCAATCACCAAGCTGATGAGTAAAATTAAGGCTTCTCTGTGCAACTCGGTGCACAGACTGGACTGAAATTCCAGGTTGAAGAATTCATCTTTGCCAATATTGCAACAATATATAATAAAAGTAACAATAGTCCATATAACAGTAATCATGGCTAACTTTTATTGAGGACTACTATGTGCCAGACACTGTGCTAAATGCCTTCCATGGATTATTTCACATAATCTTAACAAGAAGCCTAAGAGATAGGTGTTGTGTTTGCCACTTTACAAATAAAAAATTGAGGCACAGAGGAGATAAATAACATGCCCCAAGCCATAGAGCTATAAAGTGTTGGAGCCAGAATAAGATAAGCAACATCTTCCAGTTCAACATGGGAAAGTTAATTCTGAAACCGAGTCCCCCTAAAATTGATTTCCTCTGCTGAGTTTATGATTAATCTCTCTATTCAAAACTTTATTTCCTTTCTTGTCCAATACCTGTTCCCCTCAAGATTGAGGAGTATTAAAGAAAAAGGGGGACTGAAACCAAGCAGGACCCTGTGGGGCCTTACCAGGCACAAAAGCTTTTCCGTGTCCCTCATTTCTTGTTTGTAGGTAAAAGGTTTCTGTGTCCTAGACCTTCCCTGAGTTGCCAAGGGCAGATTCAATTACTAATTAGAGGAGTGAGGGAATACAGAAACAAAGGAAAGGCAGTCAAAAAACAATAGTGCTGTGATGGGGCAGGGTCCTAGTTCCTTTTCAAGGGATACACATAACAATCTGATACATATCTTTGAGTTCTTCTACAGAAACTGAGGCCCCCACCCAGGTGGAGGATGGTAAGTTACTTCAGGCTGAGGACAAGCATGTGGACCCCAAACTGATTGGAACCAGAGGCTGACGATTGAGATTCCTGGAACACCCCCTGTTAACCTCCCCACCAACCAATAAGAGGAAGGTCACACACCCTGCAGACCTCCCACAAATTTTACCTATAAAAACTGTTCCCCCAAAACCATCAGAGAGTTCAGGGTCTTTGAGCATTAGCTGCCCAGACTCCTTGTCTGGTGCCTTAGAGTAAATGCTGCACTTTCTTTCACCACAAGCTGGTGTCAGTAGATTGACTTTACTGCACAGGTGTGAGCAGACCCAAGTTTGGCTTGGTAACAATTCTAACCCTTTGGAATAACAGTTCAGATTCTCTGATCCAAGGCTGGACAAGTTACTTCTGAATCAGACATTATTAACTCAGAAAAAGCCTGTGGTGATTACAATTATTAGATAAGCCTAAACAAGTTGGAAAGCACTGGTATCAAAAGTCAAGAAGACATGGAACATTTCCCAAAGTCTTGAAGACATTCTGAAAGGGGTTCAGATGAATATGGAAGCATAGGAGAGTTAGATAAAAGGAATAGAGACTTCTTTTTTTAACAGTTGCTGTCATTTGAATTGATCTCCATGCTGGGATGAATTCCCCTGAAGGGTGTGTGTGTGTGGGGTGTGTGTGTGTGTGTGTGTGTGTGTGTGTGTATGTGTGTGTGTTATTGTTGCTATTGTTGTTACGGGGTGGGGATAGTGTAAAACTTAAGGGGAGTAAGTGAGTGTTTACCAGTCATTGCCAAACAAGCTTTGCCACTGAACAAGCCTCTGATATGCAGCTCTACTTTCAATGACTGGGTTTCTTTTTGTTCTTGGGACCACGTGCTGATGATATCCTTTTTCTCACCTCTTAGTGTTTGTCGTGTCCTTTTTGTGCCAAATTTGCTATCCCAAACCATTTTCACTGGTTGTTGGAAAAATAACAATGATTAGAGAAATTTTGCTAAAGCTAATTTTATTAAATTTAAAAGATGGACATTCATTTTGAGATTATGCTCTCTTACTTTTTGTTTCCCTGATGCTAATTTATGACTTTCCTACCGACCCACTTGCTGAATGTTTTAAGTTTTAGATTCCCAATAGCCATCGTCCACATGCTTTTTTTAATTAAGAAATATATTTTCTTGTTACTGAAGCACTCTAATGTCAATGACAACTATAGTTACTGCTATTTTCTAAGCAATCATTAAAATAGGCTGCTGAAATCTAGTACCTGGCACGACAATATTTAGAGTGATAAAACACTATAGTTGGACCATTGGGAGTAAAAACTTCCAATCCTAAACATGCTATCTCTGGAAACTTGAGCAATGTACTTAATCTCTCTAAACCTCAACTTTAACATCTGTAAAATGGGAATGCTAGTACCTATGTCATAAGGTTTTCATGAAGATTAAATCAGACAATCCATAATTCATTTAGCACAACCCAGGATCATAGTAAGCACTCTTAATTGAAAACACTGGTATTATTTTAAGGTAAGTCATGTTGAAGTCCTTGGACCCCAATGAGTTAAAATTTTGAATAGAATCATCACAGATTATGCATGCACATTTAAACATCATTATGGTATCTATTAATAAAGAAACAAAATTGTTCTTGAATTCAGCTTATTAGGGCCTCTGTGACAGAATGCAAAATTATCAGCATGTTCTGGAATCCACACTCCATGTTGTGATACTTCCTAAGCTAACTTTAAAGCAAAACATTAAGACAAAAACATGTTCTCTGCATAAATAATTTTTAAAAATCATTCAACAAATTTGAACAAGTTTCTTTGTTGGAACTACTTAGGGTCTTTAAAATGCAAATGTGCATTGTGAATAACCAAGAAGGGGATTTGTATTTGCAACATTACACATGTGTTTTTGACCAGACCATTGTGTTTTCAAAGCAGCCATGGAAGCTAGTTTGGGAGTGCAGATTGAGTCCCATAAGTCCTAGTTGGTGTGTCTATTTCCAGGTCGAACCCATCTTAGCCAGGGCTAGTCTATAACACTTAAATCTTTTGTTCTGGGTTATTTCCCCAAACATGAATATATAGACTACATTAAGATCTCAGAATTATTTATTTCAATTCAGAAACTGAATGTTAGAAAGGATAATTCTTTGATACTTTATGGGTCAGTAGGTAATATTACAGGTTAGTGAATGCACCTATGTGTTGATGGAAAAGAAATCCTAGAGTGATCCTTATTTGGAAGGCATAATACTAGATCATAGGCCATCAGAGTTGAAGGATACCATTCCCTGTACTTTTTCTTCCTTCTAATTAAAATTTTATAAAAAATGTCTATTTGCCTTTAGGCTGCCTCATTTATCTCCAAAACCAATTCAATCCAGAAGGCCAGGTAGCAGTATCTCTTGACTCAATAACTTGTCTTCTTGTTTGACCACCATCTGCCTGGTTATCTTAGGAGGCTGGGCTTCCAATGCTCTGGGGAAAGTCCTATCTTGAACTCAACTTTACAACATAGGTGGTGCTTTCCTGCTTTGCCCTGTGCCAAAGAACCAGGGGTTAGGTAATAACAACCTTAACACAAATATACTTAAAGCCTCCAACTGAGAATCTATTATTTGCCAAAAAACATATGAAAATTTACATATCATCACCAGTAATCAGAGAAATGAAAATCAAAACATCAGTTTGGCAAAAATTAAAAAGATTGATTGTATCCAATGCTGATCAATTTGTGGTGAAAGGGGCATCCTTATATATTGTAATAGGAATGTAAATTGCTGCAAAAGTGATCCAGGGTCTGTGTTTTATATGTGTATATCTTTTGACTAATGATTCAAGAAGCTTCAACACATAAGAAAATTTGTAGTAGGATATTTTTGGCCGTGTTGTTTTTATTGCTGTCCTCTGTGCCTGGAGAGTTCTTGCCCCAGATAGATGTATCTCTTGCTGGCTCCTTTCCTTCAGTTCTTGGCTTACACACCTTCCCCAACCATTTATGTAAAAGGGCAAGCCTCTCCCATACCCCTTTTCTCTGGAGTCCCCTACAACACTCAATACCATGTGACAGGCTGTTATTTTATTTCTTTATGTGTTTATTGTCTGTCTCCCACATTAGAATGCAAATTCCATGAAAACAAGGATTTTGTCTGTTTTGTTCACCTGAATGTCTAAAGCAGATATCTATAGACAGTCATAATAAATATATGATGAGTGAATGAATATATAAATTTAAAAGAATGAGCTATATTTGTATGTAATGACCCAGAGGGAAGAATAGGATATCCTGTTGACAGAGAGCAAGTTTTATAGAAAAGTTGTATAGGATGACCCAATTTTCATAAAAACATGAAATACATATGTGTGTGTATATACCTTTTCTGTCTATCTATCATCTCTCTATATTTCTAAGAGCACAGAAATATCAATAGGTACAGAGGATATATACCAAATTGCAAATTAACATAGGTTGCTCTGGGATGTTGGAGGTAGACTGGAGGGTTAAATAAAAATTGTTAATTTTTTAATATTTTCATATTGTTTTCCTTGTGACTACAAGCATTGTATTACTTTTCTAATAAAAAAAGACTACCCAATAAAATAAATGCAATCACAAACACGTAAAATGACTCTGGGCTGTTTCCTTAACTGTAATATAGCAGATAATATTATTTTATTCTTGCACAGTTGGGCTGCTTTGCATCTCCATGATACCAATGTCTGCAGGCTTGTAACAAATAGGTAATTAGCTTCATTGTGGTTTACTAGAGTCTCAGGTTCCCATGAATGTGTAATTGTTGGCTAAGGCTTAGCCAAGAGGGCTACCTTGAACTTTAGCTCTTAATTGTCTGAGGCTTTGATAGAAGAAGACAATAGTCATGCAAAGGAATATTTGTACCTCTCAAAAACAGTTTTGTACTTGAGGAAAGACAGAAATAGGGGTCAGTCTGGAGTGCAGGCATATTGAGGATACATTGTCTGTAGACAATTAAAATCAATAATAAACAACTGAGTTCATCTACTTTTTATTATCACCACGTGCTAGCAATTCTAAATAATACCTGTGTTAAAATTCTCCTCTGAAAATTTTCAGTCCAATTTTTAAATAATTGCTGCAGTTACTGATAAACCAAGATGGACTCTACCATCCTTGATATATCACTACTCATATAATTTCGGGTTTTAATAATGAAAGGTAATATCTTAGTTTTATTAAACATCTTTCATATATTTAGTGCACTGCTAGGGAATAGAAATAGAAAGATGAATAATATATAGCTCCCACACTCATGAAGCTCACAATCTAGAGAGAAAACAGGTGTAGATGTAACTAGATAAAATATGGAACATGTATTTTAATGAAGCAATCTCTAAAGTGCTAGGAGGATACAGAAGAAAACAGAAGAGGAAGTGATCCGTTCTGCCTGGGGAATTCGCTCAGTAACTTGTTCACACATGTTTACTGAATGAATTGTCTACACTGGGCCAGGCACAGTGGACAGGACACAAGATTCCTGTGTCACTGGAGCTTATTTTCAGGTAGGACAGTACAGGTCCCAGCGCGAGTAAGCAAGGTAACTTTAGGCAGAGAAAGGTGTTGAGGGTGCCTCCTGAGGAGGTACGTTTTGGGCTGAGACTGAATGATGGCATGGAGACAGCAGTACAAAGATCAGGAGGAGTAAGTGTTATGAAAGTCAGAGGTGGCACAGGCCAGACCACATAGAATGGAAGTTCACAAACCTGGCTGCACTGAGAATCACCTGGCGAGTGGTACATCCTCCATAGTAATCTGGTGTGGGGTCCAGGCTTTGTTACCTTGTAAAATCTCTACAAGAGATTCTCATGTGCAGCCAAGGCTGAGACTCTACAGAGTGTGATAGGAGAAGTATGATGAAGACCATGGGAGGGTTTAAGGAAAAGAGATTGGCATGATCTAATTTATATTTTAAAAAATACTGTGTGCAAATGATATGGCCAATAAAGGGTTAATATCCAACAACTATAAACAGCTCATACAACTCAACATCAAGAAAACAAACAACCCAATTAAAAAATGAGCAGAAGAACCAAATAGACATTTTTCCAAAGGTGAAATGTAGATGGACAACAGGCATATGAAAAGATGCTCAACATCGCTAATCATCAGGGAAACGTAAATCAAAACAACAATGAGATAACACCTCACATCTGTCAGAATGGCTATCATCAAAAAGAAAACAAATAACAAATGTTGGCAAGGACGTGGAGAAAAGAGAACCCTTGTACACTGTTGGTGGGAATGTAAATTGGTGCAGCCACTGTGGAAAGCAGTATGGAGGTTTCTCAAAAAACTAAAAATAGAACTACCATATGACCCAGCAATTCCACTCCTGGGTATATATCTGAAAAAAATGCACTAATTCAAAAAGATACATGCACCCTAATGTTCATAGCAACATTATTTACAGTTGCCAGTATATGGGGGCAACCTAGGGGTCCATCAACAGATGAATGGATAAAAAAGATGTGGTATATGTACATAGAGGAATACTACTCAGCCATAAAAAGGAATAAAATTTTGCCATTATTGGCAACATGGATGGATTTGGAGGGTATTATGCTTAGAGAAATAAATCAAACAGAGAAAGAAAAATACTGTATGATATCACTTATATGTGGAATCTAAAAAATACAACAAACTAATGAACAAAACAAAAAAGAGGCAGACTCACAGATATAGAGAACAAACTAGTGGTTACCAGTGGGGAGAGGGAAGAGGGGAGGGGCAATATAGGGGAAAAAAGGTGTTATTGTGGGATTATATGAAATTACGCATGTGAAATTTTTGAAAATTGTAAAACAGTATAGAATTCAAAGAGTCCTTCACTCAATAAAAAAATTTTAAAATATAATTTTGATTGCTACATGCAAGAGTGATCACATGGAAGGCAAGCATTAAAGCAAGGAAACAAATTAGAAGGTTCTTACAGCCGTCCAGTGGAGAAATATTGATGGCTTGGACCAAGGTGGAGACGATGGAGGCTGTGAAAGAAATGTAATCAGAAAAGCCTTCATGGTTTTCTGAGGGGTCTTGAAGAAAGAGGAGTAAGATTTTTACTTTTGATGGAAGAGTGGGAACAAGGGCCCAGAAAAGGAATGAAAAGTGATGTGGATGTGTCATGGGAAGGAGTCATGGACTCTGGGTGACACAGGTGTAGACAGATGTGGGAAATAGCATATAGGAGCTGCTAAGTATATAAACCTCTTAAAAGTTACTCAGTTACAGAAAAGTTAAGGTTTTGTCTTAGGTAAATTGTTAAGTGCAACAGTAATCTTTGATTCTTCCTGGTCTTCCCCTTGGGGAGGTCTCTAAACTCTTTCAGAATCCCTCTCTCATTGTCCATGTTAAGAGGTTTCCCACCCTGGAGTGCTATTTTCTTTGGTAGGCTTGCAGTTTTTTGAAAATTTTTCCTGTAGAGGTTGCAGTGATTTTAATGACTGCTCCTGTTTTCTGCCTGCAGTATCCATTGCTGTAGAGTAGCAGTGATGAAACACACAGTGAGTTCTGGAGCCTTCTGAAGTGGGCTTTCACCTAAGTCTCAGTGTGCTAATATACCACTGACGCCATTTGCTATAAGACATTCCCAGGCTCCTGGTGCTGAGGTTCTCAATTCCCAGGTCAAGAGCCTGATTAAATGTCTTTCTTGGACTCTCCTGCACTGCGACGACTTTATTATCATGGAGACTGTGCTATGCTGACACCAAATCTTGATCCCACATGTTATGAAATCTCTCTGCCTCTCATCAGTGGGGCAATGGTGGGACTTCACAAGGTAGAGCCATGAAAACAGCTAGTGTGCTGTAATACAGGCAGAAATTGTCTAATTTTAAGATTTCTGAGCTTAAGACATATACTTCCCAAAATGAGTGAGAGCTGACATGTCTGTTTTTTCCTAGCTTAGCAACCCATTGTTGTCAGGCCAACCTCTTTTTTCCTCAGAGAATGTGCTATCTGTGCCTATCTCTATGGAGAAACTAATGATTAACCGAGAATATAGGCTGTGGAGTCACACATACTTGTCTTCCAGTCATGGTTTTACCACTTACTTAACCAGTCTGATTTGATGTCCTCATCTGGAACCTTGCCACTCAATAGGATATCCTTGGCCGACAGCATCAGGGTCACCTGGAGACAGCAGGAAACATAGAATCTCAAGTCCCAGCCCAGACTTACAGAATCAGAATCTTTGTTTTTAACAAGATCCTCAAGTGATTGCATGCACATTAGGGTTTGAGAAGCTATGATACAGAAAAATCCTTGCTGTGTATTAAACATTACCTGTGGGTAAAAATATCTATTCCTGAAAAATGTCAACAGAGGAAAACTTGGTAGTTGCAATTTTCAGTATAGAGGGAGTTTTTAAGGAGCTTATTTGTGAAAGATAGAAACAATGGAGGGAAAAGGATAAATCACTTTATATTTGGAAAGGCAGACAGGCCTTTAGTTACCCCCTCAAATTATGATATCCCAGTGGCCACTCAATTTGTCTATGACCTGAATTAGCATTCAAAAATATAGTGAAGGCAAAATTCTATTGTGAAGCCTCAAATCACATTTTTGAGGCTTTTCACTTTATTTAGAATTGCCACCACCCAGCTCATCTTGGAATACTCACTATTCTTGATAGAACTCATAAGAAAAAGAGCTTTATAACCAGTGTTGAATATATACACAAATATAACAAGCTTAGACATTTCATAAACTGCCAATTTTTATTGGCTTTATAACTGTATCTATTTTTACCTAGTTGGGAGAAGGAACAAGTAAGAAACAATACTGTTTCTAGAAGTTTCTAGAGTCATTCGTAATGATAACCACACTTGCCCTATCATCATCTTTTGTCTCCTACTTACAGGTATTTTATTAATCTTTTAACTATTGCTGTTTCATTCCCAGCACAGCTTGGACCACTAAAGAAAATGCTTTTCTATTTCTTCAACCCACCACTATTAATATTTTTCTCTTTTTAATTTTTAACGTAAACACCACGTTTCACTCTTCTCTTGCTCCTCGCTGCCCTAACCACCTAGAAAGTAGCCTGTGCATGTTTTGGCACATATTTTGGATATAACTCTCCATAGTGGTAATTCATGGATGACCCTCAGTTACTTTGTGTTATGTTGTATTTCCCATTGGCAGGTGGTAGACAGTAAAAGTTCTTGCTCTTCCGTGTTAGGAAAAATTGATTACGATAAAAATGACTATAATCCCCTTTATTAGCCAGAGCTATCAGTCGGTATAAAGCAGCCAGTGTAAAGCATCAAGATAGTAAACTGTTTTGCTGAAAATTTTACTTTCGTTTTAGGTTTGAAGGATTTGTTAACAAAAAGACACCACTTGTCACACAGATAAACAGTTTTAGCTCAATTTTAGTAGGAAATCATCAAAAAGAAAGAAATATAAAAGAGAGAGAGAAGTAAAACATTTACATCATCAAATTGGGCCGACACCTACATCCAGACTCAAACAGTGCTGGGAAGTCCTGGAAACAGCAATCTGGAGTCCCAGTTGGGAAAAGTCCCAGGCAGTGTGTCCACTCCATCGGTGAGACTTCAGATTGTACTCTAGGAGAGTCCGCTTCTTATCCCAGGCTGCAAACTGATATAATCAGTTTGCGTGCAAATATGCAGCTCTGGTTTTCTTCAACAATGCTGTTTGTTTTACCTTGTGAGTCACAAGATTTTCCAGACCCTGGGTAACTGGCCAGGTTCTCAGGGCTCAAGAAATTCCAAGACCCACTCCCTTTCTTTATCTTAAGAGCCTCCAGACTTCCTGATGGCAGCTTATGAGCAAGCATGTAGTCCAGACAAGGTCACGAATTGGTCAGAGGCCTAGTATTGCCTCTGAAGCCTGAAAAAGACTATTTCCATTTCAGTTTTCCTAAATAGACTCAGTGATTTAGATCCGTCGTCCAATTAACATTCAACTATTTTATCATACTATGTAAAGAGCTTGCATGAGAAGGGGGAAAAAGTAGAAGTCAAAAATATACAGCTCAGGATAGTCTTGGTTATTCTGTGGTAACAAGCAATTCCCAAATCACAGTGACTTAACCTCCCAAAATATCATAAGAATTTAAATTACATGTCCAGTGTGAGTTGATATTGGTGCCCTTCTCATTATCGATACTCAGGGATGAGATTAAGAAGGGTCCATTTGACACATGCTTCCTCCATAACCATGGAAGATGGCAAGGAAAGGTGGCTCTCAAAGTTTTTTCCCAGAAGTAATATGTCATTTTCACCCATGTGGCATTGGCCAAAGCATGTCACACAGTCTATCTTCAAATGGGGTGGGGAAGTGCAAGCCTACTGTGTCCAGAAATACTTGAGGACCAGCACTGATGACTATCTGAGACTGTTACATGCACAGATATTGTGGGTTTGAGCTTTCCTACTTTACCACACACTAGTTTTATAACCTTGGTAAAACTTGACTTTCTCAACAGTAAAATAGATGTAATACCACCTACCCTACTTACCTCATTGGGTTATTTTGAGGGCCAAATTCCCTAATGTGTGTAAAAGCACTCTGAATGTGTGAAGGATTCTCACCAGCAAAATTTTTAGTTCCTGATACATGACTTTATTTCCATCTGTGCTCTATTATGTTGGTTAAGCAATGGATGATTTGTTCTTAATATATCTGAATGTTCTTATATAATCCTAATATGAGATAATTAAAATATCAATAAGATTATTTATATATTATAAAAAGGCAGACATAAAATCTGAAAATGCAATTAGTTTTGTTCTCTATATCAGTGTAAGAATGTGGAATATTATTCTGTTTCTCAGAAAGCCAATTTCACCACTGCTACCATTCCTGTGACTCTACATACCCCAGAAGATTTGTCCTGTAAATCAATAGTTTAGTATGGAGGGAGGCCTCCAGGAGCACAAAATCCCCAGGATAATAATTGCATAACCGTGAAACTGCTTTCTAAAAAGAAGGGATTTGAAAGGCTATGTGGAGAAGGGAAAAGGAAAAGCAGAGAAATTGAATAAATGGCTGGCTGCCAGAGAGAAACTTTGGGGATGAGCAAGTGTATTTAGTCAGAAATTTTAAGTTTTTTTGTGGAGCTTATGATTTGAATCTTCTTTCATGTCTCTATACACATTTTACAGAATAGCTATAACACCCACTAAAGTTTTGTGGAAGTGAACCTTTGTTTTGTTAACTTTTTTTTTTTTCTTTTGAGAGGATGGTTTATTAAATGCTGAGTATGGGCTCAAGGTGGACACTGGTTGAGAACCCAGTCTTATTTTTGAGAAATCCACTAAAATGAGTGATGACAAGAATGAAGAGAGTGGGAAAAGCAGTCTTTCAGGCAAGACTCAAAACCAGCTAGCCAATTATTTGTGTCTTCCAAAATAGAATTTAGAAGTTTATACATTCTATAGTCCCTCTACTTATTTATCATTTGATTATATAAATAACATTTTTGATGACTCACCTCCATTAGGAAGTATACTTAGCCATTCAGTTTCCCAGGGCCAGAGCAGTGATCATTGTAAACAGGCCAGAGGACTGGTAACAAGTTCAAGATGGAAAGTGAATATACAACAGGTCCTCTAAACTAGAGGCATTGGAGGAGAAAACAAGGAACAAGCATAGAAATGAAGCAGATTGGAACAGGTTAAATGGGAGGTAATCTAAGTTTATGCTGAAAACTGGACTCAGTGCATCTATACTGGCCAGCTTAGCCCTCTCCAAGTTGCTAGAACAGAACAGACACTAGATATATATTGGTCCTTTGGATTTTGCTCACCATTAACTTTTCAACAGGTTTTTAATTCACAAAGCATATGGGTTTGTGCAATTGCTTACCTAATAGTGTGCATTACATGGTTGGTTGGTAACCAGGACAGAGATAAACTAGGGAAATATAGAGTGTTCTTCAAAATATCTCAAGTGGTGGAGTAGAAAAATATGGTTTAGTAAAATGTTCAGTAAAATAGCAATTTCATGGCTTAAAGTCCCAGTCCTGTTACTTCTAAACTGTGTGACCCAAGCCAAGTCACTTCACCTCTCTGAGCAGCAGTTTTCCCATATGTAAACTGGATAATAATAATAAACTCACTGCCTACATCACGTGGCTATTGGACAATGTACCAATTAATCATTTAAGTTCTTTTTTTTAAACATCTTTATTGGAGTATAATTTCTTTACAATGGTGTGTTAGTTTCTGCTTTATAACAAAGTGAATCAGCTATACATATACATATATCCTCATATCTTCTCCCTCTTGCGTTTCCCTCCCACCCTCCCTATCCCACCCCTCTGTGTGGTCAAAAAGCACTGAGCTGACCTCCCTATGCTATGCGGCTGCTTCCCACTAGCTATCTATTTTACACTTGGTAGTATATATAAGTCCATGCCACTCTCTCACTTTGTCCCAGATTACCCTTCCCCCTCCCCATGTCCTCAAGTCCATTCTCTGTGTCTTTATTCCTGTCCTGCCCCTAGGTTCTTCAGAACCTTTTTTTTTTTTTTAGATTCCATATATATGTGTTAGCATACGGTATTTGTTTTTCTCTTTCTGACTCACTTCACTCTGTATGACAGACTCTAGGTCCATCCACCTCACTATGCAAATACCATACTCTCCTATATTCATGCTTCTTCATGGGTGTTTCCTTTGCACAGGCTTCACTGCCAAACTGCTGCATATGCTAACCCCTAAAGGCTCTTCATGCTTAAACTCCAGTGGCCTTCTCTGGCCAATGCCTTCATCCTCAGTTTGGTAAAATGCTCTTCCTCTATCCATTATAGTGTAAATTATACTGTATCATTTCCTAATGTCATTGTCATGATGGCAAGTCAGTCTCAATTTATTAAAGAATGAGCTCTATTCTCTATTGTCTTTTTCAAAAGAACACTTGATGACTATCATTGCTTAAAAAGTCAACATGAAGACAAAGATAGACAAAGACAAAAATGGCTAATTATTACCATTTTGTCACTAGTTTATGCCATCTTAACATCAACCAAATGTTTACTAACTCAGTCAAGGTCAAGCTAGAACCCGCTCCCTTAGATCAAACATAAATGTAAGAAAAAGCAAGGACACATAAACTGTGGATCTGTACTTGATTATAAATTTGTCACCTAGACAATCAAAACTATGCTTACACTTAATACTTTAAAATATAATCATCAAAGTAAATACACACTCAACTCTCATAGAGATTTTCCTAATCCATAGAATATGTCTTTGGACACCCAAGGGCAACCCAAGGGACACCCAGTTGCAGAAAAATTGTCCTGGAGATTGGATGGAACAGAGTGTTACTGAGCTGAACTCAGGTCTGCTTGCCTGACACACAGCAAAATCAATCTACTGACACTGTTATCGAACTCAGGTTCAACTGCTCACCACTTGAAAGCCAATACTTGAGAGATGAGTGTTGTCTGGAAAGAAAAGTTTGCTTTATTCAGGAGGTTGGGAACCTGGGGAGAAGGCAGACTCATGTCTAAAAACCAATTCTGAAGATTCTGCTCAACCATGAAAGTTTTTAAAGGGAGAATCATTTGTGGAGGGGGTGAGAGTTTATCTTCCACTGTGTGCACATTTTCTTCTAATTGATTGGTGGTGAGGTAATACAATGATGTTTTGGAAATCTTAACTATTAACCTTCTGTTTCTAACCAGTCTGGAGTCTATATGCTTGTGGTCAGCATGTAGTCACCATCCTCTACTGGGTGAGGGGTCTTAGTTTCTGCAGAACTCAAAGATATGCATCAGATTGTTATCTATATTCCTTCAGAAGGAACTAGAAGTCCTGTGAGTCTATTGTTCTAATTATTAACTGCTTGTGTCTGCTCATTGGAACTCAGGGAAGGCCAGACAAGAAGCAGGGAACATGGAGGGGCTTGTACTAGAAGGCCCCACAGGTCTCATTCAGTTTCAATCCCCCCCCACTTTTTTTTTTTTGATAGTCCTCAATCTTGAGGGGAACAGGGGTGAGACAAGAAAGTGAATAAAGTTTTGGATAGAGAGGTTAATCATAAACTTGGCAGAGAAACTCAGTTTTAGGGGGACTCGGTTTCCAGAGTACAAATGGTGAGAACAGAGAGCTAAATAACTCACTTGCAATATAATATTTTAACAGAATTCTGAACCAAAGTTATGAAGAGATAATGGTTGGCAGATAATTTGTAGAAAAACTCAAAATATACTGGACATAAAGAGATTTATTCTGGAATGCAAGTAGAAGCCAACCAGACAATCAAGACAGATGTAATTAACACAAACTGAAGAAGACACAGAGAAGGAAAAGTAATTTCTTGGGCAAAGGATTATTGCTTGAAATTTCTTTACTGCTAGGCAACGCTGGACACTGATTTGATTTTTATTGCAATGCAGTGATAACAAAGTAACATATCATTACGTTTCCTCAGAGGATATTAAAAGGAAAAGTCTCTCTCATTCTGTTATTTAAACACTGATCTTTAGCCTGGGTCAAGAGATTCCTTAACCCAATAACTGGCTTTCCCAAAGCATACAGACTGGTGTCGACTAAGAATGCTGCCTGGCACCTCCAGGGCTTGAAGTTCTCAGAAAGTCCGCTGAATAAAACATGATTCTCAAATTTTAGGTTTTGCATTTTTTTTTCATTTGACAGTGGTCTCTCTAGGAAGTGCATCTGGAGGGAGATAGGAGGGTGAGTGTGGTTTGACAGCACTAACCTTTGTGATTTCCTTAACAATGGAACACTTAGAGTTTCAAGAAATTCACAGAAGTGAATTCAGAGAAAGAACAATGGTTATCCCTGGTAGGGATATGTGAGGTGCACCCAAGCATGGGCACGTTTGATGAACCCCTCTCATCCTTTCCTTTTTCACTTCTGTTTGTTTGATTATTTTTTAATATAACACAGGTGCAGTACTTTGTAATTAAAGCAAAAACATGAAGGATCACCAAAGTAATTCTAAAATCCTTTGATATCCTTCCTCTATTTTCTTCTGGAATAGTAGTAGTTATTACAATGGAAGAAATGACGTTGCTTAATACCTTGTTGAGCAAGAAGACACCTAATTTGTAAAGGACTATATTTCCATAACTTCAAAATCAGCTACTGCTTGACCACTGGGGAAGATTACTTTTAATACTTTTCCCAAGAGGGCTTCTCATTAAAATGACTGTGTTAGGAGCTAATGTAGAAACTCATTTTGCTCCTTAATTACTTCATGGGTAGAAATTGCTTCCTAAGCTTTAATTGGAACTGAGTTTTTTCCCCCTTAACTTAATTTCCCTTCATTCACCAGGTTCAATTGCCGTGATAAATACAAAGAATAACAACTCAGTCTGTCACCTGAAGTTCTCCAGCAACAAAAATTGTATTTCTCAATTATATCTGTTATGAACCACCTTTTCTATTCTATGTAAAGATGTGCAACCCATCTTGAAACTGCAGGCCTTTTATTTTCTCTCTGAGCCTGAACATTGTTAGGCCTATTTTAATTCAAGCAGTGTTAGTGTCTCAGAGTTCAGTAATGCAGTGAGCAAAATAATCTATGAGAGGTGAAATGGAAATGTATTCAGGCTGACCTGAACCTATCACATCTGATCATCATAAATAGCTTGACACTGTAGCGTGTCTTTTCCAGTTCCTACCTCAGAGAAATTTATGTTGAATTGGAAGCTCAATTTTGCTACCTACCATTAAGAAAAGTCAGATGGAGCTCAGATAAAGTAACTTAACTTGGCAGGAGTTCCACAAATGCCACTTGCCTCCCTCTTTGGTGAGGAATAGATATTGCCCTTCAGAGTAGGCTTGAGTATGGATTCTTGATTCAAGCAGATCTCCACAGCTCCTCTTGACCTTTATTTTTTTTATTTTTTATTTATTTACTTTTTTAAACATCTTTATTGGAGTATAATTGTTTTACAATGGTGTGTTAGTTTCTGCTTTATAACAAAGTGAATCAGTTATACATATACATATGTTCCCATATCTCTTCCCTCTTGAGTCTCCCTCCCTCCCACCCTCCCTATCCCACCCCTCTAGGTGGTCACAAACCACCGAGTTAATCTCCCTGTGCTATGCAGCTGCTTCCCACTAGCTATCTATTTTACGTTTGTTAGTGTATATATGTCCATGCCACTCTCTCACTTTGTCACAGCTTACCCTTCCCCCTCCCCATATCCTCAAGTCTATTCTCTAGTAGGTCTGTGTCTTTATTCCTGTTGACCTTTATTTTTGACATAGGTCTAGCCAGATGAAAAACTTGATTCTAACAATTTATTTTTAGAGAAAAAGGAAGACTTATTTAGAAGGAGAGAGAGAGCCAAGCGACATAGGGAATTGGGGATTTCTTTAGAAACTTTCCTTTTGATGAGTAGTATTCTTTTCTTTATCAAACGCCTAATATACATTAATGCTAATGAAATGAGCAGAAGTTTATTTACATAAAAACTTTATTAAATCCAAAATTTAAATACAAATCAGTACACCTACCACATAAAAATACCACTCAATCTAAATGTATATTTACATACAAAACATTATCTTTTGTAACTAGTATGTTGATGATGATTGAATTATGAATGTTATCTTTCCAATACATAGCTTGCCTTTGAAGCTCATTAAATTCATTCCCTTAACTTGATATGTAACATTGCTATGAATTACTTAATTATAAAAGATACAATTTTGTTTTTATAAACAAAACAATAAATTGTTTGGGAAAATATATATGGCTTATACATATCTGAAAAATATTTGACTTCTTTAGTAATCAGAAATAAAAATTAAATCAAGAGTAGACATTCTCCACTTAATTGACTCACCAGATTAAGCCCCTCCATTTCCATTGTAAAACACAATTAATTAATGATTGTGTTTAATTTAATTGATTAATTAATGGGAAGGACAACTGAACACTATAGCAAGTGACAGTGCACTTCTGCTCTTAGCAGTTGAGCCCCATACTTACTGTGAATCAGTTGTGGTTGTTCTCAAACCATTTTAAAATAGCAATACTTGTCATCACAATCACATAATTTAGTTATGTTAATTAACTATATACAACTAAAGAAGAAAGTGTTACTTCTATGTTGAGTGTGTTAGAAAGCCTCACTAAAAATGAGTTAGGAAAAAAATTGCTGGTATTGAATTAGATATATACATTTATATAGATGAGATAACTGTAAGAAAAATGAAATCAATAAGAATCTAGGACTGTGCATTTGGAGCACTTTAGATTTTCCTTCCACTTTATAATAGAAAATGGAAATCATAGAAGACCAATTAAAGGAGTGATTTATGCAAGAAAATCCAATCATGTACCTGAAAAAGGAAAAAAAAAAGGTTCCAATCCTGAAAGAAGTCAAGTTATGTCATCTAGCATTTCTAATGACATACTTCAGCAATTTATGTTCAGCCAGTTTGAAGCAGAACTTTGTTGGTGATGTCTGTACTAATTTGCAGTGTATCTGAATAATTGGTCCATCTTTGATGTTAACTTTTCATCTAACATACTGATTGTATGTTTGGCAATTACTCACCCACACCTCTTCCCCTCCATAGAAGAGTTTATTTCCCCACCCCACTGACTTGGGCTTGCCCATGTGACTTATTTTAGCCACTAGAAAGGGACAGAAGTGACAATGTGTCAATTCTTAGCTAAGGCCTTATGAGGTTTGGCCAACTTCTGGGAGTCCTCTGGAGCCTCTGACATCCACCATGAGAAGATCATGCTCCAGACTGAAGCTCTTCCTTTAGCCTGAGTCTCAAAATGGAGGAAACCTGAATCTGACCAGCAGCATGGAATCAGGAGATTAGCCCAGCTAAGCTGGGTCAAGTTGAAGCTGAGTTGCAGCTAACCCATGAACTGTGATGCGGGAGACTTAACTAGGTGTTGTTGAAGGCATTGAGTTTTGTTCTGTTTTTTACCACATGATTATTGGGGCAAAAGCAGACTAATCCAGTTTTTAACCAATTTTATGACTAGTCTTACTTTTTAAACAGACATTCCTTTTTAATACTTTGTCTATAACATGTACGTAGTATCTCTTTTTCCTCACTGAAGATGACCCTTGCTCATAAATAAATATTTGAACTGGTATTATTTGGAACTATTTATTTCACAGCAAGTCCTAAACAATACTGTGAAATGTGTTTGTAATTCACTTGGGAAGTTTGCCTTAACAGACACATGCCCAAAATAGAAATGGCTTTGGCTGTACATCAAAATTTGAAGAATCAATGCATCTTAATATATTTTAAGTAAATTTAAATGTTTGAGACTCATGTATTATATATATGATTTCTTGTTTTATCTCAACCTTTTATGTTAGCCTACAACTACTAGATACAGTAGCATTTTATGAGTATATTATTATTGGCAAAGAACACATGCCTGGCATTAAAGAGAGTGTGAGGAAATGGGCAGTCTCTATATACTCTAATAGTTGAAGTATGTACTTTTTGGATGTGGTAAGCAAAGTGTCTCTGGTCACACCATAAGGTATGTGGAAGGAGTCATTCTGTCCTTATTGTGTGCTATACCCAGAAGAGGACTTGGCACATATTTGGCAATCGGCAAATATTTAATGAATGGAAAGATGCATATGCCTAAATCCTGGCATGGATACAACCCTCTGAGACTGGTTTTATTGACTTTCTACTCCTCCCCCTTGCTTGCTTTCTCATGGGAGTATAATTGCACCCATAAATATACTACAGGCAGAAAAATGTGTCAGGAATAATGAAACAAAGAGAGTTGGTAACTCACTGACTGACTAGTCTTTTTATGGACTATTGATTGAATATCTAATAATATGCATAAAAATTGGAAATGTGCATGCAATTTGCAATGGTACAATCAGAATATTTCCAAAGACATTGTCTCTTCTCTAGTGTGTCTGTTTCTATCAGTTGAGTTGTAGGCTTACAAGGATATTCATTGTAGGCTTGATTATAGTAGTGAATAATTATAAACATAAAATGTCCGATTATAGAGAATTGGTTAAATCTATCATGGGGTATACATGCAATGAAATACATCATGTCTTCATTTAGTAGGAACTCAGTAAATATTGTTGACTCACTGACTGCAGCCTTTAAAAACAAGGATGTAAATATATATTTTATTGACAATGAAAAAAGTCCACAATATATTAAGACTAACAGGTTACCAAGTGGCATGTATAATGTAGTTCTAATTCTGGGGAGGTGGGAGGGAACACCATACATATCTATCTGTCATCTCTCTCACTCTCTATACATCTTCCTATCTATCTCTCTATCTATCTATCTATCTATCTATCTATCTATCTATCTATCTACATAGAAATGTTAAAGGATTCTTACCTGAGTATTAAAAGTTTTTATCTCAAGGGGTAAAAATTTGTGTTATTTTTCTCTTCTTAGCGTAACGTTTTAATTATCTTCTGATTTATTTTATAATTATAAAAAGAGAAAGACAATACAATTTTGAAAAAAAATAATTATGTATGTAAAGTATTTGGGGATGGACTTTGGTATAAAACCAAAGCAGCTGTTCAGCAGGTAAAGGATATTCACTATCTCAATTCCCATGTGTTTGGTTTGTTATGGCATTTATGAGTGAATTGACAAGTGTTGTAAATGGATGAGGGGTTGGAAAACTTAGGTTTTTCTACCAGATCCACATTCTACCTTCACACATAGTAACAGTTGATCACTTATTCTATAGAACAAAGCAGAAAGTAATTTTGGACCTTATTCCTTAGACCATTAATCAGAAAATAAATACCAGAAAGAGACAGGTAAAGCACTATTTAAAACTAAATTAGTTCTCCATTCTTCAAATACTTTCCCAAGAAATCTCAATGTCTGGAGAATACACAGATGTGTGGTGTATGGGACATACTTATAATAAAATATTATTTGCTGTTTATCTAAAATTTAAATGTAACTAGGTGCCTTATATTTTATCTTTGATCAATCTAGCAACCTATTGACAACGCATATGTTTGGCCTTTCTCGTTGAATAGGAAATAAGCAAATCTGCCTTCAAGGTTATAGTGTCAAATGTAGTATATCTCTCTTTTACTTTCCCTCTCAGCTCCTGGCCCCTGACTCTGCATTGGCTCATCCAGTCCTAGCACTGACAGCTGTAGTGACTATGTTTTCCTATAATACAGAGATAAGGCCCTATGAACACATCCTCATTCTATACTTGATAGAGAAGAATAAATACTAGTACGTTTGTTATGTAGAACAACAACAAAAATGCCCTAGTTTTCTCTTTCTCTCCCTTTCCTCCCCTACCAGCCAAGAAAGCATTAATGATATGGTTCTAATAATCTCTTTTATTATCTCCTAGTATGAAAGGATGCCCATTGTTGCAGATAAGTTACCTGCTGCCAAAATAGTACTGCATAACCAACCATCTCAAAAGATAATCACTTAGAGGGGGCAGTTTGTGATGGTAGCCTAAGATCCTGAACTCACATCTTCCCATGGACACAACAAATGTGTAGCTACATATGGGTCAGTTCCCTCTGAAAATGACCTGAAAGCTAGCTGAAGAGCTCCTCCACAACAAAGGATAGAAGAAATACATCAAGATGAGTAGAAGAGGCAGAGACACAGTCCTGCCAAGAACCCCATACCCACAATTAGGAGGGATTTCACAAATATGAAACTTCTCCCTGAGGACTGCTGGGGGGGTATGTGTGTGTGCCCAACATCAGGCACAGATATTTATGATACTAGCATAAAACAAACACAGAGATCAGTGGAACAGAATAGAGAGCCCAGAAATAAACCCACACATATATGATCAATTAATCTATGACAAAGGAGGCAAGAGTATACAATGGGGAAAGAAGTTTCTTCAATAAATGGTGTTGGGAAAACTGGAAAGCCACATGCAAAAGAATAAAATGGGACCACTCTCTTATACCATGTACAGAAGTTAACTCAAAGTGAATGTAAGACCAGAAACCATAAAACTCCTAGAAGACAACATAGGCAGAAAGCTCCAGAATGTAATGACTTAAACAATAAGATTAATTTAGCTCACAAGTTTGCAGGTGAGTTTTTTTTTTTTTTGTATAAACTTCAGTTTATTTTATTTTTTAACATCTTTATTAGAGTATAATTGCTTTACAATGGTGTGTTAGTTTCTGCTTTATAACAAAGTGAATCAGCTATACATATACATATATCCCCACATCTCCTCCTTCTTGTGTCTCCCTCCAACCCTCCCTATCCCACCCCTCTAGGTGGTCACAAAGCACCGAGCTATCTCCCTGTGCTATGCGGCTGCTTCCCACTAGCTATCTAGTTTACATTTGGTAGTGTATATATGTCCATGCCACTCTCTCACTTCGTCCCAGCTTACCCATCCCCCTCCCCATGTCCTCAACGCAATTCTCTACATCTGCGTTTTATTCCTGCCCTGCCCCTAGGTTCTTTAGAAGCTTTTTTTTTTTTTTTGGTTCCATACATATGTATTAGCATACGGTATTTGTTTTTCTCTTTCTGACTTCACTCAGTATGATGGACTCTAGGTCCATCCACCTCAATACAAATAACTCAATTTCATTTCTTTTTATGGCTGAGTAATATTCCATTGTATATATGTGCCACATTTTCTTTATCCATTCATCTGATGATGGACACTTAGGTTGCTTCCATGTTCTGGCTATTGTAAACAGAGCTGCAGTGAACATTGTGGTACATGACTCTTTTTGAATTATAGTTTTCTCAGGATATATGCTCAGTAGGGGGATTGCTGGGTCGTATGGTAGTTCTATTTTTAGTTTTTGAAGGAACGTCCATACTGTTCTCCATAGTGGCTGTATCAATTTACAATCCCACCAACAGTGCAAGAGGGTTTCCTTTTCTTGACATTCTCTCCAGCATTTATTGTTTGTAGACTTTTTGATGATGGCCATTCTGACTGGTATGGTGATACCTCATTGTAGTTTTGAATTGCATTTCTCTAATGATGAATGATGTTGAGTGTCTTTTCATGTGTTTGTTGGCAATCTGTATATCTTCTCTGGAGAAATGGTTATTTAGGTCTTCTGCCCATTTTTGGATTGGGTTGTTTGATTTTTAATATTGAGCTGCAAGAGCTGCTTTTAAATTTTGGAGATTAATCCTTTGTCAGTTGCTTCATTTGCAAATATTTTCTCCCATTCTGAGGGTTGTCTTTTCATTTTGTTTATGTTTTCCTTTGCTGTGCAAAAGATTTTAACTTTCATTAGGTCCCATTTGTATATTTTTGTTTTTATTTCCATTTCTCTAGGAGTTGGGTCAAAAAGGATCTTGCTATGATTTATATCATAGGGTGTTCTGCCTATGTTTTCCTCTAAGAGTTTTATAGAGTTTTATGTCTGGCCTTATATTTAGGTTTTTAATCCATTTTGAGTTTATTTTTGTTTATGGTATTAAGGAGTGTTGTAATTTCATTCTTTTACATGTAGCTGTCCAGTTTTCCCAGCACCACTTATTGAGGAGGCTGTCTTTTCTCCATTGTATGTAATTGCCTCCTTTACCAAAAATAAGGTGACCATATGTACGTGGGTTTATCTCTGGCCTTTCTATCCTGTTCTGTTGATCTATATTTCTGTTTTTGTGCCAGTACCATACTGTCTTGATTACTGTAGCTTTGTAGTATTGTATGAAGTCAGGGAGCCTGATTCCTTCAGCTCCATTTTTCTTTCTCAAAATTGCTTTGGCTATTCAGGGTCTTTTGTGTTTCCATACAAATTGTGAAATTTTTTGTTCTAGTTCTGTGAAAAGCGCCATTGGTAGTTTGATAGGGATTGCATTGAATCTGTAGATTGCTTTGGGTGGTAGAGTCATTTTCACAATGTTGATTCTTCCAATCCAAGAATATGGTATATCTCTCCACCTGTTTGTATCATCTTTAATTACTTTCATCAGTGTCAAAGTTTTCTGCATACAGGTATTTTGTCTCCTTAGGTAGGTTTATTCCTAGGTATTTTACTCTCTTTTTTGCAGTGGTAAATGGGAGTGTTTCCTTAATTTCTCTTTCAGATTTTTCATCATTAGTGTATAGGAATACAAGAGATTTCTGTGCATTAATTTTGTATCCTGCTACTTTATCAAATGCATTGATTAGCTCTAGTAGTTTTCTGGTAGAATCTTTAGGATTCTCTATGTATAGTATTGTGTCATCTGCATACAGTGACAGCTTTATTTCTGATTTTCTGATTTGGGTTCCTTTTATTACTTTTTCTTCTCTGATTGCTGTGGCTAAAACTTCCAAAACTATGTTGAATAATAGTGGTGAGAATGGACAACCTTGCCTTGTCCCTGATCTTAGAGGAAATGGTTTCAGTTTTTCACCATTGAGAATGATGTTGGCTATGGGTTTGTCATATATGGCCTTTATTATGTTGAGGAAAGTTCCCTCTTTGCCTACTTTCTGGAGGGTTTTATCATAAATGGGTGTTGAATTTTTTCGAAAGCTCTTTTTCATCTATTGAGATGATCATATGCTTTTTCTCCTTCAATTTGTTAATATGGTGTATCACATTGATTGATTTGCATATATTGAAGAATCCTTGCATTCCTGGGATAAACCCCACTTGATCATGGTGTATGATCCTTTTAATGTGCTGTTGGACTCTGTTTGCTAGTATTTTGTGGAGGATTTTTGTAACTATGTTCATCAGTGATATTGGCCTGTAGTTTTCTTTCTTTGTGACATCTTTGTCTGGTTTTGGCATCAGGGTGATGGTGGCCACATAGAATGAGTTTGGGAGTGTTCCTCCCTCTGATATATTTTGGAAGAGTTTGAAAGGGATAGGTGTTAACTCTTCTCTAAATATTTGTTAGAATTCACCTGTGAAGCCATCTGGTCCTGGGATTTTATTTGTTGCAAGATTTTTAATCACAGTCTCAGTTTCAGTGCTTGTGATTCATCTGTTTATATTTTCTATTTCTTCCTGATTCGGTCACAGAAGGTTGTGCTTTTGTAAGAATTTGTCCATTTCTTCCAGGTTGTCCACTTTATTGGCTTATAGTTGCTTGTAGTAATCTCTCATGATCCTTTGTATTTCTGCAGTGTCAGTTGTTACTTCTCCTTTTTCATTTCTAATTCTATTGATATGAGTCTTCTCCCTTTTTTTCTTGATGAGTCTGGTTAATGGTTTATCAATTTTGTTTATCTTCTCAAAGAACCAGCTTTAAGTTTTATTGATCTTTGCTATTGTTGCCTTCATTTCTTTTTCATTTATTTCTGATCTGATCTTTATGATTTCTTTCCTTCAGCTAACTTTGGGGTCTTTTTGTTCTTTTTTCCCTAATTGCTTTAGGTGTAAGGTTAGGTTGTTTATTTGAGATGTTTCTTGTTTCTTGAGGTAGGATTGTATTGCTATATACGTCCCTCTTAGAACTGCTTTTCTGCATCCCATAGATTTTGGGTCGTCGTGTTTTCATTGTCATTTGTTTCTAGGTATTTTTTGATTTCCTCTTTGATTTCTTCAGTGATCTCTTGGTTATTTAATAGTGTATTGCTTAGCCTCCATGTGTTTGTATTTTTTAGTTTTTTTCCTGTAATTGATATCTAGTTTTATAGCATTGTGTTCGGAAAAGGTACTTGATACGATTTCAGTTTTCTTAAATTTACCGAGGCTTGATTTGTGACCCAAGGTATGATCTATACTGGAGAATGTTCCATGAGCACTTGAGAAGAGAGTGTATTCTGTTGTTTTCAGTTGGAATGTCCTATAAATATCAATTAAGTCCATCTTGTTTAATATATCATTTAAAGCTTGTGTTTCCTTATTTATTTTCATTTTGGATGATCTGTCCATTCGTGAAAGTGGGGTGTTAAAGTCCCCTTTTATGATTGTGTCACTGTCAATTTCCCTTTTTATGGCTGTGAGCATTTGCCTTATGTATTGTGGTGCTCCTATGTTGAGTGCATATATATTTACAATTGTTATATGTTCTTCTTGGGTTGATCCCTTGATCATTATATAGTGTCTTTCTTTGTCTCTTGTAATTGTCTTTATTTTAAAGTCTATTTTGCCTGATATGAGAATTGCTACTCCAGGTTTCTTTTGATTTCCATTTGCTTGGAATGTCTTTTTCCATCCCCTCACTTTCAGTCTGTATGTGTCCCTAGGCCTCAAGTGGGTCTCTTGTAGACAGCATATATATGGGTTTTGATTTTTTATCCATTCAGCCAGTCTATGTCTTTTGGTGGGATATTTAATCCATTTACATTTAAGGTAGTTATCGATATGTATGTTCCTATTACCATTTTCTTAATTGTTTTGGCTTTGTCATTGTAGGTCTTTACCTTCTCTTGTGTTTCCTGCCTGGAGAAGTTCCTTTAGCGTTTGTTGTAAGGCTGGTTTGGTGGTGCTGAATTCTCTTAGCTTTTACTTGTCTGTAAACAATTTAATTTCTCCAGTGAATCTGAATAAGATCCTTGCTGGGTAGAGTAATCTTTGTTGTAGGTTTTTCCCTTTCTTCACTTTAAATATATCTTGTCACTCCTTTCTGGCTTGCAGAGTTTCTGGTGAAAGATCAGCTGTCAACCTTATGGGGATTCCCTTGTATGTTTTTTGTTGTTTTTCCCTTGCTACTTTTAATATTTTTCTTTATATTTAATTTTTGATAGTTTGATTAATATGTGTCTTGGCGTTTTTCTCCTTGGATTTATCCTGTATGAGACTCTCTGTGCTTCCTGGACTTGATTGACTATTTCCTTTCCCATATTAGGGAAGTTTTCAACTATAATCTCTTCAAATATTTTCTCAGGCCCTTTCTTTTACTCTTCTTCTTCCGGGACCCCTATAATTCGAATGTTGGTGCATTTAATCTTGTCTCAGAGGTCTCTGAGACTGTCCTCAATTCTTTTCACTCTTTTTTCTTTATTCTGCTCTGCAGTAGTTATTTCCACTATTTTATCTTCCAGGTCACTTATCCTTTCTTCTGCCTCAGTTATTCTGCTATTGATTCCTTCTAGAGAATTTTTAATTTCATTTATTGTGTTGTTCATCATTGTTTGTTTGCTTTTTAGTTCTTCTAGGTCTTTGTTAAATGTTTCTTGTATTTTCTCCATTCAATTTCAAGATTTTGGATACCTTTACTATCATTACTCTGAATTCTTTTTCAGGTGGACTGCCTATTTCCTCTTCATTTGTTTGGTCTGGTGGGTTTTTACCTTGTTCCTTCATCTGCTGTGTGTTTCTCGTCTTCTCATTTTGCTTAACTTACTGTGTTTGGGGTCTCCTTTTTGCAGGCTGTAGGTTCGTAGTTCCCATTGTTTTTGGTGTCTGTCCCCAGTGACTAAGGTTGGTTCAGTAGGTTGTGTAGGCTTCCTGGTGGAGAAGACTGGTGTCTGTATTCTGGTGGATGAGGCTGGATCTTGTCTTTCTGTTGGGCAGAACCATGTCCGGTGGTGTGTTTCAGGGTGTCTGTGACCTTATTAGGATTTTGGGCAGCCTCGCTGCTAATAGGTGTGGTTTTGTTCCTGTCTTGATAGTTGTTTGGCATAAGATGTTCAGCACTGTAGCTTGCTTGTCGTTGAGTGGAGCTGGGTCTTAGCATTGAGATGGAGAACTCTGGGAGAGCTTTCACCATTTGATATTACAGGGAGCCAGGCTCTCTGGTGGACCAATGTCCTGAACTCGGCTCTCCTACTTCAGAGCCACAGGCCTGACACCCAGTCAGAGCACCGAGACCCTGTCAGCTACATGGCTCAGAGGGAAAGGGAGTAACAATGAAAGAAAGAACAAAAAAAATAAAATAAAATAAATTTATTAAAATAAAAAAATTATTTAAAAGTAATAAGAAAAAAAAGAAGAGAGTTACCAAACCAAACACAAATCCACCAATGATAACAAGTGCTAAAATGTATACCAAAAAAAAAAAAATGGACAGACAGAACAGTAAGACAAATAGTAAAAGCAAATCTATACAGACAAAATCACACAAAAATGCATACACATACACAGTCCCAAAAAGAGAAAAAGGAAAGAAAAAAAAATATATATATATATATATAAAGAAAAAGGAAGAGAGGAAGAAAATCAATAAACAAATCTACCTATGATAATAAATTCTAATTACTAAACTAAGATAAACATGAAACTAGAAACAAATTAGATGCAGAAAGAAAACCCCAAGTCTACAGTTGTTCCCGAAGTCCACCACCTCAATTTTGGGATGATTTGTTGTCTATTCAGGCATTCCAGAGATGCAGCGTACATCAAGTTGATTGTGGAGATTTAATCTGCTGCTCCTGAGGCTGCTGGGAGAAATATCCTGTTCTTTTCTTTGTTCACACAGCTCCTTGGGTTCAGCTTTGGAATTAGCTCCGTCTTTGTGTGTAGGTCCCCTGAGTGCGTGCAGGTGAGTTTTTAAGGCCGAGCTTGCCTGGGCAGTTCTTCTGTTTTCAGCTGGGATCATTGACATGTCTGTAACATGACTGACTGGGGCAACAGAGGTCACTGGGTCTTGCATTCTTCATCTTCCAGCAGGCCAACTTGGGCAGAGACAAAGATGTAAGAGCACAAGTGGAAATATGTGAGCCTTTTTTTTAAGTCTTGGTTCGTGTATCATTTGATAACATCTTTTTATCCATACTAGTCATATGTCCAACTAAAATCAAGGGACAGGGAAACATAATCCATCCTTTGGTGGGAGAATGTATAAATTCACATGACAAAGGGCATAGGTATGTGAAAGATTGAAGGTGTCATTAAAACAATCAATATATCACAAAATTCATGTGATAATAATTAAAGTAAATAATGATTATTAGCCTTTACTAAATACTTGAACAGTTCTTTGGCACAGTATAAAATTAGTGAGGTGTCTCTACTAATGCTGAATAAATCTGCTGGCTCAACATGAGATTATCATAGCTGTTATATTCTAAGAATAACATCTTCTTCTTAGGCATCCTGGAGCCACCTGTGAAAAGAATAGGCCAGCGCCTCCCTAAGGAAGGTCTAGCAATAGTTCTGCTTAAAACTGAACACGGTTTGCATTTTAAACTCATAAATTGATTTTCAGTCTGACCAGGCAACTATGGCACTGTTCCTTACTGAGCCCATCAAAATTATAAATCTATTTAACCTTTTTTTCTCTAAACTTCTATTAAATACACAATATGCACTGCACAGATAATGTAACACAGAATGAAATGGAAAATAAGGTCTTCATCCATCCCTAATCTAATTGTAGCAACTTGCTGATAACTAATGAAAGGACCAGAAGGTAATCATTTCCTCTTTTGAATGAAGAAGAGTTTTGCAGCTTGACTGTAACTGTGAATTTTAAGCTCCATTTGCTGAAACTAACATGAAAACAGTATATTTTACTCTTTTGGAATCATCATGCAAAATTGTTTGGAGACTACTGCAGAATTTTATATTCATTTTCACCTTCTCATAATCATTATGTCCCATCATACTTTATAATGAAATAAATATCCTGGATTTTATAAAATTAAGGCAGAATAAAATTGAATTATAAAGCATTTTCCCTGATGTTACTGGCAATTAACATTTAAATGAAGATTTAAACCATCTATAGCATAAAATTGAGGAAAACTATTACATTTAATTAAATGTATTGTTCACAATGATTAAAATAGAAACTTAAAAATTATTGGCAACTAATTTCATTCTTAAAGATCAAATGGAAATTTTAATATTTTAATTATTTTTCTGTGTATACATGACATTTACTCAAATAACTAGAATCACAAATCAAAGAGGATTTACCCTATTTTCTGAATTTATGTGTATGGTCTTCAAGGAATGTATTACTAAACATATATAATGTGGGGATTGTTAATGTAGTCAATGGAATTGCGATGTTGTTACTGAAAACACATACATTTGAAAATTTACCTTGAATTCTGTGAACTGCCTCTGTAGACCAACTAAACATGTAGAATAATCAGAATAGTATTTTTTTTCTCCCAGTATGGGCATATAGATTATACTGCAAATAGCCCTCATAAAGAAAGCCAGTTGTGATAGAGTAAAGAGTATTAGACTCAGCATCATGTGTCCTAGCTTTGAGTCTCCAACAGTTATTATCTATATGACCTTGGGCAAATTTCACCTGAGCTTTACGTTTGTCTGCTAAGTTTCAGTTGTGATAAACCAATGGCACACTTCAAAAACACAACTTACTGAACAGCTGGAAGAAGAAGTACACAGAAAGAAAATAAAAGATGAGGTTCCTATCTACTTTTTCTGTAGTCAATTGACCTTTTCTGGAGTTAGGCATAAAGAAGGTCAATAATTCCTCTGTTCAATAATATGGATAAGCAACAAATATTATGGACTTTATGAAAATGCTTTTGTGAAACTATGGCTCTAAATATAATGACACTATTCATCAAAGCTATTTCTAAAATGTAGATGAGAGTTTTTTTCTAAAACAACTTATAAGCTCATATAAACACCCTGATAATTATATAATTATCATTGTTATTAGTGTTTCTAAACTTTTAGAAGGTGTGGACACTTTAAGAATTTGCCAAAGCTTTGGGCTTCTTATACAAAACAAAGTATCCATACATAAAGATTTAGAAATTTTGTGCACAGTTTCAGCAAGATTTATTAGACTGTCTGAAGCTACATAGACTTCTGATTTTAAAGTCAGATATTGGCTCATCCTTAAATTTCAAGCAATTTGTTGGTTTAACCTTAGGAGTAATTTGGATTTTAACTTTTCCTCATTAATGCTATGGTGGGGTTGAAAACCAACTGAAAACTTATTCAAGAAGAACAGTATTAAAGGTTCATATTTATATAAGATGGATAAACAAAATGTGTCCTTTTAAATTAAGAAAAATTTTCTTAGTCTAGTGGAAACAAGACAAGAATGGATTCAATGTCAAAGAAAAGTAAGATTGCACAATGCATGGTTGCCCAAACAGGACTAGTGGTCTATATAAGGAAAAACCCACTTCCTTTACCTCTTCCTGAGGTAGCTACAGTTAGATATTTGACAGCCTTTTTCCTTGCCGGCAGAGTCCATTTAGCATTATGGAGGCTAAAAATGCTGGATGCTTGTTGTCCTAATCTTCCTTGCAGCCGAGGCACAGGCAAGTGATACAATGATGGCCAGTGAGACAAGAAAGCAGTTTACTGCAGACTTGCAGGAAATATTTATTTCTTATTGAATAAAGAATGTTCATGGAAAAGAAACCACTGCCCCTTCCTTCTTACTTTTGTATATTGTCCTATGAAGGTGTTATTGAGCTACTGTAGCCATTTTGTGACCATGAGTTTAAGGCCAGAGAAGCTGACATAGAGTCCTAACAACTGCTGAGTCACTTAACCAACCCTGATCTGCATATCTACAGACTCATTATTATTAGGGAAAAAATTAACCCATATTGTTTATATACCCACTTTTAGTCAGATATACTGTTACCTGAGTGCATAAGTACTCTAATGAACTTCCTATCTCCCAAAGTTTTCTCACTGCTGAACACAGTGAGAGGCAAGATACATTTTTATGTTATGGGAGACAGTGAAAAACAATGATATTTCTAAAATCACAAATACCATGGTGGGGGTTCTTATCTTGACTTTAAGTAGTGCAAGAGATAGTCTCTGATGCCATTGTGTTGATTCCAATATGAAAACTCTTTTTAAGATCAGTTAAGAAAACAGGCCAGAGAGACACACAGAGAGAGAATACCACAACACCACAGATAATAAAAGCTAAAATAGCAGGTCAGAGTAGGTGAAATATGCTATGATCTGAATGAATTCTGAAGTCTTGATTTTTATGTGTCCCCTCAGTGCATGTTTGTGTGACTGTGTTGGGTTTCTTTAAAAGCTTTATATAGAAGAGGATGACAATCCTGACAGTAATTTGGCTAAAAAACTCTCCAAAAATGAAAAACAAAACCAAAGAAATCAGGCATGCTATTGCCTATTGCTTAGGAGGAGGTAAAGACAGGCTATATTTTGTTTTCCATTTCATACATCATTTAGAACTTACTGCAGTGATTCCACAAAGTCAGGAGGCTTTAAAAAGTTAATGAGAAATATATAAGAAAAAACCTGTTGTGTGTTATTTTGGAATACCCTGTAATGTCCAGGTTTTGTTACACAAGAAAGCAAGGCTATTTTAATGGCTTCCATTTTTATTGCACTATATTTGCTGGGAGCACCCTAAACCTTCTAAGTTAATAAATAAAAAATACTGTGACCTTTACTTGGTTGGCAAATAACATTGTTTCAGCATTGGGATTTTCAAAGCTTGTTCTTCTGTAGTTTTAACCTTGAAGACTTTGTATTCATTGTTGCAAATTATAATGCTAATTAAATTAAACCCTGGCATTGGTTTTGGTCTTCTGATGCCATGGTACACTTGATCACAAAGGACTGGGTCATTAGTTTTACCCTTTAATCATGACTTCTTTTGTGTTAGAGTCTTAAAGTGAGTTTAACTGTATATTCCATTTTAACTTAATGTGAATATATTTTTCTCTTTAACTTATTTTTAAAAAGTCCCTGGAAGATAGATACTCTATTATATTATTGAGTTTCTTCCAGAGCACAATTACTTAATATATGTCCTATGGAAAACAACTTCCTTTGGATGTCAATAGGTATAAAATGAAAAAAACGTTATCTTCTAAATAAGATAGGAAAATCTTGGCTTAGAAAAGGGAAAGCAAGTCTTTCGCGTATAACATTCAAAACGTTTAAAATCCTAACACATCCCATGTCCCCAAGCTGGGGACATGTATGTAGGAAATCCCAAATATATTTGAACATAAACTTTTCATTTTTTGGGGGGGGGCGTGTTTTAAAGGGATAAAATACCTCTAAAAAGAAACACACATTGAGAAATTCTGTTCTACATTACATAGTCTAGTATTATGAACGTGGTTTATGTCATATCCAGACATAGAGATTCTTTTATTGGTTTTAACAAAATTCTTTCATGAGGGGTGATATTTACTTATTTTTCCAATCTGGGAAAAATAATTTTAGCATTATAGTTAAGTAAATTATCTTATATAAACAGGTACAGGTTTCGCCAGCTATCTGAAAGTAGAGTGTTCCTATGAAGACTTTTGTAAGCCAAAATGGCATAAAACAAAGAAGCAATTACCTTAGGACACATCTTGCTAATGAATACACAAAATAAATGGAGATAAGGCATAGATGCTCGCACACAGTTCAAAGCTGTGGTGGCTTGAAGCTGAGATGCTGTGTGTGGTTCCTGGTGAAAGAGCTTGGCGGTGCCACTCTGGCTGCTCCGGGCGCAGCTGCCTCTATAATGGCTCCCTGCAAAACAAACACTGAACACTATTTTCACTTTTTGGCTTTTTTTGTAAAAGTGAAAGTCCTCTTTGGATTTCTTTTGGTTAGTGAAAACAGGTACTAATGTGGGTCTCTTGTAAAAGCAAAGTGGTGTAAAGAGAAATTTTGAAACGTGGAGGATACATGTATCTTGATTAAGTGTTTCAAGAAATATTTAATTTTGTGGCTTCATAAAAGAAAGAAACAAAGTTTTTGGAAATAGCTGAATCCACATTTAATCATGCATTATTTAAAGCTTATGTAATGTGTCTATACACAAGGATTTATGGCAGATAGTCTGTAAATATTGGGACATCTACTTCCAGTACAGCCCTAGTTTATATCATCCAAACTTCTTCCAAGCAAGGTGGTTGAGAGGCTGAATCACTGAATAGAACTTTTAGCAACTTTGTAGTGCTTGGGAGGCAAAATATTGGAGTTAAGGACCTGTCAAAGTGGATGGGGACTAAAATGCCCATCTTTCAGCTGGGACCTCTGAAGGGTTATACCACTGAGTAATAACAATCTAGAATAGACCAGCCCTCATAAAGACTCAACTGTGAATCAGTTCAATCTCTGAATGACTTAAAGTGATCTGCCTCTCACCTAACTGCCTGTCAAAGGCAGAGTAAATCCTTTCTGGAGAAAGGTAACATCATCCAGTGCTTCAGATTACCTCTACAATGTCAGGTAGTCAACCAAAAAATAACAAGGCATATGGAGAAAGAAGAGGAAGGTCTGAAACAACATGATAGAAACATACCCACAGAAGAGCCAGAGTTATCAGACATGGCCTTGGGAAAACTGAATAACATGTTCAAGAGAACTAGAATATATAAGAAAAGTCAAGTTGAAATTCTAGAAAAATTTCAGGAGAAAATGTTTAACTCATTCATTAATTGAATAATATTTATTAGCCACTTAATATAAGTGGAAAAAGACAAAGAGAAGAAAAGAGAACAAAAGAGAAAGAAATTCTGTCCTTATGGCACTTATATTCTGGTATATAAGAAGAGAAAATAAGCAATAAATGTAAGTGAATAAATACTATATTATAATGTTGTAAGTACAATAGAGAAAATAAATAGATATGACATTTCAGGTAGGGAAGTAATGGATGGGGTGAGTGGGTACAATTTAAATACAGTTGATAGGCAGGCTTCATTTAGAAGGTGACATTGTAACAAAGCCTTGAGGGAGATAAACCAGACTGATATCTTTGGGGAAAACATTTCAGGCAGAGAGAAGAGCCAGTTGTAAGGTCCTAAACAAGGAAATTAACTGGTAAATTCAAGGAAGAGCAGGGATGTTAGTATAGATAGAGGGGAGCAAGCTAGAGGGAGAGCACTGGGGGTAGGGGGTAGGGAGGTGGGGTTAAATTGTATTGAACCTTATTGACCAAAAGGACTGTGACTTTTACTCTGAGGGATAGGGGAAGACATCAGAAAGTTCTGAGCAGAAAGGGCTATAATCTAATGTACATTTTTAAAGGATTCTTCTACAACAACAAGAACAAAAACTGTAAAGGGCAGTAGTGGAAGCAGGGAGAGCAGTTAGGAATGATTGCAGAAAACCAGGAGAGACATTAATACGGTTCAGACAGAGCTGAAATTGAATATATAGGGAGAAGTGTTTGACTTCTGTACATGTTTTGAATGTGGAGCCAATACAATTCCATATAGATTGAATATTGGGTATGGAAAGTAATTATTAATGGAACACTCTTTTACTTGCAAAAAGGTTTTGTTTGGACAATAAATTGTATGATCTCCTTAGTTAAATCAGGATAAAACACTCTAGGTCATGGTGCATTATTATTTTAGCACACTGCTTGTGTCTAAGTTATAATAACTTACATAGGATCTTATCATCAACATTCATAAGAGCATTTTGTCTTTCTTAATGCTTTGGAAGAGTTTAAACACCACAAAAATGCTTTGGAAAAGTTTAAACATCTTTATATTCGATAAAGATGTTTAAAAATTCAGTCTTGAATCTGTCTTGGTCTGATAGTCTTTAAAGAAGTAGCTGTACTTGTTTTGGGGCAGTGGTCATCTTTCTTAATTCTTTGTCTCATTGTAGTAATTTGGAAAGGACATAGTCTGTTCTAAGTTCCAGTTAGGATTTACCTTTCTAATTTTCACTAATATACTCACACTTATATTTCTCAAGTTATCAACTCAGAAATGAAACTTTCTGTTGAAATTATACCACTTAAACTATCACTCACAACAGCTTGCAGTTACCCATGGGCTTTGTTGGAGTTACTAGTTACTTTTTTTTTTTTTTGTCACAGCCCATCATAAAGGGATTTTCTTTTCAATCATTTTACAGTTTTATATAAAAATACATAATAGTTTTATAACTATACATATTTATTTAATCTGATATTTATGTTCATTGGATTAAGTGCTTACATCTGGTGATATATTTATTCAATCAACAAACATTTATTGAGGTCTTGCCATTTGCTAGGCTTTGTGCTTAGCAGTGAGGATATGCAGTGGACTGAATGTGTGTCCCCTTCAAATTCATATGTTGAAGTCCTAACCTCCAAACTGCTAGTATTAGGAGTTGGAGCCTTTGGGAGGTATTTAGGGCATGGAAGTGGGGCTCTCATGAATGGGAATTAGTACCCCCAGAGAATTCTCTTACCCTCTTTCTGCCATGTGAGGATACAACAAGAATTCTGCAACCCAGGAGAGGGCCCTCGCCAGAACTTCACCATGCTGGCACCCTGATCTCGGAATTCCAGCTCCAGAATGGTGAGATATAAATTTCTGTTGTTTACAAGCCACCAAGTCTATGGTACTTTGTTAAAGCTGTCCAAAGATGGGATACAATGAAGAACATGAAGGTATATGGTCTCAGCCCTCACCATGAGAGACAATAATAAACAAGTACATGCATATATCAATAAAGTAACCATACTCCATGGAAATAAAAAAAGATGCTTTGAGAAAAATAAGGGAAATGAGACTATTTTAGATAAAACGGTTAGAGAAGAATTTTCAGAGACGTGTCGCTGAAGTTAAAGGATGAGTAAAAGCCCACCACTTCCTGGAAATAGCATTCCAGAAAGAGAATAGCATGGTTGTGTCCCTGAGAGTGCAAAGAATTTGGCATGTTTAAGAAGCTGAAAAATGACCAGTGTGACTGCAGGAGAGAGAGGGACCTCAAATGAAGCTGAGGCTAGGCATGCTTCCCTCACCTTAAGTTTCTGGTTTTTCTTGAATTCCAGAAAATGTTCAGCTATTATCTTATCATTTATTGTATCTTGCCCCTTCTCTCCATTATCTCCTTCAAGAATTCTAATCAGTCTTTTATTAGAATTTCACACTGAGTAGTATAAATAGCATAAATAGCAAGTAGTATAAATTCAGACTGCACAATGGGGCATGGTGCACTGCATTCTTAGAGCTTCCAAGGACAATTGATTGTGATTCCTAAGTCCCCTTTCAACAATCAGGACAGATAGGGGCTGTTTTCTGTGTAAAACAGGACCATAACGTGATACCCTCTTTTCTAGTGGTACTTGTTAAAACTGTAAATATTAGATATCTAACAATTAATGTTGAGAACTGCTAAGAATATAATATTTTCACCTTATTTACAAAGTAGTAAACTTTCCATAGTCTTGTGGATGTTAACAGAAGACATGAGATATCTTGGTCAGAGACAAAGGAGATTATCACACACAGCAGAGAAGGCAGCATGAGCTTCATGTTTGTATCATTCCTCCTGGTCCCCCAAGTCCCATGGAGGACATGCAGCATGCAGAAAATTTTGCTTCACAGCTGAAGAATCTAAACTTCAGTAACTTGAATCTTTTATAATGAATAGTAAGCAGACCTGCCTGATGATTTTTCTAGAAGGAGAAATTATTATGTTGAACACTAAGCAAACATGTCCCTTGTTCCAGGGAGAGATATCATCTCTGATTTACAAGGCTATTTTTCTATACACACATCCTTGGAAAGATATTTTAGAGCAAAAGGGCATTAATGCCCCCACTCATTAGACACACAGAAATTTAGAGACTTGGAAAGAATTATCTCTCAACAATTAATCTCTACCAGAGACTTTGCTTTCCTATAAGCGAGTGTGTAAATACTGTTTTTCTGTTTTGCATATAACTTCTGGAGTGGCTGTACACTGCTGAAAACTCTATGTATGCTTTTTTAGTATGCTTTTGGCAGCTATACTAGCATTCTCTACGGACTGTTGTTTCGTGCTTAATATCTTGTGAATTACTATGGAATTGAGCTTTAGTAAATATTTACTTAATAAATCAATTTCTGTCTGTTCTTAACAAACTTATTATGCTCAAGCCTGCTTACAGGATATTGTGCATGCTTATTTCAAAAGACCACTATGATGAAAATAAGAGTATTAATAAACATTTGGCTGCTAACTGAATTTTGAAAAACTAACGTTTATTAGATAGTGAACTGTTCCAAGAAATATTCCAAGAGAAATTCCTTCAAACTAATAAACTTTTTATTTTATTTTAGTGGATAGCCAAATAAGGACTAGTTTCACACAGTGGATTAATTTATCTCTTTTCAAAGATGTCAAATTTGAAGCTAAACAAAACAAAATAAACAAAAAAGGACTTATAGGATTTAATTTTCATCTCAGGTGGGATACTAAATGGATTTCCTATAGCCATGAAGGTTCTTTTTCCATTGAAATGATTGGCTCTGGGAATATAATCACATAGAAGTGGAGTTTAGGGATATAGACTACCCACTGGAGTTTAAGAATTCTCTCCTTGAAGAATAAGGACACAGAAGTTCTGTTTTCCCACAAAAAAAGGCAATGGATGGTGTAGAAATACAGCACTATCATAAACCATAGAAGGAACTCACATTTAGTCTTTTATCAGCCATCTAGATTGGCAAGTCCTAAAGAGCATGGATGCTCAATTTTACAGGTCTATAAAAATAAAATAGTTGATAGACCATGGTATGCTTTGAAAGTCATTAAATAATAGAAAATGTTAAATTTAAGCTAAAGCTACATTATACTTTTATCTTTTTTTGAGATTTTTTTTCATGGTAAGGAAAATGGTAATGGTGGTCTATTTTCAAAACACACATTAAAAGGGTGAGAGTGGGAAAGTGAGAAATGTATCAGAAGCTCTTGAAGGCTTTTGGACAAGTGATTGATAGATTTGTTTTTAAAAGACAACCTTGGTTGCAGTGTGGTAAATATACTGTAAGGGATGGGACAGAAGCAGAAACGTGGAGAGAGAAGACTGTGGAAGAAGTTTCCATTAACCGAGGCAGGGAAGGGATTGAATTGAAAACTTGAGGGGCCCCAGAGGAGGAAGGCAGGAGGAGACTTCCACTTGGTCCCTCTGTGTACTCTTCTCTGAGAGAAGCAGGACAAGGCCTGCCCTAAGCCTCTCTTGATCCACAACTTCCAGATGGTTCAGGCATAAATTCATCTGTGACCATTCAAAATCAGGCAGCACAGCAGCATAATATTCTTCACCTCATTAAGGATGAATAAACAAACACAAATCAATAGGAGGCAATGAAAGTACTCTCTGCAGAAAAGAATATATTTGTAAATTAGAAAGCAATTTGAGAAAGCACATACTTTCTGTTCTCAACAAAGTACCAGAAACATGGAATGAGAGGTGCAATGGGAGGAGAATTTCCTACAGTCACGTGGTCATGTGGACAGGTGATTTCTTTAATAAGTGGGTGTTTGTTACTTTTGTTTGTGTGTTTTGTTTTTAGATTGAGGAAGGCTTTATAATTTAGGCACTTGAAACTTGAGGACTGACCATTTAACATGAGGTACTGGAGTCAGAAAGACCAGAATACATGTTCCCCCATCACCTGCACTTACTACCTATGTAATTTTGAACAAGTCACTTGACTTCTTTTTTCTTTACTCACTCAACTGTAAAATAAGAATTATAGTAACCACCATGCAAGTACATGGAATTTTGTAAAGATCAATGGGATCACGTGACTGAAAGCTTTCTCTATTGTAAAAAAAAAATAAAAAATTGCTGCCTGTCAATATTATCACCTCCATCATTATAATTAATTCTAGGATTAATCATCTTAATGAGTATGAAAATTAAAAATTCAAAACTACAATGAGGTATCACCTCACACCGGTCAGAATGGCCATTATCAAAAAATCTACAAACAATAAATGCTGGAGAAGGTGTGGAGAAAAGGAAACTCCTGCACTGCTGGTGGGAATGTAAATTGGTACAGCCACTATGGGAAACAGAATGGAAGTTCCTTAAAAAACTAAAAATAGAGCTGATATATGATCCAGCAATCCCACTCCTGGACATATATCTGGAGAAAATCATAATTCAAAAAGATACATGCACCCCAATGTTCATTGCAGCACCATTTACAATAGCCAGGACATGGAAGCAACCTAAATGTCCATTGACAATGAATGGATAAAAAAGATGTGGTACATATATACAGTGGAATATTACTCAGCCATATAAAAGAACAAAAAAATGCCATTTGCAGTGGAGTGGATGGATCTAAAGATTGTCATACTGAGTAAAGTAAGTCAGAGAAAGACAAATATCATATGATATCACTTACACGTGAAATCTAAAAAAAATGAACTTATTTACAAAACAGAACTAGAGTCACAGATGTAGAAAACAAATTTATGGTTACCAAGGGGAAAAGTGGGGGAGAGATAAATTGGGAGATTGGCATTGACATATACACACTACTATATATAAAATAGATAACTAATAAGAACCTATTGTATAGCACAGGGAACTCTACTCAGTACTCTGTAATGACCTATATGGGAAAAGAATCTAAAAACAAATGGATATATGTATATTTATAACTGATTTGCTTTGCTGTACAGCAGAAACTAACACAACATTGTAAATCAACTATACTCCAATAAAAATTAATTTTTAAAAAGGTAACATTGATGCAAATCATCTGGATGAACCAGCCAAGGTAACCAAAAACACTTTACATTTGTGTTTCTTCTGGAATGGATTTGAAAAAGTACATTTTTAGAAAAGTACTTTGCAAATAAGAGAACTTAGATGAAAATCATTTGTACATTCCAGAAACACTACTGAGTGAATACTGGGTGCTGGACACCATGCTAGGAAAGTAATAGTCACCGAGAAAAAACAAGTGAGGATTCTTTCTGAGAGGGTGTACTCTGGTAAAGAGGTTGAGATATGTATATGAAAGAAAAACATATAAGACATTGATGGTTGCCCTAAGTGAGGTACTGATATGAGTTATGCAGTAAGGTCCCATTGAATTTTGGCTAATTACAGACATTAGTACACACAGTGGGTCAAATACTATTCTTTGAAGTATGCTGTCTTCATAATTAACATGAAATAAATAAAATATATTAGTCCTTTTTCCTAATACCTGCAGTTTATTATTATATTACAGAAGACTCAGTAATGCTTGTTTGAAGACCTCAACATTGGTATTTTAACATATGTCATTTTCCCTATTACCATAGATTAGTGAAGACTCATTAGGACACACATACAATAAAAGAGTGATGAAAAGAACCAAAAATAAATAGATACCATGTGAAAAATGGATAGTAATTTGAATAAAATATAGTTTTTTGAATGAAAACATCTAAAAATTTACAGATGTTTTTGCTTTCCTCCAATTTCCTCCAACTTCATCATCTTTTATGAGGTATGTCATCTTTTTCTCCACTAACTGAAATTCTGATCCCACAATCAAAAAAAATAAAAATGTTTATTGACTTCAGCATTTAATGGTAGAGAAGGAAACTCTAAACTGAGTAAGTGGTGAATTGGAGGCTCACTGCTTCTTACAACAGAAAATAATGATAATGGCTCCTGAAGTTTCAAACTTTTAAAAAAATTTCCTTTAATATGAAGGTGGTCGTCTGAATGGAAGTTTTTCATTCTCTACTAAATCATCTTTAGATAGAGAAGTCAAGAGGACTCACAGAGAACTTTCTTTCCACTCTATTTTAGAACTGATAGGCACATACAAGACATCCTACTCTTGGCAGAAATCTCATTTATCAAGGCATCTACTACAAGCAATCAGAATATCAACTATTTCTTTCAGATCCTTCTCTTTCCTTGGATAAGAAGGCATCCCAGGTACACGGAATTATGCTTTTCCTAGGGGCTTGGCCTTTTGTTCATCAGTTCCAGGTTCTCATATCATCGTAATTAAAGTTAGGCATAAACAAATTCAGAACAACAGTATCACGAAGAGAGGACTATTCTTATTTGACTATTGCTAGTCACAAGTTGGCTTTGCTCACCAATCACCAGAGCTCTTGAATAGCTCAAAATGGAACAAAACCTATTTCTCACAGAGGGAAATTTTGCATGACTGTTTTTTTATTCTGACTATGGAACATAACTCAGTTTTTGTTTCCTAACCATTAAATTTTCTAAGCTTTAGAAATTGGAATTTCACATTGCCTGAGAATACACAATTTTGATAATGTGCAGAGAGTTGCTGTTGTCTCTCTTTTTCATTTTTTGTAATTTCTAATTTTGTTCCCTCACTTTCCAAGCACAGCTGATTTAAGATTTGGGTTTGTCTGTCTAATGGGCCAATACATCTAGTTTGCACTGAAGCTAGATTTGAAAGTTAATATGAAGATGGTAAGGAATAGTAGGTGTATCCAAATAAGAACCTTCTTAGAGGGCAAGCATAAGTGTAAATTAATGTATAGAATTACTACTAGTTGTTTTTAACCAGAAAAAGCAAAAGAAATAACATTTTAAATGCATCATAAGAACTTTTTATGACATTGAATATTTTCTTAAGATAGAGGGCAAAATTCCCATATTTATTTCACTTAAATTTTCAGAACTTATGATTTGAAGATGATTAAGTAAAGAAAGACATTTTTACTATTTCTACAAATTTCTCTCAAAAATTACCCAAATCCAACAGAGAATGATAAACAAGAACAGCCTAATCTTCAGTGAAACTGAGGTAAGATGTAGATGGGTCCCTGGGCTGAGCAGCTGGAGTTTGTCAAGCTGAGCAAATTGGAACTTGTCTCTCCCCGACATTTCAAGGAAAAGTTAAATGGCAGGAGGAGAGAGGAACTAAGCTCTGCTGGAGTAAAAAGATAAGATGACCACATCTATCATTCTTGAGGTAAAGGGAACCTCCCTGATTGCACATGCACAGAAAAGATTCTCAGGTTTAAAAACGGAGGGGGCATTATCCCATAATATGTGCTGTTAATCTCCCAGAGACCCTCATGCTGGAATCCATCTTTGCATGTGCATATCGGGAAGGGCCCTGGGTCCAATCAGATATGGGAAATGAAACAAGATGATTGGCCAGAGGAAAACAAAGACCCGGAAAAACTGCTCTTATACAAATGATTTAACCACCTCTCTAGCATACTCCTCATTAGCAAGGGTGCCCACACTCTTCTGTGGGTGTGTATTTCTGCTTTGCTTCTGTTTAAAATAAACTACTTCTCTGTGTGCTCTCCCACAGGTGCTGTGCTTCTAATAATAAATTCTGTACATGTTTTACAGCTTTGGTCTCTTTGTAAAGAATTGTTTTTTCAAAGAAGATAAGAGCCAGGGCTCTGCTTCTAGCCATTCACCACTGGTGGACTAGTGGTTAGGATTCCAGGTTTTCACCCAGGTGGCCAAGGTTCGATTCCCAAGCAGGGAACTGAGATCTCGCTTCAAGCCGCTCTTCACTGCTGTCATCCTGAGATCAAAACTTGGAGATATTGGTAAATCTGAAAGACAGTGTATGAAGATGGAAAGTACTTAGATGAATGATAAATGATTTAAGAGGGAAAAAAGGTTAAAATATAATGCTTATAATGATGAGAAATTCACATTGTAGCATCCGAGGACAAACTTAGGAATTGGAGGTACCTTGTAATTGAAGACTTGGATATAGATGGGGCTGGGGTTAAAAACAGGAAGACTGCAGATAAAGTTCCCTTGCGGGACCCAGGCTGCCAAGTGACTTTTCTTTCCTCACCAGAGGTTTTCCAGAGGGAGGTCAGACCCAGCAGAAGGTGAGTTGGTGCCACTGTACTTAAACAAAAGAATGAGGTGAAAATCTGTATTCTGAGAGCTGATACACACAGCATCAATTTTAATTTATGGAAGCAGGCTGATTTTCTCCAAATAGTTTGATAGGTTAATATAGTGAGAAGCCCATCTTAATGTGGGTTCTCCTTTAGGAAGTTGCTTCCATGCTCTAGAAGAAATACTCAGGATTCTTTGGTCCAGGTGACACAGCAGTTGTTATGGTAACTACTCTGCATTGAATGACAGGCAGTAAGTACACAGATTTAGCTTTGGGTAGATCCACCTGTTTTCTTTTCCCCCAAACAAATGATCAACTTTCTTAAGTAAATAAATACTTTTTTTTTCACTAGAAAAATGCAAAATACACAAATAAAATCCGCTTTCAGTTCAAAAATTTTCAGCAGGCTGAGTCTAAAAGCCTTCCAGAAGGGAATATTTAGTGAAACTTGGTTTGAATAAAAATACAGTGTTCATAACCTATCAAACTCAATTTTTATCAATATTCACCAATGTCCAATGTCCTCATCTACTCTGCAAATATTTACTGAGCACCTACTCTGTATCAGGCATGACATATGCACATTCAGAGAAAATTGAGGCCAGGGGAAAGAAAGAGAATTCCTTTTTGCAATATTTAGACTATAGCTACAAATGTCAGATAAATCTGCTTAATATTGTCTTAATCAGTTCATCATTAAAAATTTCATACTGATACTACATTAGTGACTAGAGCTTTTTATTAATTTATTTGAAATGCTTTATCTGTTTAATGTTTAATGAGATTTCAAGCAATCATACCAGCCAGATGATATTTTTTCAGTTCTTTATTACTTTATCAAAGAAACACAATCTTTGCTCTTTTGTGTAAACTTCTGTGTTTCCACAATTTTAGGATAAGAAAAATGGATTATGGGCCAGATGTAAGAGTTCTTCTTAATGGAATCCACAAGATGCTGCACTGGAGATACCTTCATGGTGTGATGAGTCCTTAAGCACTTTCTTCAGTTTCATCTCTGACCTTTTCAGATTGTGATAAATTCTGATGGTTTATATTTTTTTATAAGGTAACATTTCCATCCTGAGAAAAATAAAGAAGAAGGAAGATAATTGATTTGAAAAGCACATCTTTCATCAAACCTGGAAATGCGTTGTGGCAAGGATAACTCAGAAAAACTGACGTGCCACAGGAAAGAGGTTATATCACAACTTCCAAACACAAAACAAATGTCAAAAAATGCTGAGCCGAAATGTTAAATTGTCAAAAGAATGGTTTTGCTCTATGTATTTGAACCACGGGGAAAGCAGGTGCATTGACAACTACTGGTAGATAACATTATCTTAAACTATTAATTATAAGCTACAAAAGAGATAAGAGTTTTAGCAGTTGATGGCTAGGAAATTTATTATAATTTTGTAGGGGCACTGAAGGATATTTTCTGTAGGTGAATCAGAGTTTTTTCAGACCCCAGTTTACTCTAAAAATGCCTAACACATGACACAATAAATCATGCCCAATTCTTTCTCTTTCCTCTCACCTCTCCACACATAAGAATAAGCATTGTTAACATTCAGTGTAAACTGAGCTTGCCTGAATCCAAAGAGTACTTGAATCCTTTTCTAAGTCAGTGGTTATCCTAAAGTGTGGTCCTTGGACCATTAGCAGTAATATCATCTGGGAACTTGTCAGAAGTTCCCAGAATCTCCTGGGAACTCAGGCTGCACACCAGAGTTTTACAATCAGAACACATGGGGTGGGATCCAGAAATCACCCCCAGGTGATTCAGGGTTATGCTAGAATTTGAAAACTACCATCTAGGGAACTTGAGAATGAGCAAAAATATAAAGGGGGAACACAATTCAGCATTTCCAACTGAGACTCTGTCTCAGTCAGTGATCTTTGCAGCTCTCAGAATATTCATTTCCATGGCCTAAAAAAGTTATAATTGATCAATAATTAACTACATTGATTGGATAATTGAACACTACCTTTGAGTAAATTTTTCATAGAATTTATAGACTCTTAGACATGAACAATAGGAAAGAGCTCATTTAAGTTAACCCATTTCATTTATACGGTGTCCCATTTTTAGTGGTTCCAAATACCTTTAGTACTTGCTTTACAGAGACTTTCATCCAAGCAAGGGAAATTGTCATGTTTTCTATCCATTCTTAGTGTTGAATCTACATAGGAATTTGGTTTTAAAACACTGTATAAGTTTCTAAAATCATCTTGTAAATTGAAAACTCAGATGTAAAACTTATGCTTAAATATCTTTTATGAAAGTACAGCAATGGAGTTCAACAGTCCATCTCAGAATATTCCCAGCACAGCCAGTTTTTCCTCCATCATTAATGAAAAATTTTGTTTGGACACTGGCTGACACATTTGGCTGGAAGCCATGTTGTATGAAAAATAAACATATTTAATGCAATTTAACACAGCTAGATGCTTAGATTATAAGAGTATAAGAAAATTGATGCTAACAAAGAAACTAAGATATTGGCATTTCCATCATGCTTGTTTCAGGGAATATATTTATTGATTGAATAAATTCTTTCCTAGTGGGAAGAATTTCTAACACAATTGAAATTATTATTTTTCTCTCTTTTCCATTTTAAACTGAGTGTGTATAGTTTAATTCAAATAAATAAACTGCCCATATGATATATCATTTTGGCCATATTATTTAACTATATGCTATATTAGAGTAAAATCTCTTATTAAGAATAGATTACAAATTAAAAAAAAAAAAAACCCTGAGACCCTGGGAAACTAGTGATAATTATAATTTGAACAACATAACTAGCTCCATGATTTGGGACAACATAAGGCCTCAATTTTCTCATTTATATTCTTCTATGAATGAATCTTGAGAACTGGTTTGGAGGTCAGTGTAGTGTGTGTGTGTGTGTGTGTGTGTGTGTATGTGTGTGTGTGTGTATAAAAGATTGTTCTCAGTGTAGAAAGGTTTTAGTCTTGCAAGGACACGAGCTCTGTTTTAGGAAGGATATAATGTCTAACAGTGATTGGAGTTGGAGTCAAGTCATTTTCATATAACTTGTTTTGTGTACTAAAGATAGAGCCAGGATGATTCAACTAAATGACATCTGATGTATAACCTTCCATTTTTTTATAAAAACAGAAAGAAACTAATCATCTAGATAGTGTGAATTCATGATATAGAGCATCCTGGTATTTGCACATCTCTTAACAATTTGCTAAATATTTTCAACTTAATACTTGGTATTCTAGAGATCTTGAATTAAATTAATCAGATTTCAATTTAACATGCATTTGTTGAGCACCTATGAAATGACAGATTATATACTAAGTTCTGGGATTAAAGTGCTACAGGAGATAGAAATAGATTCCTAACTTCTTGGAGTTTGAATTCCAGCAGTTCAAGCAGACACTAAATCAATAATAACCAAATGGGTTAATTTTTAATTTAGATAAGAATCTGTAAAAAACGAATTAATAAAAAATTCCACTTTCCAGACACACAAGATTGAGAGGAGTATCCATCATACGCATCCTCAAATACCCTTAATTTATGCCATTATAACACTTACCACAAAGTATTACAGTCTCCTGTTTATTGGTATGTGTGTCTCTCTCACTAGATTAAATGTCTTTGAAGGCAAACTCAAATGTCCTATTCATTCTTTGCTTTATAGGCTTTTTGTTTCCAGCTTTTATTGTAGTTACTGGTGAGATACTGAAAATATAATACTAGTAAATATTTATGTACACACAAAGAAATAATGAAAAAAAGAAAAAAAGAAAAATTCTCTTATCCCTATGTATCTACCCATACAATGAATTCTTGCAACCATCAAAAGTGCTTTTTTGAAGGGGGTCAAAAGGTAAAAACAAAAACAAAGCAAAAACAAACCAAAAATCTGCTTTCTTAGTGATCAGATCTTACTATGTTTCTGTTTCCTGGGGTTCTACTCTCAATGGCACTAACTGGCTTAATGTTAATGGAAATAGTAAAAGTACCAGAAATGGAGGTCAATGACCACATCTTTCTAGCCAAAGGCAAAATGAAGACAGTATTAGAGTGTGAGACACAGGAAGGACTTTTTCCTTTCATTTCAGTTTTTCTCTGTCTATAAGTTTTTAGCTCTGAATTCAGAGGACAAGGAAGATGATGAAATGGGAATGAGAAAGGAGGTGAGGGGTAGGAGAAAAAAATGAGTAAAAGTAAGATTTTTAAGGAAAAAAAACCATAATAATTATAAACCAGTTAAGGAAAATGTAAGCATGAAGAAGTGGTCTACAGAATTCATGGAGATGGCCAACAGAACCCAAGCTGGTGACTTGAAATAATTAATCAATTAGAAAAACTCTAGGAATATGAAGCGAGAAAAAAGCAGATGGTGTTTCAAAAATTAGAAATTAGAGTAAACAATAAACAAACTGTTTTTTTAATTGTTTAAGTTAAATCTTGGGAATGCCGCAAACAACTTTAGCACAATACATACAAGAATTTAGAACACATGAATCAAAATGGCAAAATCAACTTCAGAAGTAGAAATACTGAATAAGTCAATTATCATTGAATTAGTAATCCAAGCCTTTCTCAAAGGGATAAGAAAGTTTTACAAACATTTAAGTAACAAAAAATCCTTTATCATAACTGCTTCAGAGAACAAAGAAAGAAGGAATACTACCCAACTTACTTTATGAAGCTAATAGAAACTTGATAGCATAATTGATCAAAAGCAGTGCAAGGAAAGTATAAACCAATTATATTTATGAAATGTATAGATGTAAAATTCCTAAATGCAAAATGAGTGAATTAAATTTATGCATAAACTAAAAAAATATCCTGACAAGCAAGATTTATAAAAAGAATATGATCATTGAATTTTTGAAAATATATTTTCATATTAACATCACATTAACAGCTAAAAGTAAACAGGAAAATTTGCTTGCCTAAATACATGTAGAAAAATTATTTAATAAAAATTCTTAACAAACTGGGAATAGAAAAAAAAGCCATTTTTGTTTTTAACCTTATAAAGCGTTTCTGTGCAGGAAAAATGATAGCAAATATAAACTAAATGGTAAAACTTTGAAGTACCTCAAGTAAAAAGACAAATATATCCACCATTATTTCTAATATTAATATTGTACTAAAGGTTTTAGACAATGAAAAAGACAAGGAAGATACAAAAGAAAAAGAATGGAAATAATGGAAAGTTGTAAAAATCTTCTTATTTTCAAATAATGAAGTTGTATACATAAAAATTCAAGAGAATTTGTAGGCAAATTATTACAAATAATATCAAGATCTTCATATACTAGATCTACATACAAAAACTAAAAGTATTCCTAATTCCAGTAAAGTGTAATAGTTAAAAACATTCTCATTCACAATAATAATAAAAACTTAAAAAACAAACCTAGGAATACACCTCGCAAATGATTTATATGGAAGGAAAATCACAAAATAGTGCTAAAAGAGACAAGAAAGAACTAAATAAATTAAGACATACTATGTTCATATATGGGAATCCTCAATATCACAATGATATTAATTATCCCAAACTTAATCCATAATTTACTGCTATTCTGATAAAAATCCCAAAACAATTTTTGTGGAACTTGACAGAGTCATGAAAATTTTGAAAAAAGAAAATGTATAGGAAATCGTTGTGACCAATATCAAGATTATTATAAATCCATAGTAATTAAGAAAGTATTATAAGTGACACAGAAATGGATAATTAGACAAATAGAACAGAGTAGAAAGCCCAGAAAAAGACCCAGACATATGTGGAACGTGATATATGGCAACAATAGTATTTTACATAGTTGGAAAATATGGGTTACTCAAAAAATGGCCCTAGGACAGTTTGTTATTCATCTGGAAAAATATTTCAAAATCAGATTGATACTGCATATCACAATACAGTTGTAAATATAAAAAACAAAATTTTATATATTCTGGGATAATACAGCAAAATTTTTTATTAGTACAGATTAAGAAAACATTTCTTAATGTAAAGAGAATAAATCAGATATGAAAACACTGCAAGTTTTGAAAAATTAAAACAAAATTTCAATACAAATTACCATAAACAATGTGAAAATATGTCAACGACTAGAAAAAATACTTGTATATGGAGAATATACTAATAATTCCTAAAACTTATTAAGAAAAACACAATAGAAAACTGGGCAAAAGATATGAAGAGAACATGTGATTTCCTATCCTCCTCCACGAAAAAGAAAATCTCAAAGAAAATATTCACGTCTGATTCTCATGATACTGACAAAATTAAATGCTTAGCTACATAAATCCTTGGTAAGAATATGACATAACAAGAACTCTTTATACATTCTAGTTGGGATAAACATTGTTATAGTCACTTTGGAGAACAATTTAGCAATATTTAATACATTTTAAAAAATGTACATGCATTCAACAACCTACAATGGATCACCACATGGAAGTAGAAATGGGTGAATGAGACCCATGTGTACTAACAAGGACAACTCTCACAAACATTAAACGAAAAGAAAGCTATATTTTGTTTAGGAACACATAATTATGTGGAGAAAATATAAGGAAATATGTGGGAGTAAAACAATCTAATGGGGAGAGGATGTAGTCACCTTTGAAAACCCCTCTGTGTCATTATCAGACCCCCTGCTTCCAATCTCACTTCTCTCCAAACAATTCCAAACACCAGAGCCAGATCCATCTTCCTGAAACTGTTCTTTCCTCCTTAGAAACCTTCCACATTTTCCCTCTGACTCAAAATAATGCAGAAACCACTGCACTGTAAAGTTATTGGGGGCAGAGACAGTCAAATTCTCTCTGTGTTCCCAGCCCTCAAAACAGTTACATACATGCAGCAAATGCATTATGATTAAAAAGCCCTGAAATGATTGGGTTTTGCTCAAATTATTCAGTTTTTGAGTTTTTTCAACAGTAAATCTAACTTGAATTTTTTTTTGCAAATAACGTCAAATGCTTTGGAGGAAAATTATAGTTATATCTTAAATTTAGCAAGATTAGATACAGAACATGAAGCATGAAGTAAGGCTAAAAGTATAATTAAAAAATTCCATATCTTATATGAGTATGTGTTTTAACACAATGTGTTCTACCACTAATGTACTAAGAGGCTAGTCAGAATTGCCACAGGGAAATAAATAAAATGAAATAACATTTGAATAGCTATAGCAGACAAGATACATTAATTATAACATCAATTAAAAATGTTCTCTCCTGGAAAGAACACTTGATGAACTTGGGATAAAAGTATTTTTCTCTTCCAACAGTATAAAGTAGCTTATATCCCATTAATGGATTACCAACTTTTGAGTGAATTTTTTCCAGAATGAGACAGACTTGTGGAGAAGTGACCTTCGTCTTCCAGATGTGTGGGGATTCCAAGACCAAAGCCAGAGACATCTTGGGTCTGCTCCCTTCAAATGATCTGACAATTCAGAATCATCTTCCCTGGCAGTGATATATTCATTTGACTATAAGGTGCATACAAAATGCAGAGGAGATATTTCCTGGTTGTTAGAATGGCATAGTAATGTAGGTGGTAAGAATCACAGGTGTGCAAGACACAAAACTTTAAAAAATTTTCATTAACTCAACTTCTTTTTTGACTAAAAGTCTCTATTAAGCTAGACCTTCAGAAAATTGTCTCTGGGGATGTCAGTTCTTTCTGGGGTTTCTTCCTCCACCTTATAATCGTGCCAGAGTTCTAACATTTTAACCATTTGTCCTAGGAGGATAGGGGGAGAAATACGCAAAATAGCTCTTAATATACCAGTTGTGGCTGAGATATCCGGTCATCTTTACCCATCGTCTTTCAGCTCCCAGGAGCTTCTGCTCTCTGTGCTAAGCTGGAGGTACAGGAATCATTTGCCATATTGCCTATGGTTTGGTCAAGCTGGATACATAAAGCAGACATACCTGTCTTGAGTCAGAAAATATCGTGGCAGCAAAACTTCCAGGAAAGGAAGAAGTTCCTCTCAGTCCCCTGGATCCACAGACTTCTCTTTCTGTCTTGTCGAAAAACTGCAGATTCTCATTCTATTTAGCCACTCTCCCTATTGCCTGAATAGCCTTGTTACCTCCTCCTGAGCATTTCTCACATTCTCCTACAAGCTCAGGCATGGGGAACTTAGAATCCTAATGACTCGCAGGCTTTTTCTCCTTTCTTCTCTGCACATCACTCCCCTGAGGTAATGAACCCAGAGCATTCTATCTTCCTGAATGAGAGAAAGGAAATGTGGCAAAAAAAGGAGAGAAATATAAAGAGTAATAGGTTAAAATAGTATCCTTTAAAAATACAGCATGAGACAGATATGAATTTGCTCACCAGTTCCAGTGATGTAGACAATTTGCCATACAGCAGTAATTCTCAAAAATTATTGCACATTAGAATCACCCAGGGAGCTTTGGGGAAAAAAATGCTATTGCCAGACCCAGATTAATTAAGTCAATATATCTGGCAAATGGAGACCAGAAAATAAAGATATTAAAAGTGTTCTGGGTGATTCTAACATTCAGACAGACTTGAGAACTATGGCCTTTGAACCATGCTACTCAAAATGTGGTCCCCAGAGTAGCAGCTCAACATCACGCAGGAGCTTTTTAGTAATGCAGAATCTAAGGCCCACCTCAAACCTACTGAATCAGAATCTCTGTGATTTAACAAATTCTCCAGGTGATTCTTATGTACATTCAAAATGAGAATCTTTTCATATTATTTGTATTTTTATATTTATTTTTTATTTTTTTATTTAAAAAATTTTTTATTTTATATTACAGTTGATTAACAATATTGTGTTATTTTTCAGGTGTACAGGAAAGTGACACAGAATATTGAGCAGTGTTCTCTGTGCTATATAGTAGGTCTTTTTTGGTTATCTATTTTAAATATAACAGTGTGTAAATGTTAATCCCAAACTCCCAATCTATTGCTCCCCCTCTCTTCTCCCCTGGTAACCATAGTTCATTCTCTAAGTCTGTGAGTCTGTTTCTGTTTTGTAAACAAGTTCATTTGTACCATCTCTTTAGATTCCTCATATAAGTGATATCATATGATATTTGTCTTTCTCTGACTTACTTTATTCAGTATGATAATCTCCAGGTTGACCCATGTTGCTGCAAATGGCATTATTTCATTCTTTTTAATGGCTGAATAATATTCCATCATATATATGTACCACATCTTCTTTATGCATTCCTCTGTTGATGGACATTTAGGTTGCTTCCATGTCTTGGCTATTGTAAATAGTGCTGTAATGAACATTGGGGTGCATGTATGGTTTTCTCCAGATATATATCCAGGAGTGGGATTGCTGGATCATACAGTAGCTCTATTTTTAGTTTTTTTATGGAACCTCCATACTGTTCTCCATAGTGGCTGTACCAATTTACATTCCCACCAACAGTGTAGGAGGGTTCCCTTTTGCCCACACCCTCTCAAGCATGTATCATTTGTAGACTTTTTGATGAAGGCCATTCTGACTGGTGTGAGGTGATATCTCATTGTAGTTTTGATTTGCATTCCTCTAATAATTAGGGATGTTGAGCATCTTTCCATGTGCCTCTTGGCCATCTGTACGTCTTCCTTGGAGAAATGTCTATTTAGGTCTTCTACATATTTTCCGATTAGGTTGTTTTCTAATACTGAGTGGCATGAGCTGTTTGTAAATTTTGGAGATTAATCCCTTGTTGGTCTCATCATTTATAAATATTTTCTTCCATTATGTGGGTTGTCTTTTTGTTTTGTTTATGGTTTACTTTGCTGTGCAAAAGCTTTTGAGTTTAATTAGGTCCCATTTGTTTATTTGTGTTTTTATTTCCATTATTCTGGGAGATGGATCGAGAAAAGATATTGCTGCGATTTATGTCAAAGAGTGTTCTGCCTAGGTTTTCCTCTAAGAGTTTTAGAGTGTCCGGCCATACATTTAGGTCTTTAATCCATTTTGAGTTTATTTTTGTGTATGGTGTTAGGAAGTGTTCTAATTTCATTCTTTTACATGTAGCTGTACAGTTTTCCCAGGACCATTTATTGAAGACACTGTCTTTTCTCCACTGTATATTCTTGCCTCCTTTTCATAGATTTGGTGACTATAGGTGTGTGGGTTTATTTGGGGCTTTCTATCCTGTTTCATTGATCTGTATTTCTGTTTTTGCACCAGTACCATACTGTTTTGATGACTGTAGCTTTGTAGTATAGTCTGAAGTCAGGGAGCCTCTAGCTCCATTTTTCTTGCTCAAGATTGTTTTAGCTATTTGGGATCTTTTGTGTCTCCATACAAATTTTAAGATTTTTTGTTCTAGTTCTGTGAAAAATGCCATTGGTACTTTGATAGAGATTGCATTGAATCTGTAGATTGCCTTGGGCAGTATAGTCATTTTGACAATATTGATTTTTCAAATCCAAGATCATGGTATATCTTTCCATCGGTTTGTGTTATCTCTGATATCTTTCATCAATGTCTTATAGATTTCAGTGTACAGGTCTTTTGCCTCCTTAGGTAGGTTTATTTCTAGGTACTTTATTGTTTTTGATGCAATGGTAAATGGGATAGTTTCTTTAATTTCTCTTTCTTATCTTTTGTTCTTATTATATAGAAATGCAACAGTTTTCTGTGTATTAATTTTGTATCCTGCAACTTTACCAAATTCATTGATTAGCTCTAGTAGTTTTCTGACAGCATCTTTATGATTTTCTGTGTATAGTGTCATGTCATCTGCGAACAGTGACAGTTTTACTTCTTCTTTTCCAATTTGGATTCCTTTTATTTCTTTTTCTTCTCAGATTGCTGTGGGTAGGACTCCCAAATCTATGTGGAATAAAAGTGGCATGTGTGGACTTCCTTGTCTTGTTCCTGATCTTAGAGAAAATGCTTTCAGCTTTTCACCATTGAGTATGTTGTTAGCTGTAGTTTTGTCATATATGGGCTTTATTATGTTGAGGTAAGTTCCCTCTATGCCCACTTTCTGGAGAGTTTTTATCATAAATGGGTGTTGAATTTTCTCAAAAGCTTTTTCTGCATCTATTGAGATGATCATATGGTTTTTATACTTCAATTTGTTGATGTGATATACTTCACTGGTTGATTTGAGGATATTGAAAAGTCCTTGCATCCCTGGGATAAATCCCACTTGATCATGGTGTATGATCCTTTTAACGTATTGTTAAATTCTGTTTGTTAGTATTTTGTTGAGCATTTTTGTGTCCATGTTCATCAATGATATTTGCCTGTAAGTTTTTTTGTGTGTATGGTATCTTTGTCTGGTTTTGGTATCAGGGTGATTGTGGCATCATAGAATGAGCTTGGGAGTGTTCCTTCCTCTGTAATTTTTTGGAAGAGATTCAAAAGGATAAGTGTCAACTCTTCTCTAAATATTTGATAGAATTTGCCTTTGAAGCCATCTGGTCCTGGACTTTTGTTAGTTGGGATTTTTTTAATCACAGTTTTAATTTCAGTACTTGTGATTGGTCTGTTCATATTTTCTGTTTCTTCCTGATTCAGTCTAGGGAGATGGTACCTTTCTAAGAATTCGTCCATTTCTTCTAGGTTGTCCATCTTATTTGTATATTGTTGCTTGTAGTAGTCTCTTATGATCCTTTGTATTTCTGTGGTGTCCATTATAACTTCTCCTTTTTAATTTCTAATTTTATTGAGTTGGGCCCTTGCCCTTTTTTTCTTGATGAGTCTGGCTAAAGTTTTTTCAATTTTGTTTATCTTCTCAAAGAAACAGTCTTTAGTTTCATTGATCTTTGCTATTGTTTTCTTTGTTTCTATTTCATTTATTTCTGCTCTGATTTTTATAATTTTTTCCTTCTACTAACTTTGGATTTTGTTTGTTCTTCTTTCTCTAGTTACTTTATGTATAAGTTTAGGTTGTTTTTGTGATTTTTCTTGTATCCTGAGGTAAGATTGTATTGCTATAAGCTTCCCTGTTAGAACTGCTTTTGCTGTGTCCCATAGGTTTTGATTGTTGTGCTCTCATTTTCATTTGTCTCTAGGTATTATTTTGATTTCCTTTTTGATTTCTTCAGTGATCCACTGGTTGTTTAGTAGCATACTGCTTAGCATCCATGTATTTGTGTTTTTTACAGTTTCTTTTTCTTGTAGTTGATTTCTAATCTCATAGTGTTATGGTCAGAAAAGATGTTTGATATGATTTCAATTTTCTTAAATTTATGGAGGCTCGCTTTGTGGCCTAACATGTGATCAGTCCTGGAGAATGTTCCATGTACACTTGAGAAGAATGTGTATTCTGCCGCTTTCAGATGGAATGGTCTATAAATAACAATTAAGTCCATCTGGTCTAATGTGCATTTAAGGCCTGTGTTTCCTTATTGATTTTCTGTCTGGATGATCTGCCCATTGATGAAAGTGGAGTGTTAAAGTCCCCTACTATTATTGTATTACTGTCAATTTCTCCTTTTATGGTTGATAGTATTTGCCTTATGTATTGAGGTGCTCTAATGTCAGGTACATATATATTAACAGTTGTTATATCTTTTTCTTGGATTAATCTCTTGATCATTATATAGTGTCCTTCTTTTCTCTTGTAACAATCTTTATTTTAAAGTCTATTTTGTCTGATACCTGTATTACTACTCTAGCTTTCTTTTGATTTCCATTTCCATGAAATACCTTTTTTCCATCCCTTCACTGTCAGTCTGTATGTGCCCTTAGATCTGAAGTGGGTCTCTTGTAGACAGCATATGTATGGGTCCTGTTTTTGTATCCATTCAGCCAGTCTATGTCTTTTGGTTGGAGCACTTAATCCCTTTATGGTTAAGGTAATTATCAGTATGTATGTTCTTAATGACATTTTGTTAATTGTTTTGGATTTGCTTTTGAAGGTCTTTTTTCTTCCCTTACTCTTTTGTTCTCTTCTCTTATGATTTGATGATGACTAACTTTAGTGTTGTGTTGGAATTCCTTTTTCTTTTTGTGTGTGTGTATCTATTGTAGTTTCTTGGTTTGCAGTTACCATGAGGTTTGATATAGCAGTCTATATATAAACTAGATTGTTTTAAGTTGCTGGTCTTTAATTTCAAATGCATTTCCAATATCCTGCATTGGTGCTCTCCTCACAATTGCTGGTTTTGATATCATATTTGTGTGTGGATGATTTCCTACCTTTATTGTATGCTTGCCTTTACCAGAGGGCTTTTCCATTTGTAATTTTTTTGTTTCTAGTTGTGGCCTTTTCTTTTCCACCTAGAGAAGTTGCTTTAGCATTTGTTGTGAAGCTGGTGTGGTAGGGCTGAATTCGCTTAGCTTTTGCTTGTCTGATTTCTCCACTTAATCTTGATGAGAGCCTTGCTGGGTAGAGTATTCTTTGTTTTAGGTTCTTCTCTTTCATCATTTTAAATATATTGTGCCACTCCTTTCTGGTCTACAGAGTTTCTGCTGAGAAATCAGCTGATAACCTTCTGGGAGTTCCCTTGTATGTTATTTGTTGCTTTTCCCTTGCTGCTTTTAATATTTTTCTTTGTCTTTAATTTTTGTCAATTTGATTACTATGTGTTTCAGTGTGTTCCTCCTTGGATTTATCCTGCTTGGGACTCTCTTCACTTACTGGACTTGGGTGACTATTTCCTTTCCCATGTTAGGGAAGTTTTCAGCTATTATCTCTTCAAATATTTTCTCAGGTCCTTTCTCTCTCTATTCTCCTTCTGGGACCCCTATAATGTAAATGTTGGTATTTAATGTTGTCCCAGAGGTCTCTTAGACTGTCCTCATTTCTTTTCATTCTCTTTTTCTTTATTCTGTTTCATGGCAGTTATTTCCATCATTCTATCTTCCAGCTCACTTATTCATTCTTCTGCCTTAGTTATTCTGCTATTGATTCCTTCTAGTATATTTTTCATTTCAGTTATTGTATCGTTAATCTCTGTTTGTTTGTTCTTTAGTTCTTCTAGGTTGTTGTTAAACATTTCTTTTATCTTCTCAATCTGTGCCTCCATTCCTTTTCTGAGATCTTGGATCATCTTTACTATCATTATTCTGAATTATTTTTCAGGTAGATTGCCTTTCTCCACTTCACTTAGTTGTTTTTTGGGGGTTTTACCTTATTCCTTCATCTGAGATATATTCCTCTGCCATCTCATTTTGTCTAACTTTCTGTGCTTGTGGTTTCCATTCTGCAGGCTACAGGATTTCAGTTCTTGCTTCTGCTGTCTGCCCCCTGGTGGATGACATTGTCTAAGAGGCTTTTGCAGGCTTCCTCGTGGGATGGAATTGTTCCTGCACCCTGGTCAGTGGAGCTGGTTCTTGTCCCTCTGGTGGGCAGGGCTGAGCCAAGGGGCATGTTTACAGGGCTCTGGGCTCAGGAAGACTTTATGCAGTCTGTCTGCTGATGGTTGGTGCTGTGTTCCTGCCCTGTTGGTTGTTTGGCCTGAGGTGTCCCAGCACTGGAGCCCACAGGCTGTTGGGTGGGGCCAGGTCTTGGTAAGAAAATTGCAGGGCTCACACCAATGAGTACTCCCCAGAGCTGCTGCCCCCATTGTCTTTGTCCCTGCAGTGAGGCACAGCTCCAACCTGCCTCCACAGGAGACTCTCCAATACTAGCAGGTAAGTCTGGCTCAGTCTCTTATGAGGTCACTGCTATTTTCCCTACATCTTGGTGCACATGAGACCTTGTGTGTGCCTTCCAAGGTGGAGTTTCTGTTTCCTCCAGTCCTGTGGAATTCCTGTGATCAAACCCCACTGGACTTCAAAGCCAGATTCTCTGGGAGCTCCTCCTTCTGCTGCCAGACCCCCAGTCTGGGGAGCCTGTGTGGGGCTCAGAACTTTCACTGCTGTGGGAGAAATTCTGGGGTATAATTATTTTCCAGTTTGTGGGTTGCCCACTGGCACGTATGGGATTTGATTTTATCATGATTGCACCCCTCCTACCATATTGTTGTGGCTTCTTCTTTGTCTTTGCATGTAGGGTATTTTTTTGGTAGGTTCCAGCATTTTTTTTGTCAATGGTAGTTCAGCAGTTAGTTGTAAGTTTGGTGTTTCCATAAGAAGAGACGAGCTCACGTCCTTCTACTCTGCCATCTGGTCTCCATCTCAAAATTGAGAATCTTGATCACTGAGGAAGTTAACAGAGGTCAGATGTACAGCTATTACTTCCCTTACGATTGATTTAGAGCCATGCATAAGGGTGTGATCGGAATGATAAAGAACGTGATTGACATACTCTTGTGTGGTTAGAGATATTTAGTAGCACAAAAGTGTTCCAGAGTTAGGTAAACTTTAAACTTTCTTGGATGCCTCATTCTTCCTCACAGATTTTTCATACTGTGAATCTAATGTTCTTCCATTACCTAGGTATGAATTCCTAGCAATAGGCAGTGTTGGCAACTGCAGCAACTAGTGTTGAGATAAGATATTTCCAATATCCCAGCTGTCACTTAGCAATTATGCATTTTGTCTCATAATAATGTCTCCTTACTTTCCCCTTACATTTCCTAGTGCTCTACAGTATAAGTTGCTCTGTATACATGATCTCATCTAAGCCTCAATACATCACTTAATAGATATTGGAACTGAGGCTATGAGAATCTAGTGACTCAACTTCTCTAAGACCTAGTAGTTGGTAAGACTCAACTTCTGAATCTAATTATAGACTTTTATCCCCCTCAACATACAAAAGTATTTTTGAGTTCAACTAATTTCAGTTGATTCCTCTTGTTCCATTTTTATGAAATGAAAAAATCTTAAGTAAGGCATTCTTAGGCTGTATTGTTCATACAAAATACAGATATTTAGTGGAGTCCCACCTGATGAAGCCAGTGAAAACAAATAAGCTGTCATTACATGAAGAGCTCTGAACAAGGCAGCTTTGTTTTGTTTTGCTTTTAAAATGGTGGGAGCTTTGAGGGGGAAAGGGTTTGCCAGAAAAAGAAGAGGGAGCAGCATAAAATAGGCAAAATAGGTAAAAACAGGCAAAATAATTTTGAGATGAATAAGTTTTAAAATTGAGATTGAGACTTATGTACAAACATATGGAAAGAAGACCTGAGAATATTTCAAACCAAATATTAAACAGTGTCAATTAATACTATAGAACAGTACTACTAAGGTGTATTTAACAATAGGACAGAACAAAGAGTTTTCCCCAAAGTAGTATACACTCCCATGAAAGCTACCTTTTCCAGGTAAAAAAGCTCTATACATACTTGAGAGTAGAAAAAAGAAAGAAAAATACATTTTCAGGTTGGGAAGTCATTAGGATACCACTTGCTAAACTACTTCATATGAATTATTAACCTTAGGGCACAGCTTTGAGCTTTTCCACACAGAATATTGTATGTTAGATCTTTTCTTCAGGTCATTCACTTCAATTATATATTTGTTTTCTTTTTAAATTCACTGCCTTTGACAACTTTATATATTACTTGATTATTAAACTAGCATAGAGCATACAGTAGAAAGATATTGTGTTCTCTATCATTTGTTAATTTCTACTGTGCAGCTTGGGTAATTTAAATCCTTCTAACCTGAGGAATCTTCTTGGTTCTGTGTTACACAGGCACTTTCATAAAAATATAAAACCTTCCAGGTTTTCAGAAAGCAGGTGTGTCAGAAGATAATATGCTGCCCAAAAGTACCTTAAATCACCCATCAGCTTAACTTTTAAAAATGTACTATACATTCACACATCAGGATATTTTATGATCTAAGACAGCAACTTTAATATTTAAAATGTTACTTTTACTCTGGGAAGTCTAATCTAGTGTGGTGTGTTACTTCTTATTGCAGTGTTTCAAATTGTGTGTGAGTAGGGGACTAAAATTTCAGTTTGATTTATTATCTTGTGAGTCAAGTACTTTTAATTGCTCTCCTATAAGATAAAGGTTTACTCGTTTCATCTTCACAAATAATTCATGAGGGCTCATGAATATGCATATCCTGTCTTATGTAACATAACATTATTAATCAGCTTTTTCCTTAGATGAGAGTAATACATTAAATAAAATGTGATTTAGAGTGAATAATGGATTATAAACAAAATGATTTACAGAAAATAACTTTCATCTTACTTGATTGTTTTAGAAAACACATTCTGATTGTCAAAAGATATGGTCAATTCTCTAACCTTAGGCATACTATATTATTATCCATCATTTTTCCCAACAGTACTTGTTGATTTGTGTACATGATAAGACTAATGATATAAAATGATCAAATATATGAGCCTAGAAGAAAATGAACACATTTATTAAGCATAATATTATTTAAACATCTATTTGTTTCATCTAAAATATACTACTACTCTCCAAGGCATCTATATTTACTACAGTATTAACATGTGTTTGTATTTCTAAAATGCATATTTGGAACTCAAAATTCACTTTTGAGTGAATTAAGTCATACTGACACTTGTAATTATAACATAAAACTCTTGCTTAGAGATAAAATTTGAATAATTTTTAGTGGAAAAATTTATTTTCGCGTTCTCTTGTGCCCTCACTGTTCAGAGGTAAACAGTAGTAGAAAATTATTTTAGTTATTTTGCTTACTATTAGTTCTAGATACACCAACTTAAATGCACATAATAACATACAAACAGATTTGTTCAACAGCGCTGTTATTATACTTCAATAATTAGGAGAGTATAAAAATATTTCAATCTAATTTTCTGAGATGATAATTATATGAAATTTATTTTATCTATGTTGGTGACCTTAATTTATTACCTTCTTTGAAGAACACTGCATTAATATCTTCTGTTCTGTCATAGGATAATGTAGTTGTGTTATTTATAGAAACCCATTACCAGTTTACTTCTTAAGAAGTTAGTCTGTTTTACTAATTGGTCAAAATGGAATTATGCAACTCAAAGGAGCTACCTTACATCTGTTTGTTCCTGAAATGAGAGAAATTTACCAAATAACATCAGCCATTTGGCCCTTCTCCTAATTTTTACCAGGCAAAGGAACTTCTCCCAGTATATAACCCCTCCATATGCAATGGTTAATAAGTTCCAAGCAGAATTGCTGCCTGAGAACTTTGAAGGGCTAAACTCTCAGGATTCTTCAAAGTGTAAGATAAATAGGAACATAGAATTTTGTTTACCTAACTAGTAAAATAAGGACCCTGTAGATAAATACACATGCACAACTTTCTTTTACTTTTTCCCTTCCCTTCTCCCTTCCTTTCAATCTTTCTTTTGTAAATTTCTCAAAAAACCATCAAAGGATCACACATTAAAAAGCTGTTGCTTAATAAATGTCTTCAGGATTTTTTTAAAAGAATGGATTTTTTTTTTTTTTCTGAACTTCCCTGGAATCTTTCTATGTTTTAGGATACAAGTAATGATTAAGCCAGTAGGTATTATTTTCAGGAAACCTTGAATACTAATGGCCTGTTAGAGGATTTTAAAAATCTGTGATGAGCCTACATTCAATATGTACTAGAGTCCTGGGTATTTATGTAAGAGTAAAAACAACCTTTGACAAATGTATTTAAAATACAAAAATAAGGCACACAGAAATTTAGAATAACAAGTATTAAGGAGTCAGTTTGTGGAAAAAAATAGCAAAGTCATCATTAAACTGAGGAATGCACAAAACCCAGAAATGAATTCCTATATTCAAAGAGAATAACTATATTATTAAATAAATATCATATTAGAATTTTAGAACTGAAAGGGAACTTAAAGATTATCTGACCCTTAATTCTGGTCCTTGGAACACAAATTCTGCAGGGTTTGCTATTCAATTTGAAAAATATTGGCTTAAGAAAAAGCTAAAAAAAGTGTTTTTGTTTTGTTTCATTTTGTTTTGTTTAAGCTGTGGGACTCCTTAGCATCTGTAAGTTTCTCACAAGCATTGTGAATTAACAGAGTAAATACTTCATTAGTTGAAGATGGATAAATCTTTTATGAAACATCTCATAGGTCCTGTTAAATTTTCCACCCACAGAACACTAGTTTGCTTGTTAATTAAGTCTAAATTCTCCTTGTACTTTTTTCTTTTTCTTTTTTTTTTGAGATTTTGTCATTTTCAATTTGAATCTCCAAAACTTTCTAGATAACATGGTCAATGTGCAGAGATAATAAATAACATCTAATGTCTTCTCAGTTGACCATATTTCAGACAAGTTTCCTCCAGATCATAGGCCTCTGACCTCCCTCTTCTTAGTGCGTTACTTTAGAAAACTTGCAGTTGTAATTTCTTTCTCTGCCCCTTTAAGATGTAAATATTCTCTTGCCAGTTTTACAACACAGAAATGTCTTTATCAGGGACCTTGGAGCCATCTCCTTGAAATTTAATCATTAAGAAAGATAGCAACCCTATCCTCCAGTCTCTGAAAAGGGTAGGAACCTACATTTGACATGAGTCAAAGAGCAAACACAGATGCCCTAACCACATGGACCAACCTCCCCCATACTGTTCTCCCTTACTCTTCCCACTAGCTCACCACCGTGGTTAAAATTCTTCCACTTTTCGCTTCAATGGATTTGAGTTAAATTTCTCTTCCCTATTGCAATAGTCTTGCCACGCACTGCAATAGTATTAAATAAAAGTCTTCCTTGCCTGTTTAACTTGTCCAATGCAATCTTCTTTGACAGTCCTCGAGGATCACACAAAAACATGCACAGCCATGACTAGACATTAAGATTCCTGAATACCAATGGCATGCTTTTCTTCTTAAATGGGTTAATATGAATGGTGCATCAGTTTGCTAAGAAAGAAACATTAAAGATGACAGTGGTTTCTCATATGTTTGGTTCAAGAACTTTTGCTCTATTCATTAATTTCCTGTGAAGAGGGAGAGATGGAGAGGAGGAGAGGTGTATACTAGCAGAATACAATACCTGAATGCTTTATTCACATAATTATATTCATTAGAACTGTTTTAAAACTCAGCCTTAGAAAGGTTCTCTCATGCCTTTTGTAGTAAAGAAAGGTTTGTTTCATTTGTTTCTTAGTATATGGTCTGTTAAGAAACAGTTTTAAAGTAATTGCCCAATTAAAATCAGAAACGAACCCTGAAGGCACACGGCCATACATTTGATTTCAATAAATGGTCTTCTCTAGTTTAACAAGCAACTTCATGTTTTCTGCAGCTATTTTCTTTTTATGACCTAATTGGACTATTTACTCAAATTTGTTCTCCCTAAATCAGAGTTTTATTATTAGCCCTGTTTGGAGCATTGTAGAAATTTTCATTCAAAGACACTGAACTTCTTGACTGTATTATTTATAACTTCTGCAAACAAGAAAATTAAGTGATTACTAGGTGATTATGATAAATCATAGAATACCTTGGAGATACTTAAAATTAATACATTTCATTGTTTTACTTTTATTATTATGCCCTTACAAAACTATGTTGATATTCTGCCCTTGATTTTTAAAAATAAATTTGAGAAATTTTTTAATTGGCCATTCATAGAGGAAAAATGAGAAGTTGGATCTCTCTCTTTTATAACATACTAAGCATCCAATTGCTAAGTATGTATTATGTGAAATTTTATTATCCTGTTATTATACATACTAAACTATGGTTTAGTTGATACTTTACATGATGGAACATTGAAGAATTCATAATCTGTGAGATGGGACACAACTTTTTTTTTTCCATTTTCTAAATGAAGAAACTAAGTCTTCATAGAGTTGAATTTCCTAGGATTATTCAGGCAGTGCCATCATCCAAAGGCAATCCTCCAACTCTGCATTCTTTCCATGTTCGATTATTTCCTTATGAAGTTCTATGACAATTTATTAGTGCAGTTCCATAAATTATTGAAAATTGCTAAGCATCTTCTTCAAATTTTAAGGCTGGGAAAAATTACAGAATGGCTTACCTCACCTTCATCACTTTGTCTGTTGCTACCACTTAACATTTTTGAATGTAAGTGGAATAGTAATGTAATGCATGGGAGAAAAATAAAATGGAAATAGAAGATGTGTGTGTGTGTGAGTGGGGGAAGAGGAATAAGTTTATATCTTCTAAGGATTTTATGTTCCAGAATAAATAGATTCAAAACCAAGGCCATCAAAGAAAATGGGAGGGCCTTCTGTTCCTGAGTAATAGATATTGGAAATGCCTTCACATTGTAACAAAAGAGAAAACTGGACACGAGGCAGCACAGGACTGTAATTCCTGACAGAAAGGAAACAAATGAAGAAACCTGTAAGATCAGCCCAGCATTCCTAAAACAGGCACACCTTGGAGATATTGTAGGTTCAGTACCAGACAATCTCAATAAACCAAATGCGATAATAAAGCAATTTTTTTTGACTTCCCAGTGCATAGAAAAGTTATGTTCACACTACATATGTAGAAACTATATGTTTATTAAGTGTGCAATAGTGTTATGTCTAAATATATCTATATCTATATATATATCTTAATTAAAAGGTACTTTATTGCTAAAAAATTCTAACCATCATCTGAGCCTTCAGTGAGTCATAATCTTTTTGCTGGTGGAAGGTCTTGCCTCAATGTTGATGGCTGCTGACTGATCAGGGTGGTGGCTGCTGAAGGTTGGGGTGGCCGTGGCACTTTCTTAAAATAAGATGACAATGAAATTTTCTGCATTGATTGACTCTTCCTTTCACAAACAAGTTCTCTGTAGCATGCAATGCAGTTTGATAACATTTTACCCACAGTAGAACTTCTTTCAAATTTGGAGTCAATTTTTTAAAACCCTGCTGCTGTTTTGTCAACTAAGTTTATGTAATATTCTAAATCCTTTTTTGTTATTTCAACAATTTTCAAGCATCTTTACCTGGAGTAGATCTCACCTCAAGAAACCACATTCTTTGTTCATCTGTAAGAAGCAACTCCTCCTTCTTTAAAGTTTTATCATGAGATTGCAGCAATTCATTCACATCTTCAGGCTCCACTTCTAATTCTAGTTCTCTTGCTGTTTCCACCACATCTGCAGTTACACTCTCAATGAAGTCTTGAACCCCTCAAACTCATCCATGAGGGTTGGAATCAATTTCCCCAAAACTTCTGTTAATATTTTGACTTCTTCCCATAAATCACAAATGTTTTTAATGGAATCTAGAATGGTGAATACTGTCCAGAAAGCTTTCAATTTACTTTTCCAGATCTCTCAGAGGAATCACTGTCTGTGGCAACGTTAGTCTTAAGAAATGTTTTTCTTAAATCATAAGAATTGAAAGTCAAAATGACTCCTTGATCCATGAGCTACAGAATGGACGTTGTGTTAGCAGGCATGAAAATAACATTAGTCTCGTTGTACATCTCCATCAGAGCTCTTGGGTAACCAGGTGCCTTGTCAATGAGCAGTAATATTTTGAGAGGAATCTTTCTTTTTTTTCCCTCTGAGCAGTAGGTCTCAACAATTGGCTTAAAATGTCCAGTAAACCATTTTGTAAACAGATGTGTTATTATCCAGGCTTTGTTTTTCCATTTATAGAGAACAGGCAGAGCAGATTTAGCATAATTCTTTAGGGCCCTAGTATTTTCAGAATGGTAAATCAGCATTGGCCTCAACTTAAAGTCACCAGCTGCATTAGCCCCTAACAAGAGAGTCAGCCTCCTCTTTGTAGCTGTGAAGCCAGGCCTTGACTTCTCTCTAGCTATGAATGTCCTAGATGACATCTTCTTCCAATAGAACGCTGTTTCATCTACATTGAAAATCTATTGTTTAGTGTAGCTGCCTTCATTAATTATCTTAGTTAGGTCTTCTGGATAACTTGTTGGAGCTTCTACATCAGCAATGGCTGCTTCACCTTACACCTTTATGATATTGATAGGATTCTCTTTCCTTAAACCTCATGAACCAAGCTTTGATTGGTTTCAAACTTTTCTTTTGTAGCTTCCTCACCTCTCTCAGTCTTCAGAGAATTGAAGAGAGTTAGGGCCTTCCTCTGGATTAGGCTTTGGCTTAAGGGGATGTTGTCACTGGTTTTATTTTCTGTCCAGACCACTCAAACTTTCTCCATTATCGGCAATAAGGCTGTTTTGCTTTCTTATCGTTCCTGTGTTTACTAGAGTCACACTATCAATTTCTTTCAAGAACTTTTCCTTTTCATTCACAACTTGGCTAACTGGTGCTTAGTTTTCAGCCTATCTGGGCTTTCGAAATGTCTTCCTCACTAAACATAATGCTTTCTAGCTTTTGATTTAAAGTGAGATATGTGTGACTCTCACTTGAACACTCAGAGGCCCTTGTGGGGTTATTAATCGGCTAAATTTCATTATTGTGTCTCATAAAATAGGGAGGGAGACAGGGGAATGGTTGGTCGATGGAGCAGTCAGAACACACACAACATTTATTGATTAAGTTCACTTTCACATGAATTGTGGTGCCCTAAAATAATTACGATAGTAACATCAAAATTCACTGTTCACAGATCACCATAATAAATATAATGATAATGAGAAAAGTTTGAAATATTGTGAGACTTACCAAAATGTGACACAGTGAAATAAAGTGAGAAAATGCTTTTGGAAAAGTGGCACTGGTGGACTTGCTTGATGCAAAGTTGCCACAAACCTTCAATTTGTAAAAAATGCAATAGCTGCAAAGTGCAGTAAAGTGAAGTGCAACAAAATGAGGTGTGCCTATAGAAGCACTTTCTAGATTGAAGCACTAGGAAGGGGAATACCAGTGCAACATTACGGTTCTACTGAGTTGAGGACACAAATATCAGAGTTCAGGGAGTCTGCTGTGGCTGTAACCTGGAGGGAAGACTAACACAGTGGGCAACTGAGCAGAGAAACAGCACCTGTCTTTGGCTGAATACTAAGCTGAATATGAATAGAGTAAGACTCTGGGAGGCCACACGAGGTCAGACAAAGCAAAAGTGCTGGGAAAGAATAACTTCTGGTAGATTATAAACTGAAAAGTTCCCAGAGATTATACAGGGCTGGGAGATAGTGAAGTACTCACCAGTCAGAAAGACTTTATCGAACAGTTAGGGAATTTAGTAGATTAGATATTGCAGAGCAAAATATCAATAGAAATCCAAACTGAAGAACAGAGAACAAAAAATTTAAAATAAATAAACAGAGCTTCAGTGACCTGGGACTTCAGCAACTGGTTTAACATATGTATAATTAGAGCTACATAAGGAGGCAAACTATGGCACAAAATATGTTTGAATGTATAATGACTAAAATTTTTCTTAATTTGACAAAAAGTATAAACCCACAGATCCAATAAACTCAACCAAACCCAAGAATGGAAATAAAATGAAAACCATACCAATATACAATCTAATCAACTTGCTAACAACCAATGACAGAAGTAAAATCTTATAAGTGATTGGAAATTCTGATCACATTGCAATGATCAGAATTATCACTGAGTATCTAAAAAAAGACAATGAATTGACATCTTTAAGTGCCAAAAGAAAAAAAAAAGCCCGGAATTCTATATCCAATTAAAGCAAAATACATTGTCAGACAAACATAAGTTGAGATAATTCTTTTGCAGAAGATCTACATATATTAACCACATTTCTTTTTTAAAATTTTATTGGAGTATAGTTGATTTACGACGTTGTGTTAGTTTCAGGTGTATAGCAAAGTGATTCAGCTATATACATATATTCATACTTTTTCAGATTCTTTTGTCACATAGGTTATCACAGAATATTGAGTAGAGTTCCCTGTGCTATACAGTAGGTCCTTGTTGGTTATCTACCTTATATATAGTAGTGTGTGTATGTTAATCCCAAGCTCTTGATTTATCCTTCCCCACCATGTTTCCCCTTTGGTAACCATAAGTTTGTTTTCAATATGTGTAAGTCTGTTTCTCTTTTGTAAATAAGTTCATTTGTATCATTTTTTACAATTAGATTTCATATATGAGTGATACGATATATTCTTCTTTCTCTTGTCTGACTTACTTCACTTAGTATGATAATCTCTAGGTCCATCCATGTTGCTGCAAATGGCATTATTTCATGCTTTTTTTTATTGTTGAGTAATATTCCATTTTATTTATGTACCACATCTCTTTATCCATTCATCTGTCAATGGACATTTAGGTTGCTCCCATGTCTTGGCTATTGTAAACAGTGCTGCAATGAATATTGGGGTGCAGGTATGTTTTTGAATTACAGTTTTCTCTGGATATATGCACAGGAGTGGGATTGCTGGATCATATGGTATTTCTATTTTTAGTTTTTTAAAGAACCTCCATACTGTTCCCATAGTGGTTGTATCAACTTACATTCCCATCAACAGTGTAACAGGGTTCCCTTTTCTCCACACTCTCGCAAGCATTTATTGTTTGTAGGCTTTTTTTTTTATAACATCTTTATTGGAGTATAATTGCTTTACAATGGTGTGTTAGTTTCTGCTTCATAACAAAGTGAATCAGTTATACATATACATATGTTCCCATATCTCTTCCCTCTTGCATCTCCCTCCCCCCCACCCTCCCTATCCCACCCCTCTAGGTGGTCACAATACACCGAGCTGATCTCCCTGTGCTATGCGGTTGCTTCCCACTAGCTATCTAGTCTACGTTTGGTAGTGTATATATGTCCATGACACTCTCTCATTTTGTCACAGCTTACCCTTCCCCCTCCCCATATCCTCAAGTCCATTCTCTAGTAGGTCTGTGTCTTTATTCCCATCTTACCACTAGGTTCTTCATGACCTTTATTTTATTTTATTTTTTACCCTTAGATTCCATATATATGTGTTAGCATACTGTATTTGTTTTTCTCTTTCTGACTTACTTCACTCTGTATGACACAGTTTAACTCCATCCACCTCACTACAAATAACTCCATTTCGTTTCCTTTTATGGTTGAGTAATATTCCATTGTATATATGTGCCACATCTTCTTTATCCATTCATCTGATGATGGACACTTAGGTTGCTTCCATGTCCTGGCTATTGTAAATAGAGTTGCAATGAACATTTTGGTACATGACTCTTTTTGAATTATGGTTTTCTTAGGGTATATGCCCAGTAGTGGGATTGCTGGGTCGTATGGTAGTTCTATTTTTAGTTTTTTAAGGAACCTCCATACTGTTCTCCATAGTGGCTGTATCAATTTACATTCCCACCAACAGTGCAAGAGTGTTCCCTTTTCTCCACACCCTCTCCAGCATTTATTGTTTGCAGATTTTCTGATGATGGCCATTCTGACCGGTGTGAGGTGATACCTCAATGTAGCTTTGATTTGCATTTCTCTAATGATTAGTGATGTTGACCATTCTTTCATGTGTTTGTTGGCAATCTATATCTTCTTTGGAGAAAGGTCTATTTAGGTCTTCTGCCCATTTTTGGATTGGGTTTTTTTTTTTTTTTTTGTTATTGAGCTGCATGAGCTACTTGTAAATCTTAGAGATTAATCCTTTGTCAGTTGCTTCATTTGCAAATATTTTCTCCCATTCTGAGGGTTGTCTTTTGGTCTTGTTTATGGTTTCCTTTGCTGTGCAAAAGCTTTTAAGTTTCATTAGGTCCCATTTGTTTATTTGTGTTTTTATTTCCATTTCTCTAGGAGCTGGGTCAAAAAGGATCTTGCTGTGATTTATGTCATAGAGTGTTCTGCCTATGTTTTCCTCTAAGAGTTTGATAGTGTCTGGCCTTACATTTAGGTCTTTAATCCATTTTGAGTTGATTTTTGTGTATGGTGTTAGGGAGTGTTCTAATTTCATACTTTTACATGTACCTGTCCAGTTTTCCCAGCACCACTTATTGAAGAGGCTGTCTTTTCTCCACTGTATATGCTTGCCTCCTTTAGCAAAGATAAGGTGACCATATGTGCGTGGGTTTATCTCTGGGCTTTCTATCCTGTTCCATTGATCTATATTTCTGTTTTTGTGCCAGTACCATACTGTCTTCATTACTGTAGCTTTGTAGTATAGTCTGAAGTCAGGGAGCCTGATTCCTCCAGCTCCATTTTTTGTTCTCAATATTGCTTTGGCTATTCGGGGTCTTTTGTGTTTCCATACAAATTGTGAAATTTTTTGTTCTACTTCTGTGAAAAATGCCAGTGGTAGTTTGATAGGGATTGCAGTGAATCTGTAGATTGCTTTGGGTAGTATAGTCATTTTCACAATGTTGATTCTTCCAATCCAAGGACATGGTATGTCTCTCCATCTATTTGTATCATCTTTAATTTCTTTCATCAGTGTCATAATTTTCTGCATACAGGTCTTTTGTCTCCTTAGGTAAGTTTATTCCTAGATATTTTATTCTTTTTCTTGCAATGGTAAATGGGAGTGTTTTCTTAATTTCACTTTCAGATTTTTCATCATTAGTGTATAAGAATGTAAGAGATTTCTGTGCATTAATTTTGTATCCTGCTACGTTACCAAATTCATAGATTAGCTCTAGTAGTTTTCTGGTAGCATCTTTAGGATTCTCTATGTATAGTATCGTGTCATCTGCAAACAGTGACAGCTTTACTTCTTTTCCAATTTGGATTCCTTTTTTTTCTTTTTCTTCTCTGATTGCTGTGGCTAAAACTTCCAAAACTATGTTTAATAATAGTGGTGAGAGTGGGCAACCTTGTCTTGTTCCTGATCTTAGAGGAAATGGTTTCAGTTTTTCACCATTGAGGACGATGTTGGCTGTGGGTTTGTCATATATGGCCTTTATTATGTTGAGGAAAGTTCCTCTATGCCTACTTTCTGCAGGGCTTTTATCATATATGGGTGTTGAATTTTCTCAAAAAAAGCTTTTTCTGCATCTATTGAGATGATCATCTGGTTTTTCTCCTTCAATTTGTTAATATGGTGTATCACGTTGATTGATTTGCTTATATTGAAGAATCCTTGAATTCCTGGAATAAACCCCACTTGATCATGTTGTATGATCATTTTAATGTGCTGTTGGATTCTGTTTGCTAGTATTTTGTTGAGGATTTTTGCATCTATGTTCATCAGTGATATTGGCCTGTAGTTTTCTTTCTTTGTGACATCTTTGTCTGGTTTTGGTATCAGGGTGATGGTGGCCTCGTAGAATGAGTTGGGGAGTGTTCCTCCCTCTGCAATATTTTGGAAGAGTTTGAGAAGGATAGGTGTTAGCTCTTCTCTAAATGTTTGATAGAGTTCGCCTGTGAAGCCATCTGGTCCTGGGCTTTTGTTTGTTGGAAGATTTTTAATCACAGTTTCAATTTCAGTGCTTGTGATTGGTCTGTTCATATTTTCTATTTCTTCCTGGTTCAGTCTCGGCAGATTGTGCATTTCTAAGAATTTGTCCATTTCTTCCAGGTTGTCCATTTTATTGGCATAGAGTTGCTTGTAGTAATCTCTCATGATCGTTTGTATTTCTGCAGTGTCAGTGGTTACTTCTCCTTTTTTTTTTTCTAATTCTATTGATTTGAGTCTTCTCCCTTTTTCTCTTCATGAGTCTGGCTAATGGTTTATCAATTTTGTTTATCTTCTCAAAGAACCAGCTTTTAGTTTTATTGATCTTTGCTATCGTTTCCTTCATTTCTTTTTCATTTATTTCTGATCTGATCTTTATGATTTCTTTCCTTCTGCTAACTTTGGGGTGTTTTTGTTCTTCTTTCTCTAATTGCTTTTGGTGCAAGGTTAGGTGGTTTATTCAAGATGTTTCCTGTTTCTGGATGTAGGCTTGTATTGCTATAAACTTCCCTGTTAGAACTGCTTTTGCTACATCCCATAGGTTTTGGGTCGTCGTGTCTCCTCTGTCATTTGTTTCTAGGTATATTTTGATTTCCCCTTTGATTTCTTCAGTGATCACTTGGTTATTAAGTAGTGTATTGATTATCCTCCATGTGTTTGTATTTTTTACAGATCTTTTCCTGTAATTGATATCTAGTTTCATAGCATTGTGGTCGGAAAAGATACTTGATATGATTTCAATGTTCTTAAATTTACCAAGGCTTGATTTGTGACCCAAGATATGATCTATCCTGGAGAATGTTCCATGAACACTTGAAAAAATGTGTATTCTGTTGTTTTTGGGTGGAATGTCCTATAAATATCAATTAAGTCCATCTTGTTTAATGTATCATTTAAAGCTTGTGTTTCCTTATTTATTTTCATTTTGGATGATCTGTCCATTGGTGAAAGTGGGGTGTTAAAGTCCCCTGCTATGATTGTGTTACTGTCAATTTCACCTCTTATGGCTGTTAGTATTTGCCTTATATATTGGGGTGCTCCTATGTTGGGTGCATATATATTTACAATTGTTATATCTTCTTCTTGGATCGATCCCTTGATCATTATGTAGTATCCTTCTTTGTCTCTTGTAATAGTCTTTATTTTAAAGTCTACTTTGTCTTATATGAGTATTGCTACTCCAGCTTTCTTTTGATTTCCATTTGCATGGAATATCTTTTTCCATCCCCTCACTTTCAGTCTGTATGTGTCCCTAGGTCTGAAGTGGGTCTCTTGTAGACAGCATATATATGGGTCTTGTTTTTTTATTCATTCAGCCAGTCTGTGTCTTTTGGTGGGAGCATTTAATCCATTTACATTTAAGGTAATTATCAATATGTATGTTCCTATTCCCATTTTCTTAAATGTTTTGGGTTTGTTACTGTAGGTGTTTTCCATCTCTTGTGTTTCTTGCCTAGAGAAGTTCCTTTAGCATTTGTTGTAAAGCTGGTTTGGTGGTGCTGAACTCTCTCAGCTTTTGCTTGTCTGTAGAGGTTTTAATTTCTCCATCAAATCTGAATGAGATCCTTGCTAAGTAGAGTAATCTTGGTTGTAAGTTTTTCTCCTTCATCACTTTAAATATGTCCTGCCACTCCCTTCTGGCTTGCAGGGTTTCTGCTGAAAGGTCAGCTGTTAACCTTATGGGGATTCCCTTGTGTGTTATTTGTTGTTTTTCCCTTGCTGCTTTTAATATGTTTTCTTTATATTTAATTTTTGATAGTTTGATTAATATGTGTCTTGGCGTGTTTCTCCTTGGATTTATCCTAATGGGACTCTCTGTGCTTCCAGGACTTGATTAACTATTTCTTTTCCCATATTAGGGAAGTTTTCAACTACAATCTCTTCAAATATTTTCTCAGTCCCTTTCTTTTTCTCTTCTTCTTCTGGGACCCCTACAATTAGAATGTTGGTGCATTTAATGTTGTCCCAGAGGTCTCTGTGACTGTCCTCAGTTCTTTTCATTCTTTTTTCTTTATTCTACTCTGCACTAGTTATTTCCACTATTTTATCTTCCAGGTCACTTATCCTTTCTTCTGCCTCAGTTATTCTGGTATTGATTCCTTCTAGAGAATTTTTAATTTCATTTATTGTGTTGTTCACTATTGTTTGTTTGCTCTTTAGTTCCTCGAGGTCCTTGTTAAACGTTTCTTGTATTTTCTCCATTCTGTTTCCAAGATTTTGGATCATCTTTACTATCATTATTCTGAATTCTTTTTCAGGTAGACTGCCTATTTCCTCTTCATTTGTTAGGTCTGGTGGGTTTTTGCCTTGCTCCTTCATCTGCTGTGTGTTTCTCTGTCTTCTCATTTTGCTTAACTTACTGTGTTTGGGGTCTCCTTTTTGCAGGCTTCAGGTTCGTAGTTCCCGTTGTTTTTGGTGTCTGCCCCCAGTGGCTAAGGTTGGTTCAGTGGGTTTTGTAGGCTTCCTGGTGGAGGGGACTAGTGCCTGTGTTCTGGTGGATGAGGCTGGATCTTGTCTTTCTGGTGGGCACGTCCACGTCTGGTGGTGTGTTTTGGGGTGTCTGTGGCCTTATTATGATTTTAGGCAGCCTCTCTGCTAATGGATAGGGCTGTGTTCCTGTCTTGCTAGTTGTTTGGCATAGGGTGTCCAGCACTGTAGCTTGCTGGTCATTGAGTGAAGCTGGGTCTTGGTGTTGAGATGGAGATCTCTGGGAGATTTTCACCATTTGGTATTACATGGAGCTGGGAGGTCTCTTGTGGACCAGTGTCCTGAAGTTGGCTCTCCCACCTCAGAGGCACAGCCCTGATGCCCGGCTGGAGCACCAAGAGCCTTTCATCCACACGGCTCAGAATAAAAGGGAGAAAAAATAGAAAGAAAGAAAGAAAGAAAGAAAGAAAGAAAGAAAGAAAGAAAGAGGATAAAATAAAATAAAATAAGATAAAGTCAAAGTTACTAAATAAAAAATAATTATTAGGAAAAAAATTTTTTTAAAGTAAAAAAACAAAAAAACAAAAAACGGATGGACAGAACCCTAGGACAAATGGTGAAAGCAAAGCTATACACACAAAATCTCACACAGAAGCATACACATACACAGTCACAAAAAGAGGAAAAGGGGAAAAAATAATATATCTTGCTCCCAAAGTCCACCTCCTCAATTTGGGATGATTCATTGTCTATTCAGGTATTCCGCAGATGCAGGGTACATCAAGTTGATTGTGGAGCTTTAATCCGCTGCTTCTGAGGCTGCTGGGAGAAATTTCCCTTTCTCTTCTTTGTTCACACAGATCCCGGGATTCAGCTTTGGATTTGGACCCACCTCTGCGTGTAGGTCGCCTGAGGGTGTCTGTTCTTCCCTCAGACAGGACGGGGTTAAAGGAGCAGCTGACTCGGCCGCTCTGGCTCACTCAGGCCACGGGGAGGGAGGGGTACGGATGTGGGGCGGCTCTGCGGCGGCAGAGGCTGGCTTGATGTTGCACCACCCTGTGGCACTGTGCGTTCTCCCGGGGAAGTTGTCCCTGGATCACGGGACCTTGGAAGTGGCGGGCTGCACGGGCTCCCAGGAAGAAGGGTGTGGATAGTGACCTGTGCTCGCACACAGGATTTTTGGTGGCGGCAACAGCAGCCTTAGCGTCTCATGCCTGTCTCTGGGGTCCGCGCTTATAGGCGCAGCTCGTGCCCGTCTCTGGATCTCCTTTAAGCAGCGCTCTCAATCCCCTCTCCTCGCGCACCAGGAAACAAAGAGGGAAGAAAGAGTCTCTTGCCTCTTCGGCAGGTCCAGACTTTTTCCCGGACTCCCTCCCGGCTAGCTGTGGCACACTAGCCCCCTTTCAGGCTGTGTTCATGCAGCCAACCCCAGTCCTCTCCCTGGGGTCTGACCTCCAAAGCCCGAGCCTCAGCTCCCAGCCCCCGCCCGCCCCGGCGGGTGAGCAGACAAGCCTCTCAGGCTGGTGAGTGCTGCTTGGCGCTGATCCTCTGTGCGGGAATCTCTCCGCTTTGCCCTCCGCACCCCTGTGGCTGCGCTCTCCTCCGTGGCTCCAAAGCTTCCCCCCTCTGCGACCCGCAGTCTCCACCCGCGAAGGGGCTTCCTAGTGTGTGGAAACCTTTCCTCCTTCACAGCTCCCTCCCACGGGTGCAGGTCCCATCCCTAGTCTTTTGTCTCTGTTTTTTTCCTTTTTCTTTTGCCCTACCCAGGTATGTGGGGAGTTTCCTGCCTTTTGGGGGGTCTGAGGTCTTCTGCCAGCGTTCAGTGGGTGTTCTATAGGAGCAGTTCCACGTGTAGATGTATTTCTGATGTATCTGTGGGGAGGAAGGTGATCTCCACGTCTTACTCTTCCACCATCTTCTCCTCCTGTTTGTAGACTTTTTGATGATGGCCATTCTGATTGGTGTGAGGTGATACCTCATTTTAGTTTTGATTTGCATTTCTCTGATAATTAGTGATGTGGAGCATCTTTTCATGTGCTTTTTGTCCATCTGTATGTCTTCTTTGGAGAAAAGTCTATTTATATCTTCTGCCCATTTTTTGATTAGGTTGTTTGTTTTTTTGATATAGGGCTGCATGAGCTGTTTGTATATCTTGGAGATAAATGCCTTGGTGGTTGCTTCATTTGCAAATATTTTCTCCCATTCTGTGGGTTGTCTTTTCATTTTGTTTATGGTTTCCTTTGCTATGTAGAAGCTTTTAAGTTAAATTAGGTCCCATTTGTTTATTTTTGTTTTTATTTTTATTACTCTAGGGGGTGGATCCAAGAAGATATTGCTGCGATTTATGTCAAAAGGAGGTCTCCCTATGTTTTCCTCTAAGAGTTTTATAGTGTCTGCCCTACATTTTGGTCTTAGGTCCATTATGAGTTTATTTTTGTCTGTGGTGTTAGGAAATGTTCTAATTTCTTTTCTTTTTTTTTTTTTTTACTTGTAGCTGTCCAGTTTTTCCAGCACCACTCATTGAAGAGACTGTTTTTTTCTCCATTGTATATTCTTGTCTCCTTTGTCATATATTAACTGACCATAGGCATATGAGTTTATTTCTGGGCTTTCTATCCTGTTTCATTGATATATATTTCTATCCTTGCACCAGTACCATACTGTTTCGAAAATTGAAACAGTGATTTAAAAGCTTCCAACTAACAAAAGCCCAGGACCAGATGGCTTCACAGGTGAATTCTAGCAAACATTTAGAGAAAAGTTAACACCTATACTTCTGAATCTCTTCCAAAAATTTACAGAGGAAGGAACACTCCCAAGCTCATTCTATGAGGCCACAATCACCCTGATACCAAAACCAGACAAAGATACCACACACATACACAAAAAATACAGGCCAATATCATCAATGAACATAGACACAAAAATCCTCAACAAAATGTTAGCAAATAGAATCCAACAATACATTAAAAGGATCATACACCATGATCAAGTGGGATTTATCCCAGGGAGGCAAGGATTCTTCAATATACACAAATCAATCAGTGTGATACATCACATTAACAAACTGAAGAATAAAAACCATATGATCATCTCAATAGATGCAGAAAAAGCTTTTGAGAAAATTCAACACCCATTTATGATAAAAACTCTCCAGAAAGTGGGAATAGAGGGAACTTACCTCAACATAATAAAGGCCATATATGACAAACCCACAGCTAACATCATTCTCAATGGTGAAATGCTGAAGGCATTCTGTCTAAGATTAAGAACAAGACGAGGATGCCCACTGCAACCACTTTTATTCAACATAGATTTGGAAGTCCTAGCCACGGCAATCAGAGAAGAAAAGAAATAAAAGGAATCTAAATTGGAAAAGAAGTAAAACTGTCACTGTTTGCAGATGACATGATACTACACATAGAAAACCTTAAAGGTGCTACCAGAAAATTACTAGAGCTCATCAATGAATTCGGTAAGGTTGCAGGATACAAAATTAATACACAAAAATCTCTTGCATCTCTTTACACTAACAATGAAATATCAGAAATAGAAATTAGGGAAACAATCCCATTTACCATCACATCAAAAAGAATAAAATACCTAGGAATAAACCTACCTAAGGAGACAAAAGACCTGTACTCTGAAAACCATAAGATGCTGATGAGAGAAATCAAAGATGACACAAGCAGATAGAAAGGTATACCATTATCTTGGACTGGAAGAATCAATATTGTCAAAATGACTATACTACCCAAACCATCTACAGATTCAATGCAATCCCTAACAAATTACCAATGGCACTTTTCACAGAACTAGAACAAAAAATTTAAAAATTTGTATGGAAACACAAAAGGCCATGAATAGCCAAAGCAATCCTGAGAAGGAAAAACGGAGCTGGAGGCTCCCTGACTTCAGCCCCTACTACAAAGCTACAGTCATCAAAACAGTATGGTACTGGTGCAATGATAGACATATTAAATCACTTTCTTACTTACTGTGTTTTATGATGCTTTGATATCTTGAGCCTTGCAGACCCAGGGAGAGATCACCCCTCCCAGGGGTTAGCTAATTCTATAGATAGAAAATAACTCACCTGTAGCACACCTTTGATGTGCAAACCCTCCTATGCCCACCTTCTTTTTATCTGGCACGAGCAGTTCAGGACACTATCCCCCTTTCCTAGGTCCATGTACTGAACAACTAGTGACCATTCCTGCAGCCCAGACCACACCAAAACTTTCCAAACTATCCAATGCTAAATCTGCTCAGCTTTGTACTCTGCCTCACCCATTTCTTCCTGCAAAAACTACAAAAAAGGCTTTTGCCCACACTTTCCCCTCACTCATTCCACCTTCTGACTGACCCCGGTGCTACATGCCCCTGCACGGTATCGTGCCCCTTCCTCTTAGGAACTGAGTAACAAACTATCTTTATAGTGGCAGTCATCTCCTGCTCTGTTGTCCTCACCACAACCTAAATAAAAATGAAATCCTGGGTATGTTTTAAAGTACTATAAGAAATTCTAAGGTAATCTCATAAAGTATGAAGAAAATGTTTCCAGATGAGCCCTCAGATCTATAAAAAGGAATAAAAAATATACCAAAAATGGTATGTGTGGGTATATATAAAATAAGCTTTATGTTTTAAATTTTATTTTAAAGATATTTGACTCTTTAAACATAAATAATAACAATGTATTCTGTGGTTTATAACATATGTGGAAGTAAATGTTTGATGGATATAGCATAAAAGGAGGGTGATATGAAAGTATATTACATTATACATGAAGTAGTATAATATTCATTTAAAAGTAGATTACGATGAGTTAGGGATGTATATTGTAAATCTGAGAACAAGCACTAAATAAAATTAAAATGAAGATGCACATCTAATAAGCCATTGGAGAAGATAAGATAGAATCTTTAAAACATATTCAATTAATAGATAAAAAGGAAGGAAATGAGGAACAAGAGGATAAAAAAATGAAATTATCAAAAATAAATAGCATAATGTTGGAAGTAAACCCAACCACACAAAAATTTATTTTAAATGTTAAAGATTTAAGTCCTATTAATAGGCAGGAATTATTAGACTGGATATAAATACCAAATCTCAACTTATTTCATTTAATAAGCTCTAAACAAAAAGATAAAGGTAGGTTAAAAATGAAAAAAAAAATCATTCAAAAACTAATATAAGAAAGACAGTATCACTATTTTAATAACAAATAAAATATAATTCAGGACAAGGAATATTTCTAGGGGAAAAGTGAGATACTTTGTAATAATAAAAATATTCAACGTATCAAGAGGACATGACAACCCTAAATGTATACACACTTAAAAATAGAGTTTCAAATATATCAAGAACTTTCAGAAAAGAAAAAAAAAAATCAGAAATAGATGCAAGATTTCAATACAACTCTCTCCCTAATAGAAAGAACGAGTAGAAAATTAATGCATATGTAGAAGATTTCAATAACACACTCATTTATAGAACACTACAGACAATAACAACAGAATACACGTTCTTTTCAAATGTACATGAATCATTCACTAAGATCACATTTAGAGATTTAAAAAGTCACAATGTATTTAATAAGATTGAAAATGTAAGAATTATGCTCCTTTACCAAATGGAATTGAATTAGTAATCAATAACAAAATTAGGTCTTAAAAAACCCAAATATTTGGAATTTAAGGTCAAGGAAGACACCATAAAAACATTAGAAAATTGTTTGAACTAAATTATAGTGATAATACAACATATCAAAATTATGGAATGCTGCTTAAGTAGTGCCAAGAGGGAAATTTATAGTTTTAAGGCTTATACTAGAAAAGAAAAAAGGCAAAAAAATATAATGATATGGGTATACTTCTGCTTCTGGGAAGATAGAGTAGACCTACTTTTTCCTATTCTTCCTACTAGTAATACCTAAGATCCCTGGATATTATATATAAAATAAAAATAAGAATAATCTATTAGGTGGGGAGAAGGCAGATCAGCTAGGGAATCTGGGACCCAAATAACAACTTGGTGTAGTTCTCTGGGTTGCTTTTCGCCTTATATAACTCAGAGTTGATGCTGAAGAAGACAGAAAATCAAAGTATCAAAGAGCACAGAAGGAAAAATCTGCAAGATGAGACTGCTCTCTCTAGCCAAAGGACCAGAAAGTAGCAACCTAACAAAACAGAAATCTTTAGACAATAACCACTCTACTCAAGCCAAATATCATAGGAAAAAAATCTGTTGTCAAATACCCATCCATGCCAGCTAAGGTAGAATGGGTAGCCTAGATAGACTTCTACCCATGCAAAACTGTATGGAGGTGCCTATACCAACACACCTGTAGGGGTTGTGTCAGAAAAGGCCAAGGAGGAAGCTGGGATTTTCATTCCCTACTGACCTTTAAAGAGGCTCCCTGATTACAGTGTCAATGAAGACCAGATGAGGAGCCTGAACATGCACCCGCTCTCAGCAGTAACAAGGTGTCCCTCTACCTTCCTTCTGGAGTGGTATTGGAGGAGGCTACTTGGAGGGAGAGTCAGGACTTTACCATTGTCTGGTTGGAATAAGACCTCCTCCATAAGAGTTTCAGTGGAGACAACATGAAAAGCCAAGACTCTCATCCCCACATGGCTGTAACAAGTAGTGGCCAAGCCTCAGGTGTCAATAGAAGCCAAACAGTAAACCTGAACTTCTACCTCTACCAGGTACAAGGTGGTGCCCCTCTTCCCCTACTGGAATGGTGTCAGAGAGAATCAGTTAAAGCAGGTGTAAATAAGATCCAGAATCCAACACAATGCAAATATGACCAGTTTTATTGAAATCATTTTTCTTACCAAGAACCAGAAAGATCTCAAATTGACAGTCATTGGATGACAATACCAGGATGACAGAGATATTGGAATTATCTGATAAATATCTTAAAGAAGTAATCATGAAAATGTTACAATAAGCAAATGTTTTTGAGACAATCAAAAAAAAAATTGAATGCCTTAGGGAAAAAAAAAGAGGATATAAAGAAAAACCAAATGGAAATTTTAGAATTGAAAAATACAATAATACAGATAAAAAGCTCAGTGGATAAGCTCCACAGCAGAATAGAGGAGACAAAGGAAAGAGTCAGTGAACAGGAAGATAAAACAATAGAAATCCCTAATATGAACAGTAGAAAAAAATAAACTGAAAAGAAATGAATGGAACCTTAGGGGCCTGAGAGACTATAACAATATATGTTACATTTATGTCATCAGTTCAGGAAAAAGAGGGCAGGCTTTTAAAAGTATTCTAAAAAAAACAATAGCTGAAAATTTCTCCAAATTGGGAAAACACATAAACTTAAGGATTCAAAAGCCGAGAACATCCTAAATAGGATCAACAGAGAAATCCATGCCAAGACACAACATAATTACACTTCTGAAAACTAAAGAGAAAGAAAAATCTTGAAATCAACCAGAGAAAAATCTTGCCCATAAGAGAAAATAATTAAAATGACAGTGGGTTTTTCATCATAAACCATGGAAGCCAGAAGGAAATGACACAATATTTTTCAAGTGATAAAAGAAAATAACTCTCAATCTAGAGTTTATACAAAACAAAAATATCCTGCAGGAATGAAAGAGAAATTATAACATCTTTAAATGAAAGTAACCTAAGAGAATTTGTTATCAGCAGACCTACCCTAAAAGAACGCATAAGGGAAGCTCTCTAAACAGAAAAGAAATGATAAAAGAAGGACCATCAAAACATCAGGAAGGAAGAAAGAAGATAGTAAGCAAAAACATGGTAAATAAAATAGAATTTCCTTCTCCTCTTGAGTTTTTCTAAACTACGTTTGATGGTTGAAGCAAAATTATAACACTGTCTTCTTGCCTCTAAATATATGTAGAAGAAATATTTAAAACAAATATATTATAAATGGAAAGTGAAAGGGACATAAATAAAGTTAAGATTTCTGTGTTTCACTCAAGGTAGTAAAAAGATCATAGCATACTCTGATAATTTATGTATCAATAACATAATACCTAGAGAAACCACTAAAAAGCTATACAAAGATATATACATTAAAAATAGTATAGAAAAATGAAAATGGAATTTTTAATAATGTTCAAATAACACACAGAAAAGTAGGGATAAAAACAGAAATGAAAAACAGTGAATAAGCAGGAAATTAAAATAAAATGTCAGAATTCAGCCTTATTATACTAATAATTAAATTAAATTAAGTATAAATGATCTAAATAGAGATAGAGTGAATTTTTTTAATTACACAACTATATGCTATCTATAAGAAATTCACCTCAAATAAAAAGATATAGGCAGATTGAAAGTAAAAGGATAAAAAAATGTATATCTTTGTAAGTATTAATCAAAGGAAAGCAGGATTGGCTATATTACAATCAGATAAAGTAGACTTTAGAGTATAGAAAATTACGATAGACAGAAAGGGACATTATATAATAATGGATTTGTCAACCACCAAAATGACATAGTAATTCTTTATGTGCCTGCACCAAACAACAGAGTTGCAAAATAAGTGAAGCAAAAAGTAATACAAATGAAAGGAGAAATAGACAAATTCACAATTTTATCTGAGCACTTCAGCAACACTCAACATTTGACAGAACAACTACACAGAAAATCATTGAAAATGTAGAAGGACTCAACACCACCACCAGTAGGATCTAATCAATATTTATAAAACATTCCACCCAGTAATAGTAAAATACACATTCTTTCCAAGTTCCCCCAGAACAAATATGTCAAGATCAACCATATCCTGGGCCATAAAACTTTTAAGAAGACTTAAAAGAATTGAAATTGTATGAAGTATATTCTTTAAACACAATGGAATCAAATTAGAAATCAATGAAAGAAAGATAACAGAAAAATCTGCTAACACTTGCAATAAATACCACAGTTCTATTCCATGAGTTTATGACAATGTCTCAAGGGAAATTAAAATATAGTTTGAATGAAATGAAAATGAAAATAAAGCATATCAAAATTGTGGGGCACAGTTAAAACTTTCCTGAGCACTAAATGCATGCATTAGAAAAGAGAAAATGCTCAAATCAATAATCTGAGCTCAAGGACCTAGAAAAAGGACCTAAAAATGGACCTAGAAAAAGAAGAGCAAAATAAAGCTAAAGCAAGCAGAAGGAAGGATATATTAAAATAAGAGCAGGGAACAATGAAATTGAAAACAAAAAATAGAGAAAATAGATAAAAAAAGAGCTGGTTCTTTGAAAAGTTCAATACAATTGACAAACCTCTAGAAGGACTGACAAAGGGAAAAAAAAAGAAGTCACAAATTCCAGTATCAGGAATGAAATATGAGATAACACTAAAGGCTCTGCATATATCAAAAGAACAACAAAGGAATACTATGAACAGCTCTACACATCTACACATAGAAATTTGACAATTTAGATGTAGACTAATTCCTCAAAAATCACAAACTATCACAATTCACCCAATATGTAATAGAATATTTAAATAACCCTATGACTATTATGAAAATTGAATTCCTTATTTAAAAACTCACACAAAAAGAAAATGATGAACCCAGATAGTTTCACTGAATTTTATGAAATGTTAAAGAAGAATTAACATTTGTTCTACCCAATCTTTTCCAGAAAATAGAAGAGGGAACAATTTTTAATTTATTTTGTGAGGCTAGTGTTACCATGATTCCAAATTTAGACAAAAAAATACAAAGAAAGAATATTAAAACAAATATCCCTCATGAACACAGATGCATGTCCATAACAAAATATTAGCAAATAGAATTCAGTAACAAATAAAAAGAATTATACATTATGATCAAATGAGATTTATTCCAGGCACATAAATTTGGCTCAGTATTTAAAAAATCAATCAATGTAATTTACCATTATAAAAGAGACTATAGAAGAAAAATCATATGGTTATAGCAATTGATGTAGAAAGAGCGCTTGATGAAATTGAAGGCATTCATGATTAAGTTTCTTGAAAAAATAGAAACTTCCTCAGTTTGATAAAGAACATCTAAAAATATTTACAATTAACATATTTAATTGTGAATACTCAATCAATTTTTCCAAAGATTGTGGAGAAGGCAAGGGTGTTCACTCTCACCACTCTTATTCAGCGTAGTGCTGGAAGTTCTAGCCAGTGCAATAAAGTAAGGAATAGAAAGAAAGTCATACTGAAAGGAAAAGAAGAATTAAAACCATCCTTATTTGCAGATAATGGTTGTCTATGTAGAAAACTCTAAGGAATCAACTACAACAACTAAAAAAAACCACCAAGAATTAATAAATGAATTCAGCAAGATGGCAGGCTACAAGATAAATATACAAAAATCAACTATATTTCTATAAACTAACAATAAACAGTATACTATAGATTTAAAAATACAGTATTGCTTACAATTGCAAAAAAGAGAAATATTTATGTGTTTATCTAACAAAAGCACGTTATAAGCTTTATGCTGAAAGCTCTATGATGCTCATAAAAGAAATCAAAGAAGCTCTCAATAATAGAGGAGACATACCAGTTTAAGGATTGTAAGATTCAACATAGTAAAAGTGTTAATTCTCCTCAAATTTATATACAGCTTTAATGCAATATCTATCAAAATCCTAGAAAGTATTTTTGTAGATATCAACAAAGTATGTGCAAGATCTGTACACTAAAAACCACAAAACACTGTTGAGAAGAAATAAAGAAATCTTAAATAAATGGAGAGACATGCCATAGTCATGGATTGGAAGGCTTAATCATTTGTAGATACCAATTCTTACCAAGTTGATCTATAGATTCAGTACAACCCTCTTTTGCAGTTCTATCCCTGGCATGATCAGAGCATTAATGGTGATAGTGGGTATCAATATCTTATTTCTGATCTTTTAAGAAATATTTATATTTCACCATAAAATATGATGTTTGCTGTAGATTTTAGTAAATATATTTATCATGTTAAAAACTTCTCCTTTTATTCCAAGTTTAAGAGTTCTTATAATAAATTGAATGTTTAATTTTATTAAATGATTTCTATTTCATTATGTAATCAAATGCTATTTCTTCATTAATCAGTCAATGTGGCTAATTATATTAATGGATTTTCTTATCTTAAACCATTTTTGTATTCCTGAGTATTACAGGTTGAGTTCTCATGGGAGTAGACTTTTAGAAATAGTGTTTAAGATATTTATTAGGGAGTAGCCTTGGGACCAACACCTATGGAAGGGATGGAGAATCATCAGGATTGGTGAAGGGATAACTCAAGCTTTCATGTAAATCTCATAGTTTCGGCTGTCCATGAGATATAGGCCATTCCTGTAAAGGCATGACCTTACAAGATGTCTCTCTGAAACGGGGTCAATTCCTGAAGGGGATGCCAGGTGAAGGATGTCTACTGACAATACTCCAAACAGCTGGAGAGCAACAAGTTTTTTCTTGAAAGGCAATGTGGGCTTCATACTTCTAAGTTCACCATGCTGAGGTATATCTGGTCATGACGAGTTTTTTTTGTTTTTGTTTTTTAATACATGGCTGGATTAATTTACTAATATTTTATTTGGGATTTTTGCTTATGTAGTCATGAGTGAACTTGTTCATTAATTTTCATTTCTTATACTATACTTGTCTGTTTTTAGTAATTGAGGTTATACTATCTTCATTAAATAAGTTACAGAGTATTTCAGTTTTAAAAATATATTTTCTGAGATAATTTGTGTAAGAGAGATCTGTTCCTTAACTGTTTGTTAGAGGTTACTGATCAATATGTGGCAGAGACTGCCAGTTGCACTCCAATTTTCTCCTTTTTTAAAGGAGCCTAATTCCTGACAATGACTAACTCCAGCTAAATGCCTTCATTTCAGTGTCCCTTACTTCTACGAGTGGCAGTTATCACTCAATTATGGCCAAAGATTGAGTGGAAGTGTTATGCAGAATTCTGTGGAAGTTTTCTTATGAAAGCAAGGCTTTGTGTGCCTTCTTTTCTCCTGCTGCCTGGAATGTAGGTATATTGCAGGCAGAAGCATGGTATGGCAAATCAGCAAGATAGAAAGAGACTAGATTTTTACGTGAGAGAACAGGTCAATATGAGCTTAAGACCACTGTAGTTGGGTTTTCTAACATGTCGATGTTGGCTTATATTTACCTTTGTATTCAACTAACTGTTTGCTCTACCTATTTGTCTCCCACATATTGTTTTGGAGTCCATTTCTTCAATCTTGAAACTGATCCTTTTTACATTACTTTAATGAGAGTTTATTGTTAGTATAGTCTCAGTATTTGTTTAAAAACATGAAAATATCTTTCTCTTTTTTTTGAGAGAGAGTTTTATTAGCTAGGCATACACTTCTAGGTTGGTAGCTATGTTTCTCTCAGCACTTTAGGGATGTTATTCCATTCTCTTTGCTCTTTGGATGCCTTTGTTGCCTTTATGAATCGTCTATCTACCCTTTTGTAGAGAAAATGTGCTTTTCTGCAGTTGCATTAAGAACTCCACTTTGTTCTTGGTATTCTGTGGCTTTATATGATGTGCCTAGGTGTAGATTTATTTTTATGTAGCTTGTTTGGTATTTATTGCATTTTCTGAATCTGAGAGTTCACATTTTTATTAATTGCTGAAAATTCTTAGCCATTGTTTCTTCAAATCCTGCCTCTCTCATTCTCTCTCATCTCTCTTCTGGAACTCAAAATATAGGTGCATGTGAGACTTTCTCACTCAGTCTTCCATGGCTTTTAATCTCTCATATGTGAAAGATGATACCTCTTGTGTCTCTTGACAGCTTTTGAGTAATATCTTTATATCTTTCTCCTAGTTTCCTGCTTATCTCTTCAACTCTGTTATTCAATTAATCCTGTGTATGTGTGCATGTGCATGCATGCATGCATGCTTGCGTGTGTGTGTGTTTTAATTTAAACAATACTAGTTTTCATTTGAGGAAGTTCTATTTTGGTTCTCTATCACATCTGCCTGGTCATTTTCTATAATCTTGTCTTCTTCACTCATTATTTTAACTCATTTTATTTCTATAAATTTTAACATATGCTTAATATTCTATCTTTTTAATCCTACTGTCTATACTTCCTGGGGGTCCTGTTCTGTTTTGTTTCTGCAAACTTTCTTTCTGTGACTTGTTTCCTGTATACACAGTGATTTATTTATTGTGATATCATATTTATCTGGTCTTCATGTTAGGAATCTTAATGGACTTGGATCCAATGCATACTAATGCAGAGAGGATTTGCATTTACTTCACTAATAGCTCTGAGCTGCTATGAATATGAAGGCACCTAACTAATTTCTCAGGTTAAAGTTTCTTGAACCATGCAGGTACTATAAATGCAAACCCCAAATCCACATGACAGCAGGATTATACTTGTGTGTTCTTGAAAAAAAATCTCTACTCAGTCCCCCAACCCAAATTTCTCTTGTACCTTTCTTTTGTTTGTAGACAGATTTTTTCCTAGTCTATCCTTTCACTTAGGATGTATAAAACTTAAGTTTTTCCTTTGTAGGACCAACTGCAAGTTTATGGGTCCTAGCTGAAACTTCTCATTTTAATCAGAGCCTTGTTTCTTATCCCAACATGAGGTCATGAAAAACTGAGGCTTTCGAGAATCAACAGACATCCCTAAGGCAGCCTGTGGCTCTGCTGGTGCTACCTATACACCACATGAACTTTCCTTAACTTTGCATAAGTGTAGCTTTGCATTTGAATGGAGGTTTCCAGAATTTCTGGGTATTTGTACAGTTTTCTAGAACATAAAATTTTTCTAGAATATAAAATTGTCTAAATTTCCAGAAGTAATCCACTTTGACTTATATTACAGTCTCTATGTCCCATATTGCCCTACATATTCTACCATTTCACTTATCATATTTCATTCTTTTTATTTATTTATTTTTTGTGTTATAATTTCTGTGTTGTTTTCTCCCCTGTTACACTGTGAACTAATTCAAGGAGTGAAATTTGAAATCTGTTTCCATTTCCCTCAGTTTATTGATATTTTCAGTGAAGAAGATAGGAAATCTACGCAAACTCTCTTTTCCTACAAGCCCTAACTAAGGGATGGCCAAGGGATCCCTAGTGAAGGGGTGGCTAAGGATTGGCGTGAGTACAGATACACACTGACCCTGTTGCCTCTCTTCGTCTGTCCAGCTCCTGTAATAGTGTGCATGCCAGGTCTGGAAACATTGCTGTGTTCAATGAGATTAAGCACACGGCAGAATGAGGAAAGGGTAGCAGATAGTATATATTTCCTGGGTAAAGTTTATTTCTGCCTGACTTGTTCAGCGCTTCCCTTGTCCTGTTTCCCCAATCAATTTTGTTCATTTACTCTCTGTAAGCCTGGTGGCAAGAGTTGTGAAAAGATATGAAAACCAACCATCTGCATCCAACTGAATAATGAAACAATATCTGCTCTGGCAGGATAAGTAGAGTTTGTAAGGGCCTTAAAAAAAGCCATGCCTGGAAATTGTCAGTGAGTATATTAGCAGACATAAGTTAAATCCCTGCGAAGTGTTGTGTACTCTTTGGTGTCTAACAAAACATTTATATTCCTATTTTAAAAAATTATATAAAATTTTAGTTTTTGAAAACTAAGTTGGATTAACAGCCTTACTCCATTTAAGAATTGATTTCATGTGACTGCCACTGACTAGCAAGAGACATAATTTGGTTGAAATGAAAAGGAGAGGATTAACGTTTTTGAATACTTAGTGTGTGCCCATATTCTCCTAAGCATTTTACATACTTTACCTTAATATCTTCACAACTTTTTCAGTTGCTATGTATTATTATCCTATTACAAATTGGGGAAAGTGAAAATCTGATATATTAAGAAACTTTCTAGGATCCCACACCTTACATATGAGATGTTTTATTCCCAAGTTGATACTTGTATTGCCCTATTATGCAGATTTCCATGTGATGGTTTATGAAATCTCTTTGCATGAACTGAGACAATTCTTTCTGGATCTTCCTAATCAGTCATGTACAGCCACGTGGAAAATCACAGCCCATAAAATCTGTCATTTTCTTTTTTCTTTTTGCTTCCTTCCACTGTCCATTCTTTCCTTCTTCCCTCAGGCCTCCCTACCTGCACCCTTAGAAAACTCATAATAACAACTTAATAATTATCCTTACAAATTTTTGGTTATAGTCCTATGATAACATGTAAATGTAAATTATTCATACACAGACATGGAGGTTATTCTTTTCTTTCAATAGGAGACTGTAAGTAAAAGTTCTGCACTCTGCTTTTTAATCACTCAAGAATAACTCATGGAAAGTCCTTCAAGTCAACAGTTACAATCCTCATTTCTGTCTTTTTATTGCTGCATAGTATTTCATTTCTCACTCTCACCAATACTCTAATAGTGTATTTATATTTGAATACTTGTGTTTTTATTTTTGTAGATATAATCCTTGAAGGGGGATTGATAGCTCAAATGGTATATTGATTTTTAATTTTAATAGATGTTGCCTGATTGCTTTCCAGAAAAGCTGTAAACAATTCCAGTTTTGTCTCTTCCTGTGAGGACATCTTTACCAGCATCCCCTCCAACAATGTGCTGTTGCTCTTTTTTAAGGCGTGGCTATTTAATGGTGGTAAAGTGATATCTCAGTTTTAATTAATTTGCATTTCCCCAACTATCAGTGAGTTTGAATATATATTTCTTGACCTTGGGATTTGTTTTTGAGGAATTTGTTTTCTCATATCTCTTGCCCATATTTTGGGGGTTATTTGCTTTTTTCTTGTCAATATTTAAGTGCTTTTCATTTTGTTAAAGAAAAATTATGAATGTCAAAAATTTCTATGTCAAAAACATGTACATAGAGGTAACTCAGTCTATGCAACATGAATCTTTGTAGAAGAAGTTTTATGGAGAACAAGAAGAAATAACATTAAGCTTTTAAACAAGTTATAGGACTGAATGTTTCATAATTAATTAAATGTTACATTGACCTAACTGGTCATGGGCTTTGTGCTCAGACTCTAAAGACAGTGTACATTCACACTGTTCTGTGGTTGTTGTTTAGGACTTGTTAGTTAAGTATATATTAAGTATGGATTATGGGAAATTATTTTACTTTTGCAAAATTCTTTCCCAACTTAATGATAGCAAATCTTTTTCTGTTGAACATTTTTACAATTTTCTTTCCAATCCACTGTTTATCTATTGCCTTGGCTTTTAGCACCTTTGACCATACAAATGTTTAAAGTATTTTATAGGCAGGAATGGCTATCTTTTATTGGTACATTCTGCTTTCCTATCTTGATTAAGAAGGTATGCTTCTCCTCACCACCAAGGTATTGGACATGTCTCACAAATATTTCTTTAACATTTAAACCTATTTTTCATGTGTAATTTTATTTTGCATATGACATAATATTAGGACACAATTTCACTTTTTTTCAAATAGCCAGTGTGACACAATCTTATAAATAATTTATTTTTTCATTATACTGAAATATCAGTATCAGTATATAAGAAATTCTCATGTTTACTCGTGTCCATTTCTTTCTTCTATATCCTATTTCACTCATCCATGCATCTATTTTATGCCAATGACATATTGATCTAATTTATAGGAATTTTTTTTTCTTCTTTGACAAACAATAGTTTCTTTTTTTAAAAAAATTATTGAGGTATAATTGACATTAATATTATATTGATTCAACATTTATATATATTGTGAAAGGATCACCATGATAAGTCTAGTTAACATCCATCACCACACACAGTTACAATTTTTTTTTTTCTTGTGATGAGAACTTTTAAGATCTACTCTGTTGGCAACTTTCACATTTTTGATATATCCTGACATCTGTTAAGGCAACTCCCTCTTCATTATTTTCACTGTCTTTCTTTTTCTTAATCTTAGATAGTTCTTTTTTTTTTCCATGTGACCTTTAGGATCTATTAATGAAATTCAACTTAAACATCTGTTAGCATTCCAATTGGAATTGCATTAAACTGCTATTAATTTAAGGAGAATAAGTTTGTGATAGCAAATTCTCTCTTAAAGAGCATGGTATGTGTTTCCATTTGTTCAGATATAATTTTATCTTCTACAATAGATTTTATTGTTTTTCTCATATAATTCATGTTTCTTTCTTGTTTTATTTCTAAGTATTTTAAAGTTTTCAGTGTATAGTGAATGAAGTATGTTTCTCATTTCCATTTTCAGATTTATATTTACTTTAGTTCTGATACACATGTTTCTATGATGAGTTTACGGATATAATACATTTTTTCCTTTATGAAATATATGAAAGGATGAAAGCAGAAACCAAAGTATACTTTTGCTTTTAAAAACTAGATAAAGTAATTTTAAGAGTGTATTTTTATTTTCTCACTAAAGGGCAAACCCTACGATTTTAACTTACTTATGTAAGTGTGACAACCTTTATGATGTCTTTCCTCCATACTTTTGGTTTTTTGTATGTTCACATACACATGCAGAAATACTCATAAACACAACTCTATTTTAACTATAGCTCTTTATCAAGATTTCAAAATGGTAGCCTAGTTTGAAATTTTCAATAATATACAGAACATTGTAAATAAAATCCTCTAACATGCATCTCTGCACATTTTTCCAAGTATTTCTCTAGGATAATTTTGAAAAGTAGAATTCCTGGGTTAAAAGGAATGCAATAATATTAATAGCTAAGTTTATTGCATGATTCCTCTGTGTAAGGGAGAGATTCCCAGTGCTCCTGCAAATCTGCTTCTCCTTTCCATCCTAAGTCCAAAGATGCTGATATTTCCCAGACTCCTTGCTTGTACATGGAGTCATGGCCAATGGGCTGTGAGCAAATGGTTTGTGTCATTCTGGTCAGTGAATATCTTTCTGACCCTCCATGTCACAAAGACAGTGGAGGAAAAGTGTGGAGATAGTGAAGCCAGGAGATGCTGGACTCTCACCATTTGGCAGGAGAGCCAAACCTTGGAGAAATTCTGGGCTACAGGAGATTTTCCAGTGAGGGTAGACATAACTTGCCTATGTTTACACAATTTGTAAGCTGACATGCCATGATTCAAACCCATGCAGTCTTGCTCCAGAACCCATTCTGTGAATTCCTACATTATTAAGTCTCATATTATGTTTCATGGTTAATGTTTAGAATATCCTTTAGAAGTACTATCCCAAACTATAGCCCCGCCACAATTTTCAGAGAGTGTCCAGTTCTCTACTCAAACTCTGATAATAGGTATTATTATTAAGTTTAAGGGTCTAAGAGATCAAATGTCTAGGGGATTTCCTGAATGGTGATCTTGGTATCCTTCCACTGAATCTGAACCAAGATTAAGATTTGATATAGAAGGGATTCAAAGAGAATTACCAAGCTCATATCAATCTACAGGCCCTACATGCATTTTTCAGTTCTACAGTGTCCATTTGACTGATAATCATAGATCCCAGTTCTTTGGTGAAGTTCCTTACCATGACATCTATGTTTCTGAATATATCAATCACATTTATTTTAATATCTGTTTCTGAAAACTCTGATTTCTGGATTATCCATAAATCTGCTTCTATTTTCTCTTGTCCTTTCTCATAATATGCTTGAATTTATTTTGATTGAATGGACATTTTATGTACACAATGTATTAAGAGCTCTGGATTAGCTGTTAGTTTCTGCCAGGAAATTAAAGCAAAGGCAAATAACAAGATTCCAAACTAAAATCCTGGGGTGTTTATCATAGTCCCTCTTCCTTGGCAAATCATAAGTTCCAATTTTTCTCTCTTTAGCACTGTGAGACTGCTAAAAATTCATTTAGGTCTTCACTCTCTTCACTGCCATTTTTTCCTTGGCTCCTCTCTGCCCTCATTGATTACCTATGAATCATTAATACTTTAGACAAGAAAATCAGTTCAGACTGCCTGGCTCACTTCTCTACACTTTTCTTCTCCATGGAATGTTGGCTCTTAAGTTTTTGTTATTATTAGCCCTGAAATCCAGTTTTTATCTAGGTCCCATGGAATTGCCAAAAGTTCTGCACATAATCTCAACCTCTTCAAATTCTCTTTCTGCATGACTTTCCAGTCTCTCTCAAATCAGGAATTGGTGAATGTTTTAAGGGAAAAGGCCATAGAATGTCAGGTTACTGCAATGAGTTTCCCATTTATCCATGATTTTGCTCCCTTAAATCCTGGCTATCTCCTTGAAGTCATCAAAAGATTTTCTTGGTTTTTTTTTTGTTTGTTTTGGTTTTGGTTTTGGTTTGTTTGTTTTTTGAATCCAGATGGTCTCGTTGTTCTTTGTGGAAGATTTGGTCTGCTACAAGTTATTTTACCATTATCAGAAATGAAACTCCTATTCATTGACATTTAAAACAAAATTTCCAACTAATCTTGTGAACCAGGTTTCTGTGTTTAGAAAGGATTGCTTGGAGTATTGCTAGTTTCCTTTTTTTATCAAGGGTCAGATTTGGGGACCTGGTTCAAAATTTTTACAGGTTAGGTCCAGACAGGAGGAGGAAGAAGAAATTCAGGCCCTTTTCTGGCTAATTGGTGTGGGAAAGGAAAGAAAGAGCTGGAGAGAGGGAAGCAGGGGAAGCCACAGAAATTTCTTCCAGTTTCTCCTCTCTTATCTTATCTCCTCTCTTATCTGGCAGCAAAGAACTCTAGCCCACTCCCCATTTAGGACTGAAGTAAAAGTGTACCTTGCAATGGCTTTGTCACTGCAAAGTTTACTTGAAAGTATAATGTTTCCAGGAAAGGAGGAATACTGAGGTGCTTGTTTCCCTGGCAGCCCCTTGCTTCCCTAAATCCTATATAGGACTCCAAAGTAGCCAAGGAGCTTGACAGAAGAGTATAGTATTCATGGCAAAGAATACTATGTAGTGAAAGCTGAAGAAGAGATTTCTCTAGGCAGAAACAATTGGAAGTCAAAGTAGGACTTTGATCCATAGTATCCAAAGAGCCAGGGTCAGGAGAGGTTAGCTAGGGATGCATGGCAAAAATGCTTTGATGCATCAGAGAATAGATAAAAAATAGACTTTATCTCACAAAGGTATTGGGACAAGCAGAAACCATGTGAGTAAGGGACAGTGCCTCAGAGACTAGAGGATATCAAACTCAAACACTGGCCTAAACCAGAAAGTCCCTCCCTCCAATGATGCAAAAAGGGTCAACTAGGATTCTACAACATATATAAATAGATGACTCTTTTGGGAAAGAAGCAAAGGGAAGGGGGATTCCTAAGAGATAAAACATTGTCATCCAAAAAAGAGCTTGAATTTGCCTAAAGCAATTGCTTCAATTATCAGTTCAGGTTATGTTTTAAATCATATTGGACATTTAATTAAAAGTCATACCTACTGACTAGTGGATGGGCATGCAAGAGGAAGATGAGAAGAGCTACAAATTCCCTGGACGTTGGGTAGATAGTTCCACAGAATGATTGCATGAATGAATGAACCAATGAATGAAACCAAATATTCTCATTAAATCAAAGAATACGGAGCTAAGACTAAGGCAGAGAGAAACAGAATGCAGAAAAGCCTTTTTAAGCTTTGTATGGCCTTTCTGCATTTTTTTCAGGATCAAGCTGGTCTTTTAAATTTTCTCTTATTGTGCAGTTGAGTCTTAGACTTCTCTACTCTCCCTTTAGCTTCATATTCTAGGTAAACTGGAAGTCTATACATGGAATTAGCTAATAGTGGGGCACAATGTATATTGCATGTGACAAACAATGAGGTTCCTGATTTGGGGGCAGCTTCTTTATGATCAACTTCATTAGGTTATGGCAGAAAATGTTCCCTGAGGTTCTTATTAATAAGTAGCTTCCTATGAGATCTCTCAGGTGTATATTTAGAAATCACTATCTACTACTTAAAATGATGTCCTTGATAGATATTTTGAAATGTTACACTGCTCACCATTCTTAAATAAAGTCATTTATCTATAGGAGGCAGACACTGAAGTAATGAAAACAGAAATCTCCTCCAACTCCCAATGAAATGCTTATAATAATACTCCTAATTATTGGCAGGAGATCACAAGCTTCTGCCTTGTGCTTCATGAGTGGGCTGACTGGCCACCAAAAAATGCGGCAATAACTGATTCCACTTGACTCAGAAAGCCACAGCAGCAAGAACCAGTACAAGACAAGGCAGAAACAAAGTAGGTCAGAACTTCCTTTGAAGAACTGTGCATTCTGCAGCCTGCCTAACCATATGTCTCACAGGTGTCTGTACCTCTGTAGGAGGAAATCTCCTTCTGGGCTCAGCATATTGCTTAATAAATGCAATTTGAAGCTGTTTTCCTTAGAACAGTTTTGAAGGTTTTTTTCCTTCCCCCCACAAATACCATACATATTTTAAGGTATCAGGTAATTAGATCTCTGTATTAATTGTTTTGGGCTTGGGGAGTTTATTTTTTCTTTTGACTTTAAAAAATCAACTACAAAGGCAGGGGATATGAAAAAGAGGATGCAATCGCAAAGCCCCTCACCAACATCAGTCCATTAGGACCGTATAGTCACACAGCCTAAGAAAAAATGTCCTTTAAGCAAAAGGGCCAGAATACCTAATGAAGCTGATAGAAAATCAGTGCTGTAAATTATATCATAGTGAACAGTGTGAGAAAGCAAAGTCATTCCAGAAAAAAGCAAATGAATATATAATTATAACAATAAAACTGTTCCAGCAATTGCATTATTTTTTCAATGTGACGCTGATGGACAGCAAATGTCCATGTGGCAGAAATTCTAACAAAGTAATCCAAGCACCCAGGTCAGTCACCTTTTGTTCTGTAGCTCAGGTGTCAGCATTTTCTCATTTTTGTGAGATTTGATTCGAGAATTCTGCACTTACCTTGTAATGTCTGGGATGCTGAAATAAACACTTGGTTAAGTTACGCTAAGGCACTCACTCACATTGAAAGCTATAGTGAACAATGAAAAATCCTTCTCTTCCTTTTTTCCTCCCTTCCTTTGGTTTCCTTCCTTTCCTTCTTTCTTCTATTTGAATAGATAAAGCATTTAATGCTCAAAAATTCAAGACATGGTGATGTCATGGAAGATGGTGGAGTAGGAAGTTCCAGGATTTGGTCTTCCCACTAAAACAATTATTGAGTTGGCAAAAACTGTCAGAATCAATTATTTCAGAGTTGAGTCAGATTCTTGCAGCAGTCAGGGTAGTGCCTAGTGAAGAAAGAGGCTGGTAAATTTTGGTATTTTATATAGTGACTATAAAAGTAGTGACTATAGCAGATAGCTCTGAGGATGGTGGTACACAACTGTGGAGTTGCTTCCTGGTGCCAGGGTGGGTGATAGTGCCCTTGCCCTCCAAAAATTAAGGTTTTGATCAACCTAACAGATTGCTGAGGGGCTAGCACAGGACCTGACGATTGTTTGAATTCTCACAGACAGAAGTAGCTTCCCAACACTGTCAGTTGAGGGTACTTAGAGATATAAAATATTTTTTTCTTACTTTATTATTGACATTTAAGGAAGTTTCTGTCAGGTCACTGGCTGACTGTGTAGATAACAGAACAGAGACTTCAATGGTCACACATGGCAAGGAATATAGTCCTGCAAAAATAGTTTGGAAGAAATCAATAAACAAAGGGATGGCTGAGGTCTTCATTAAGCAACAACAGCAATTACTGGAGAGGGAGGAGAATTTGATTTCCTGGTTTACCACATTATAATATTTAAAATGTCCAGTTCTCAACAAAAAATTACAAAGTATACAAAGCAACAGGAAAGCATGGCTCATTCACAGGCAAATAAGAAAGAAATTGACAAAAACCATCAATGAAGAAGCCCAGATATTGGATTTAATAGACAAAGACTTTAAATTAGCTGTCTTAAATATGCTCAAAGAGCTGAAGAAAACCATGACCAAAGAACTAAAAGAAATCAGGAAAATGGTGTATGAATAAGTAGGGAATATCAATAAAGAGATAGAAACTAAGTAGAAATTCTGGAGCTGAAAAGTGCAATACCTGAAGTAAAAATCCAGTAGGGGGTGTAATAGTAGAATCAAACTGGAACAAGAATGAATCAGCATTGTGATGAACAGAAAGAGAAAATAATGAAGAAAGGAGAACAGAACCTAAGGGACTTACAGGGCACTATCAAGCTGACCAGCATACATGTTATTGGAGTCCTAGGAAAAAAAGAAAAAATCAAAGAAATGATGGCTAAAAACATCTCAAATTTGATGAAAAACATGAATCTACACATTCAAGTATCTCAACAAACTCCAAGCAGAATAAACTTGAAAAAGAGATCTATACTGAGACATGTTATAATCAAACTATAAAAAGACAGAGAATCTTGAAAGCAACAAGAACAAAGTGACTTTTTACATATATAGGATCCTAAAAAAGATAACAGCCTCTTATTATCAGTAACCATAACAACAAAAACTAAGGAAGTTCACTGCTTGTAGACTTGTCCTATAAGTGCTAAAGGAAAAGAAAAGAAAATGCTAAAAGGAGTTCTTCAGTAGATGGTAACTTGAAGCCATAGACAGAAATAAGGATCATTAGTAAAGATAACTACACAGATAAATGTAAAGTCCCATATTACTGTATTTTGGTGTGGAACTCCTCTTTTGTTTCCTATATGATTTAAAAGACAAATGCATAAAACAATATTTATAAATCTTTGTTACTGGGCACACAATGTATAAAGATATAATTTGTGACAGTTACTCCATAAAAGAGAATGAAGTTAAATAGATGCAGGATTAATTGTATGCTATTGAAGCTAAACTGTTATCAATTCAAACTGGATTGCTATAAATTTAGGATTTTAAATGTAATCTCCTTGGTAACCATTAAGAAACTAATTAAAAATATACAGAAAGGGAAATGAAAAGGGAATCAAAATGGTAACTAGAAAAAAATCAAACATAAAAGAAGACAGTACTGGAGGAATTGAGGAACCGAAAAGATATATATATATATACACACATATATGTATATTATATATGTAAAAGATATATATATATGTATATATATACATATATGTATATATATGTAAAAACACAATGGCAAAAATGTGTCTTTTATTCTCAATAATCACTTTAAATGTGAAGGGATTAAGTTTACCAATTAAAGGCAAAGATTAGTAAAATTAAGTAAAAAATAAAAAACATGATCCAACTATATGCTGCTTACAAGAGCCTCCCTTTAGATCCAAAGACACACATCAGTTGAAAATAGAAGGATGGGAAAAGATAACCTATGCATGTAGTAAACAGAAGAAAGCCTCATCTGACTCAAAGGTCATCCTGACTTCCTCCTTTTCCCAAGGAATGAGGTATCACATTTCTTGAATTCCCTCTTTGGTTATTTTCTCCTCTCTCTGCCCTGTTGTTTACACTGGGAGAGCATTTTGTCCGCCTCCCTAGGATACTACTCCCAGGCCCTGTCCATCACTCTAATAGTCAGAGGCTTCTGTGCTCGAGTCTTGGGGAATGTATACCTATCACTTGTTTTCATAGAACAGCATCAGGGTTCAAGAGTGATAACAGAAGGTAAAATTGCCAGTCTTGTTTACAAGAAAAACTTGTGGCTTGAGATGACATTGTGGATTTGTTCTCTACAAGTCACAACAAATATGTGAATATATATATATGTATGTAAGTATTCCTAAATTTATTGAAAGTTGTGTGATAGGTGTAAACAAATGTGGTAAGAAACCTAATAGGTTTGTTGATCCAATAAATAAAATAAGTGATATAAGTATTAGAGTACAGGTCTGTCCTTTATAGTTACAAATAGCCATTATGTGATGTGAGTTGAACCAATCACTGCTGAATAGAAATTAAACAATTATTATTCAATTGATTAGTTTAAGGGAATGGAATACTTGGGAATATATATATATATATGAACTTGAAACACTGTGATTATAAAGGTAAATGACATGAGGGTTGGCCATGGGTCTGAGCATCCCACTTTTCAGAGCATATTTAGTAAGGGACTCCTTAGACATCTCACTGAAGATCTTGTCCTTAATGAATTGTGCTTATATGAACCTCCAAATCATTTATTCTCCACTTAATAGTACTCGAGGATTAGCTAAGTGTTTGTGAAGATATAGATCCTTGGTTTTTAGAGATTTTGCATTAGTGTGGCTAGAGTGACACTTATCAATCATTATCTCAAACACCCACTGCTGGTGGCAGTGGTCTGGAGTCACACTTTAGCAAGTACTGTCTCAGCCTATTGGAGTGTAACAGCCTCTGATTAGTTAAGAAGGTCTAAATATGAAATAATTGATTTTCACTAGGGCAGTGCAAGCTGCGGCCATAGAAGAAAATAAAACAGTGGGGCTTTGGTGCCTTTGAAACTTCAGATGCCCTAAAGCCATAAGGGGAAGCCCTGAAAGACTTTTGACCTTAAAGTCAGAAGAGCAGAGTTGGTTACAAAAGAACATTACAAAAGGTGTCAGTTCTGAAAACACATTGATTGGCACTTAGCAGATAATAAGTATTAATTTCCTTCCTTTCTACTCAGAAATCATTAATAGTTCTTTATTTCTGAACAAATTCACTTCAAACTATCAAGTGATAAATTTCAAACCTCTTACTTTTATCACTTCAGATCAGAAATATCTCTGCCTGAGGGTGTTATTTGTTTGAAATACTCATTCTGTCCCTCTGGAAAATGCTCTTTCTCCCTGACATGGGATGCTTGTTATGAAAATGAAAGATGGTTGAACTGAGAGATGACTGGAAACAATTGTACAATGGGAAAAAGATCTTTTTTTAACCATATAAATTTGACTAAAAACATACTTTTCAAAGTATATTTGAGATATTACACTGATTGCTCCCATGAAGCTGGTGGGCATCATGAAGCTAGTAAATTCCCTTTACATTTGTGTTGATCTGACAGATCCTGCCCTTTTTTATGTTACCCAGAGAGCCCAGGGTGATTACAGCTCCTAAGTGAGGTATCTTGGTGGTGGTAAAATCTATTTGGTAAATAATGACAAGAAGATGATAAAAAAGGATAAGAACAAATGATAACTCATATCTCAAGTGCTCTCTTCTGCTGAATTTACATCTGGTTTGTTAGTCAATGTTTTCAATTTTCATAGAAAGAGTTTTTATTCTAGAAATTGTTTATCTCATATAAACTCTTATGTGGCTGTGCAAAGCACCTTTGGAGCTTTATTTAAAAAGATACATACCCTGATATTACCAGCAACTGAGGATGGGGATGAAAAAATGAAATAGTCCTAGGTCAATGCCATCAAGAAGCTGACACCTGTCTAAAAGACAAAGCTATATAAAATATCAGACAGCATAAAAATGTTGGCATGAACAAAGTGCTGTAAGAACACAGAAAAGAGAACAAGTGACTTTGGGGATATCAATGAAGGACTTAGTGTGAAGGTAATATCCAACTTGAACTTAAAGAGTGAGAAATATTTCACCAGGCAGAGACAGGAATAGGAGAATGGATTCTTAGAACAGATTAAACTCTTGGGAATGATCTTGTTTTCCACCAGTAATTTATTGTGCTGCCATGTGAAATGTGAAAAAGTAACCATTTGGGGTAATTTTTTTACTTTATAAGGACAACTTTGTACACCCAAGACCTTCAATATGATCTGAAATTTTATTAGAGAAGATTCTCAAGTATTCTTATGCTGAACACCTACACGGTAGATTCTGTGAAGCACATTTTAATTTTCAAGTTGCATTTACTTGTTCAGTACCTGGTCCACGAATGCCAATTATTCAACCAACATATACTTTGAGGCTATCTGCAACCTGTGCACAGTCAGTATATGTTAGGACAGCAATTCTGAATTGGGAGATGAAGTGAAAAGGGCACAGCAGAACATTAGGGGCAGGTGCGGCTTGAAAGAGAATATTTAATATTTTAACATAATTTTATGTCTGAAAAATGAAAAAGAAATTTGTTTGTATAATGCAAATTACAAAGAGCATACCTCTCTCTGAGTAATCATAGCTGGCAGGCATACTTAGAAGATAGAGTAAGAAAGAATTCAGAGTGAGCAGTGTAGGATACGCGTTAGTTACCTGAAATGTTTTCCAAAGTATTCAGTATAATTTATACTGTCATTTCTATTGCATATCTTGCATATGTAAATACATTCTTTCTGAAACCATACATTTATTTTATTTAAAAATAAGTTTCATGTGTTGGCTATGAGTTAGATGGAGTAAGCACAGTCCATTCTGTCTCTACCAATGAATACAGATATAAAACCAGGACAAAAGGCATGGAGAGGCTATTTGATGACTTTGAGAAGTAAACAGTAGCAGATGGATTGGGGAGGAATACCAGAATTCAACGTACTGCCAAACTGCAGGTAAATTTAATGCTTTTTTTCTTCAGGTCTCCCACTGCTTGTTCACAGGCAGAGTTGCAGTTGCAGATGTGTGTGGAAGATTAGGGTAAATACTGGCTGGAGGACTGAAAAGGATTCCGTGGGTAAGTGGGAAGTACTGGGATATCACAGAGAGGAAGAAACTTGGGAAGGTGATTTCATAAAACTGTTTATGAACTCTTGGGCACAGCTGAAGCTGTCATGCCTGGGTCTAATTCTAATAAGCCTACCAAAGACACTGAGGACCTAAATAACAGATAGAGCACCATCCAGGTCCCAGACTGAACACTCACGGCACAGATCATTCTTTTTGTACTCAAGGGAGTACATTCTTTTGAAGAGATTTTGGCCTTACTTGTTGGAGCATTGCTATAACATGTATCCAAGTCTTTGTCAGATAATTCCAACATCTTTAACATCTTGGCTTTGGTGTCTATTAATTATTACCTTTTCTCTTGTGAGTTGAGACTTCTATGGTTCTTCATTTGTCAAGCAATTTTCTATCTTATCCCAGACATTTTGATTATGTTATGAGATTTTGGGTTTTGCATAAATCTTATGAAAAATATTGATATTTTTGTTTTAGCAAGCAACTATTGTGGTTAATTTAAGTTTAGGTTACAAATTTTGACCCATTTTCTGCTGTGGTTCTAGTATCAGTCCAGTTTTCAAAAGAATGAAAAGAAAGCAAGTTTCAGTAAAGAGAAAAAATGAAGAACCAATGGGAAATTTCAGAAATGAAAAAAGTAATTATCCCTCCACCCAAAAAAAGAAATTCACTGGATATACTCCAGAGCAGAATGGAGATGAGAGAAGATACAGTCACTGAGCTTGAAGCTACATCAATATAAATTATTCTATGTGAATAATAGAGAAATAAATAATTTAAAAATATGGACAGGTCATCCAGATGCTTGTGGGACAATTTTTAAAATTCTATGATTTTAGTCAGAGTTTCAGAAGAAGAGGAGAAAGAATGAAGAGTGTGGTGCTGAAAAAATATTTGAAGAAATGTGGCTCAAAACTACCCAAATTTGGCAAAGACCTATAAATTTGAGAAGCTCAGTGAAGCCCAACCAGGTGGAGGAGAAAAGAAATAAATTCATGCTCAGGCAATCAAGCTGCTAAAAACTAAAAACAAACAAACAAAAATGGAATAAAATCTAGAAAGCAATGATATTACTTATAGGGAAGCAATGATGCGAATGAGTTCAGTTTCCAAATCAGAAACCACAGAGACAAGAAGGAAGTTCCACACATTAAAGTGCTGTAACAGAGGAAGAACAGAACTAACACCATGTTGGAACTGCCTCCCTCATTCTTTATATTATGTACTCTATTACTCTAGCCCTGCACATAAGGAGTTAAATATTAGAGAAATGCTGCTTGTGCCCAAATAGCTCATTAAGTTCCCTGAAGTCAGTTCCCTGAAGAAAGTGCCCATCCCATGGTCCCGAGCTAGTTATGTTTACTACTTGTTATAGACAAGTTTGCTTTCAGCCCAGAAACCCTACTAATAAGCAGAGCTAAGAATGGCAGAGTAAAAATAACTGTTAACAATTTGAATTTTTTGCAGATTTGCGATCCAGCCTACACGAGCAAGAAGAAGAACAAGGAAATGTTATGCTTCCCTTGAAGACCTGGTGGCTCCAAGAAGTCTGCACTGAGCTTTACCATTTAATCTTGAACCCTCCCATTTCCCCTTTCCCTTAACATAAAAGAAAGCTGAATTTTATTCTGAGTTAAGATTGTTTTTAAGACACTAGTCTGCCATCTTCTCAGTTTCCTGGCTTTCGGAATAAAGTCGCTATTCCTTGCCCCAACACCTTGTCTCTCCACTCATCCACCTGTTGTGTGGCGAGCAGTATGAGCTTGGACTCAGTAAAAGTGATGGGAGAAAAAAAATATTAACTCCAAAGGCTATGTTCAGTGAAGCTATCCTTCATGCATGCAAGTGAAATAGTGACATTCTCCAATGAAGGAAAATTCAGAGAAACTGTTGCCAGCATCAGTGCCTCTTGGGCATCAGCATGGGTTCCTGTTCCAGAGCACCAGAATTGGACATGGACAGAGAAATGAGCCCTGAAATATTTAAACGCCTTTGCATAATGCCACTGGCTCATGGACTCCAAGTGCATGGAGACACCTTTGAAGTGCCATTTGCACAAACCCAAGCAGATTTGCAGAGGGGAGTTTCCATCTCTTACCAGAGAATTGTTTGCTGTCATTGATAGTGCCAGTGCCCGAGGTCCTGCTTGTGACAGTCGGCCAGACTGGCTGTAGCTTCTGGCTGGTGGTAGCTGGAATGTCACTGTGCTGTGTAAAGAGCTCCCTGTGGTGCCAAGCAGGTGTGGTGTAGAAAATGGGGCAGAAGAGACCGGGGCCAGTTGCTGAGAGGACATAAATGCTGTGGCTGTTTTGTGGCTTCTGTTACTCAGCATAAAACAATAGCCTTGTCAGACTGAAGATACATGTACAGAAAAAGTGCAGCTGTAAGCATGCACTCCAGCCTCAAAGCCTCAGCTTCATCCGGTGTTAAGCTTGCTCAGGCTCCAGTGCCAGCTGGCTTTGCTGCTGGAGGGAAGTCTGGCTTGCAGGGCAGCTCTCAGACCTGCCACGACCAGTGATCTGAAAGAGCCATCCCTGCCTGCCCACCTGCCTTGAGGCAACCACCACTTTGGTGACAGTGTTGTGCTATGACATTTATTTCCCCTCCTTTTTTATTTTCCAAGATTACAGGAGAAAAGTGGGCTACAACTATTTAAAGAGGTAAAGGGTGAGTCAATTCTCATTTGATTTGTAAAGGAAACTACAGAAGGACGACTAACTCAGGCCCTAAAATGTAATGCACATAACCACCCACCTTGAAGGCTCACCTTCTTTTCACTAAAGTGACTCAGAGCTTCCTCCCAGCCTAGGACTTCTACCGATTCTAGCTGCTCTTAATCTCTGAGAAGCTTTTCTTGCTGTATTTCCTCTCTGCAATTGCCACCCAAGCCTCTTGCAGGAGGACAAAATGGAATCAGTAACATCATTCCTTATCTTCCATTTATTTTCAACCACAAGTCCACTGACTTGGCCTACATTGTGGATAAAACTCAAAATTCGAACAGCTCATGAGAGCAGGCCAGCACAGATCAGCTGCTTGTTGGGGTCTGGTGGAAGGGGTGGCTCTGGGTCCCCTAGCGGGGGGCAGATCTCACCCTCTGCCAGGCCCACCTGCCTCACCACCTCTATGCACTGACTACAAAACAGACCAGTAACCCCTAGACCTTAACCACATTATAAGGGCGTCAATTAGGTGAAGAATTGTTCACTGCAAACCAGATATTTGCCTTGCTCTCTGAAGATCTGAATGCACTCATGAAGTATTTTGTCTTGTACTGAGGTTCTTCAGTTGTCAACAGGAGACAGCCTGGCTGCGGGATTTAAAAGTTGAAACATCTTTTCCCTTTTGTTTCCTAAAACTAGGAAGTGCTTAGTTGAAGACTAAGTGTCTCAATTATGAAAAAAGTATAACTTTCAGCAAAGCTTGGTATAGTTTTCTGACATATTGAAGTTTTGAATACATTATGTCTGAAACACAAGCATTATTTCTCTTTATGATTTACCTTGAACATACAGAGTCAGAATCCAGCAAATTGTCTCTTAAAATGCCTCATCATTTTCTTGTCTTAATGAAACTTACAAAGACAAGGCTCTTAAAAGCTATTTCAAAGAGAATATCCAAATCCAATCTCTGCAGGATGAATTCAGGCAATATTTTCCTGATGTTGTTCCTGAAAATGCCATTTAGAAGGTTTTGAGGAAGACTTTTCTTACTAATGTTGAGTCACTGTCAGATTTTAAGAAGGGTTTTAAAATTCAAATTTGATATAACTGTCAAAAAGAATATATGGAACGTCACTTTGGAGATTTTGGGGGCAAAATATCTCTGTAACAAGAGAAGAGCATTTGAATGCCATCTATTTTCATCAGCATACATTTGCAAAGTTTTGTTTTGTTTTTTTTTCTGTACTTCTGCCTCTGAAAACAAAGTGGCTCAGGGGTGGCCATTAGCGTCATTGCCAAATACTTCTGGTTCCCTGTTTTTCAACACCTGATAGGATTACAATTCCTGACTCACTTTAGCTTGTGTGGGGCTGTGTGAATAGTTTTGGTTAGTAAGTTATGAGTGGGAAGGAGACATGCCACTTCCAGCTTAACATTTAATGCCAAAGTGAGACACTCCAGAACTCTCTTTCGCATGGCCTCAGTCACCTGCCATTTACATTTCCTAGGGCTGCCATAACAAATTACTACAGAATGGGTGGCTTAAAACAACAGGAATTTATTATCTCACAGTTTAGGAGGCCAGAAATACAAAGTCAAGGAGTCAGCAGAGTTCATTCATTCTGGAGACTCTAACGGAGAAACCATTCCATCTATGCTTATTGCTTAGCTCCTGGTGGTTGTTGGCAATCCTTGGCAATTTTTGCTCATCGACGCATCACTCCAAGCTCTGCCTCCATCGTCACATCACCGTCTCTGTGTCTATGTGTTCTCTCCTCTTCTTATAAGGGCACCAGGAATTGAATTTAGGGCCCAGACTAAATCCAGGATGATTTTATCTCAGTATTCTTAACTAGTTTCATCTGCAAAGGCCCTATTTCCAAATATGGTCACATTCTGAGGTTCCAGGTGGACATGAATTTTGGAGAACACGATTACACCACTACACCAGCCATGGTCCAGAAACTTGATGTTCCATCAATCTGGGATCCAGAGTGAAGATTGCATGGAACAGAGCCTCAGCCAACTTACAATGTGCTGAGAGGATAAGTGAGAAAGAAATCTGTACCACTGGAAGCTCCTGAGATTTCAGGGATGTTTGTTACCAAGCATCCCTGGACAGACACAGGATTGGTGTTGAAAGTGAATCTTTTAAGTGTTCAGTCTTCCATCCTTCCTGGTGTGAAAAAGTCTGTTTTAAGCAAATGGACTCAGTGGTCACATTAACATCAAATGATTAAGATACAAATACATATTTTTGGAATAATATGTATATATACACATACATATATATATATACATTTTTCTTCTAAAATTCCTCTTGCTTTGATATTTTTGTCACAATGTTTATTTTGACATTCAAGTAGTTAAGGTAAATGAATTTGTTATTCAAAGGTCAATCTATCATTTTAAATAAAATGTCAGTCAAAATGCAAGTAATTTTTTTAAATATAAAAACATGACACACAGTTCATTATACAAAAAGTAGAAGAGCCATGACAGTACGGGTGCCTCATATTGGCCTGTAGTTTTCTGTGTTCTCTTTTTAGGGTTTTGCTTATGCTTTCCTCACTGAATAAATTAGATAACTTTTTTCCAGTGCCTTGAAATAATTTCAACATCACAGGAAATGCGTTTCTTTAAAGTTTGGTGAAAATATTCTGTACCATATCTGCATATGGTCTTTATCATAAATGGTGTTATTCCACAAATTTGTTAATTCATATTGATCTATTTAGATTTTACTTTCTTAAGCCAGTTTTGGTAATATAGCATTTTCCTTGGAAATAAAGTTTTTTCAGTAAGATTTTAACATGACCATGAATTTTTATATAATATGTATATATTTTAATATGTTATAGAATTATGATCAATATAACTAGGGTATTTTCCTTATTTTCTTTTTTTCTTGAATTTTTAAATTTAATTTTATTTATTTATTTATACAGCAGGTTCTTACTAGTTATCCATTTTATACACAATAGTGTATATATGTCAATCCCAATCTCCCAGTTCCTCACACCACCAACCCCCCCACTGCTTTCCCGTTTCGGTGTTCATACGTTTGTTCTCTACACCTGTGTCTCTATTTCTGCCCTGCAAACTGGTTCATCTGTTCCATTTTTCTAGGTTCCACACATATGCATTAATATACCATATTTGTTTTTCTCTTTCTGACTTATTTCACTCTGTATGATGGTCTCTAGATCCATCCACGTCTCTGCAAACGACCTACTTTGATTCCTTTTTATGCCTGAGTAATATTCCATTGTATATATGTACCACATATTCTTTATCCATTCGTCTGTCGATGGTCATTTAGGTTGCTTCCATGACATAGCTATTGTAAATAGTGCTGCAGTGAACATTGGGGTGCATGTGTCTTTTTGAATTATAGTTTTCTCTGGGTATATGCCCAGTAGTGGGATTGCTGGGTCATATGGTAATTCCATTTTTAGTTTTTTAGGGAAACTCCATACTGTTCTCCATAGTGGCCGTATCAATTTACATTCTCACCAACAGTGCAAGAGGGTTCCCTTTTCCCCATACCCTCTACAGCATTTGTTGTTTGTAGATTTTCTGATGATGCCCATTCTTATTGGTGTGAGGAGATACCTCACTGTAGTTTTGATTTGCATTTCTCTAATAATTAGTGATGTTGAGCAGCTTTTCATGAGCTTCTTGGCCATCTGTATGTCTTCTTTGGAGAAATGTCTATTTAGGTCTTCTGCCCATTTTTTCATTGGGTTGTTTTTTTTTTTAATATGGAGTTGCATGAGCTGTTTATATGTTTTGGAGATTAATCCTTTGTTGATTCATTTGCAAATATTTTCTCCCATTCTGAGGGTTGTCGTTTTGTCTTGTTTGTAGTTTCCTTTGCTGTGCAAAAGCTTTAAGTTTCATTAGGTCCCATTTATTTATTTTTGTTTTTATTTCCATTATTCTGGGAGATGGATCAAAAAAGATCTTGCTGTGATTTATGTCATAGAGTGTTCTTCCTATGTTTTCCTCTAAAAGTTTTAGAGTATCCAGTCTTACATTTAGGTCTCAAATCCATTTGAGTTTACTTTTGTGTATGGTGTTAGGGAGTGTTCTAATTTCATTCTTTTACATGTAGCTGTCCAGTTTTCCCAGCACCACTTATTGAAGAGACTGTCTTTTCTCCACTGTACATCCTTGCATCCTTTGTCAGAGATTAGTTGACCATAGGTGTGTGGGTTTATCTCTGGGATTTCTATCCTGTTCCATTGATCTATATTTCTCTTTTTGTGCCAGTACCATATTGTCTTGACTACTGTAGATTTGTAGTATAGCCTGAAGTCAGGGGGTCTGATTCCTCTAGCTCTGTTCTTTTCCCTCAAGACTGCTTTGGCTATTTGGGGTCTTTTGTGTCGCCATACAAATTTTAAGATTTTTTGTTCTAGTTCTGTAAAAAATGCCATTGGTAGTTTGATAGGGATGCACTGAATCTGTAAATTGCTTTGGGTAGTATAGTCATTTTCACAATATTGATTCTTCCAATCCAAGAATATGGTATATCTCTCCATCTGTTTTTATCATCTTTAGTTTCTTTCATCAGTGTCTTATAGTTTCCTGCATACAGGTCTTTTGTCTCCCTAGGTAAGTTTATTCCTAGGTATTTTATTCTTTTTGTTGCAATGGTAAATGAGAGTGTTTCCTTAATTTGTCTTTCAGATTTTTCATCATTAGTGTATAGGAATGCAAGAGATTTCTGTGTATTAAATTTGTATCCTGCTACTTTACCAAATTTATTGATTAGCTCTAGCAGTTTTCTCGTGTAATCTTTAGGATTCTCTATGTATAGTATCATGTCATCTGCAAACAGTGAGAGTTTTACTTCTTTTCCAATTTGTATTAATTTTATTTCTTTTTCTTCTCTGATTGCTGTGGATAGGACATCCAAAACTATGTTGAATAAGAGTGGTGAGAGTGGACATCCTTGTCTTGTTCCTGATCTTAGAGGAAATGTTTTCAGTTTTTCACCATTGAGAATGATATTTGCTGTGGGTTTGCCATATATGGCCACTGTTATGTTGAGGTAGGTTCCCTCTATGCCCGCTTTCTGGAGAGTTTTTATTATAAACTGGTGTTGAATTTTGTCAAAAGATTTTTCTGCATCTATTGAGATGATCATATGGTTTTTATTCTTCAGTTTGTTAATATGGTGTATCATATTGTTTGATTTGCATATATTGAAGAATCCTTGCACCCCTGGGAGAAATCCCACTTGATCATGGTGTATGATCCTTTTAATGTGTTGTTGGATTCTGTAGCATTTTGTTGAGGATTTTTGCATCTATATTCACCAGTGATATTGGTCTGTATAATTCTTTTAATGTGTTGTTGCATTCTGTAGCATTTTGTTGAGGATTTTTGCATCTATAATCACCAGTGATATTGGTCTGTATTATTCTTTTTTTGTAGTATCTTTGGTTTTGGTATCAGGGTGATGGTGGCCTCAAAGAATGAGTTTGGGAGTGTTCCTTCCTCTGCAATTTTTTGGAAGAGTTTGAGAAGGATGGGTGTTAGCTCTTCTCTAAATGTTTGATAGAATTCACCTGTGAAGCCATCTGGTCCTGGACTTTCGTTTGTTGGAAGATTTTTAATCACAGTTTCAATTTCATTACTTGTGATTGGTCTGATCATATTTTCTATTTCTTCCTGGTTCAGTCTTGGAAGGTTATACCTTTCCAATGGACAAGAATTTGTCCATTTCTTCCAGGTTGTCCATTTTATTGGCATAGAGTTGCTTGTAGTAGTGTCTTGGGTTGCTTTGTATTTCTGCAGTGTCGGTTGTAACTTCTCCTTTTTCATTTCTAATTTTATTGATTTGAGTTCTCTCCCTCTTTTTCTTGATGAATCTGGCTAATGGTTTATCAATTTTGTTTATCTTCTCAAAGAATCAGCTTTTAGTTTTATTGATTTTTGCTATTGTTTTCTTTGTTTTTATTTCATTTATTTCTGCTCTGATCTTTATGATTTCTTTCCTTCTGCTAACATTGGGTTTTGTCTGTTCTTCTTTCTCTAGTTCCTTTAGGTGTAAGGTTCAACTGTTTATATGAGTTTTTTCTTGTTTCTTGAGGTAGACTTCTATAGCTATATACTTCCCTCTTAGAACTGCTTTTGCTGCATCCCATAGGTTTTGGATCATCGTGTTTTCATTGTAATTTGTCTCTAGGTATCATTTGATTTCCTCTTTGATTTCTTCAGTGATCTCTTGGTTATTAAGTAATGTATTGTTTAGCCTCCATTTCTTTGTGTTTTTTATATTTTATTCCCTGTAATTGATTTCTAATCTCATAGCATTTTGGTCAGAAAAGATGCTTGATATACTTTCAATTTTCTTAAATTTACTGAGGCTTGATTTGTGACCCAAGATGTGATCTATCCTGGAGAATGTTCCATGTGCACTTGAGAAGAAAGTGTAATCTGCTGTTTTTGGATGGAATGTCCTACAAATATCAATTAAATATAGCTGGTCTATTGTGTCATTTAAAGCTTGTGTTTCCTTATTAATTTTCTGTTTGGATGATCTGTCCATTGGTGTAAGTGAGGTGTTAAAGTCCCCCATTATTATTGTGTTACTGTCGATTTCCTCTTTATAGCTGTTAGCAGTTGCTTTATGTATTGAGGTGCTCCTATGTTGGGTGCATATACATTTATAATTGTTATATCTTCTTCTTGGATTGATCCCTTGATCATTATGTAGTGTCCTTCCTTGTCTCTTGTAACATTCTTTATTTTAAAGTCTATTTTATCTGATATGAGTATTGCTACTCCAGCTTTCTTTTGATTTCCATTTGCATGGAATATCTTTTTCCATCCCCTCACTTTCAGTCTGTACGTGTCCCTAAGTCTGAAGTAGGTCTCTTGGAGACAGCATATATATTGGTCCTGTTTTTGTATGCATTCAGCGAGCCTGTGTCTTCTGGTTGGAGCATTTAATTCTTTCATGTTTAAGGTAATTATCGGTATTTGTGTTCCTATTACCAGTTTCTTAATTGTTATGGGTTTGTTTTTGTAGGTCTTTTTCTTCTCTTTTGTTTCCCACTTAGAGAAGTTCCTTTAGCATTTGTTGTAGAGCTGGTTTGGTAGAGCTGAATTCTCTTAGCTTTGGCTTGTCTGTGAAGCGTTTGTTTTTTTGTTGAATCTGAATGAGATCCTTGCCGGGTAGAGTAATCTTGGTTGTAGGTTCTTCCCTTTCATCACTTTAAATATATCATGTCACTCCCTTCTGGCTTGTAGAGTTTGTGCTGAGAAATCAGCTGTTAACCTTATGGGAGTTCCCTTGTATGTTATTTGTCGTTTTTCCCTTGTTGCTTTCAATAATTTTTCTTTGTCTTTATTGTTTGTCAATTTGATTACTATGTGTCTCGGCATGTTTCTCCTTGGGTTTATCCTGCCTGGTACTCTCTGCGCTTCCTGGACTTGGGTGACTATTTCCTTTCCCATGTTAGGGAAATTTTGGAGTATAATCTCTTCAAATATTTTCTTGGGTCCTTTTGCTCTCTCTTCTCCTTCTTGGACCCCTATAATGTGAATGTTGTTGCATTTAATGTTGTCCCAGAGTCTCTTAGGCTGTCTTCATTTTTTTTCATTCTTTATTCTTTATTCCGTTCCATGGTAGAGAATTCTACCATTCTGTCTTCCAGGTCACTTATCCATTGTTCTGCCTCAGTTATTCTGCTATTGATTCCTTCTAGTGTATTTTTCATTTCACTTATTATATTGTTCATCTCTGTTTGTTTGTTGTTTAATTCTTCTAGGTGTTTGTTCTTTAATTCTTCTAGGTCTTTGTTAAATATTTCTTGCATCTTCTCGTTCTTTGCCTCCATTCTTTTTCCGAGGTCCTGGATCATCTTCACTATCATTATTCTGAATTCTTTTTCTGGAAGGTTGCCTATCTCTACTTCATTTAATTGTTCTTCTGGGGTTTTTTCTTGTTCCTTCATCTGGTACATAGCCCTCTGCCTTTTCATCTTGTCTATCGTTCTGTGAATGTGGTTTTTTTCCCACAGGCTATAGGATTGTAGCTCTTCTTGATTCTGCTGTCTGCCCTGTGGTGGATGAGGCTATTTAAGAGGCTTGTGTAAGTTTCCTGATGGGAGGGATTGGTGGTGGGTAGAGCTGGGTATTGCTCTGTTGGGCAGAGCTCAGTAAAACTTTAATTTGCTTGTCTGCTGATGGGTGGGGCTGGGTTCCCTCCCTGTTGGTTGTTTGGCCTGAGGTGACCCAACACTGGAGCCTACCCGGCTCTTTGATGGGGCTAATGGCGGACTCTGGGAGGGCTCACACCAATGAGTACTTCCCAGAATTTCTGCTCCAGTGTCCTTGTCCTCACGGTGAGACACAGCCACCCCCTGCCTCTGCAGGAGACCCTCCAACACTAGCAGGTAGGTCTGGTTCAGTCTCCCCTGGGGTCACTCCTTCTTCCCCTGGGTCCCGATGCACACACTACTTTGTGTGTGCCTTCCAAGAGTTTAGTCTCTATTTTCCCTAGTCCTGTCAAAGTCCTGCAATCAAATCCCGCTAGCCTTCAAAGTCTGGTTCTCTAGGAATTCCTCCTTCCATTGCCAGACCCCCAGGTTGGGAAGCCTGACGTGGGGCTCAGAACCTTCACTCCAGTGGGTGGACTTCTGTGGTATAAGTGTTCTCCAGTTTGTGAGTTACCCACCCAGCAGTTATGGGATTTGATTTTATTGTGATTGTGCCCCTCCTACTGTCTCATTGTGGCTTCTCCTTTGTCTTTGGATGTGGGGTATATTTTCTGGTGAGTTTCAGTGTCTTTCTCTTGATGATTGTGCAGCAGTTAGTTGTGAGTCTGGTGCTCTCACAAGAGTGAGTGAGCTCACGTCCTTCTACTCTGCCATTTTGAACCAATTTTCCTTATATTCTTTATATCCCATTTCTTACTTTGAATGATACAAATTCTTATTTCTTAGTTTTTAGTTTAATAATGGTTTCTTTTCTAACCTCCTCTACTCTTTTCTTTCTTTCTTCAGATAGAGATATGTGTATGTAAATGTATTTCTGTGTACATAAATATATGAGGAGGAGAGAGCAAGTGTGGCAGCTCATCACTCTGACTTTGATTGTGTTGAGACCTTCTCCTGGGGTCCCTTTAATAAACCTTTCATTTTCTATTTGCATCCAGTGATTTGGAGGTTGGAAAACTTTCCTTTCATGTCTGTTCTATTTCTACCAAAATTTTATAGTTTTCTGACATTTTCTCCTTCCTGATGCTGATAAAACTTACTCATTAGAAGGGGCCATGGGTAAAAGGGACAAGAGAGTTAAACACATAGGCTGAACCCACTATTCTAAATCAGAACACTCCTTCCTTGATTTTGAATAATTTCTTGTTTCTCATGATTCCAGCCAAGTGCCTGGTACATAGTAAACCATTAAGAAATAAGTATTGATTGATTTTCAGTAGGTTGAAATAATCACTTTCTGCAAGAGAGCGAATCTATTAGAATTTAGAAATAGAACCTGAAATTTAAAGATTATTCTACTTTATAGTTTATTATTTTTTCTCATTTAGCAAACATATATGAGGTGCACATCATTTCAGCCAATATATGGAGCACAGAATAATACAATGGCATGATTCCTGTCATTGAGGTTCTTATAGGCTTCTAAGTCTCCACTTTGTATTCAGTGCCTAATGCCGTCCTTCTTAATATAGTAAATACTATTGTACATCCTTATACTTTAGAGTGATAAAACCCTTGATACTTTCCAAGGTACTTTCTCAGATTATGGTATCTCATTTGGTCCACACAACAACCTTCACAGGCTATTTTGGTTTTACTGGTTATGAAAAGGAGGCTCAGGGAGTTAAAAAAATATTGTCAAAGTTTATACAGACAGCAAAATGTGATGAAAAGGAATCTAAATTCAAGGTAGTCACATGTTATCATCTCTCTCTTTAATCAAGATTGAAAGCACCAAAGATGTTATTAACCTGGGAAAGTTACTGAGCCATTGGAGCTCTGAATACAGTGTATTATATGGGCAGCTACATTGAGACCCCAAACTCACAAGAAGAGCCCTGAATGAACACCAACATCAATTATATGTGGGGAGGTGTGTTACGTTTATCAATTGCTTAGATCCTCAAATGACATAAATCTTATGGAGGAAGGAGGATGAAACTCTGGCAGAACAGTAAGGGATGCTGTGATGCTGAAAGAAAAATCAGTACACCCAATGGCTGTTATCACAGATAAATAAGAAGGGGAATTAGAACAGTGAAAGGGACAAAATATGGGAATAAAAGGTATAAAAACTGGAATAAAAATGAAATTCAGTGACCCATTCAGCTCTTTGGGCATTCCTGAATGATTGGCATTTAGTAGCTATCCAGATGGACAGGAAAGGTGTTAACCTGTCACCAGGCTTTTGGCATCCTGTAGACAGTGGCCTACATGCCATTTTGTGGAAAAGTTAAATTAAAGCTAAACCATTCCTAACTGCCAGCATAATCAAGTAATATTTGCCACTAGGCATAAAATGAAATGCAGTCCTTGAGGATTTTTCATTCAGTTACAGTGGGTTTTTTAAAAAACACAAAATGAGTTTCTGAGAAGATGCTAAATTTATTTGTAACTCTGTAAAAACTCATCACCCTTTACAGAAGGATGATGAAATGATTAATGTAAGGATACCGGAGAAGTTGCAACACTTGGGCTTTATGCAACATGGGACCTTCTTTTTTTTTTTTTTAACATCTTTATTGGCGTATAATTGCTCTACAATGGTGTGTTAGTTTCTGCTTTATAACAAGATGAATCAGTTATACATATACATATGTTCCCATATCTCTTCCCTCTTGCATCTCCTCCCTCCTGCCCTCCCTATACCACACCTCTAGGTCGTCACAAAGCACAGAGCTGATCTCCCTGTGCTATGCGGTTGCTTCCCACTAGCTATCTATTCTACGTTTGGTAGTGTATATATGTCCATGCTACTCTCTCACTTTGTCACATCTTACCCTTCCCCCTCCCCATATCCTCAAGTCCATTCTCTAGTAGGTCTGTGTCTTTATTCCCATCTTGCCACTAGGTTCTTCATAACTTTTTTTTTTCCTTAGATTCCATATATATGTGTTAGCATACTGTATTTGTTTTTCTCTTTCTGACTTACTTCACTGTGTATGACAGACTCTAACTCCATCCACCTCACTACAAATACCTCCATTTCGTTTCTTTTTAAGGCTGAGTAATATTCCATGGTATATATGTGCCATATCTTCTTTATCCATTCTTCCGATGATGGAAACTTAGGTTGCTTCCATGTCCTGGCTATTGTAAATAGAGCTGCAATGAACATTTTGGTACATGACTCTTTTTGAATTATGGTTTTCTCAGGGTATATGCCCAGTAGTGGAATTGCTGGGTCATATGGTAGTTCTATTTTTAGTTTTTTAAGGAACCTCCATACTGTTCTCCATAGTGACTGTATCAATTTACATTCCCACCAACAGTGCAAGAGTGTTTCCTTTTCTCCACACCCTCTCCAGCATTTATTGTTTCTAGATTTTTTGATGATGGCCATTCTGACCATTGTGAGGGGATACCTCAATGTAGTTTTGATTTGCATTTCTCTAATGATTAATGATGTTGAGCATTCTTTCATGTGTTTGTTGGCAATCTGTATATCTTCTTTGGAGAAATGTCTATTTAGGTCTTCTGCCCATTTTTGGATTGGGTTGTTTGTTTTTTTGTTATTGAGCTGCATGAGCTGCTTGTAAATCTTGGAGATTAATCCTTGTCAGTTGTTTCATCTGCAAATATTTTCTCTCATTCTGAGGGTTGTCTTTTCGTCTTGTTTATGGTTTCCTTTGCTGTGCAAAAGCTTTTAAGTTTCATTAGGTCCCATTTGTTTATTTTTGTTTTTATTTCCATTTCTCTAGGAGCTGGGTCAAAAAGGATCTTGCTGTGATTTATGTCATAGAGTGTTCTGCCTATGTTTTCCTCTAAGAGTTTGATAGTGTCTGGCCTTACATTTAGGTCTTTAATCCATTTTGAGTTTATTTTTGTGTATGGTGTTAGGGAGTGTTCTAATTTCATACTTTTACATGTACCTGTCCAGTTTTCCCAGCACCACTTATTGAAGAGGCTGTCTTTTCTCCACTGTATATGCTTGCCTCCTTTATCAAAGATAAGGTGACCATATGTGTGTGGGTTTATCTCTGGGCTTTCTATCCTGTTCCATTGATCTATATTTCTGTTTTTGTGCCAGTACCATACTGTCTTGATTACTGTAGCTTTGTAGTATAGTCTGAAGTCAGGGAGCCTGATTACTCTAGCTCCGTTTTTCTTTCTCAAGATTGTTTTGGCTATTCGGGGTCTTTTGTGTTTCCATACAAATTGTGAAATTTTTTGTTCTAGTTCTGTGAAAAATGCCAGTGGTAGTTTGATAGGGATTGCATTGAATCTGTAGATTGCTTTGGGTAGTAGAGTCATTTTCACAATGTTGATTCTTCCAATCCAAGAACACGGTATATCTCTCCATCTATTTGTATCATCTTTAATTTCTTTCATCAGGGTCTTATAATTTTCTGCATACAGGTCTTTTGTCTCCTTAGGTAGGTTTATTCCTAGATATATTATTCTTTTTGTTGCAATGGTAAACAGGAGTGTTTTCTTAATTTCACTTGCAGATATTTCATCATTAATGTATAGGAATACAAGACATTTCTGTGCATTAATTTTGTACCCTGCTACTTTACCAAATTCATTGATTATCTCTAGTAGTTTTCTGGTAGCATCTTTAGGATTCTCTATGTATAGTATCATGTCATCTGCAAACAGTGACAGCTTTACTTCTTCTTTTCTGATTCGGATTCCTTTTATTTCTTTTTCTTCTCTGATTGTTGTGGCTAAAACTCCAAAACTATGTTGAATAATAGTGGCGAGAGTGGGCAACCTTCTCTTGTTCCTGATCTTAGTGGAAATGGTTTCAGTTTTTCACCATTGAGGACAATGTTGGCTGTGGGTTTGTCATATATGGCCTTTATTATGTTGAGGAAAGTTCCCTCTATGACTACTTTCTGCAGGGCTTTTATCATATATGGGTGTTGAATTTTCTCAAAAGCTTTCTCTGAATCTATTGAGATGATCATCTGGTTTTTCTCCTTCAATTTGTTAATATGGTGTATCATGTTGATTGATTTGCGTATATTGAAGAATCCTTGCATTCCTGGAATAAACCCCACTTGATCATGGTGTATGATCCTTTTAATGTGCTGTTGGATTCTGTTTGGTAGTATTTTGTTGAGGAGTTTTGCATCTATTTTCATCAGTGATATTGGCCTGTAGTTTTCTTTCTTTGTGACATCTTTGTCTGGTTTTGGTATCAGAGTGATGGTGGCCTCGTAGCATGAGTTGGGGAGTGTTCCTCCCTCTGCAATATTTTGGAAGAGTTTGAGAAGGATAGGTGTTAGCTCTTCTCTAAATGTTTGATAGAATTCGCCTGTGAAGCCATCTGGTCCTGGGCTTTGGTTTGTTGGAAGATTTTAATCACAGTTTCAATTTCAGTGCTTGTGATTGGTCTGTTCATATTTTCTATTTCTTCCTGGTTCAATCTCGGCAGGTTGTGCATTTCTAAATATTTGTCCATTTCTTCCAGGTTGTCCATTTTATTGGCATAGAGTTGCTTGTAGTAATCTCTCATGATCGTTTGTATTTCTGCAGTGTCATTCTGCAGAATGACATTCTGCAGAAAAGGTTTCTTCTTCTTTTTCATTTCTAATTCTATTGATTTGAGTCTTCTCCCTTTTTCTCTTGATGAGTCTGGCTAATGGTTTATCAATTTTGGTTATCTTCTCAAAGAACCAGCTTTTAGTTTTATTGATCTTTGCTACTGTTTCCTTCATTTTTTTTCATTTATTTCTGCTCTGATCTTTATGATTTCTTTCCTTCTGCTAGTTTTGGGGTTTTTTTGTTCTTCTTTCTCTAATTGCTTTAGGTGCAAGGTTAGGTTGTTTATTCGAGATGTTTCCTGTTTCTTGATGTAGGCTTGTATTGCTATAAACTTCCCTCTTAGAACTGCTTTTGCTGCATCCCATAGGTTTTGGGTCGTCGTGTCTCCATTGTCATTTGTTTCTAGGTATCTTTTCATTTCCCCTTTGATTTCTTCAGTGATCACTTCGTTATTAAGTAGTATATTGTGTAGCCTCCATGTGTTTGTATTTTTTACAGATCTTTTCCTGTAATTGATATCTAGTCTCATAGCGTTGTGGTCGGAAAACATACTTGATACGATTTCAATTTTCTTAAATTTACCAAGGCTTGATTTGTGACCCAAGATATGATCTATCCTGGAGAATGTTCCATGAGTTCTTGAAAAAATGTGTATTCTGTTGTTTTTGGGTGGAATGTCCTATAAATATCAATTAAGTCCATCTTGTTTAATGTATCATTTAAAGCTTGTGTTTCCTTATTTATTTTCATTTTGGATGATGTGTCCATTGGTGAAAGTGGGGTGATAAAGTCTCCTACTATAATTGTGTTACTGTCGATTTCCCCTTTTATGGCTGTTAGTATTTGCCTTATGTATTGAGGTGCTCTTATGTTACGTGCATAAATATTTACAATTGTTATATCTTCTTGAATCTATCCCTTGATCATTATATAGTGTCCTTCTTTGTCTCTTGTAATAGTCTTTATTTTAAAGTCTATTTTGTCTGATATGAGAAATGCTACTCCAGCTTTCTTTTGATTTCCATTTGCATGGAATATTTTTTCCATCCCCTCACTTTCAGTCTGTATGTGTCCCTAGGTCTGAAGTGGGTCTCTTGTAGATAGCATATATATGGGTTTTGTTTTTGGATCCATTCAGCCAGTCTTTGTCTTTTGGTGGGAGCATTTAATCCATTTACATTTAAGGTAATTATCGATATGTATGTTCCTATTCCCATTTTCTTAAATGTTTTGGGTTTGTTATTGTAGGTGTTTTCCTTCTCTTGTGTTTCCTGCCTAGAGAAGTTCCTTTAGCATTTGTTGTAAAGCTTTAGCATTTGTTTGGTGTTGCTGAACTCTCTCAGCTTTTGCTTGTCTGTAAAGGTTTTAATTTCTCCATCAAATCTGAATGAGATCCTTGCTGAGTAAGGGGTAATCTTGGTTGTAGGTTTTTCTCTTTCATCACTTTATGTATATCCTGCCACTCCCTTCTGGATTGCAGAGTTTCTGCTGAAAGATCAGCTGTTAACCTAATGGGGATTCCCTTGTGTGTTATTTGTTGTTTTCCCCTTGCTGCTTTTAATATGTTTTCTTTATATTTAATTTTTGATAGTTTGATTAATATGTGTCTTGGCGTGTTTCTCCTTGGATTTATCCTGTATGGGACTCTCTGTGCTTCCAGGACTTGATTAACTATTTCCTTTCCCATATTAGGGAAGTTTTCAACTATAATCTCTTCAAATATTTTCTCAGTCCCTTTCTTTTTCTCTTCTTCTTCTGGGACCCCTATAATTTGAATGTTGGTGCATTTAATGTTGTCCCAGAGGTCTCTGAGACTGTCCTCAGTTCTTTTCATTCTTTTTTCTTTATTCTGCTCTGCACTAGTTATTTCCACTATTTTATCTTCAAGGTCACTTATCCGTTCTCCTGCCTCAGATATTCTGCTATTGATCTCTTCTAGATTATTTTTAATTTCATTATGTGTTTTTCATCGCTGCTTGGTTCCTCTTTAGTTCTTCTACGTCCTTGTTAAATGTTTCTTGCATTTTGTCTATTCTATTTCCAAGATTTTGGATCATCTTTACTATCATTATTCTGAATTCTTTTTTAGGGAGACTGCCTATTTCCTCTTCATTTGTTAGGTCTGGTGTGTTTTGACCCTGCTCCTTCATCTGCTGTGTGTCTTTTTCTGTCTTCTCATTTCGCTTATCTTACTGTGTTTGGGGTCTCCTTTTCACAGGCTGCAGGTTCGTAGTTCCTGTTGTTTTTGGTATCTGCCCCCAGTGGCTAAGGTTGGTTCAGTGGGTTGTGTAGGCTTCCTGGTGGAGGGGACTAGTGCCTGTGTTCTGGTGGATGAGGCTGGATCTTGTCTTTCTGGTGGGCACGTCCACGTCTGGTGGTGTGTTTTGGGGTGTCTGTGACCTTATTATGATTTTAGGCAGCCTCTCTGCTAATGGATAGGACTGTGTTCCTGTCTTGCTAGTTGTTTGGCATAGGGTGTCCAGCACTGTAGCTTGCTGGTCATTTAGTGAAGCTGGCTCTTGATGTTGAGATGGAGATCTCTGAGAGATTTTCACCGTTTGGTATTATGTGGAGCTGGGAGGTCTCTTGTGGACCAGTGTCCTGAAGTTGGCTCTCCCACCTCAGAGGCACAGCCCTGATGCCTGGCTGGAGCACCAAGAGCCTTTCATCCACATGGCTCAGATTAAAAGGGAGAAAAATAGAAAGAAAGAAAGAGGATAAAATAAAATAAAATAAAATAAAATAAAATAAAATAAAATAAAAAAGCTATTATAATAATAAGTAAGGAAAAAAATTATTAGGAAAACATCTATTAAGAAAAAACTTTTTTTAATTTTTTTAAATAATTTTTTAAATTTTTTATAATCATCAATAAAAAAATTAAGAAAAAATTTATTAAGAAAATTTTTTTTAGTTTTTTAAAATAAAAAATAAGAAAAAATTAAGAAAAAATGTATTAAAAATTTTTTTAAATTTTTTAGAATAAAAATAAGAAAAAAATTATTAAGAAAAAATTTATTAAGAAAAAAAAAATTTTTTAAGAAAAAAATTTATTAAGAAAAAAAAAAATTTATTAAGAAAAAAAAAATTTTTAAGTAAAAAAAACAGACAAACCGAATCCTAGGACAAATGGTGGAAGCAAAGCTATACAGACAAAATCTCACCCAGAGCATACACGTACACACTCACAAAAAGAGGAAAAAGGGGAAAAATTAATATATCCTGCTCCCAAAGTCCACCTCCTCAATTTGGGATGATTCGTTGTCTATTCAGGTATTCAACAGATGCAGGTACATCAAGTTGTTTGTGGAGCTTTAATCCGCTGCTTCTGAGGCTGCTGGGAGAAATTTCCCTTTCTCTTCTCTGTTCGTACAGGTCTCGGACCTGTTTTTGATTTGGACCCGCCTCTGCGTGTAGGTCGCCTGAGGGCATCTGTTCTTTGCTCACACAGGACGGGGTTAAAGGAGCAGCTGCTTCAGGGGCTCTGGCTCACTCAGGCCGGGGGGAGGGAGGGGTAGAGATGTGGGGCGAGCCTGCGGCGGCAGAGGCCGGCGTGACATTGCACCAGCCTGAGGCGCTCTGTGCATTCTCCCGGGGAAGTTGTCCCTGGATCACGGGACCCTGGCCGTGGCGGGCTGCAGAGGCTCCTGGGAGGGGCCGTGTGGATAGTGACCTGTGCTTGCACACAGGCTTCTTGGTGGCAGCAGCAGCAGCCTTAGATCCCATGCCCATCTCTGGGGTCCGTGCTGTTAGCCGCGGCTCGCGCCCGTCTCTGGAGCTCCTTTAAGCTGTGCTCTGAATCCCCTCTCCTCGCGCACCAGGAAACAAAGAGGCAAGAAAAAGTCTCTTGCCCGTTTGGCAGCTCCAGCCCTTTTCCCTGACTCCCTCCCGGCTAGCTGTGGTGCGCTAACCCCTTCTGGCTGTGTTCACGCCACCAACCCCAGTCCTCTCCCTGGGATCTGACCGACTGAAGCCCGAGCCTCAGCTCCCACCCCCACCCGCCACATTGGGGGAGCAGACAAGCCTCTCAGGCTCATGAGTGCTGGTCGGCACCACTCCTCTGTGAGGGAATCTCTCCGCTTTGCCCTCCACACCCCTGTGGCTGCGCTCTCCTCTATGGCTCCGAAGTTTCCCCCCCTGCCACCCGCAGTCTCCGCCTGCGAAGGGGCTTCCTAGTGTGTGGAAACCTTTCCTCCTTCACAGCTCCCTCCCACTGGGTGCAGGTCCCGTCCCTATTCTTTTGTCTCTGTTATTTCTTTTTTCTTTTGCCCTACCCAGGTACGTGGGGAGTTTCTTGCCTTTTGGGAGGTCTGACGTCTTCTGCCAGCGTTCAGTGGGTGTTCTATAGGAGCAGTTCCACGTGTAGATGTATTTCTGATGTATCTGTGGGGAGGAAGGTGATCTCCGCGTCTTACTCTTCCACCATCTTGCCCAGACCCTGGGACCTTCTCTTGAATCCAGAGGTTTAACTTATAATCCATCTGAAGGAGCTTGAAGCCTAATTGAAAAAAAAAAAAAAAAGAATTACGAATGTGGAATAAGGAATAATATGGAGGACTAGGGAGTGTTCTAATGGTCACCTTTTCTGCCACATGGGAAATAGGGAATCATGTAGTTTTATTTTGCAGAGCATAGGTTTTACAGAGAACCCACGTGAACAAAATGAAAGTGGAGAAAGAGCCTCTTGTTCCTCATCACTTCTTAACAAGTGATTTTCGAATCTCCACTCTAATGCTTTGTCTTAATGAATAATAAAGAGATTAAAAAGAAATCAATATCTTTTCTGACTCTACTCAGGGATTGATATGTCTAGATTCCAAACATGCACCTGTTTTTTCAAAGTGCCAAAAATAAACATGAGAGCTAACACTATTAATCAAATATTATGTGCCAGGTACTGTTCTAAGCATTTTACACAGATTATCTCAGTTAATCATTTCCCCCAAATCTACTATACAACCTTTCTGGTCCAGCTAGATTCTGTTATCTTTCATGCTTCTTGCTGTGCACAATCAGTATAAACAAATGGCTGAACAAATACTCCCCAGTGCCTCTTTTTTTCTCAGATGCTTTCACATAAGCTATTTTGTTTAGTATTCACAATAATCCTCTGTAGAATGTGCTATAATTCCCATTTTTGCAGATGAGGAAACGGGCTCAGAGAGCTGGAGTAAAATTGCCTATGGCTTCACAGCACAGAACTGATGAAGACAGGATTTGAACCTGAGCAGTCTGTCTCCAGAACTGGTACCCTTAAGACTACACTAAATTGCTTATATGCTGCCAAGGGGGATTATTGCCAATATTCATTCTCAAAATTATCCACTACAAGATCAAAGTGAGACAAGCAGAATACTTGGCATAATAACTCCATTGTGCTCAGGATCAGTCACAAAAATCATTAAAACAGCAGCCTCTGTGTTCATACCTCATCCGCTTAACTGCCCCTGAGGTTCCAAATGTCTACTATCTAGTAGAAGTGATAGTGTGTATTTAGCTGAGCTTTTAAAGAAACTTCAGCTGGTTTATTTAAAGGAACAAACAGCATTGCATCTTTAAACAGAGAATATTAACACATTTCACCAGCATAAATATAACTGCTACTCTATTGTATGATCAAAATACTTCTAAAAAGTGTTATTATTAGTTGGCTATCTCAAAAGTGACAGAAAGGCCTGGCAACAAAAGTGAGAGTATAAATAAAAATTATCATTCTTAACAAATCATCTGGGCAAATCCTCTCTGGAGGAGAAAGGACAAAAAAATTTGTGATGATTCCTTCTCATTCCACCTCATTATGTGGTCTTAGTGCAACACTCAATGAGGATCAAAGATTAATTTCACTGTTCAGAACCTTGGAAACAACACTACCCAAAACATGTATGCTCTGCTGAGCAGTATTATAGGGAAGCACCTCACTTTACCCAACATTATATTATGGGGAGACAACATAAAACCCAAACTAGCGTATCTTAAATTACTTTCATATGTACTGATTTGGGGAGTATTTTTTAATATAAAGAACTTAATATATATTTTCTTTTAATTTTTTTCTTTTTATCGAGACATAACATATACAGTAAATGTGCAATCTGAAGTGAACAGATTGATGACGTTTAAAATTTGTATACATTCACGAGACTACTCAGGTCAAGATGTGCAACATTTTCAGCACACCAGAAGGTTTTCTCATGCCAGTCCCCCTCATTACCAATCAACCTCCCCCAGCAGTAACCACTGTGCTGACATCCAACACCCAAAGTTAATTTTGCCTCTTATTGAACTTCATATAGTTTGAATCACACATTTTCACTTTTATGTCTGGCTTTTTTCTCTCAACATCAAGCTTCTGAGATTCATGTTTTTCATGTATCAGTAGTTCTTTTCTTATGTTGTGTGGTACATCATTGCACAAAGAAGCCAAAATGTATTTGTCCATTTTCCTATTGATAGACATTTGGTTTGTTTTTAGTTTTGTCTGTGATTAATAAAGCCATTATGTATAATCTTGTGCATGTTTTTTGGTGGACATATGCACTCATCTCTTTTCTGTTGGGTACATACCTAGCAGCAGAGCTGATATGTCTTAGGGCAGCTGTGTTTAGCTTTAGCAGTAGATACTGCTGAATCATTTTCTTAAGTAGCTTAACCAGTTCATACTCCCATCAACAATGTATGAGAATTCTGATTGTTTCATATCTCTGCAAAACTTGTTATTGTCATTCTTTAAATTTTAGTCATTTTGCCGGCTTTGTAGAGGCATAGAATTATGGTTTTAAAATACATTTCCATGATTACTAATGATGTTGCACAGCTTTTCATGTGCTTATGGATTATTTAAATGGATTAAGACAAAATTTGTCAAACTGGGTTTTAAACAGATTCATCTATATTCTGTTTATAAGAAACAGACTTGCAATAAAAATGCAAATAGGTTAAAGATAAAAGGACAGAAAAGATAAATCAAGAAAACACTAAGCACAAGAATGCTGGTGTGACTACAAGACTATCAGACAAACTAGATGGATATTTCATAATATAAATAAACAAACAAATAAATAAATAAATAAATACATGTTTTTTCAAGGGAATATATAACAATCATACCTTTGTATATATCTATTTGCTTAGCTTCAAATATATAAAGAAAATCTGACAGAACCAAAAGAAGATATAGGCAAATCCACATTGTCTGAAATTCTAATGCTTCCCTCTCAGTAACTTATAGAACAAGCAGATCAATCAGCATAAAGAAACTTTGAACAATGTCATGAAACAATCTGAACTTATTGTCATTTATAGGACAACACAATCAAAATGGAAGAAAAAAATTATTTTCAAGTGCTAATGGTACAGCTACCAAAAAGTATCATATGTTGACGGTTTTAAAACTGTTTCATAAAATTAAGGAACTTTCAGCTAAAAAAAATTCTCAAACTCTAATAGTTGAAAGGTTATTACATATTTTTCCAAATTTTTTTCTTTACACATATATATATAATAAGAATGAATATATGTGTGTGTTAATTCATATATAAACACGTATATACTCAACATGTACTTAAAAGTATGATATATATACATATATATATTTGTAGTATTGTGAATATTCATCTATATTACTAAATACAGATCTTCTTTGTGAATTGCCTTGCCATATCCTTTGTCTATGTTTCTAGAATTGTTTTATTTTGTTGTTGATCGATAGAAATTCTTTACTCACTATGGATATCTATTCTTTTTCTATATTGACAGTTTTGTCACCAATGTGAAAAATTGTGTATCTTTTATATTTCTTCATAGTATTTTTTCTATACAGAGTTTCTAATTTTTACATAATGAAATTTGTTCTCTTTTAGAGTTTCTGATATTTTTGCTTTGCTTAAGGGACTCCACTCACCAATATTATGCAAGTAGCTTCTTTTTTTTTTTTAACATCTTTATTGGAGTATAGTTGCTTTACCATGGTGTGTTAGTTTCAGCTGTATAACAAAGTGAATCAGCTATACATATACATATATCCCCACATCCCCTCCCACCCTCCCTATCTTACCCCTCTAGGTGGTCACAAAGCACTGAGCTGATCTCCCTGTGCTATGCAGCTGCTTCCCACTAGCAATCTATTTTACATTTGGTAGTATATATAAGTCCATGCCACTCTCTCACTTCTTCCCAGCTTACCCTTCCCTTTCCCCATGTCCTCATGTCCATTCTCTATGTCTGCATCTTTATTCCTGTTCTACCCCTGGGTTCTTCAGAACCATTTTTTGTTTTTAGTTTCCATATATATGTGTTAGCATACGGTATTTGTTTTTCTCTTTCTGACTTACTTCATTCTGTATGACAGACTCTATGTCCATCCACCTCACTACACATAACTCAATTTCATTTCTTTTTATGGCTGAGTAATATTCCATTGTATATATGTGCCACATCTTCTTTATCCTTTCATCTGTCGATGGACACTTAGGTTGCTTCCATGTCCTGGCTATTGTAAATAGAGCTGCAATGAACATTGTGGTGCATGACTCTTTTTGAATTATGGTTTTCTCAGGGTATATGGCCAGTAGTGGGACTGCTGGGTCGAATGGTAGTTCTATTTTTAGTTTTTTAAGGAACCTCCATACGGTTTCCATAGTGGCTGTATCAATTTACATTCCCACCAGCAGTGTAAGAGGGTAAATGCAAATAGATTTTTTATTTGCTTCTCAAAATTTATCTATCTCAGGCAAGATGAATCAGGTGATGCTGTAGTGAAAAACAACTCATACATCTCAACAGAGTGATACAACAAAAGGTTTTGCTCATGTTACATGTCAGGGCAAGTCAGGAAGGGATCTCTGTCTACTATAAGATGATGAAGGTTTCAATTCCACAAATACTATCTTCCTTATTTCAATTTCCATATGGCTTATTCTCACAATATTTTAAATTACAATGTGTTCCCTTCCCATGCTACATGCACAGTCCAATCTATCCTCCTTACCTTGTGAATGTTTTTTAAAAAAAATTTTATGAATAAAAATTTATTAACTTATAACATGCAATTTATGTATGTATGTATGTGCCAGGTACTGTCTATCTATCTGTTTATTTATTTATATTGCCTGTTTCCCCTCTTTTACTACCACAAACACTAGACTGTCAGGTCTGTAAGAGCAGAGACTATTTTGTTTGGGAGGTGTGTGTGTGTGTGTTTTCAATTGATGCATCCTGAGTACCTAGACCAGGGCCTGAAACATAGAAAGTGCCCAATAAGTGTTTCTAGAATTAATAATTTTTTTTTAACTTTGGGTTTTATTTATTTATTTATTTATTTATTTATGGCTGTGTTGGGTCTTCATTTCTGTGCGAGGGCTCTCTACAGTTGTGGCAAGCAGGGGCCACTCTTCATCGCGGTGCACGGGCCTCTCACTATCGCGGCCTCTCTTGTTGTGGAGCACGGACTCCAGATGCACAGGCTCAGTAGTTGTGGCTCACGGGCCTAGTTGCTCCACGGCGTGTGGGATCTTCCCAGACCAGGGCTCGAACCCATGTCCCCTGCATTGGCAGGCAGATTCTCAACCACTGCGCCACCAGGGAAGCCCTAGAATGAATAATTTAATGAAATCTTATAAATCATTAATAAAAATGGACAGGCTAATAGAAAAATTGGTAAAAATTTAAATAGGAAATTCACAAAAAAGGAAATCCAAATGACTAATAAACCAAAAAAGACACTTTGCCTCATTTTTAATCAAATAAATTCAAATTAAAAGCATGATGAGATAATTTTATATATATATATACAAGATCAGAATTTGCAACTTTGACCATCTAGGTAAAAGGGCAAGAATACAAAGCAACGCAGTCTTTTATACACTTCTAGGGGGGGTATAAATTGGTACAAGTAATTTGGCATGCCCTAGGAAAGTGAAACACATGAACATATTACTCCTAGGTGTACAGCAAAGGGGAATGTTTTTCACATGTGCCTCATGTATTATTACAAAAGTATTCATAGCAGCACTATTCATAAAACAAATTTAAAAGATGGAGGCAATCCAAATGCTTTTCAACAGTAATTGGCTAAAAAATAGTGACAAATGTATAAAGTGGATTATTATCCAGCAGGGAAAAGGAATGAATCACAACTACACACAGATATCAGTGAGGTTGAAACATAAATATGTTGTTGAGTCAAAGAAGCAAGTCACAGAAGAATCATGTACAATATCCATTTATATCGAGCTCAAGAAGAGACAAAACAAAGTAATATATTGTTATAATTGTGATCATAGGTAGTAAACTATTTTCTAAAAGGTAAGGAAATAATTGATAATCATCAAATTAATTTAGTGGTTACTTTTAGTGCAGAAGAAAACGAGATTTACCCGGAGAGGAATTCTAAAGTACTAGCACTGTTCTGTTCTTAACTGGGGTGCTGAATACATAAGTATTCACTTGTAATTATTCTTAAACTGTTCTTGTGTATTTTATATGTTCTTTTTCTATAAAACAAATTTATTCTCATTACTTTCCCAGTACTTTGTTGTTATTACTCCATTTTTCTCCTAGTGCCCTCATATTGCCAGATGGTTTGGGTGCCAAAGTCAGAGTAGCAGTTTTGCAGTCCTTTAATTAATTACTTGCTGAATTCCCCTTCTGGCTCTTGCTATTTTCTGCTACCTTTTATCTTTTGTTATTCCAGGATTTTATGGGTGAAAATTTACTTTTTCATTGGCCACATCTCAAGCATGCATAGGTCTCAGTTTCTTTATCACATCTACTTTAATTTTCCAGAAATTCCTTATTATTTTGGCATGTGGACAGAAGTCTCCTCAGTGTCCTAGTACTGCTATGAATTTATAACCCCCATTATTTTTTTTGGATTTTGAGGAAGAAGGGAGGTAATGATTATTCTCAGACATCTTAATTTAGAAGCCTCCTATTGTCTTGGAGGAAAATTTTAAAACACTTTAGAATATCTTTACTTTCATTCTAAGATAATCTTTAAAAAGCAATGATTCTGAATTTTAGCTTTACATTTTTCCACCAACACAAATAATCCATTGAGGAGTCTGATTAGTAGTTAATGACATTTTAATGTGCTGTGAAAATTTTAACTCTGATTACACATTGCAATTACCTAGAAAAGTTTAAAAAATATTAGTGGCCAGGGTCCAACCCAGACAAATTAAGTCACAATTTCTATAGGTAGAGTCCTAGACTATCTATTTATTTTTAAAAAATGAAACAAAACAAAACTTTGCAGTTTATTTAATGTGCACTGGGATTGAAAACCACTAATCTAGTTGGTGAGATAAAATTTATGCAAAAAGATAATTATAAGATAAAATACCATTTGATCAGTATTTAGGGTCCTCACTACATAAACCAGTAGGATTGGATATTAATACTTATGCCAAAGACAGGCATTCCAACACTTCTGTAATGAGTCAATAACCCTTGTTCCCATCCTATATATCCAGGGGAGAAAAAGTCTCTTTTTTTTTCCATTCATTTGGACATCTAAGGTTTCTCTGTTCTCATGGGGCATTGGTTATTTGAAAGGAATCTCTGCTATGTACCTTACTATTGAATGAGATCTTTTTCTCATATTTTTACCCCAAGATTCATTTTCTGGAGATTAGATTTTACTCTTATTTGGACAAAATTCTTATAATTATCTTGGCTCTGGCTTACACACTTAAATTTTTCCATTCTAGAATTTCCAAATTGTGTTTATGCTCCTATAATCCAATTGGAATGGGTCTTCCCTTCAAACTCTAACTCAGGGATAAAAGCAGACTAAATAATTCTTACAGACTACTGATGGTCATTTCAGCTTTGCACCAACTCCTTCTATTCCTTTTTTTGTCCTCTTTTGCTTCCAGCCTCTAACATAAGCCCTTCCAGAGGAGCAGCTGTGACTTGCCTCATTAAAATGTAGTCAGCCTATAAATTCAGCTCATAACTCACCTCCTTCAGTCTTTACCTGATGCTTTGGGCTTGGATTCCTAAACCCATGCTTAGTGACACCCCTGCCCTTTGACCTATCATTCACCTTGATTTTTCTGGTTTGATTCTCTATACAGAAGAGTAATTACTTCTCAGTCTCATCCTCAAACCTTTTCTGTATGTTTTAGGATCTCTATAACCAACTTTGGCCCTCTAGGATCCAATCCGTGATACTGGCTGGCACTAGCAATGCCCTAACAAGACCACCTCTGATTCATCTCAAGGAGGGTAGTCTTCTCCTGTTCTCTGAGAAAGGAGACTTGCTGCATAGAAGCCCCAGGAATTTCTTGCCCAAGCGTAGATGTGCCCCCGTTCACCAGCCATTTCCCCATTATTCTCCATTCTTAAAGAATGGATACCTTTCATACACTTCTCCTTATCATATTTACCTCTGTTTCATGAGTCTCTCACATGTTAAATGTTTAGTAAACATTTGTCAAGCACACTACTGAATGAATGAATGAAAGAATGAATGATTAGGGTGTCAACTCATGTTTGCCTCCATATCCTACTTAATTTATATATCCTGTTCTTCTCCAGAGGTCAACTGTCAGGGTCAAGTGACATATTTTCTCTGAAAAGCCTCCTCCAACACTCAGAATGAACAGTACTTTGTTTACTTTGCTTCATATTAGAGTTAGTTGCGTCAATATCTCCTTCGCCAAACATCAATGACTCAGCAGAAATCATACCTTCGTTGTCTTTGTACTTCCCGGTTCTTGGTAAAAATACCTTGTATGCTTTTTGAATATAATCGATGTATATAAAAGTGAATTTAAGGGTTAAATTATTTCTAAAATTCTTTCCTGCTTTATTTCTCATTGATTCAATAAACATTAATTAAACACCTCGATGTCCTATCAAAAATATGCTTGACACCAGAAGTACCAAGATAAAAACGTCATGATCCTTTCTCTGGGGGAAATTCACAATAGAGTAGTAAAAACAGAAAAGAAAATACATGAGCCCCAATGTCCTAGGCCTTACCTGTCTGTAACTACATAATAAGATCACAATTCTTTTTCATACTCAAATCTCTGTCTCTATTTCTCTGTCCCTCTGTCTCTGTCTCTCCTTTTAGATGCAGCCATCCCCTGCTAGCGATAGCTACTACCCCATCCACCCTTCTCTACTGTAAAGGAGGGAGCACTACTCAATTATGGGGGAATTGTTCTCCTCTGCATCACTTTTCCCACAGATGACCACAGGACTTCTCTAATTTTCTACATGTCACTGAGACCAGGCAATAACCATTAATAACATTTTACCGAATAATCAGGTATAATGTAAGGACAGTACAACAACACATAGAATAACCACTATACAAATGCAGAGCCATCCTAGAATCCTTTCTAGGCTGCTTTGTGATGTCTTTCTGATATGTTTCTGTAAGGCTTAACCCTGTAAATTGATATGCTCTAGAACTCTCTTTGGCCAAGAATTTAGGTCATATTGAACTCACATCTAAGGCTTATTTACCTACAGCTTCATTTCTTGACACAAGACTCACTTTTTATAAAGATAATACCTTAATTCATTTGACAGACACATATTTAGTGCCTACTTCTAATATGTACCAGACACTGAATTAAACAGATGTCAGAGGTTCTCAAATAAGTTCTAGCAAAGTGGAACAACAAAGATAAAGCCCTTATTCACTGTTAGCCAGAAGGTTAGAATGAAAGGGAGACCATCACTCTCTTTTGGTACCTACAGAGGATACAGCCACTTATGTTAGTTATGAAGAAAAAAATGGGCAAGAGACAGGAAAGTGAGGTGGGAATAAGGCTGAAATTAGTTAACAGTTCTCAGAAGTAGATTACCTAAGAGTGAAAAAGTCTGGGAAAATGTACTCTGTGGGATCTATTTCAACAAGGAGAAATGAAAGTTTAAGTAAGTCCAGAGAAATCTATTCTAAGGTTTTAGGTCTGGTGCTCATGTGTGTATGGAAACACACAGACACACAACACAGTCCACTTTAGTCTTGGGGTTTGCACCCCTGGTATAGAATTGCAAAAAAGATCTTAACACCTTACACAAACTAATTCTGTGTTCTCATGAGCTTGCATCCTATTGGTGATTAACAGTGGAAGTTTCAGTGCTCAGCAAGGACCACAACATTGTGGTCTGAGCCTGAGATCCTGAAAAGAAAATTTCTAAATACTGTCACCTGGTACACTTCTCAAAGTCTGTATTATCCTGGTCACTTCACTATGTAAAGGAAGGAACAACACTATAACAGAGGCTTTTCAAAGGGCTATTGGAATTCAGACAAGAGATTCTAAATCTACCTGGAGAGGTCAAGAAAGAATGTAGAGGAATTGTAATAGCTGACTTTGGTCTTGAAATATTGAGAAGACATTTTCTGGGCAAGGAAGGGGAGAAAGTCTATTTAGGAGGAGAAAATGACATTATCAGACCTTTGTTTTAGAAAGAAAATGTGAGGAATTATTTAGAAAAGGAAGTGACAGGATGTGGGAAGATAAATGAGACAGCTACTGGGCCAGTCCAAGGAAAAAGAGACAGGAGGCTTGAAGGAAAGCATTAGCAATGGTGATAAAGAGAAGCAAACAGATTTGAATGACATTTCAGAGATAGACTTGACAGGTTCTAGCTTAAGAGGGGTTTTTTAAAAGAGAAAAGAAGCAAAGATGGATCTGAGATGTACGTGGGGATAAAAACTGAGAAGAAAAGCAGATTTAGATGTGTCAGAAGAAAGTAGTTCTGTTTTTAATGCCAAGGTACTGGTGGGATCCCCAAATAAGAGGTGCAGTGGGCTATACAGCTGGGATCATGGAAGAAAAATCAAGGTTAGAGATAAAGATATGGGAGTCACTGACATAGAGGTAGTTGATGCCGCATCAGAAGATGTTATTTTGTAAAGATAACTTATTGACTGAAAGGATAAGATGAGTAGATTGCAACTAAAAAAGAAAATTGAAGTGCATGAATAACAAAAAGCAATGACAATACAGAAAAGGTCCTTTGAACCAAGATTTGTCACATGGTTCTTTCATCTCTGTGGGTTAATTTATAGAAGGGAATTTGAAGATTGCATCAAAATGTGTTTGTTACTTTCGACTCTTGCAGGAAGTTGGATCAGGCCCTCTGCAATTTCTAATATAGGACATATCTGTGCTTGTCAATTAGCCAGAGCCCCTCACCAAACTTGGAGCTTAATAGCCCTGCATTGATGTTATCCATCTGCCTGATGATGCTGTCTTGTTTTTAAGAGGTAACTGTAATATACTCATGATTGCCAGTTAACAACTGACCTGAATGTCACACCAGTATTTAACACATTTTATAGAAAAAAATCTTCAAAAAATGTGGAAAGATGTAGTGGGGTCTATTAATATAAAATGAATGAAAGTGTGTTATTGAAGTCTATGACAATCAGCACATCCTCATTTCATGGCAAATCACCAGTTCCTATCAGAGAAGATCACACATGCTATTCAATTAATACAGAATGAAAGGAAAGCTGTAAAAAATGAAGCTATGCATTGATAGAGGATTCCAAAGTCCATATGATATTTATACACTAGCACATCTTTATTAATGCCTATAATACTCTTTTTAAAACAGTTTTCCTTATTCAGTATTTAAATATTTCTAGAGAAGTAATATGGTGTAATAAAAATAGCAAATGAATAAATAAGCTATAGTGTTTGACTCAGAAGATCTGGGATCAAATGCAAATTTAAGGGCTTTGATGTTGGTAACTGCTTCCTAACCAGAGTGTCACAAATGCCTCACAGGTATGCTACCACATTTTGATTCATATTAAAATTAATTTTCCCCAGTGATCTACACATGCTGACATTGTGATCTTTCAAATGAAATGTTGAGCTGAGTGGGTTTGCAATGCTTATGCAGACAGGGTCTCACTTCTAGGAGATAAGAGAATATCCAACCAACATTGAAAAAGTTGTGAATTATCTCACTGCAGCCAGATTGTGATTTAGGTTTGTATTCAACCTGTTTCTCATGTTTAGGATGCCTCTTTCTGTGGTGTGATGGATAAATACTGAATATGTCATCAGATTTGGGTTTTTAGTCTGTTGTCATTTATGCATTACATAATAAAAAATCTTGGGGAATAATTTAACTGTTCTCTCCCCACTTTTTCTATATACAATATAGAGAGTGATATAGATAATCTATATTATAGAGTGATATAGATTAAATGAAATCATCCTGGTGAAAATTTGCAATAAGAAATTACTCTGAAATGGAAAAGTGTTCTATTAGCATGTTATTGTCATAGATCCACATTCCAGAAACATCCATAACTTCTTCATGGTGATCCACATAATAATAATAGCAACAATGTTTAACACAAACATGGTAGCTACTCTGTATTTGGCATTACTGTAAGTGATTTCTATATATTAACTAATTTAATCCTTACAACAACCCTATGATCTGAGTCCTATTATTTTCCCCATTTTACAGATTAATCATGGTAGATCAGGATTTGAACACCAAAAATCTGCTGCCAAAAGTTGTACACTTGACCCTGCTGCCTACTGTAAATCTATATGTGAGTAGCTGTATGAATTTCTATTGATAATGTGTGAACTCTATACTTGGTATCCGCATCACTCTGACATTAGTTAAGAGTAATAATGTTTAGGGTTTGCTGGTTTAAAAAGCAATGCATTTCAAAGGCCTAAATTGCTTTTGAGTGTAATTTCAGGTGAAGTGAAGTTAATTTTGACCTGGTCTAGAATGCATGCAACTTCAATGCAAACTGGAAAAAAAAAAAGGTTGTTCACTATTATTTAAATTTATGTTGCTTCATTTTGTTGTAAATAATTTTAAAGAAGATGGCAAAAGCAAATATAACTGCTGGCAAGTGTTTCATTAAGAAATGAGGTTAGTAGCATACTGACACAAAATGGAGGAAATGACTAATATGCATTGAATGAACACAAACTGCCAGACTCTATGATTGGTTCCTTATACATATTGTACAGTTTAGACCTCAACAAGAAAGTGAAGTATTTCACAGATCAAGAAAATGGGAGTTAGAGGTTAAGTTCAGAAGGGTGACAATTTGTTTATTACTGAAGGAAGATGGAAATACCTTAAAAGACAAAAAAGACCCCCTCTCTAGTCCACATTCACCTATTTAGTCTTCATTCAACAAATATTCACCAAACTCTTTCAGAATCTTATACTAAACTATGTCCCGTGACTATAGCTCTAATGACAGTACGCACAGTTTTGCTTTTCAGCAGCTTGTGGACAAATGGAACAAACAGAGAAAAAAGAAGGCCACGCTTTCCTGCCATAGGGATAAACCAGTGTGCTAGAGAATGTGTAGGAGGGAGGATTTATCCTGTCTTGGGCAAAGAGGAAATTTGTAGAAGATATAATGCCAGATTTGGAGAGAAAGGCATTGGCCAGCATGAGATCAAAGGTGTCTGCCATTTTCTTTTTTTTTTTCTGATGAGAATTTATTTTGACTTTGCTGAAACCTTATGACTATTGGCAGAGAGGAGATGGAGGTGAAGGGTTTTGAGTAAATCACTACTTACCTTTGGGAAACACTGATTTATAAGTTGTTTCCAAGATTTGATGCTGAAAATTTCTTTGGAGCTGTGTCTTTTTATTTTTCTCATCTGTCTCTCTCTGGACACACATTGTCTTATTCCTCCCCACCCCTCTTGAACATCCTTTTCTTGTTCACCATGAACTGATTGGTGAACTGATTCCAACTGTGTTTTCTATTGTGGGTGATGGATTCCCAATTAGCTAGTCCCCTGCTGGCAATAATAATGCAGGCTGTTCTTTTAAATCCACTAAACTCTGCTCAAGATATTAAGTTGCTCATTTTAAAAATTAAAACTCTGGCACTTTTATGTGATATCTTTCTCCATGGAATTTATTTAGACAATATATTCTCCAAGTTTTCCCTAGAGACCTTTTGACCCACTTTGAAAGTAGCTCAACATGCTTGAGCTAAATTCACTTATTCAATTTCAATAATTTCTTTGGTAATACGTAGAAAGGGAGGCAACTAACATTTATTGAATGGCTTGTCTGTACCAGTTGACTTTACCTATATTTTTCATTGACTCTGTGAGGTAGATAACTTGATCAGATTATAAGCTATTTGTCCAAGTCCACCCTTCTAAGAGTATAGAAACTGGATCTGAAACCCACATCTGTCTGTTAAAAACCATTGCTCTCTCCTTTGATCAATAAATTCATCATCCAGCTAGACCCCTGCTTTTGTAAATAAAATTTTATTAGGACTCAGCAATGACCATTTATTTATGGCTGTTTTGAGGCTACAATGGCAGAATTGAGCAACTGTGACAGAGACTATATGGCTTGCCAAGCCAAAAATATTCATTATTTGGCCCTTCACATAAAAGATTTGTCAATCTCTGAATATACAAAGCTAACTTAATAACTTCTAATAATTAATGATAATTTTTTTACTTGCAAAGTCTTCTTGATTTTACTATTATTCCTGAGGTATTAGAGCTAAGAATTTCATGACTCATTCAAGGCATTAGGATAGTGTGTTTTTAAAAACACTCAGAAAAGAACTGATTGTATTAGAGTTCCCAGAAATTTTGTTAAATTAAATTATTGTCTTAGATTTTGATTGGTGATTGTTCTCTCTTACATAAAGCTTTGGGTTTATTTATCATCACTCTCATATGTACATAGGTTCATACAAATAGTCTAACTCAGTGTCTATTCATTTTGGAGTGTATGAAAAACTAAAGTACACTGAAGTTTTTCTATTTGCCTCTGTGGAACCACTTTCCATCCTTCTTCATCCTGCCCTTGCCCCAGGAGGCTGAGCCACGTGCACTTGAACTTCATCAACAACCTCCCTTGCTTTCTGACTTTCAGGTAGGGTTTGGCACAGGACGACCTGACAGCAGATTGGAAGGAGGAAGGGGAGAGAGGCTGGGGATTTTATCATCCCAGTTCCTTCCCAGCAGGGTTGTCATGGGTTGGCTGGGTCACTTAACAAAAGGTCTCACCTCTAGAGACAGCCCTCTGCACAAGCCCCCCTCTGTGGGTGCTGGAGCCCACACAATCTCTTCACCTCTTCTGTCCTAAGAGTACAGGGAACTGAGTTGCTACTGAACCAGATACTGCACCATCCCTTGAGGTTCCCCTACACTTTCCCTACACCTTTTTAAATTGTCTTTTTATTAAATTTTCCTTGAATTCTCCTGATTTGAATGTGCCATCTGCTTCCTGCTGGGACTCAGATCATGAACAACAGTTCATAGCAGTAAACCAAAGCAGAACTCAATGAAAACAGCTACACAGTTTGCTTGTATGCTTGTTTTTCCTGCTTTCCCTTTAAACATGGTATAACTTGAGAAAATCAGGTGTGGATTAAATAAATATAGAAGCATGGAAGAAAGTTTAAGTGGACTTGGAACCTAAGAAAGTAAATTTCTTGGCTTCTATTTCTTGTCACTATGATTTACTGGTAAGAATATTCACATTCTCTGGGACAATAATTTCTATGACTGGAAGGATAACTCAAAGTACAAAATGCACTGGGATGATAATGATTCATTCATTCATTCAGTAAATATTTATTATGCATTTACTTTGGGCAAGAATAAGAATTTAGACTAACAATAAATCTGGTGACTGAATTACTGGTTTTATTAAAATATTTCTATTATTTCTTACCTATAGTATAAACCACTTTAAAAGGAATCCTTAAAAGGGAAATACTTGAGGCTCTGTTGTTATGAAGAAATCAGCAATTGTCCTTCTCAGCTGTCTTTTCAAATAGTTATATTCATGAGGCCATCTTAAGAAAATACATACTTCTATATTAAGATGAAACCCAGACTTTCTAAGGTATAATTCAAAAAAGAAAAATGTTCTGGTAACAGTAGTAATCAAAGTGAGAGAATCACAAAAAAATGTGAAAAGCAGGGCAACAGAGTAAGGGCCTTTCCCCCTCAAGGAATATTCCTTCCACAGAGAAACTGTGAACTTCTTGGGTTTATCTCATTGAAGAGTACCTCACAGATAGTAAAGGCCTTTTTATAATGAGGAGAATAAGTCTAACAAAACCTAATAAATAGAAGGAATCTCAAGATATTGATACATACCAATATTTCACAGAGACCCTACCTAAAAATCAAATTTATTCCTGCCACCTTATTATTCAGTGAATGTGCATGAGCAATGGCTCTTAAGTGCTATAGTGAAATAATGACCAAACATGGACCCTGGAGCAGGCTAACAGGCTTCTGAAGGCTAACAGACTTCACAGCCTGGCTCTACTACCTTCTTACAATGTGAATTTAGGCAAATTACTAACTGTAGTAGATTGGGAGATGTTCCATCCAGATCCCCCTTTGAGGAAGGACTAGATGCCCAACTGCAGAAGGTGTGGTTTAAAGATAGCCTTTAGCTCTCAGCTCCTTCAGGGTCAGCTGCAAGCTGTGGGGTCCATTTTGCCTTTCCTGGGTCAGTCTGTACCTGGTGACTGGGAAGGGAAGGGTTATAAAGGGCTGGACATTCTTGCCCAACGTGGGACACTCTGACGGGCATTATTCGATTTAGAATTCCCTGCCAAGCTGGTGAAGGCTTTGTCAAGCCTGCCTCATAAGTCAACTTATTTTTCTGTTCAATCCTGCTACTTCCCTATTCCCTTCACTGGTGTTGATCTCTAACAAGTTTTTGACACTCTAAACTCTGTCTCAAGCTCTGCTTCTGGAGAACCTGATCTGTGACTGTACTGGAAGTGGTCTGAGAAAGCAAGCGAGATGATAATGGGGTTTTGGAGCCCGATTGCTAACACCTGGCTAACAATGAGGACCTCCCCCCACCAACCACCACCAACCACCACCAATCAACGATGGAGAACAGGGGGCTCTGTCTCAAGGCAGTGGTCTATTAAAATATTCAGCAGTGGCGAAATAGGAGGGAATATAATGGATGGAAATGCACTAGCAGCTATAATGTATGAGACAATTGAGATATATGGAGAAAATTATTGATATAAGGATAATAGGATTAGAGAGTTATTGCTAAGCATCACTGGTGCACTTCTGCAGTAGTTCTCAAACTCTAGTATGTGTCAGAATCACTAAGAGAGCTTGTTAAAACAAACTGCTTTTCCCCAACACTAGTGTTTGTGATTTGGTCAGTCTGGGGTGGAGCCCAAGAAATTTCATTTCTAACAAGTTCCCAGGTGATGCTAATTCTGCTGGTCCACAAACACTCTTTAAGAACCTCTGCCCACAGAAAGATAATAAAGAGCTAAGAACAAGTTACAGGCAATTGAAAGCCAAAAATGAAAGCCAGAGGACCTCTTTGCTTCCAAACAAAGTAGTTCTCACTTTCTCCAGCCAGAGGACTTAACAGTCATAATAGCTGAACTTCAAAGATGGTTAAACACTCAACAAAGGCAGGTCATTATGTCAAGATCAGGTCCCTTGTTAGGAAAACCTGAAATCCTTACACTGGGAGCATCTGATGGGTGCCTTGAAGACCTTGCCTCTCTGAACTCCTCTGAATCTTCTGAGTCTGCAGTTGTGCCCCATCCCTTCCCTTTAAGAGTTAGCACTTCCCACTCCACCCTCACTCCTGTGGTAATATAGATGCAGAAGCCTCTTCCACAGGCAACATGTGGCTCCCTCAGCACCCGTCTACATGTCTATAGCACGCTCTTCCAGTTTATCAGAATCTAGCCCTAGTCAATGTCTTTGAGATATTTTGAAATTCTGCAAATTGTAACTGATGAGATGCAAACTCTGTCTATTAGAGATTTAATTGACTTTCTCTTCTTCTCCATCAAAATAAACCCCCACAATTTTGGTACCTACCTGATAAATCCTGTTACCTTGCTCAAATTGTCAATCCTTTCCAAATTTTCAATTATTCCAGTTTTATTGAGTATCTGGATACAATTTCTCTGAACTCATTTTTCCAATTATTCACCTTCCTGCCCAACTTGGCATCAACAAAACTATAACCCAACAGCCCAGAACCCTAGGGACTCTGGGTTGCCTTGCAGCTGGTCCCTTTCCCCAGAATCTAAAGAAGCCTATGAGCTAAAGCCCCAAAACTTGATGTAAACTTTGAAGGACTCACCCTCCCAGCTGACCATGCATGGACTGAATTCTCCTTGGGCAATCCAGTCTTCATCACTAATGAAGTCAGGCAAACTGTTCAGGTCATGCCTGCCCTTATAGGAGAGGTAACCAAGACTATGGACTACATCACCTAGAGCATCAACATCCTAGCTTGAGAGCTTCAAGAAACTCAATGAGTGGTATTGCATGACCAGTTTTCCTCCACAGACTTCCTGGAATCCACTAGACTGGTTACTCTCAGGGTTCAATTCCTGGTACTTTATTTGAATACAACCTTTTATATGAATATTTTTCTTTATTATTTTAGGCATCTCTTTTTTTAAGATGCATGATCTCCAGGACTCTAAAACAACTGATCTTTGTCATTACCTGGTTCCACTGGGTTTGCAGAGACACGATCATCAAGAGTTCCTGAGAGACCATTTCTTAGATTCTGCTTCACCTCATTCAAGGTTTATTATTGCCTCACAGTTGTTCAGCTATGAATGATATTCATTCATTTCGAACCGACAATGTTGAACTTTATCTGAGTCCTATGCTCACAGAAAACAACAACAGTTAAGAAATATCCCCAACTTTTTGTTTTCCAAAATCCTCCCACCCTTTTGTATTTTGGGAAATGGCTAATCTCAAAAGGAACACCCTGCTCTCCCATATTCTGAGATAAGACCCACCTCCACCCTTCCTCAGTGATGATCTTGTTTTATAAAACCAAGTTTCCTCCCTCTTATTTGAGACATTTCTCATTAATGAATGTTCTCCCTATTAAGATAGCCTTAACAAAACCATTTCCTTAATTGTCCATTGCATTTTGTCTTTGCACCTGCTTTTTCTTTCCTCTACCTTTCACATTTTGTCCCCCAAACCCTATTTCAGTGTCTGCCCTTGAGGAAACCACACTATGACACTAATTTCTGTGTTTCAATTCCCTCACCTATAAATAGAGATAATAGTAGTACCTGTCCTTACTCACCGATTTTTTTGTGTGAGAATTTCTGCTATGGAATGACCTTTTCCACCAATATTAATGTGTTGAAGCCCTAACCCTCAATGTGACTGTGTTTGGAGTTAGAGAGTTTAGGGCACGATTAAGGTTAAATTAGGTCGTAAGTGTGGGGCTCTAATATGATAGGATTGGTGGCCTTCAGGCACACACAAAGAGGTCATGTGAGCACACAGCAAGATAGTGGCCACCTACAAGCCAAGAAAAGAGGCTTTAGAATGAAACCAATTTTTCAGCACCTTGATCTTAGACTTTTCAGCCTCCAGGACTGTGAGAAATAAATTTCTATTGTTTAAGCCACCTAGTCTATGAGATTTTGTTTTGGCAGTCTGAACAGACTAGTAAAATCTCTTAATTTAATACATATAAAGTACTTAAAATTATGTCTAGCACATAATAAGTACTAAATAAATGTTAGTTACTAGCATCATTGAAAAATATGCAATGGGAGAAGGTATAAAAGTCACTTAGAAACTATGCAAAATCTCTCTACACACCTCTGCTTCTACACACCACTAATTAATCACATGGACAATGTCCCTTACCTTAGAGCAAAAACACAGGTAAAACACCTTTGATCAACTAGAAGTAGTACAGGCTTATTAACAGGGCATGCAGCCTTCTCCATGATATAGCTGCTGCCTGCTTTCCCACCTTCATCCTCCCCTTGTCCCTACCACAATCTGCCCTCTCATAATTACAAAGGATTTTTAGTTTTTTACACACATGTCAGGATCTTGGTTCATGTCTTCATGATGCTAGAAATGATTCTCTGCCTATTTTTAGGGGTTCACTAAATCCTACTTTCTTTCAGATTCACTTTATAAAATCTTTTGCACCCTGCTCCTGCCCAGACAGAAACATACACTCATACACACTGGGCAAAAAAACTGAAGTACTTCTTTTTGTGTTTCTACAGCACCCTAGGTATATTTCCAACAATACATTTGCCATATTGTAAATGGTATTGAAATTTCTTATTTATGTGTATTTCTTCCTCACCATACCATTAGTTTCTAGAGAGCAGGAAATATTTTGCATTTGTGGTGCTTTGTATACTGATGATACACAATAAATATATTTTGAATTATTGCACTTAAGTGTAGGGTGGTCTATGCACTTTTAAATAACTAAGCATTTCACAGATCTTATAATTTTTTTTTTATTTCAAAACTACTGGTGGTGAGACCAAGAACATCCACAGGTGCGTACATACACGCGCGGACACACACACACACACTTTATATTATTTATTTTCAAAAATATGTCTTGCATTTTTGTTAAAAATCCAGGCATGGAGATGCTATAACTCTACATGTTCTTTTTAGTAATACATAGTCTCTCAAAATAAACATTTTAGCACTTTAAACAGAGAATTCTAAATGTTGAAGGAATAATGTGTAGAAGGTTTAATTTTATTAATTACATACATGAAAATGTACCAATGGGCTGGGGGAGGAGAAAACAAAGATATCTTCCTTTACCTTATGAAGTGGAATTTCAGAGGCCAAATATTACTGAAAGAATTTTAATGCTGAAATGTTGATATTATCCTAAGAGGAGCCACAATTAAAGCATATGCCACAATTTTATCTCTTAACCTTCCTTTAAAATAAATAAAATTCTCACAGCAAACAGCATTGATTTCCTTATTTAATGTTTCCTGACTGAGTTTTTAATCTGTGACAGGTAATACACGAAGGGGTGGGTTATAGTTATAAATCAGGTAGAAGTTTAAAGTCCAGTGGAGAAGACAGGCAGGTAAACATTAATTAGAGTTCAGGGAGACAAGTGCTAAGAGATAAAGTATGGGATGCTACCAGTGCATATGCTAAGATTACTTCCCCTCATGATGGGGACCAGGAAAGGAAAAGGATGGGTGGAGAGAATGCTGTTTTCAGAGTGTTCCTCCTTTGCCTCAGCTGTCTCTTGCCCTTGCTGTTAGGCTATCTTCTTTTAGATCCTAATTTACTTTCTCTTCATATATTCATATTCTAAACCTTCAATGAGTTCACAAAATTCCCAAGGTCATGAGGCAAATTTCCCCTTCAATTCCTGGCAGTCCTAAAGCCTCTGCACAGAGTGGGTGCTCAATAAATGCCACCAACCAACACGAACCAGTAATCACTTCTTGCCCACATTTTCCCAGAATCTTGCCACACAACTAACTAGGTGGCATCACCACTGGCTTACACTCAAAGCTGCCTGGGAGGGCATAGGGGGAACCATTCCAGAGCTTCTCAGCAGTACCATCATTGTTAATAAGATTTACAGAGGTAATCTGCCTGGCATAGTAGAGAAACCCTGCCATTAAAATAGAAAGGGCAACACCTTCAGAACAGAACAAAGTCAAGTGTTTTACCTTCTAAGACATGAACATGATAATGTCACTGTTCCTTTAAGGTGCCTGGATTGCTAATAAATATGCAGGTGCCATTCAGAGAGACACAGATGGGCAGACTATTAGGATGAAATGTTTATATTCTATTGCTTGAGAGTGAAATAGGCTTTCTCCCTTCATCCTTTTTTTTCCAGAACTATATTCTTACAACTATATCCAAGGGCCAGGTCTCTGGAAGTTCAGTAAAGCATAGAAGCAAAAAAGTCAAGAGATCTAAGTAATAGTGAGTAGTTTCCAAGAGGCCTGAAATTAGGACACCTGAAAAGGAGTAATGAAGTACTGCTGGAAATGAAAGTAGTGGTAAGAACTGAGGAACTTGCATACTTTGCCAAAGAATTTTGATTTTCTTGTAGGTCCTGTGTTTTCTGAAAGATTTTAAGCAGAGGAGAGTCCTGGATGGAGATGTGCTTCTGGAAGGTTAAACTAGAGTGAACGTGTTGGAATGATTCTAGATCCTCATTATTATTATTATTTCTTAATATGAATTTTCTCTGAAAAATCACTTATCCTATAAACTCTAACTACAATCAGATTATATTAATCTCCTCCTCAGAGTTCATTGCTGTATGGGAGGTGTGTGGTGACTTATGGTAGAAGGTGATTCTGGTTAACATCAGCAGTAGCAATGTATCAAAAGAAAAGCTGAAGTATCAGGACCCAGAGAGAGCAAGAGTCAGAACAGTGATAGAGATCTGAGAATCAGGACTTATCTAGAACTCTACATTTGAATTACTCAGCTCCAATCATAATCAGTCCCTGTAAGGCTCTGCCCAAAATGTACATTTCTAGGCCAGGGCACCTGGTTTTAATTTGAGTTGCATGACTACTACTGGGGTTAGCAGATGGGTTCTCATGACTAAAAATCTAACAGAATGCCATGGCATAGGGAACAAATGTTGTGCAAACAAAACTCATGAAAAACAATGAAAACTATAGAGCAAAACAAATGCCAGGTCCACTACAAGAACATCCCAACACAACAAAGTTCACAGTCTTTAGCAGGACAATCAAGGCTCTCCATGAGAAGTCCCTATCCTACCTTTCAAGTCTTATTTGTTAGTCTTAGTATATCCATCCTTACATAAAATAATTCAAACCCATCAGATTACTTACTGCTTAAACTTGCCATGTGTTTTCACAAAAAGACTTGTATTTGATTGTAATACTCTCTCAATCTTTATTGTCCACCTTTCCCTTCTCTAAAACCAAAATCTTACTCATCCTTACCAGCTTAATTTAAATATTATTTTCACAATCAGCTGTACTCAAATGACACTTTACTTGTATCTCTACTATGTCACTTATTTTCTTTTGCCTTATGATAATTTATTAATAATACTATTATTATAAGCAACTAACAACTGTAGAGAAGCTTACAATTTGAAAGAATTATTACCTACATTATTTCATTTGACCCTGGTAGTGCTCTGTTTGATCATACTCTATCTTTTATAGGTTAAGAAATGTTAGCTAGAAAGACAGACTAACTCATTCATCTAGTAACTGGCAAGGTTTTATCTAAATCCAAACTCTTGTAGTTCATGCTTCCTTAGGTTATTTGAATTTATGCTGCCTCAAGATTTCAAGTTCCAAAGGCAGAGGCTTTTGTCTCTGTCTGTCTGCTATGGTGACTACTAAAGGTTGGCAATAGCAGGTGATCTTATTGATGTGTGCTGAATAAAAGAATGAAAGAATAAAATGTTAACATTTATTATCAAATTTTAAGTAGTTCTGGATTCAGAAAAAAAGAGATCAATGAAGGCTAGATAGTGAAATGAGCCTTCCTCTTACAGGTAAGATTTGAGTTGAACCTCTAAAATTAGTATTTGGAAAGACAGGGAAATGGTAATGAGAATCCATGATAGCAGAAGTCTGGGCTGAGCCTTTTTCATTATCTGGAATGGTACATTTTCTTTGATGTTTAGCTTACAAAGACAAAATCCTTTCCAATGGGATGCTGAGCTGTTTATGGGATGAGAGGAATAGGAGGCAAAGATGCCCTAAACAGTGATTTATTGTCCACTCCCCTATCCTCCTTATCAGGTTGATTCATCAGGCAGCTGTCAGGTCTAGCTCTGTGATCTGTGACAGACTTTAAGCTTCAGGCTTCCTCAGGCAAATTAAATTTGACATTCAATTTAAAATCTGGGATATAGTTTGACCAACTCTAACTGTAAGAGTGAATATAGCAAAAGGCATTCTGTTTAACCTGGGGGTTCCTACAGCTTCCTCGGTCTTATCCACAATAATAGAGCATTTAATTTATATTTCACAGAATCATACGCTTTTAGAACAGAAGTCTTACAAATGCTTGAGGGAAAAGTGTATCTTGCAATTCTTGTAACATTCATTGTGACTAATGTCTTACCTTACTGTGGGGGATCTTGTGTGTATAACAGCTAGAGTCCAGGATTTTGACCTGACATAGAGATTTATTTCATCTGTAACTCTGCTACTGACACCCTGGGTGAAACTTAAATTAACCTATTTAAGTTTCAGGTTCCCTCTCTCTAAATTGAGACTAATACCTACCTCATAAGTTATTGTAAAGATTCGCCAAACTAGCATATATTTTATGCTCTGCACATAGTAAGTCCTTAAAACATGTTGGGTCCACTTCATTTATACATAGGTGCTCCATAAATATTTAGCAAATTGGGTTAAAATGATTTTTCCAATGGCATAGAAATGCAATCCTGTACTAATCTGTGATTTGATTCCTCCTGGAAGTGGACATTGAGGTGGAGTGTAAGAACTTTATTGAGCAGAGAAATCCTTATGATCATAAAGCAGATCTGAAACCAGTGAAAGGAAAGGAGAAGAGAAGTGAGATTGGGCAGGGAGAGGCTCAGCTTCGAGCAGATCTGACAGTGTCAGCCAACCCACAGGACAGTTCTAGAACAAAGATGGTGTGTAAGAGGATTCCAGGTTTGGAGGAATGACGCTCAATTATTGGCAGAGTGCTGCCTGGGAAGAGTGCGGGCTTGGCTCAAAAGGTGAGGCAGCTCCAGAAGGTGCTAAGAGCCGAAGGCTACCAGCTAACTACTTCCTTGCAGCTGAATGACAAGTTCTTTCTTGAAGGGAGGTCTGAGTGGCACAACCCAACGCTGCCACAAGTAGTAGCATAATGTTCAATTAGATCTAAGAGAAGTTATAACCTTTAAATGTTCATATAATTCAAAGCTAAAAAAGACTTGGTAACTAAAAGATAAATTTTTTTAAAATGGAATGAAAACTTTGATGTACACATCCAAACTGTGTCCAGAAGAGTATGGGACTGAAGAAGCAAAAATCCCTATATTTCAAGACTCAAACAGATCAGAAAAACCAGTAAAAAAAATCTTGGATGAATATTAATGTATAGACAGAGAAGAAATGAGAACATAGGAGACAAAAAGAAAAAAAGTTAACTAAATTATTTCTTTCTAATGGTGATGTAATATAAAGGAGAAAGCACGATCTAGGGAGTCAGATAAATTGTGAGTTCATTCTCAGTTCTGGTAATTGATAGGTGTTCAACCTTGGGCAAATTATTCAATAACTCTGAGCAAGTTTAGTTATACAACCCATTCAGGCAATCATACATCAAATATTTAATGAATGTGTACTATATTTGACATTATAGATGCTAGAGTCTGCTATGCTAAATAAAGCAGGTATGTTTCCTCATATTAAACACATAATCACACAAAGAAAATTCTGAGTGTAAATTTTGATAATTATAAAGAAAAAACCGAATAACACAGGAGGTTATGAGAGAATAGAATTGAGATGGGGCACTAGGACTGGGAGGTGAGGAAAGATTTTATTTGTGGGAATGGCGATTAAATTGAACTTGGAGGGTGAAAATGCTTAAGTCAGATTAAAAATGTGGAGAATCTACTTTTCCAGAAAGAGGCGAAAGTATGTTTGAAGATCTTAAAGCAGAAGGAGGAAGCCATGTTTCAGGAATTGAAAGCAGACAAGTATGACCAGGAGTAGAGAGACATGAGATGGGGCATAGACATGAGGGAGAGAAAATGGTAGTGCTCCTATCTGACTGCTTGTATTGTCTCTGTGAAGGTCAAGGTAAGTTCATCAGTAGAGAGAGGTTTATAGTGACTAGAAATAAAATTAGTAACAACAGGAGAATAAGCTTACTGAGAAACATAGTAAGATTGCTGATAGGTGTTTTGTGGCCATTAGAATTGACAATTACAAGTTTATACTGATACCAAGCTGCTCAGTTGTGTGATTTTCTTCCTCAACATTGAGCTGCTTATTTGAAGTAGAAAGAAGTCCAGCAGTTAAGTAATGAACAATTAAGTAAGAACTAAAGCCTATGTACTGTTCTTTTTCTATGTTGATCATAGAAACTCCGGTATAAAGAGTATTTTCCTGATTCTGTGTTAAAAAATACTAGGATCAAACAAACAAAAAACCCCAAAACAAAACTAACTTAGCTCCATGGTTCAAGAAATATTTGCTCTTGGAAGATATAACTGTGAAACAACCAAAATAGCTTATTTATCAAGACTAGCAGCTTGCTTATCAATAATTACTTCAAGATCCTCATATCACTGTGTCAAACAATCCAAAACTAGCATGTCATAAATTCTGCCTTTCCCAATTATTTCCCCATATTTTAACCCTTGCCTTAAAATAGCCTACTACAAGCATACAACCCCATAAATATTTTTCCTGACTTCTCTCTTCTGAGTTATTACTTAAACCTTGTCAAGATGGTATTCTTCTTACTTCAGTAACCTAAATAAGCTTAGTTTTGCTCAACCAACAGGTGTTTCTTGTGGTTTTTTTAAGGAGTCAGCAGCCAACACAAGATTAGGAGTTTTTCAAAGAGAGGTGATACATGTAAAAGAATTGAGGATACTTGCAAAAGAGTGATGTTGTGATGGACCACTGAGTTTAAAATGGAAGAGAAAGAAAATGAAGACAGTAGTGAACTAAATGCAGGGTTTCTCAACTGGAACTACTGACATGAGACTGCATAATTCTTTGTCATGGGACCTGTTCTATATAGGATAGTTAGCAGCTGCCTGGCCTCTCCATCCACTAGATAGCAATATTACATCACCAGTGGTGAAAACCAAAGTGTCTCCAAACATTGCTTGTCTCTTGGGGGCAAAATTGCCTCCAGTTGGGGATCACTGAACTAGAAAGAAAATGGAGGAGTCAATTTATTGATTACCTACATGATGCCAAAGAACAATTTTGGTGGGAATACTTGGGTAAATAAGTGGGGAAAATAGGTGAGTGTGATGGGGGAGGAAAATGTTTTAATTAGTTATTTCCAAGAAAGTGCAGTTCCAGGCTCTGTTATCTTTCAGGATGTGACCAAAGGGATTGTGTGAGTAATAGGCAGCAGAGTAGGAGAACACTATATATGAAGAGTGCAGATTTAAGGGGAAGGTTAAATATGGGAATGTACATAAAGTAATCATTCAGAGGTTGTCACAGGTGAATAGTCAAAAACTCTGGTTTTCATCCCTATTGATTTTTGGCAAGAGTGGCTAAAATGTAGAAAAGAAGCTGAAATTTTATATGTAAACATGTCCCTGACTGAGTAAAAAACAAGGGAAGTGATATAGGTAAAATGAGTCTCCAGTTAATAACAGAAATTTATTTTAAAAAGCTTCCATCTTCTTATCTAGGACTCATCTCTGATTTCAGTCCTTTTTTTCTTCAATCCCAGACCTAGACCATATTACGCTGACTAGGTCACCAGGGCATTTTGGCTTATAGAAGCATTTTTGAATAAATCTCCACTATTATTTTAAAGCCACAATTTCAATTACAAAGGCAGATTTGAATAGAGGCAATCTGGGATTAGTCCACAATGATTGAAAGCAAAGCTTTTAACCCTCTACACCTACCCTGGTGGCTAGCTTCTTTATTGGAAGGGATCAAGCAAGGCAGTCAGTCTCTTTCACTAGACTCACTGTTGGCTGTCTTTTTGCAGCTAAAGTGGAATCTCAGTGAGGAGTGTGCATTGTGACCCAAATAGATATTTTTCCTTAATTATAGGGGATATTTTTCCTGAGCTTGACCCTCAATAATGCCAGTAGAATTATACCATTTCAGTTGTGACATCACAGAGGTAGGCAACTATTTTCTCCAAAAATGTTTGCTTATGTTTCAGAGAAAAAATGTTAAAGAAACTTTAATGGCATGTTTCCTTTTACAGAATCAAGAGGAAAAAAAAATCTTGGAAAAAGACTTTCTTCCCTGGTCTTGGTCTGTCTAGCACAACTACCTGAAACTCTCCCTCTTTTTCTAAAATGAACATTCTTTTTTTCCTCAAAGACTACATACTTTAAAAGTTTTTTTTTTTTTTTTTTCCAAGAAAAGGAGGCTAAGACCTTGAAAACAGACCCAATTTACCAGGCATCAGTAAAATATATTTAGAACCTCAACTTCAGGCCTAGAAGTTTGGAGAAAATAGATTCTTCACAAGTTCTTACCTGAAATGGATTTCTTGATTAAAACCATAGCTTTCCCAGGATTTAAAGTAAAGATAATGGAAGAAAATAGACTCTTTCCCGATGCTTGAATACCCACTTAAAATATCCTGACTTAAAATTTCACCATCTACTCATTTATTGCTTTGGGTTTTATGGAGAAAGTCAAAGGAAACAAATAATAGAAATATAAGGAGCATCATGTTTCATTCATGCAATAATACAAATCACAGACCACAGGCTCGAGTGTGTAAGAAATGTGACTTCTCTTATTTTTCCTATTTCAAGTCACCATTTATCCAAGTACTAGAAACTTAATCTCAATCAATTTAGAGTTACATCAATCATTTCAGGGCTCTGGTTCTTCTCTTTGAAGTTGTGTTCAGGGTCTTATGGGACTTATGGAGCACCAAAGTATGAACATTGCCACTCATCCTTTGTCACCACCATCTGCACTGGCATTTGTGAAGATGCCTTTGTTCCCACTTGGCCTTCAGTCATCACATGTTGGCCACTATGGTGCTCACTTCATATATTACTGCCAGGTATCTACAGGTCAGAATCTCTCAGCTAGTCTTGTATTCTGTTACATTTTGGGGTGTAACCAAAAAATTGGAAACTCTAGAGTTACTCAGATCAATCTCCCTAAAAATCCACTGCAGGCATCTTTAGTCTATGCCTCTTGCTATACATCAAAATAAGTCTAAAGAGGCTTTCCATATTTTTAGGTCCTCCTTGGGAAGTGAGCCTAAAGTTGACTCTGTTCTTTGATCTCCCAGACTTACTCATGTTTTCTACTATGTATGCCCCTTGTCTCTCTTCCAATAGGTGGCTTTTTTTTTTTTAACGTATTTATTGGAGTATAATTGCTTTACAATGGTGTGTTAGTTTCTGCTTTATAGCAAAATGAATCAGTTATACATATACATATGTTCCCATATCTCTTCCCTCTTGCATCTCCCTCCCTCCCACCCTCCCTATCCCACCCCTCTAGGTGGTCACAAAGCACAGAGCTGATCTCCCTGTGCTATGTGGTTGCTTCCCACTAGCTATCTATTCTACGTTTGGTAGTGTATATATGTCCATGCCACTCTCTCACTTTGTCACATCTTACCCTTCCCCCTCTCCATATCCTCAAGTCCATTCTCTAGTAGGTCTGTGTCTTTATTCCTGTCTTGCCACTAGGTTCTTCATGACCTTTTTTTTTTTTCCTTAGATTCCATATATATGTGTTAGCATACTGTATTTGTTTTTCTCTTTCTGACTTACTTCACTCTGTATGACAGACTCTAACTCCATCCACCTCACTACAAATAACTCCATTTCGTTTCTTTTAATGGCAAATAATATTCCATTGTATATATGTGCCACATCTTCTTTATCCATTCATCCAATGATGGACACTTAGGTTGCTTCCACGTCCTGGCTATTGTAAATAGTGCTGCAATGAACGTTGTGGTATGTGACTCTTTTTGAATTATGGTTTTCTCAGGGTATATGCCCAGTAGTACGATTGCTGGGTCGTATGGTAGTTCTATTTTTAGTTTTTTAAGGAACCTCCATACTGTTCTCCATAGTGGCTGTATCAATTTACATTCCCACCAACAGTGCAAGAGTGTTCCCTTTCAATAGGTGGCTTTTGAAGGAAGTCTGTGGTCATGATTTTATTGCCAGAGCTGCTCCAGGTCTTTGCTCAAAACTCTCCAACTCCCACCTTTAGCAGGAGTTAACATAAATTTTTAAGTTAAAGGGTCCAGAGATATGAAAGGAAGCTACAAACAAACAAACAAAAACCCTGATGGAACAAACTGGGACCAAAGTGGCAACATAGGTCACCTCCAACAGACCCTGAGTTTCATTATATGCTGATTTTACTACATTTTAGCATATTAAATGGCACACCTACCAGTGGCCATGATCAGACATTAAGAACCAAAAAGAAATAAAAAGGGGGTGGCACCCACTCCCTCGAAAAGCCCTACCTCTTCCCTGGTAGAGCAATGCATATGCTTCCCCATCATTAACTTCACTCTCTCTCCCTTTGTCTTTACTCTTTAAATTTACATCCCTCTCATCACATGGGTGAGAAGTTGATCTGTGAACTCAGTTCCTGCTTCTCCATTCTTTGGCCACTGATTAAAGTTTGTGCTGTGTCAATCTCAACATTTGTTTTATTATTTTGTTGCTTAAGCCCATACAGAAAAAAGAACCCTTCCCCACTGAGGCAGAGAGCCTGGGTCTGGCTAGGGCCTGAGCAGGGTCCATGTGACTTAATTCAGTAACATTATGACCATATTTATTTTTTTAACTTATTATTTTGAAATAATTATAGACAAGAAGTAAAATGGAAAAGCTGTTCTTCCCACTTGCCGCTGAGTTGAGTCTTCAGATGAGACCATGGTGCCAGCCAACTGTTTTGTTAGGGGACAGTTGGCTAGGCATGATGATAACCACTTGCATGAGTTGTCTCACAACAGGAGGTCCCAATAAGGAGCATGGTGCTGCCACCAAAAACTAACCAGGAGAATTTGGAAGGGGCCAAAAGGAGGGAGGAGACGCCAGCCCACAATATTGTCCTACCAACATCTCAGAATCCTTCACGTTAGAAGCCATCTTGGCTGAGAGATGTGCATGCCACCAGGAAGGACCCTGAGTCAGACCAAATATGGGCACAGGCAAGATGATTGGCCAGAGAAAACCTGAAAACTAACCCTATCACCAAAAAGCCTGAGACTGTGAGCCACGAAGGCAAAGCAGTTCTCCTGGGTTCCCTTACCCTACTGTTCTCTGACTGGGAGCCCCTTCCCAATAAAGTCTTTTGCTTTGTCGGTACATGTGTGTCCTCAGACAATTCACTTCCGAGTTAGACAAGAGCCCTTTCTTGGGCCCTGGAAGGGGTCCCCCTTTCTGCAACAACTTGACTGAAATCTCTTGAGAGACCTTGAGCCAAAAACATACGTCTAAGCCCCACCAGATTCTTGACACATAAAAATTGTGAGATAATAAATATTTGCTAATTTAAATTGCAAATTTGTGGAATAAATTATCTTTCTCCTGTACTCCTGAGATACCTTGTTCTCTACCTCTATAAAGTATTTAGCAGAAATCTGTTGGGCTGACCATAGTACATGCATTGTTCTAAGTACTTCTGAAACAGGAGGGAAGGGGGGCAGGGCACAACCTTTAAAAGAATGACATAGCCATAGGACATGATGAAAACTGTTATTACCAACTAGGTCCAAGATGGCAGAAGATTCAACTTCCAGTAGACCGTGAGCCTCATTATACACTCATTGTAATACATTAGCTAAATGGCAAACACATCAGCACCATGACAGTTCTGAGGCCAACCATAAATGGTCAAAAAGTGGGTGGTGGCCCAATTCCTGGAAATCTCTGCTCCTTCCTTGAAATAATTGGAATAATTCTCCCACTCATTAGCCTATGAAATCACCCAGCCCATAAAAACAAACCACACCATATTTCAGGGCCTCTCGCCTTCTGAGATGGCCCACACTCTGTCTGTGGAGTTTGTTTCTCTCTAAATAAATCCACTTCTTACCTATCACTTTGTCTCTCACTGAATTCTTTCTGCAATGAGACATCAAGAACTTGAGCTTCATTAAGTCTTGAGACCAGGTGTGTGATCTCAATTAAAAGACCATGGCTTCAAGTCCCAATCTGAGTTACACAGTTTCCCTTTAATATGTTAATTTACTTAATCCTTTCACAACAAGTCCAAGAGGTGGTGTATTTTTTCCTGTGGCTGCCCTAACTAAGTACCACATTTGGGTGAAAAAACAAACTGAAATGCATTCTCTCATAGTTTTGGAGGCTAGAAGTCTGAAATCAAATTGTTGGCATGGCCATATTCTCTCTAAGATTCTAGGTGGAATTCTTCTTTACCTCTTCCTAGCTTTTAGTGGTGGCCAGCAACACTTGGCTTTCCTTGGCTTGCAGCTGCATCAGTCCATGTCTTCCCATGTTGTTCTCCTGCATGTCTTTACATCATCCTTCCTCAGTGTGGACCTATCTCTGTGTCTAAATTAATCTTTTTTATAAGGACCAGTCATATTAGATTAGGACCCATACTGATGACCTCATTTTAACTTGATTATCAATGAAAGACCATATTTCCAAATAAGGTCACATTCTGAGGTACTGGGGATTAGGACTTTAACATATCTTTTTTGAAGGACACAATTCAATCCATAACAGGTATTATTATTATTATTATTTCTATTTTAAACAAAGAGTTAAAGTACTTGCCAACATTTGCACATGAAAATGAGCAGGACACTGTGAGGACCTCCTGGGTACAAGTACCTTTCTGTGTCCCCAGTTTTTTATTTGAAGAATAAAGACTTTAGCCTCCTAGACCTTCCTGAATACCAAAGAGCATATTCAAACCATTGCTAAGCTGGGAAGTAAAGGATTGCAGAAACAAAGGAGAAAAAATTAAGAAATTATAGTGCAGTGATTAAAGCAGGATCCTAGCACCTCCTGAAGGAATATACATAACAGTATATTTGGAAGACCTTCAAGATGGTGGAGGAGTAAGACATGGAGATCATCTTCCTCCCCACAAATACATCAAAAATACGTCTACATATGGAACAACTCATAGAACACATACTGAACACTGGAAGAAGACCTCAGACTTCCCAAAAGGCAAGTAACTCCCCACACACTTGGGGAGGGTGAAAGAAAAAAGAAAAAACAGAGACAAAAAGATAGGGACAGGACCTGCACCTCTGGGAGGGAGCTGTGAAGAAGGAAAAGTTTCCACACACTAGGAAGTCCCTTCACTGGCAGAGATGGGGGGTGGGCAGTGGGGGGACCTTGGAGCCATGGAGGAGAGTGCAGCAACAGGGGTGCAGAGGGCAAAGCAGAGAGATTCCCACACAGAGGATCGGTGCTGACCAGCACTCACCAACCTGAGAGGCTTGTCTGCTCACCCGCCAGGGCAAGTGAGGGCTGGGAGCTGAGGCTCTGGTTTCGGAGGTCAGATCCCAGGGAGAGGACTAGGGTTGGCTGTGTGAAGACAGCCTGAAGGGGGCTAGTGCACCACAGTTAGCTGGGAGGGAGTCTAGGAAAAACTCTGGACCTGCCTAAGAGGCAAGAGATCATTGTTTCAGGGTGCGCAAGGAGAAGACATTGAGAGCACTTCCTAAATGAGCTTCAGAGATGCGTGTGAGCAGTGGCTATCAGAGCAGACACCAGAGATGGGCGTGAAACGCTAACTCTGCTGCTGCAGCCATCAATAATCCTGTGTGCAAGCACAGGTCACTATCCACACCTCCCTTCCTGGAAGGCTGTGCAGCCTGCAACTTCCAGGGTCCCGTGATCCAGGGACAACTTCCCCAGGAGAATACATGGCATGCCTCAGTCTGTTGCAATGTAATGCCAGCCTCTGCTGCTTCAGGCTTGTCCCCCACATTCCATACCCCTCCCTCTCCCTGGCCTGAGAAAGCCAGAGACCCCTAATCAGTTGCTCCATTAACCCCCTCCTGTCTGAGTGGAGAACAGGTGCCAGAGGGCAACCTACATGAAGAGGCATGGCCAAATCCAAAGCTGAACCCCAGGAGCTGTGTGAACAAAGAAGAGAAAGGGAAATTTTTCTGTGAAGCCTCAGGAGCAGCAGATTAAATCTCCACAATCAATTTGATGTACCCTGTCAATGTGGAATACCTGAAGAGACAACAAATCATCCCAAAATTGAGGCGATGGGCTTTGGGAGTAACTGTAGACTTGGGGTTTTTCTGTATGCAACTGACTCATTTCTGATTTATATCAGAAATTTATATCAGAAAATAAAAAAAAAATTATTTTTTTTATTTTAATAACATTAACAAAATTTTTTTATTTTAATAACTTTTTTATTTTATTTTATTTTATTTTTCTCCCTTTTCTTCTGATCCATGTGGCTGACAGGGTCATGGTTCTCCAGCCTGGTGTCAGGCCTGAGCCTCAGAGGTGGGAGAGTCGAATTCAGGACATTGGACCACCAGAGACCTCCCAGCCCCATGTAATATGAATCAGTGAGAGCTCTCCCAGAGATCTCTGTCTCAACACTAAGACCCAGCTCCACTCAGCGGTCAGCAAGCTCCAGTACTGGACACACCATGCCAAACAACTAGCAAGACAGGAACACAGCCCCACCCATTAACAAAGAGGCTTCCTAAAATCATGATAAGGTCACAGACACCCCAAAACACACCACTGGACTCTGTGCTGCCCACCAGAAAGAAAAGATCCAGCCTCATCCACCAGGACACAGGCACCAGTCCCCTCCACCAGGAAGCCTACACAACCCACTGAACCAACCTTACCCATTGGGGGCAGACACCAAAAACAATGGGAATTAGGAGCATGCAGCCTGCCAAAAGGAGACCTCAAACACAGCAAGTTAAGCAAAGTGAGAAGACAGAGAAATAAGCATCAGATGAAGGAACAAGGTAAAAACCAACCAGACAAAACAAATGAAGACAAAATAGGCAGTCTACCTGAAAAATAATTAAGAGTAATGTTAGTAGAGACCATCCAAAATCTTGCAAATAGAATGGAGAAAATACAAGAAACATTCAACAAGGACCTAGAAGAATTAAAGAGCAAACAAACAATGATGAACAACACAATAAATGAAATTAAATATTCTCTAGAAGGAATCAATAGCAGAATAACTGAAGCAGAAGAATGGATAAATGACCTGGAAGATAAAATAGGGGAAATAACTACCACAGAGCAAAATAAAGAAAAAGGAATGAAAAGAATTGAGCACAGTCTCAGAGACCTCCGGGACAATATTAAATGCACCAACATTCTAATTATAGGGGTCCCAGAGAAGAAGAGAAAAAGAAAGGTACTGAGAAAATATTTAAAGAGATTATAGTCGAAAACTTCCCTAATGTGGGAAAGGAAATAGTCAATCAAGCCCTGGAAGTGCAGACAGTCTCATACAGGATAAATCCAAGGAGAAACAAGTGAAGACGCGTATTAATCAAACTATCAAAAATTAAATACAAGGAAAAAATATTAAAAGCAGCAAGGGAGAAACAACAAATAACATACAGGGGAATCCCTATAAGGTTAACAGCTGATCTTTCAGGAGAAACTCTGCAAGACAGAAGGGAGTGGCAGGACATATTTAAAGTGATGAAAAGGAGAAACCTAAAACCAAGATTACTCTACCCAGCAAGGATCTTATACAGATTTGACAGAGAAATTAAAACCTTTACAGACAAGCAAAAGTTAAGAGAATTCTGCACCACCAAACCAGCTTTATAACAAATGCTAAAGGAACTTCTCTAGGCAGGAAAGCCAAGAGAAGGGAAAAACCTACAATAACAAACCCAAAACAATTAAGAAAATGGTAATAGGAACATACATATTGATAATTACCTTAAATCTAAATGGATTAAATGCTCCAACCAAAAGACATAGACAGTCTGAATGGATACAAATACAAGACCCATATATAGGCTGTCTACAAGAGACCCCCTTCAGACCTAGGGACACATACAGACTGAAAGAGAGCGGATGGAAAAAGATATTCCATGCAAATGGAAATCAAAAGAAAGCTGGAGTAACAATTCTCATAACAACAAAATAGACCAAAATAAAGATGATCACAAGAGACAACGAAAACACAACATAGTGATCAAGGGATCAATCCAAGATGATCTAACAATTGTAAATATTTATGCACCCAATATAGGAGCACCTCATTGCATAAGGCAAATGGTAACAGCCATAAAAGGGGAAGTCAACATTAACACAATAACAATAGGGGACTTTAACACCCCACTTTCACCAATGGACAGATCAACCAAAATGAAAATAAATAAGGGAACACAAGCTTTATATGACGCATTAAACAAGATAGACTTAATTGATATTTATAGGACATTCCATCCAAAACAACAGAATACCCTTTCTTCTCAAGTGCTCATGGAACATTCTCCAGAATAGATCATATCTTGGGTTACAAATCATGCCTTGGTAAATCTAAGAAAACTGAAATCATATCAAGTATCTTTTCCGGCCACAATGCTATGAGACTAGATTCAATTACAGGAAAAAAAAATGTAAAAAATACAAACACTTGGAGACTAAACAATAAGCTACTAAATAACCAAGAGATCACTGAAGAAATCAAAGGGGAAAACAAAAAATACCTAGAAACAAATGTCAATGAAAATATGATGGCTCAAAAACTATGGGATGCAGCAAAAGCAGTTCTAAGAGGGAGTTCATAGCAACACAATCCTACCTCAAGAAAAAAGAAAAATCTCAAATAAACAACGTAAACTTACACTTAAAACAATTAGAGAAAAAAGAACAAAAAAACCCCAAAGTTAGCAGACTGAAAGAGATCATAAAGATCAGATCAGAAATAAATGAAAAAGAAATGAAGGAAACGATAGCAAAGATCAATAAAACTAAAAGCTAGTTCCTTAAGAAGATAAACAAATTGATAAACCATTAGCCAGACTCATCAAGAAAAAAAGGGAGAAGATTCAAATCAACAGAATTAGAAATGAAAAAGGAGAAGTAACAACTGACACTGCAGAAATACAAAGGATCAAGAGAGATTACTACAAGCAACTCTATGCCAATAAAATGGACAGCCTGGAAGAAATGGACAAATTCTTAGAAAAGCACAACCTTCTGAGACTGAACCAGGAAGGAATAGAAAATATGAATAGACTAATCACAAGCACTGAAGTTGAGACTGTGATTAAAAATCTTCCAACAAACAAAAGCCCAGGACCAGACGAATTCACAGACGAATTCTACCAAACATTTAGAGAAGAACTAACACCTATCCTTCTCAAACTCTTCCAAAATATAGCAGAAGGAGGAACACTCCCAAACTCATTCTATGAGGCCACCATCACCCTGATACCAAAACCAGACAAAGATGTCACAAAAAAAGAAAACTACAGGCCAATATCACTGATGAACATAGATGAGAAAATCTTCAACAAAATACTAGCAAATGGAATCCAGCAGCACATTAAAAGGATCATACACAATGATCATGTGGGGTTTGTCCCAGGAATGCAAGGATTCTTCAATATAGGCAAATCAATCAATGTGACACACCTTATTAACAGATTGAATGATAAAAACCATATGATAATCTCAATAGATGCAGAAAAAGCTTTTCACAAATTTCAACACCCATTTATGATAAAAACCCTCCAGAAAGTAGGCATAGAGGGAACTTACCTCAACATAATAAAGGCCATATATGACAAACCCACAGCAAACATCATTCTCAATGGTGAAAAACTGAAACCATTTCCACTAAGATCAGGAGCAAGAGAAGGTTGCCCACTCTCACTATTATTCAACATAGTTATGGAAGTTTTAGCCACAGCAATCAGAGAAGAAAAAGAAATAAAAGGAATCCAAATCGGAAAAGAAGAAGTAAAACTGTCACTGTTTGCAGATGACATGATACTATACATAGAGAATCCTAAAGATGCTACCAGAAAACTACTAGAGGTAGTCAATGAATTTGATAAAGTAGTAGGATACAAAATTAATGCACAGAAATCTCTTGCATTCCTATACACTAATGATGAAAAATCTGAAAGAGAAATTAAGGAAAAGTTCCTACTTACCATTGCAACAAAAAGAATAAAATATCTAGGAATAAACCTACCTAAGGAGACAAAAGACTTGTATGCAGAAAACTATAAGAAACTGATGAAAGAAATTAAACATGATACAAACAGATGGAGAGACATACCATGTTCTTGGATTGGAAGAATCAACATTGTGAAAATGACTCTACTGCCCAAAGCAATCTACAGATTCAATGCAATCCCTATCAAACTACCAATGGCATTTTTCACAGAACTGGAACAAAAAATTTCACAATTTGTATTAAACACAAAAGACCCCAAATAGCCAAAGCAGTCTTGAGAAAGAAAAACGGAGTTGGAGGAATCAGGCTCCCTGACTTTAGACTATACTACAAAGCTACAGTAATCAAGACAGTATGGTACTGGCACAAAAACAGAAATATAGATCAATGGAACAGGATAGAGAGCCCAGAGATTAAACCCACACACTTATGGTCACCTTATCTTTGATAAAGGAGGCAAGAATATCAATGGAGAAAAGACAGTCTCTTCAATAAGTGTTGCTGGGAAAACTGGACAGTTACATGTACAAGAATGAAATTAGAACACTCCCTAACACCATTCACAAAAATAAACTCAAAATGGATTGAAGACCTAAATGTAAGGCCAGACACTATAAAACTCTTAGAGGAAAACATAGGCAGAACACTCTATGGCATAAATCACAGCAAGATCCTTTTTGACCCACCAAATGGGACCTAATGAAACTTAAAAGCTTTTGCACAGCAAAGGAAACCATAAACAAGATGAAAAGACAACCCTCAGAATGGGAGAAAATATTTGCTAATGAAGAAACTGACAAAGGATTAATCTCCAAAATATACAGGCAGCACATGCAGCTCAATATCAAAAAAACAAAAAACCCAATCCAAAAATGGGCAGAAGATCTAAATAGCCTTTTCTCCAAAGAAGATATACAGATTGCCAGCAAACACATGAAAGGATGCTCAACCTCACTAATCATTAGAGAAATGCAAATGAAAACTGCAATGAGGTATCACCTCACACCTGTTAGAGTGACCATCATCAAAAAATCTACACACAGTACATTCTGGCAAGGAAATGGAGAAAAGGGGACCCTCTTGCACTGTTGGTGGGAATGCGAATTGATACAGCCACTATGGAGAACAGTATGGAAGTTCCTTAAAAAACTAAAAATAGAACTACCATATGACCCAGCAATCCCACTAGTGGGCATATACCCTGAGAAAACCATAATTCAAAATGAGTCATGTACCACAATGTTCATTTCAGCTCTATATACAATAGCCAGGAATGGAACAACCTAAGTGTCCATTGACAGATGAATGGGGAAAGAAGATGTGTCACATATATACAATGGACTATTACTCAGCCATAAAAAGAAACGAAATTGAGTTACTTGTAGTGAGGTAGATGGACCTAGAGTCTGTCATACAGAGTGAAGTAAGTCAGAAAGAGAATAACAAATACTGTATGTTAACACATATATATGGAATCTAAAAAAAAAAAAAAAAATTGGTTCTGAAGAACCTAGGGGCAGGAAAGGAATAAGACTTAGATTTAGAGAATGGACTTGAGGACATGGTAATGGGGAAGGGTAAGCTGGGAAGAAGTGAGAGAGTAGCGTTGACATATATACACTACCAAATGTAAAATAGATAGCTAGTGGGAAGCAGCCGCATAGAACAGGGAGATCAGCTCAGTGCTTTGTGACCACCTAGAGGGGTGGGATCGGGAGGGTGGGAGGGAGACACAAGAGGGAGGGGATATGGGGATATATGAACACAACAATGTAAAGCAATTATGCTCCAATAAAGATATTAAAGAAAAAAAAAAAATATCTTTGAGTTCTTCTGCAGGAACTAAGGCTCCCCCTGAGGTGGAGGATGGTAACTTCGGGATGATTACAAGATTCCTGGAGCACTGCCCTGTTACCTCACCACCAACCAATCAGACATAAGTCATGCACCTTATAGCTCTTACCTCAAAATTTGCCTCTAAAAACTTCTCCCTGAAAACCATCAGGGAATATGGGACTTTTGAACTGGAGCCACCCGTTCTCCTTGCTTGGCCCTGAAATAAACATTTCTCTGCTCCAAACTCCAACTTTTCAGTTTGTTTGGCCTCACTGTGCATCAGGCACACGAACTTGTGTTTAGTAACAAACAGATAGTAAGTGTTGGACAATTTGAATCCAGGCAATCTGACTCCAAAATTTGTGTTGACAGACACTTCCTTACATCAACTATAATATTTATTTGTATATATTTTTATCTTTTTAAAGGAGCAGCTAGTTAACCACTAGCATACTACCTGGTATGTGCTCAAGAAATATTTGTTGAATTTAACTTCAGTGATCTTTTAGATGGATTTTAAATCACAGTTGTTCTTTGTCAGATGGCAAAGGTAGAGTGAAGTGTCCTTATTCAAGTTCTTGAATTGGAAGAGAATCCTAGAGCTAAAAAATTACACCTGTTGTAATAAATATACCGTCAATTTGTTATGAAGAGTATTTTACATTTCCTAAAGTACTTTTGGTCAACTCCTAATATATAATAAGCTCCCTTTGAGACTGACAGACAAACAAATATAAATAAGAAATAAATTTAAAGGGGTCAAAACAAAATAACAAGGACATTTTGAAACCTACAGTGCCTAGGATAGTTTTCTTCTTAGCCTCAGCATGACAAAGGGTTCTACTGCATCAGAGGACCATGCATGTAATCAGTGATGAGAGTTAAAGTTTTACAGGTTTGCCCAAGTGATGACAGCAGTACATGAAAGTAAGTCAATTCATGTTTCCCTGAAACAACATTATTGTTTCTCAATTGTAGGTGTATTAGCAAGTTCCCTTTAGAGTGTAGGTTATTAAACAATTAAATAAATGTTGCTCATCTGTGCACCAGCAATTTAAATGACTTACGGTACAGTTAATCGGTAATGCTTAACCAGTGTGTCAATGGTTACCCACTTAGCTTAGGGGCACAGACGTTTTATTTGTGCTGGGAATTGCAGAAATGAAGTTGGATGAAATAATTTCTTCATGGAACAAAGACAGCCAGAGATTAAGGCATTTTGTCTTGTTTAATGTGAAGAATATGTAGGTTTTTTTATTTGTTCGTTTGTTTATTTGCTTCTGTAACATTTACCACAACCTAGACCATAGATTAAAAAGGTGCATGACAAACATCTGGCCATTTTTCCCCAGGGTGTTGTCAGGTTTTCTCAGCATCCCATTTGACTCTGTCTGTAAAAACACTGTGCATTTACATTATACCTTTACCTGATGATATCAAGGAAGTGAAAATAATAATTACTATGTAAACCTGGGAAGGAATAGAAATTCTTATGCACATCTGTAATACTAAAAAAATGCTTTATTAATGTTGGCTTATTATCTGAAATTCCATTTTCATTACACTAATAACTTAAGGGATTTACTGAGAGTAACAACATCTTGCAGCCTTTTTCTTCCCAAAGGTGCCAAAATATTGGTGCTTAGGTACACTGATGGTATGCTAGAAGGCAGCACACTCTTTCTGCTTCACTCCAAGGATGCACGGGAAGATAAGCTGGGAGCTCTTTCCAGCTGACAAAACTGTTTACTCAAAACAACCATTGCCCTTCATCAAAGACTTTATTATCAAGAGACTGATGTTAAAAAAAAAAAATTATTTCAAAGGAAAAGAAGAGAGGAGGTATAGAGTTCGAGAAAACAGAAGGGAAGTAAAGTGAGTGGCAGAGCATGAATCTGCTTTGATAAAAGTAATATATGTATATTAAAATTAATTTTAAATGCATGTGCAGGAAACTCAAAATATCTTTGATTTAGACCAAAGTTAAGAGCTATTTCTCTCTCACGTAAAAGTTTGGAGCTATTCAGTCTAGGGGTCATCTGCCAGCTCTGCTCTACTTTGTTCTCAAAGGCCCTAGCTACTTCCTGGTTCTACTTTCTCTAGTCTGTGGCTTTCATTCTTATGTTCCAAGGCAGCATTCAGGTTTCTGCTTCAGGGAACAAGGAAGAGGAGTATGTGTAGTAAAAAGGGGCAAAAAGGACACACTGGATATCTCTTATGATGGTTTCTCAAAGTTGCCACACATTTCTGAGCATATCTCCTTGACCAGAGTCTAGCAACAGGACCACATATCAGTGCAATGGAAACTGAAAAGTTTTGTCTCTTTTGGATGGCCATGTACTCTACTAAATATCAAAAAAATCTATGTCCATGGAAATAATATTTTTAAAATATGGTAGGGTAAAATTTTTGTATACTCCACGACTCTCATTCCACTCCACAAGGGTAATTCCTTTTGACCATTTCTGTTGGGTTCTTCTAGAAGTTATTTGCATAACTGTAAACTATTTGTGAATTCCTTTATTTCTTTATTTTTCAATCATAAACTCTTCCCAGAGTAGGAGGAATTATTGTAAACTCTGTTTGTCTGGGTTAATTTGATTTCAAAAGTAGAGAGAGAGAAGGCAAGCAGTCTGAGTATCTACCTAAATGCTAAAATGAGGAGGGCCATTCCCTGAACACCAATCCTCTCAATAAGAACTCTGAGTTCAGGAGGTCCCCAACTCCACCCTCAGGTTCAGTAATTTACTAGAAGGACCCCAAATTCAGCAAAGCTGTTATACTCACAGTTATAGTTTATTATAGTGAAAGTATACAGATTGAAATCAGCAATGGGAAAAGGCATTTAGCACAGAGTGCATGAGCGACCAGGTGTGAAGCCTACTGGAGTCAGGTGGACAACACTTATTTCTCCCAGTAACAGCATGTGACAATATGCATGGAATGAACCCAGAAATCTCACATGAGCCTTGGGGATTTTTATTGGGATTTGGCCACATAGACAAGATTGACTTTCCATGTGGCTGACCTTAGCATCCAGCTCCCCCAGAGCTCAAGCTGATACTACGTGGCCCAAGGCCCTCACCGTAAATCATATTATTAGTATAAACTATATGGAGTAGCCCATAGTCCCCAGGCAAACAAATACACTCTTTTCAGCAGGATATTTCAGGGCTTAGAGATTATCTCTCAGTAGCTAAGGGCAAAGGGTCAAACTTTTCTTTGGGCAAGGTTAATCCTTTACTGCACAGAGCCTTAATGCTCTTAGACAGATTACTCAGCTTCTCTAAAGAGCAGCTCTTTTGTTCATCCTGGGGACAAACATACACCCATACATGCAAGAAGGAGTATAACCATTTAGGCTCTGCTCTCCTTGTTGTTATGATTTTCCTTTTCTTTCTACTACAAGCCTGGAGGTCCCCTGCAGGCTCCACCTGCATCATTCCTTTAGTATACTGTGCACTGATTCTATTTCTGTTTAGTTTGTCTATCAGTATGATGTCATGCACCTTCCATATTTAGGAAGTACATCAACTTACCTGGTACTCTAATGATCTTTCTTGCCTCATTTGCACTTTTATGAATGTATTCCCTTTTGAAATTTACCATGATTTCAATAGGGTTTAGGAAGAATTTGAGATAAATATACTCAGAGCTCAGGTCACTGTGCCAAACTGGGAGCTCAAACATGAATTTTTGCATACATACTAACTTTGGAACAGTTTTTTAAAAATAACTTGTTCCAAAACACTTTACTTCTTGAAACTGCATTTCTGCCTTGTGTGTGTGTGTGTGTGTATGTGTGTTGGGGGAGGAGTTGGGGGGCTGCCATGTAAGTGAAAGCCTGTGTAAGCAACACCCTATGAGGCCTTACTTAAACAGAGTTTCCCCCACCCCCCCATCCATCCTCTGCCTGCCTCTTGTTTGTAGAAAAGCTTTAGTCTCCCAGGCCTCTCCTGAGTCACAAAAGCCTGGGTCAAGAATTAATGATTAAAAGAATGTGAACATGTAGTAACAAAAAACAGCAGTTGGGCCAGGAGAACTGGTAACAGTTTGAATAATAGATCAGCCATATTGCAGTCACAGAATCTTTGGTTCTTCCCTGAAGGACATAGATAAGAGTGTCTGATGCACATTTCTGAGTTGTTCTGCAGATACTAAACCCCTCACCAAATGGAAGAAGTTAACTACATGATGACCATGAGCATGTAGCCCCCAGACTTGTTGGAACCAGAGGCTGATGATTGAGATTCCTGGAGCACCACACTGTTACCTCACCACCAACCAATTAGAAGAAAGTGACACACCCTGTAGCACTCCCTTCAAATTTACCTTTAAAAACTCTTCCTTGAAATCCATAAGAGTTTGGGTCTTTTGAGCATGATCTGCCCATTTTCCTTGCTTGGTCCTTACGATAAACCTTTCTCCACTCCAAAGTCTGACGTTTCAGTTTGTTTGGCCTCACTGTGCATTGGGCACATGAACTCGGGTTCAATAACACCTATGTGAAGTCATGTCATGGAATCCTGCTAAGATCTTCCAGGTTCTGGTACATCATCATGGTGGGTATAAGGTTCTTTAGCGGATTAAATATGGCCACAAATTATTTGACACTCCTCTCATTGAGAGAGAAGTCTATGTCCTCTTCCCTTGAATCTTGGCATATTTTGACCAATAAAATATGGTGGAATTGTTGCCATGCTAATTTCCTAGTCCAGGCCTTAACATACTGGCAGTTTCCCCATGCTGTGTTTTGGAAATGTTCGGTCTTATAGAAGCAAGCCATTGCATAAGATTACTAAGAATATGATGCTTTGTGGAAGCCCAAGCCAGACAAGGCTGCATGGAAAAAAAAAAAAAGAAGAGAGAGATGTCCATCCAATTCCAGCTGTTCCAACCATCCTAGTTAATGTATAAGGCATGTGAGTGAAGAAGCCACCTGAGACATTCCATCCCCAGAAAATGCAATATGGAGAAGAACCAAAGAAACTAGTTGACAGCCAGAACTGAAGCTCCAGAAATGTGACCTTAATCCAACTCTCTCAGCAACCTTCAGCCATTTAAGTCATGTCAGCTGAGGTCCTAGTTATCTTGGAGCAGAGGCAAGCTATCTTCTCTATGCTCTTCTCAAATTCCTGACCCACACAATTGTGAGCATGATAAAATATTTGTCTTTTTACTCCAAACAGATTTGAGGTGGTTTGTTATGCACCAATAGATAACTAGAACAGGTTCTGTAAGCCAGGGTTTTTCATTTTTTGACTATGCTATTAGTGATATAAAGCTAACTATTTCCATTGCTCCCCACCTCCCCTTTCTGGAGAAGAGTATTGGAGGTTGGAGCTAAGGAAGGCATTTTCCAAATATGAGACTTTATTCCTTTTCATTCACTGAAGCTTATTATCTTTGTAGTCCAATAGATAGTTCATGTTATAAGATTTATATTTAGTTTATCAATCAATGGATTAGGATATTACTTCATTTATAACATGTTAAATGATGCATAAATGTAATACAATACAAATAAAACATGATAAACTGTAGAAACATATATACAAATTTGATTCAATATGTTCACAATTTCTTTTGCCCTCTGTCCATGTGATTGCCTTTGCATAATCCATGTCTCTAATTATCCTTTCTCCTGCTTTGCATATAAATAGCTAATTAGGTAGTGTTCCTGTCAGCTATGAAATATATAATATCCAAAGACATACTCCTTTAGAAATTTAATTTGGGAGAACAGATTGTGCTAACCAATTGAAACACAAGATTCAAGTCTGGTGAATCATTTGATGATTTAATTTGAAGTCAGAAATGTCACATATGAATCAAAATATTGGTCCAAGAAATGTACTTATTTTGAAAAATTCTACTTTGTGCTTAAGATTTTCCATTTCTTCTTCTTGCTTTATATGAATTCAATGTGTGGTAACATAAGCAATGATATTAAAGTTAAATTTCTTTTCCTTAAAAGAATGGAATTTAAGAAAACTACCAAGTGGAGGAAAAAGGGGAGAACTAAATCTTACTCCTCAAGTGTAAGGATCAGCAGGCTTTATTTGTCAGTAGTATCGTAATCACTTATAATATGTGGAGCTTTCACTGAATTCAGTTTTTTATAGACACGACTCCATCCAAGAATTAGTAATTTTAAGAAATAACTGCCAAATATGGTGTACCCAGTGCTAGGGGTAGAGGAGAATGCCAGGCTATTAGTAAACTCTGTCAGAAACACTGTGATGGGAAATCTCCAAGATCTCTAAAAATAAGAATACACGCTGTCTTTCCTTGTGGAAAGGACCGGAGTGAGATTCTTCAATAAAATTGCATAGCTTGGAAGCCAGCTGTATCTTGTTCATATGCAGGGGTACTAGTTGTATTCTTGGCTGAAAATATCAGAAGCTTAATTTGGTTTATTTAGGCAGAAGAGGGATTTATAAGAAGGGTTTGTTGGAAGTGTTCATATTGGAAGTTTTGTGCATGCAACTTAAGTAAGAACCAGGAGAGGTCAAGCACAGCCAAGCTCTAAGTCTGCTCAGGAAGCTGATCCAGGAACTGTCACCACTGGTCATGCATTTCCCCCTATCAAAATTGACTGCCCTGAACACTCATTGCCATACTCTTGATTTTGTGGATGAATTCCACTTGACCTTGAGCCTTTGCATCACTACTCCACTCTTCAAAGTCCCTGGTGAGAGTGTCTGAAAGGCTGTACATATCATTTGACCAAATTCTAGATACCAGGCAAGGAGAGAATCTGCTTCTCTTCATATTTCTTAGTGGGGAGGCAGGAAATTCTCCAGCTATTAGAAGTCCTCAACTCCATAAACAGAGCTCAAGCAGGGGTCCTGGGCACTCAGCTTTAATAAGCCCTATATAGTACTTAGTCAAGAGTGAGCCCCAAAATTGAGACCTCAGCCCCCATCACTTCTACCCTTATTGTCTAAGATCAAGAGTAACACTTGGCTTCCCCTAGGATAACTCCATTCCATCATCTTGGCTGGGAGTGGGGTGCTCCAAGCTCCAAGTACATTTTGTTCATCTCTGACAGGCACTGGGACTAACATCCCACTCTCTCAGACACTCAACCCAATATTGGCAGGGATCATGAGAGAGCCCCACAACCGCCATTCCCATCTCCCTACAGTTTTACCCTCATTAACACCATCTTCCTTGAGAATACCAGAAATCGTGTAATTTTGCTCTTTCTCCTTTATTGCCATTTTATGTTATCACAGCCTCAGACACCTTATCTCCTATGCTTTGAACTATATATGATCTGTACATTTCCTTTTCATCCATCTTCCACTCATCCTCAACTCCTCAGCTTCTCCACTGAGACCAATGGAATTCACTATTTATCACCAGTGAACTCCTCTATGTCTTCAATCTCTTCCTTGATTGCACCCTGTCTCTTCTTGTGCCATCGTAAACCTGGAACTTTCCTGGGGTGTTGCTTTCCCTGCAGCCCTCCTAAGTGGTAGTTGTTTATTTCCATGTATTTTATTTCTATCTCTTTTACCACTGAGCCTAGAGGTCTGTCATTCCAGATCTCTCTTCCTCTTTTTTCCTTACAAACCTTCAGCTTAAAATCTCAAGCGTTTTAGATTATGTTACCCATTATTCCTCATTATTGGTATAATTTACCTACCTCCTCTCCTTGACCTATCATAATTCTTATTGATTTCAGTATGTACATAGGTAACACTTGCAATGTTAATACTTCTCAGTTACTTGATCTCCTATTTTCTAATTATCTTGTCGTCCACCATTCTACCTAAGTCACACCCAGATCTTATCATTACTCCAAATTTCAACCAATCCATAATTTCAATTCTGTACACAACCTCACTTTTCAACTCACTTTTCTATTTTTTTAAAGTTTATTTTTTAATTTAATTTTTATTTTATATTGGGCTATAGTTGATTTACAATGTTGTGTTAGTTTCAGGTGTACAGCAAAGTGATTCAGTTATACATATACATATATCCGTTCTTTTTCAGATTCTTTTCCCATGTATGCTGTTACAGAATATTAAGTAGAGTTCCCTGTGCTATACAGTAGGTCTTCGTTGATTATCTATTTTATATATAGTAGCATGTATATCCTTCTATTACTCCAATTTCAACAATCCCTTTACTCAAATGAGACCTCCAGTCTATTTGTCTTGATACCTTTTCTGTTCTCCAGTGTATTTCTTGATGTCCTTTCTTCTCTCCTTATCCAACTTCAATTCTGTGGCCAATTATTTAATTCACTTGTTTAAATGTATTATTTACTCTATTGCCCTTATTCTCAATTTTACAATTCACTTGACAAAATCACAACTCAGGTAAATCCAGCTCTCTGCCAACTTTGCACCTGTATCAATGCAAATAAGTATGGCTTCTTAAAAGTACTAAAGCATACTGATGGATCTCATTTTAAATTTATGACCACAGTGCCAGGTGTGCTCTTAATGCTGCTGCACAATCATAAAATATCTCCCTGGTCCATTCACTTTGCAGTGCTTTAGAAGCTCCTTCACATCTTGGTTTTCCTCCTCAAACCACCAATACCTACTCCACCAGCCATATTCTCTAGCACTTGTTTATTCTTGGACTGATGTTGTTATTTTTAATAGTTGATATAGCAATAGGTCATGCTAATTTTTTTAAAAAAATATTTTCTACTTGATTGTTTCTGGCATATACCTATATACCAGTTTATTTTGCTTATTCTTTTTAAACTCAACTGCTTTACTACATCATCTATATCTCCAATAGTCCAATTTTGTGGACTATTTGGAAATTTATAGAAAAACAAAAATATCACATACAAATGTGAATTAAATCCTTTTCTTTTCAATATTATAAATCCTATTTCTTTTTTAGTGGTTTGGTTGCAATGTTCTAAAAGTTTTTGCTATTTGTTGTAAGTTAAGTTCTGGTTAGTTAAGGAATTTTCTATCTATTCCTAGGTTGATAACTTTTTTTAATAGAAAAAAATCATATCTAAGAGCACACATTTAAAAAGCTAACTGGAAGTTAAATACACACGACAGGGATTTTTCTGCTTGTGGGCTCAGCTTTAGAATGTTGAGACTGGAAGTTGTCCATTTTCTACAGAATCACCAAATGCCTTTATGCTAAGTTGTTTTTTCCTAAGGCTATTCAAATGGGGAGGGGAAAATCAATAATTGATCTGCCTCTGTGATGTAAATGCCCAGTTGCTGGCATTTTGTATGTGATAGAGAAGTTGAAATTTAACTGCATATTATATATACTTAAGCTTAATCTCCAATTTTCAAGTTTTATTAAAGTCCTGAGTTTTTGCTAATAAATTTCCCTCAGAATAAACCTCTGATTTTGTACCTAAAGAGAGAGCCAGAGTAATAGCTGGCTGGAGTGAGAGGGTTAGACTGCTGTATACTGACTTCTAAATGAGCCCCTATGATTTCATCCTGTCACCGCTTTTCAGCCTTCTTCTATACAGAATTTCTGAATTCTGAAATGTGGGATTTTTTCAAGGCTACTACTGTATTTCTTTTCTTTGTATATCCTCCACAGCATGTACTCTAGTCTGTGAATTCCTCTATCACTGTAAATATTTCTATTCCTTTATTTGCTTTTAGCCTTTAAAAATTTTGTTAAATTCTCCAATACGTAGATGCTCCTATTTCCGTTCTCTTTTCCTTGTGTACTGATGATGCCTTTTATTTTTATTTATTACAATCTTAGTGAGTTCTCTGGAGAAATGAGAGACACAGCATGTTTGGTCAGTCTGCCGTTTTAAACTGAAGTTTTTTCCATTTTATAAATTTCATAACTGAACTATATATATAGTTTGCAGTTAATTATGTATTTTACTATTAATATGTTCTTTTATTCTCTTCTTTCTTGGACTCAGTCTTTTTTTTTTTTTTTTTTTTTTTTCTGGAGCACATACTTTAATAATTAATCAAGGAGAAGGAATTAATTTTAAACCTCATTTCTTGAACTTCTGAAAATGTATTTCTTTTGCTTTTACATTTGAATATAATTTGGATAAGTTAAAAATATTTTTCATAAATACATTGCAGGCATCTTGGAATGTTTTCTAGAATACTGGAAATTTTAATTTTTCTCTCATTATTTTTCTGTTAGCTTATGGAATTTTCCATTTGTTGTTGAGAAGTAACAAATGTCACCACAATGTTACTAAGTGTCTTCTTCAATAATAATTTAAGCTTTCACTGACTCTATATGAGAACTCAAAACTTTCTTCAGATTAGGGATTTTAAAAAATTATATTTCCTTATTATTTCTTTGACTCTTTCTTATCCATTCATCTCTTACATCTATTCTCTACATCTCTTAACTTTCAAAAAATATATATACTATTTCCTTCTTACTTTTCTTTTGTCTTGTGTTTTGAGAAAATTCCTGCCTTGACTTTTAGGTCATTAATTTGATTTTTCACCAGGAGCCATTCTACTATTTGACCTTCAAATAAGTTCCCAACAGCCTCTCTGCCTCCCCAGCAACCTTATGACTTATCAATTACATCATAAAAAATTTCTTCAAAACTTAGTGGCTTAAGAAAGTAAACTATCTTATAGTTTCTGAGTGTCTGGAGTCCAGCTAAGGATTAACTGTATTCCTCTGTTTCAAGACTTCTCACAAGATTCCAATCAAGATTTTGTCCAGGGATGAAGTCTCATCTGAAGATTTGATTGAGGGAATATCTACTTTCAAGTTCACTCATGTGATTGTTGTCAATATGCAATTTTTCAGGGCTGTTGGACAAAGGGACTCAGTTTCTTACTAATCATTGCCTGTAGGACTCCCTCAGTTCATTGTTATGGGGGCTTCTCCTTATGTCAGCTCACAATGTGGCAGCTGACTTCCATCTGAGTGAGCAAGCATGAGAACAAAAGGATAGAAAGATGGAAGCCATAGTCCCCTTACAACTTAATCATTGAAGTGCTATCCATCAGTTTTGCCATATTCTATGTGTTAGAAGAAAGTCACTAGCTCCAACCCATATACAAAGATAAAGAATTAAGACATGAATACCAGAAGATAGGGCTTGCTGGGAGCCATCTTGAAGGTTACCTAACAAGCACCCCCTACCCATTACATTGATTTTAATAGCTAAAAATTCTCATTGCTTTTTAAATAGTGATGAGCTAACTTTTAATAAATGTTAAATCCTTCTGAATCTTTTGGAGGATGCTAATTATAATTAATTTGAACATCTCTTCTGATTCCTGCAACAACCATTTTGTTCAGTGGTCAGTTCTTCCGGTTGTTTTGTCTGTTGATGATTATTGTATACTTTCACACATTTATAATTAAAAGACTACTTTGATCAATATTGAATGTACTCAACAGGAGAAAAATATGTATTCTGCTGGTAGTGAATACAGATTCCAATTTTAAGATTCTGGCTTGTGTGATCATGCAGAGAGGGGCTGAGTGAAGACAGAGTTTGGTTGGTCCACATAACATTTGTCTCCTGAGCACAGTAGAAAAGTTATTTGAGAAACTCCTCTTTTTCTCTCTAGAACCAAGGCTCATGCTGGGTTTTTTGTGCTTCTAAATAGAGAAACCTATTTGAGATTTAACCTGAGGGCAGCTACTCTGAGAGGAGCCTCATGCAGCTATTTCTGCGGTCTCTAATTACACCAAACTTGCCCCATGGCTCACTGAATTTTTCAACCCTGCAGGCTTTGATTTGAGGTTAGGCCATGGCTTTTCCAGGAAAAACTTCTTTATGAGGTTCTGTGTCTCTTTCCTGCAGAGATTATCAGAGTGCTCTCTCTGTTGGGTTTTCTGATAAATCTCAATATATCTCCTTTTGTTATCCAGAGTCTCTTTAAATCTTTGTCTTTTAATAAGACACTTTCTGGATTTCTAGTGACCAAGATGGTGTTAATAGTCCCCTCAGCTTGACTAAGCTTTAGACAGGTTTCTTACTGACTCTAGGCCCTGAATCTACCTTTTCATAGAGCTATTACTTGCCATGCTCCCCAAACTGCACACACACATGATATTTGTGTGTATGATAAGCATCACTGAAGGCTTCTGGCAATAGAAGGCTTTTACATTAAAGCAAAACAAATTTTAAAATTTATTGTCAAATATTTACTTCCATAAAATTCTTTAGACTCCTGACCAGCTAGAATTTTTCATAAAATATTTTAATCTGCTGACTTTAACTCTCTGTCATTTTGCTGCACCCCACTTTGTCTCTCAATACCCTTCTTACATTTTTTGTTTTTCTGAGTTTGCATTCCTTCTTGTCACCATCTTCCTCAACCCCATTTCCAGAGAAATTTAGCTCTCAATTCATTGTACAGTTCCAGAATAAATTTTGCATACCCAAGATGCTATGTTCTCTGTACAGAAGACTGCCAGCTTGAAGGCTTATCCTTTACTTAGGACAGAAGAACTAATCAGGGTTTTGTAATTCTGGTTTCCCATTCTATTTTTGAAAATAAGCAGCTATGGTTAGTTTGTATTATAAATGTTATTTCATTATACTACAATTGAAATTGTCTAAATATTTTTATAAAATCATTTTTTAAATGCCTGAGACTATAACTAAAGACCAGAGAATATTTCAGCCTTAGTTTTCCTGCAAATTACTCTGTTATTGAAAATGTTATGTTGTGACAGAATTGATAGAATAGTATACTAAACTCCTTTTTATCTCTTATGGATTTTCTTTGCTTTTATTTTTATATGGATAAGTCCAGGATGTTTGGCCAAGCTATTTCCATATACTTTTCAAACAGAAAAATATATTAAATACATTTAGAAATTAGTTTGTTTCTATTATGTCTTAAAATAAATGGAGAAGAAACAAGGAGTCCAAGCTGGTGGTGTAGGAAGACCTTGAACTCACCTCCTCTCACAGACACAGCATATTTACAGCTACATGTAGAACAGTTTTTCCTCTGAAAAGGACCTGAGAACTAGATAAACAGCACCTCCACAACAAAAGGCAAAAGAGGCACATGGAGAAGGGTAGGAGAGGCAGAGACACGGCCTCACCTGGGACTCCACCCCAGATGTAGTGACCCCACAATCAGGAGGGATCCCCAAAATACAAAACTCTAACTCATGGAGTGAAGGGATTGTGCCCCACATCAGGCACCCTGACCCTGGGAGCTGGCACTGGGAAGATGAGCCCCCAAAACGTCGGGTTTAGAAAATTAATGGAGATTAACACCAGGAAGACCATAGAACTGCAAGGAACGGTGATCCTACTCTTGAAAGACTCCTGCACAAACTCTCTGGCACTGAGAACCAGCACAAAATCAACAGATTAAAAAGTGCAGAGACTGATTTTAAAGCAGCTCTAGGAGAGGCAGGAACCTGCAGGGACTTGCTGGTGATGGAGCCTACAGGCGCCATTTTTGGTTCCCTCTCTCTAACCTGCTACTCTAGAGGGTGTGCTCTGCCCACCCATGCTATAGCAAGGCTGGGCAAGCACTCTGTGTCCCACCCACCCCCCACAAGCATCCAAGTCACAATTTGGCCAGGCAAGCCATCTGAGCCCCATCCACCCTCTGCAGGGGCAAAGCTGCAACCAGAATGGGTGACAGTCCCAAGTCCCATCCTCCTTGTGCTGTTGCCAAGTGACAACTGGGCTCAGTGAGCACCATGAACCCCACCCTCCCTGTGAAGCAGCCAAACTGCAACCATACTGGGCAGATGAGTCCCCTGAGCCCCACCTTTCCAGAGCAAAAGCTAGACCACACCTGGGCTAGGTTAGAGTCCTTAGTCCTACCCTCCCCATGCAGCAGCCAAGCCACAATCATCCCTGAGCTCCTCCCACTTGCCACAGTGCTTGAGTCACAACTGGTAGAGGCAAGAAACTCAAAGTTGCCCTTTCTACACAGTGGCCAAGCCACAATGGGGTGGGCAAACATCCTGAGCCCTGCTCTCCCTGGGCAGCAGCCATGGCCCTATTATAGCTGGTGAGCTCATGCAGCCCACACAAAAGATGCCCAAAGAGTGCCTGGCTCTGGTGGCCAGAGGAGACTGCACTTCTGGGCTACACAGAACAGCTCCTACACAAGACCACTCTTTCAAGACTGAGGGAGGTAGTTGATTAGCCTAACACATACAGACAAACACAAGCAAAATGAGGAGACCAGGAATTCTGTTCCAAACCAAAGAACAAGGAAAATCCCTAGAAAAAGATCTTAATGAAACAGAGATAAACAACCTACTTGAAAAAGAGTTCAAAATAATGGTCATAAAAAAGCTCACTGATCTTGGAAGAAGAATGTATGAACATGGAACTTCAAGAAGGAGATAGAAAATATAAGAGGTACCAAACAAAAGTTATAACTGGACTAAAAAATACAGTAGAGGGGTTCAACAGCAGAGTGGATGAGGTAGAAGAAAAATCAGTGAGCTGGAAAACAAAGCAATGGAACTCACCCAGACAGAGCAACGAAGTGAAAAAAGAATTAAAAGAAGTAAAAATATCTTTACAGAGTTGTAGGACAACATCAAGCAACATATTGTTCACATTATAAGGGTTCCAAAGGAGAAGAGAGAGATAAAGTGTCAGAAAAATCATTTGAAAAAGTAATGGCTGAAAACTTCCATAATATGAGGAAGGAAACAGTCATCCAGGTTTAGGAAGCCCAGAGAGTTTCAAATAAGATGCACTAGAGGCAAGATACTTGTATTCAATACTTTGAAAACTATAAGACATTGATGAAAGAAACTAAAGACAACACAAACAAATAAAAGATATACTGTGCTCATGGATTGAAAGAATTAATATTGTTAAAATGCGCATACTACACAAAGCAATCTACAGATTCAAATGCAATTCCTATCAAAATACCATGGAATTTTCCCTAGAACTAGATCAAGTAATCCTAAAATTTGTATGGAAACACAGAAAGACCTCAAATAGTCAAAGCTATCTTGAGAAAGAAGAACAAAGCTGGAGGTATCACACTCCCTGATTTCAAACTACTACAAAATTACAGTAATTAAAAAATATAATGGCACAAAAACAGACACATAAATCAATGGAACAGAAGAGAGAGCCCAGAAATAAATTCACACTCATACGGTCAATTAATCTATGACAAAGGAGGCAAGGATATACAATGGGGAAGAGACAGTCTCTTCAATAAATGGTGTTGGGGGAACTGGACAGCTACATTCAAAAGAATGAAACTGGACAACTTTCTTACACCATATACACAAATACGCTGAAAACTTATTAAAGACTTAAATATAAGACCTGAAACTATAATATTCCTAGAAGAAAATATAAGTTGTGAGATTTTTGACATCAGTTTTAGCAATATTTTTTTGGATATATCTCCTCAGGCAAGAGAAACAAAAGCAAAAATAAACAAATGGGACTATATCAAACTAAAAGGCTGCACAGCAAAAGAAACTATCAACAAAACAAAAAGACAACCTACTGAATGGGAGAAGATATTTGCAAATGATATATATGATAAGGGGTTATTATCCAAAATATATAAAACAAACTACCATACAATCCAGCAATTCCAATTCTGGGTACTTATCCGAAGAAAACAAAAATAAGAATTCAAAAAAATATATGTACCCCCTATGTTCATTGTAGCATTACTTACAGTAGACAAGATATGGAAGCAACCTAAATGTCCACTGGAAGATGAATAAAGAAGATATTATTTGTGTATGCTTATTTTATATATATATATATACATATATATATATATATATATATATATATGTATATATATAAAGGAATATTACTCAGCCATAAAAAAAGAATGAAATCTTGACATTTACAACAGCATGAATGGACTTAGAGAGTATTATGCTAAGTGAAATAAGATGGAGGACAAATAACTTATGATCTCACTTACATGTGGCATTTAAAAAACAAATAAGATAAACAGAAACAACTCATAGATACAGAGAAGAAACTGGTGGTTGCCAGAGGGGAGGGGTTGAGGGGGATGGACAAAATAAGTGGTGGTGATTAAGAGGTATGAACTTCCAGTTATAAAATAAATAAGTCCTGGGGGTGTAATGTACAGCATAAGAAATATAGTCAATAATACTGTAGTATCTTTGTATGGTGACAGATGGTAACTAGATTTATTGTGGTGATCACTTTGTAATGTAAAAAATATCAAATCACTATGTTATACACCTGAATCTAACATAATATTGTATGTCAATTATAACTCAATAAAAATAATAAACCAATACCTAAATATATTTTTTAAAATACTATATCTTTTGAAAAGTAAAAGACTGAAAATAAATTAATTAAACATTTATTTCAGGAGCTCAGGAAGGAAAAAAAATACAACAAAAGAAACCTAAGGAAAAGGAAAAAAGTAAAGATAAAAACTGAAAGTTATAAAATTTAAAAAAGAAAAAGAATCAAAGATATTGTACTCAAGGAAATTGAAGTAAGTAGAGAAAACCTGTTACTAGTGAAAGAGAAAAAAGAAAAAGGATGAATTAGTAAGTAAACTCATAAGCTAGTTCTTTTGGAAAAGATACAATTGATAAAAGATCATTATTTTAATCAAAGAAAGGAGAAAACAGAAACATAATGAGAAATAGGAATGAGATTTTAATTATAGATTATAAGATGTTATTTTGCTCAAATATACACAAGTATATTGAAAAGCTGCATGAAATAGGTAATTTTGTAGAAAAATATAAATTATTTCATACTTCAGGGATGAGGAAGACCTTTCTCAGCAAGAAATAAGCCTCAAAAGCTGAAAGGAAAATATTGATATGCTTGTCTATTTTATAAGCTTTTGACAGTAGGATAGAGAAATTCAAAAGACGAATGACCAACTGGAGAAGGAATACTTGCAACCAATATAAAAAAAAAAAAAAATACTTCACTGGGGAAAAAATACTTGCAACCTAAGGAAACAATTTTCTTTAATATATGAAAAATTCATTTAATCAATGAGAAAAAGAACATCAACCCTATAGAAAAATGGACAAAGAACACAAACTGGTAGTATACAAAAGATAAATAGCAGGTAAAAATAAAATCAATCTCACTATGAATTAAATGCAATCCATTTTTCATCTATGAGATTGATAAATAAGACAATTACTTAACAAATCACAATATGGAGAGTTTGGGAAACAGAAAATTTAGTGAAATGTGTATGAGACTGCAAATTCTCAATTGTCATTGCAATTTGCAATATTTATCAAAATTGAGAAGACATGTCCTTTGACCCAACCAACTCCAATAACTAAATAATGATCTTCAGAGATATTGACACATTTGAGCAAAGGCATGTATACAACATAGTTCATGGCAGCATAATAACAGAATACTGATAGCAGCTTAAATGTCTATCATTGTAGAACTGATTAAATACAGAATACTATCTTTATAGAGTGGAATATTGTATGGTAATGTGAAATAGTATACTAATATGAAATCACATTTAGGATATATTATTAAATACAAATTCAACTTACTGTTTATCTAATTCTCCCATACTTGGGGAAAATTTGTCTACAAAAACATATATGCTTGTATAAATGGAATATTTCTGGAAGGATACAGAAGAGATTGACGATACCAGTTACATCTAGAAAGGGAGTTTGAGGGGGTTTTAATGGTGGCAGTAAGATTAAATTTTCACTATAGTCCTTTGGTTTTGGTTGGCTGTTTTCTATTTGTGTGTGTGTGTATATATATATATATATATATATATATATGTATCTACATACAGACACATATACACCTATGTATATATATATATTTAAAATAAAGATTAATTAATGAGACAAAGCCAAAATGAAAAAAAATAGTAGAAAATATATGGAACATATTTTACATCGTATTCTTGTGCAGTGTTTAACACTATGGATTCCATATTTACTAAAAAAATAGCTAAGAACTTGTTTTTAGCCCCCATTTCTGTACTTATCAACTTTACTCAATAGAAATCCAATTAAATTCCTCTTAATCTAACTCAGGGAATCAAATATCTTGAATGTTTTAAAAGAGGAATCCTGTCATTTGTCATTTAGTTTTATCAGTTAGGTTTTATCTTATCTTAGTAATTCATTTTGCTTGGCAATGTGCTAGGGCTGGTATGTCATATTTTAAGTCAGGTTTAATTTATGTGGTCATGTTTATTAATTAAAATGAAATTTTAGGTCTGTTAGAATCCAAAATATATAAAACTTATGAAAATATTTTAGTTCACATGAAACATTCTAATGAGGGATATTTGGGGCTTGAATACTGGACTTCACCAACTTGAGTACAAATGGGGTTATATTCCTGTCCTAGATATGTTAATGATTTCATCATATATGAGTTCTAAGTACACTGTGAATTGGCCTTAAGCAAAGTTGTGAAGTATAGAGTTTGTCCTCATCACATTGCTCATTTGAGTTTCACATTCACATTCATACATTTTGTGAATCTTACCTAACTGTTCCAGATATTCTTCCAATTTCTATCCTTCTAACAAGTCAAACTACTGGAAAAATAGCTCACTGTAATAGTAAAATCTAACATTTACTGAACACTTTAATATATGCCAAGGGCTGCACTAGGCACATTTCTTACATTATCTTGTTTAACCACAGCAACTATTTTTTTTTCTTTCCTATTGTCTTTTATTTTTTATTGACTTTTTTTAAAACATCTTTATTGGAGTATAATTGCTTTACAGTGGTGTGTTAGTTTCTGCTTTATAACAAAGTGAATCAGTTATACATATACATATGTTCCCATATCTCTTCCGTCTTGCATCTCCCTCCCTCCCACCCTCCCTATCCCACCCCTCTAGGTCGTCACAAAGCACAGAGCTGATCTCCCTGTGCTATGCGATTGCTTCCCACTAGCTATCTATTTTACATTTGGTAGTGTATATATGTCCATGCCACTCTCTCACTTTGTCACATCTTACCCTTCCCCCTCCCCATATCCTCAAGTCCATTCTCTAGTAGGTCTGTGTCTTTATTCCCGTCTTGCCACTAGGTTCTTCATGACTTTTTTTTTTTTTCTTAGATTCCATATATATGCGTTAGCATACTGTATTTGTTTTTCTCTTTCTGACTTACTTCACTCTGTATGACAGACTCTAGGTCCATCCGCCTCACTACAAATAACTCCATTTCATTTCTTTTTATGGCTGAGTAATATTCCATTGTATATATGTGCCACATCTTCTTTATCCATTCATCTGTTGATGGACACTTAGGTTGCTTCCATGTCCTGGTTATTGTAAATAGAGCTGCAATGAACATTTCGGTACATGACTCTTTCTGAATTATGGTTTTCTCAGGATATATGCCCAGTAGTGCGATTGCTGGGTCGTGTGGTAGTTCTATTTTTAGTTTTTTAAGGAACCTCCATACTGTTCTCCATAGTGGCTGTATCAATTTACATTGCCACCAACAGTGCAAGAGGTCTCCCTTTTCTCCACACCCTCTCCAGCATTTATTGTTTCTAGATTTTTTTGATGATGGCCATTCTGACCGGTGTGAGATGATATCTCATTGTAGTTTTGATTTGTATTTCTCTAATGATTAATGATGTTGAGCATCCTTTCATGTGTTTGTTGGCAATCTGTATATCTTCTTTGGAGAAATGTCTATTTAGGTCTTCTGCCCATTTTTGGATTGGGTTGTTTGTTTTTTTGATATTGAGCTGCATGAGCTGCTTGTAAATTTTGGAGATTAATCCTTTGTCAGTTGCTTCATTTGCAAATATTTTCTCCCATTCTGAGGGTTGTCTTTTCTTCTTGTTTATGGTTTCCTTTGCACGGCAACTATTTCACCCTGAGGGGAGTGTAAATTGGTTAGGTCATTTTGGCAGTATATATTAAAAATAAAAATGTCTTTAGCTTATTCCACCAACCTCTTTTCTTTGCTTTTACTTTAGAAAAACACTTTTATACCTGCATATTGAGACATGTGAATATGGAAATATTATAGAATAGTTCAAAAGAATAATATTACTTTACATGTACTAATCTGGATATAACTCCAGAAAATATGCTGAATGAAAAAGCAAGTTAAAGAGCATTATGTAGAGTATAATATTATCTGTATATAAAAAAGAAATATGTGAGACTAAACTATCTACAAAATTGGTTATAACTGTACAGTAGAAGTTCTGGAATAAAATACCAAAAAAATCAATAAAAGTAACTACTGCTCAGATCAAACTAGGGCTGGGGGCAGTGGTCAAAGAAAATTTCTATCTGCAATGTTTAAAAGTTTGCAAAAGTAACATTTTTGCAAATTTTATTGAAGTTTTTCAAATTTTAAAAAGATTTTTTTGAGAGTTGCTTTTCACATAAAAAGAAAGACTATTTTTATTTTTGAAAACTATTGTTAAAGACACATAATTTCCCCCTTTTGTCTTGGCTGCTTGGGACCTTCAGAGTAAATTTAGTGTACAATTAGATTTCACTTGTAGGAGGAAGTGGCGTAGTCTAGACAGCAAGGAGCAACTCTATATACCAGGTTCTTTTCATCTCTAAGTCTATTTAATCTAAATAGCAAACCTGCCAACAAAGTGTGATTATTACTAATTTTATAGGTCAATCAACTAAGAATTAGAAAGGTTATACAGTTTGCCCAAGATCCCATTTCTTGTTAGTGTGAGTATATAAGAGTAAAACATTGTTGTGGAATAAAGCTTCTAGCATATTGTACAGGCTTATGCTGTCAACAGAAAACTCTAGATTTCAGGAAATCAGGCTAATTTGTTGCTAGTCTCTCTTTCTCTAATGTTCTTGCTGTCCCTTGTCCATTGTCCTAAGTGATTACTCTTTTACTTTAATCCTTTGATTAAAAGCACATATGTTTGGAAAAGGTACCCTCTTAAAGACAGCATTTTTTTAATGTTGTGAACAGATCTAAGGTGATCTCCAGTGACCCTTGCCTCCTAGTGTCCATGCCTTTGTGTGATTCCCTTCCATTGACTTATGACTTTCTTCTGACCAACAGAATACGGCAAGGATGAAAGGAAACTGCCACGATCACAATACCTTACCTGAGTCCCCATCTTGCTGGCTGATATGCTCTAGAGACTTTCCTTTCTGGTAGGCATGTTGGAGAATTCTACATGACAAGAAACAGAAAGTGGCCTAGGAGCTCTGGGAAGCCTCCCAGCAACAGCCAACAAAAAACTGAAGCTCTTAATCCTATAGTTACAAGGAAATGAATTCTATCAACCTGAGTGAGCTTAGAAGCAAATTCTTTCCCCAACAAGAATGAAGCCTGGCCAACACACTGTTTGCAGCCTCGTGAAACCCTAAGCAGAGGACCTAGTGGAGCCTGATGCTCAGAAACTGTGAAGTAATAAATGTGTATTGTTTCAAGCTGCTAGGTTTGTGGTAATTTGTTACACAGCAGTTGATAACTAATATAAACAATCAGGCATAAATTACCATGAAGGAGTTTAAAATCTCCTGTGAATTCAGCTTAGTGATATTAAAGGACAGGAGAAAAGGGTATCTAGGAGTGTCGACAGAGCTGCCCCTAAGAGAGAGGGTAATATGTGTGGAAAGAAGAGATTGACTAAAGGTTTCTGATGATGATTCATGCTGGCTGCATGATTTTGTCCAAGACCATGTAGAGAATATTTATTGATTGGATATTCCAATTCTATTTTTTTTTAATATGAATAAAAGCCTCCACAAAATGTTTTTTCTAGGCAAGCATTAAACCCCTAGATTAGTTCAAGACAAATGAGTCAAGATGGATGGCTAAAGGTTATTAGAAGCATTTGCTTTTGAGCCTCTTGTTAAGATACTACAAATCTGATGTGAGTTACAATTGTTAAGGGATACCATGGCTTATTGGTCAAAACTTTAGTTATTTTCTGGTATCACACTGACCCTGACCATTCTGTCCCTTCTAAGCTGATGTCTCTGCTCTGGGATAATTAGTTGTCACTGTGGATTTTCAGAACTGTTTCATTGACTCTCTTTCTCAGTGATGACAAGGAAATTATAGTTCTCCTAAACATTCCTCTCTATCATCCCACAGCGTACTGCTACTGGTGAATTTTTCCATATCCTATTAAATGTCAGATAATCAACAGTCTCATCCTACCAAGCATCTTAAGGTTTAAACTCTCAGGTTTTATGGTTCTAGTTCTCTGCATAATTCCTTCAATTTTTAAGTAACACAAAAGTAATTATTCTTGCATCTGGTACAAGAAATGTTTGTGTCATTTGAATTTAGTAAATACATGAAGTGCAGATTGAATAATTCTTTCCTATATGGGTCTGCATCTATTAGCTTAAAGGAGTGTCAGGAAGAAAGAACAGGGAATTTGGAGTAAGGCAGACCAGGAATTGAATACTGGTGCTGCCACTTGCTTTCTGGCTATGATCTCCTTAGACCTCAGTTTTCTCATGAATGATGATAATATCTACCTCATACATTGTGAGTGAGAATCACATAAGGCATAAATATTAATAATGTAGGTGACTAGTTGTAGTTCAAATGAGGCCTTAGAGTAAACCAGAATGGGATTGAACAGAACTGAATGTCAGAAGATTCTGAAATCTCTGTCCTTTCCCTTCCTCTCTAAATCCTGAATTGGAATTCTCATAAAGAGTTAATCTTACTCAAAACATAATAACCATTACCCCCTTCTGGCTTCTATTTAAAATCCTATGTGATGCAGAGTAACTTCCTCCACATATTACATTTTTCTTTATCTCAAAGAGGCATCTGATAGAAAACAGAAGGATCTTTTATTTAACAAATAAAAATGTGCAACTTTACATTTTTTATGTGTATGTACTAGATGATGGGAGAACTCAAGGACTTGAAACATTATGATGATGGGGAGTGAGGAATCTGGAATAGTTTGAGATTATAGCTTAGCTGAAGTTGTTTTAAATCATAAAATGGAATATTAAAAAAAAGGAGAGAGAGAGGGAAGAAGGAAGGAAGGAAGGAAGGGAGGAAGGAAGGAAGGAGGAAGGTAGAAAGGAAGAAAAGGAGGGAGGGAGGGAGGAAGGAAAGAAGGAAGGAAGGAAGGTAGAAAGGAAAGAAAGAAGGAAGAAAGAAAAAGAATAAAACCTTGGAAGGCAAATGTGCCAAACACTCCTTTCTCTTTGGATGAAGGCTGTAGTTCCACATAGAATGTGGAATGCTGTCTAGTGGCTGGGTGGTGGGAGGGTGCATGGAATTAAAGGAGATAGTAGATCAAACGTGCAAGGGCTGATTCATAAAATCTCTGTTGGTTATCCTCCCTTGGGCCCCAGATCTATTCTCTGCCCTTCCTGCTCTTTCTGTGCACTGATGTCAACTGAGGTTGCTGTTTGTATGCTGCATGACCTGGGCTCCCCAGTGCAATGCTTAATACATGCTGGTCCCTTTCTTCTCCTCTCCCTGGTCTAGTTTTTCCACTGTCAAAAAGTAGTACATTTTTTCCAATAAGTCAATAATCTCCTGTGAAGGGAGTCTTCGCTTAACAATGAGAACCCAAAATGTGTCCATGACTCACTTATTCACTAGCTTCCACATCTGTGGTGTCACACACACATTTCAGGTTGAGTGAACATTTATTTTTGTGTATTAATAAATAGCCTGTCATTTTAGCTTTAATGGGCTCTGCTGTGTTTAATGAACGGAGGATCCAATCAGCCTCTTTCTAGAAAAAAGTTAGCAGGATGTAACTTACCATATCTGGAGCCATATAGCAGCACAAAACATTCATAAAACCTTGTCATGCTGTGAAGTGCTTTGATACCACGTGAAGCTACATTCTGGTTGTTTTATTTTTTATTTTTTAAAATCTTTCAGGTATATCATATGAATGCCTCTTCAGATAATGAGAGATGATGCTTTAATACAAACATACAGAGAGCCAGACAAACAGACTCATGCACACACATTCAGGGACATACAAATGCAATCAAATAAAGCCTGGAGGGAACTGTTACAATGTATCTTGGTGTCTGAGACATCATGTTAATTGTGTTGAGTGAGACCTGGGCAAAAACAAAGACAAAGAGGAGGTCATGCTCTATAACACTGAGCAGTTGAAATAACATTTTGTGTCTGATATGGGCCAGGCAGTTTCAAATATGTGTGATTTAATTCTCCTGGAAACCCTCAAAAATAAGTATTACTTTGTGCTTTTCCAGAGAAGGGGACGAAATTCAGGGAAGCTAAATGATTTGACCAACACCACACAGTGAACATATCACAGAGCTCATATCTGAATTCAAGTCCTCTGACTTGGTGCCCATTGCTTTTAATATAACACTCATCTGTCTGCTTCCAGAGCTTCTAATAACCACGCATCTACATCCTTAGGACTCAAAGTAGGCTTGGGGTTCATTCATTATCCTTCTTGCTCTGATAGTGATGTCTTTGGAAGGCAGTAATTACATTACCTTCACTCACGGGGTCCTCATAACTCCTGTAATCAAGGAGAAGGTAGATGAAAATATAATGAGAATGAAGAGGTTGATTTAAAAACTGCCCAATGGGGAGGACAGGAAAGAAATATGTCTTCAAGAAAATTACACAGGTTTATCCCCAAATATGATAGAAAGAACCAGAAGATCTAGACTGAAGTTGTCACTCCTTGTGGGCCACAGTGAGGCTCCCCAGAACATATACATGCAGGAAATATGACTGTAGCTAAAATTCAACTGCAAAACAAACAGAATCTATGAAAGTAAAAGTATATAAATTTAATTTAAAGACCGAAAATGGCTTCTATAATTGAGATTTGGTGGCAACCTGCTTGTCTGTTGGGGATTAATCAGCCATGGAATGTTGAAAAAGAAGAGTCAGAGGGTATATTAGATCCCTGTGAACCTACTCAGGTTCCTTCAACTCTACCTACCCCTTGGACCACGTGGACCCTATCAGGGACTGACCATCCACTTGTCTAGGGAGTACTGGGCCCTCTTGTGTCCCACGGCTGCACAGCTGTGATGACCTCCCTCAGGTCAGGGTTTCTGGCTCCTCCCACCAGTTCCACATTTGGATGAAGCACACTCTGCAGGATGTGGGATCCGGCATCCCAAATGGCCTCCAAAATGACCAGATGGTAGAACTCAGTAATGCAGGAGATTCTTTCTGGGGAGAACTTTGACTAAAGGGAAATAGACAGTGGGAAGAAACCAGGCAGACATATTCTCTCTTATTTCTGCTTCCCATGGCATCTCAAGACATGGTTACTACAAATACACGCTCCAGGACATACGCTGCCCTGCCATCAGATGGGTTCCCAAACCCCTGATCCTCTTACTGCTGTTCCCCCTCAGCCCACCTAACTATTGGAGGACTGTTCCTGTGGCCATGCTGACATGCACCCCAGGACAGATGCTACCCTCCTGTGATCAGGCTCCACACACCCTGACTTCTTCTGCATGCCTGCCTGGCAGCCTCAGTTTGTTTCTACCTTGGAGAGGTGTTTTCTGATGACTGTAGACCAAGTCTGGCTTGTGGAAGCCAGTGAACTTCTACACCATCCAATGGATTATAACCACATCTTTTCCAGAATCCCAGGCTTGGAGGGGGGTCTCCCTGCCAAGTGGCCCTTTTTTTGGGTACTCTCCTTCAGCCATAGGGTATTCTTAATAGTTATCTCTATCTTTATAGTTACCCCTTTGGTATAGTTACTGATTCTCTATATTAAATTTTTTTTCTGTTCAAATTACTGTGTAATTTCTATCTCCTGATTGGACCTTGGTTCACCAGGTAAATGGTGACCCAAAACCATGACCCAACATCATCATGGGACAAAAGGGGAATATAAACCTATTTGAACTTCCCTCTTTCAGGCTAAGTCTTAATACTCTCCTCTGTAAAATGGGAATAATAATGGACCTAATAATGTACCCAATAATGTACCTAATAATAATGTACCTAATGTAAGAATTAAGGGAGATATTATATACATAAGCTTTACAAATTTCAAAGTACTCTATTATATTCTGGGGAAAGCTCGATCTTTTAATGGAAATGAGACTCTTAACTCTTTACTCAGTTAACTCTTGCTTATCCTTCATGTCTCTTGTATATTTCACCATTCAGGAAACCTTTCTTCAGTCATCAGAATTGGTTTAGGTGACCCAAGGGCTTATCTTTATCACACCGCTAAGGACGTCTCTCTATTATAGTACTCAGTCTTCTGCACTGTAATTGCTTGTTTGATAAATTTTATAGAGGTTAGGGCATCTGTTCACTGTAGAGTCTCTAGCTTTTAATGTCCAATAGAGAAAAAGCATCTTATAAATATTTGTTGAATGAATAAAATATATCTGACTGGGCAAATCAGTGTGTCACTGGGGGGAAAAAAGTTAGTTTAGAAGAATTAATGTAATTTTTCCAAGAGAAAAAAAAAATTTAAATGTTATTTTAAGCACTGAGAATATTGTAAATGGTGGCATCAAAGTGCATGCCCTTTTGGCAAATTGTGGAGTAGTCCATTGTGCCCAGAGCTTATTGTACCTGGGAGGAGGTAGGGATGTTGGTGGGAAGTGATGTAAGAAAAATAAACTGAGGTCAGGCTAAATGCTGAGCTACTCAGCCTGGACTTAATTATCAGGCCTTGGAGAACAATCAAAGACTTAAACCTAGGCATGACATGAGAAAAAGGGGAATATGATTCACTTGGTTACTCTTGCAGTGCATAACAATTTTCTATGGAATAGGGAAAGAAAAGGGCTTTAAATGGAAAATGATTGATCTGCTTTTTTTGGCATATAATCCAAAGGGTTGCCATCCTTTTCTATGCACTAAATCAAGAAACCATAAGAAATAGTGACATCCTTCAAGACCTCAGGGACAGCCAAAAGAGAATAAAGTCATGACATGAATGAGCTGCACCTCAGTGCTAGAATCCTGGGATGAAATAGTCATAATTATATCAGACTCGCCCTGGAGATGCCTATGCATTTGGGTCTTGAGCAGTATTCAAACAGAATACAATATGAGTGGTGTCATATGGAGCTGCAAAATCTAGTATCCCTGGGCCTCACAGAAACAGGATTTTAGGATTTTATTCATTTTCTTTAGAATGTTTCGTTATAATATAAATATTAACCAGATCTAGTCTTTTTTTGTTGTTGCTTGCCAGATACCATGAAAATGTATGGTATTTTGGCAACTGCTGAGCTCTGAGATGAACTGATGACAAACTTGTATACGAGAGAGTCATTCGGAAATTTTAGTGGAGTCAAATTATCTCTCTTTAAGGCACTAATCTGCAATTTTTAAAATGAACTATTTTGAGATGTCCTATTTATGAGACCGTCAGAGTAAGTGTCTAAAAATTCCTACAGATTTCAATCTATTGAAATTTAATTTTGAGGGAGCCTATTTCATGGTCTCTTTGTATCACAGGAACAATCTACAAGATGGAAAGTGAACAGAATTGCTATGTTACATCTTGCTTTGCACCCTAAAATGTGACATTTAAAGCTAAAGGACTTTCAAGAATTTGTAATTAATGTTAAATTCTGGCATTGAGAAGAGGACATCTGTGCTTAATCAGAATTTTGGGGGGTTTTTTTGTTTGTTTGTTTGTTTGTTTTGTTTTTTGTGTGTGTGGTGCACAAGGAAAAAGCAGATCTTTGAACTTGTAAAAATGTTGATGTTATTACAGCAATAAATAGACAACAGGGTATGAATTACTAGCTCATTAATTCAGGCTTCTTGATTAAAGTCAATTTGATTCTACCATTATGACTTATCACATGCCTGAGGCACACATTAAAGAATCCAAATCACACATGTCTAGACTTGTTTTATTGTCTAATTATTTATAACTATTATTGCTTGATGTAACAAAGCACTCAATAAAATTTAATGGAAATTTTCTATTTTCATGATATAAAGTTTTCCTTCTTAAACTTAATCTGGGCAGCTACCTACTCTCTGCCACTCACCAAATTATAATCTCACAAACAAACTACACTAGTTAAGAAAAATGATGATACAACTTTTCATGTGTATACACTCACTCAGAGTCTCAAAGCAATTTACAAACATTGATTATGTTTCAATGCATGCCCCTGGGTTACATAGCTGCTAATTTTTTTCATCTGTCAAATAGGATGTATGGAACTTGTTTAGACAACTTTTTTTATTCTCAATTTTGCCCTTGGCTACTTAGAGTCTGTAATCCTGTGGAGTTAAAAGGAGTTAAGAAGAAGATCATGTTTACTAAGAGAGGGAAAATGTCTGGATACAATTATACAACTAGGATATAGTGAATTTTTGAAAAAATATGAAAAAAATATAAAATGCTCTAATTCCAAGTCCTAGGGTAATCCTTTTCAAAATATCATGCTTTTAAAATGTCTACCTAACTTTACACTTGCTATTTTTTCTTTCTTCTTCCCCCTCACTGCAATCCTCTATTAACTCAGTCTTTTAGACCCTTAGCAAAAAATTACTCCAGAGTGAAATTTTCTCTCACTTCTGTCCCCTTAAGCAGATTAATGATTGTTTTTTTCCTACACCAACTATACCTGTATAACTTAGTTTATAGCACTTACCTTAATGTACTGCATCTATGTTATATCAATGAATGTCCAGTCAGGAAAACAGAAATAGAAAGTGACTTAAATAAGGAATTGGAATTGGAAGAGCAAAAAGGAGAAAAGGATTTCTCCAGAGATGGGAACTTTGCCACAGTTCCTACTGTAGCCCATAAACCTGCCCTGGCTGCTGGATTGAAGGAATCCTCACTGTCATTTCTACTACTACAGTTTGAGTCACTGTTGTTGATTCTACAGGGAGCATCACTGAGCAGGAGCTGTCCCCACTGATGTTTGTATCACCAATGACACTGGAGTCACTAATGATGTTGGAGCCCTTGGTTACCTGAAATCTCTTCCTGCTGCTGCTGCAGGAACCAGAAGCAGAGAACATATATTCTCTCTTTTTCCAAACTGCTAAAATACCGCCAGTGCCTCTTATTGGCGTATCTCAACAAGAGAACAATTAGCCAAAGGGACTTAGAGTTGTAGTTTTCATGCTCTCAACTCAGCAACAGAATGGTGAATATAGAACAAGTCCAAGTCTAAGAGCCAACAGACAAATCACGGACATTTGTTTGCATTTGGACACAGGATGATTCTTGCTGCTTCTTGCTAATACAATGTAAGAGGGCAAGTCAAAAGGAGAACTATAACAATAATTTAGCAAGAGATTTTTGTGACTTGAAAGTAGTGGAGATGGTGATGCCAACAGTGTCAGCCATGAGTGAAATTGCAGCTTGCCCTCCATCTCCTATTGCTGATGATCCTTCAGCTCTACCATCTCCCACCTCCTCTCCCTCCTCCAGTCAGTAACTCTTTTTGACTGTTCACTCAATGCCAGTCCCTGTATGCCAGCTTTTGTACTGTACTGTACTACTGTACTTTTTAAGGTACTGCACTGTAAGATTAAAATTGCTTACTTTTGTGTTTGTTTTTTATGTATTATTTGTGTGAAAAGTATTATAAACCTATTACAGTATAGTACCATATAGCCAATTGTGTTAGTTGAGTACCTAGGCTAACTTTGTTGGACTTATGAACAAATTGGACTTATGAACGTGCTCTTGGAATGGAACCTGTTTGTATGTAGGGGACTTACTGTATCTGTAGCTGAAGAAAGTTTAGGGGGTATATCTTTTCTTTCTAATTATTATTACCTCCTGTACCCAGGACCCAAGACAGAGAATAATGGTGAGTTTTACTTAAGGCAGTGTAGGTGACTAGGAAATGGAGATCCTAGAACCAGGGCAACATATTGCTTTTAAAACATAAAAAGAGAAACTTCCCACTTAATTAAATCATGGGAAGTTTACTTGTTTTACGAGCATCTTGAATGATTACAATGCACACGCCAGCTCTTCTGTTTAAACATGGCTTATTCAGCCTGCGATTGGTATTGCAGAAACTCAGGTTGGTATCTTGTACTGACAGAATGTCAAGCAAGTTTGACAGCCAACTGCTATTTCCAAGGGAACTTCTTCACCTACCTCCTAGAGCAGGACTATAAAAAGTGTGACTTAAAACCTAAATTGAGTATAGTCACTTATACTCTCTGATGTAGGTATCTAGTGTGAGAATTGCACCTCATCATTGCAACCTCCCACATAGAGTGACTTAGGTGGGAGGAAGGAAGGATTGATGAATTTTTCAAAGCCTTTGACAGCTCCTCAGACCTACCAAAAAGGAAATCTGGATATATGGCTTTTATTTTTGCAGAGTACATTACAGAATCTTTGGATATGCAAAGGTAGGTAGAATAATGGATGGAAAGCAAAATTATTCTGCAGATTTGTAGTGAAAATTGTGTTTTGAGGATGGACAGTGAGAATATGACCAATTAAATGGCCAATGAGAAATTCCGTACTCTGGGGTGATTAAAGAACTCTTCTTAATAGCTATTGCTAATATTTTAAGCAATACACTTTTCTGTGATGTAAACCCTTCCAATCACACAAAACCTTCAGTAAACTTTGCTGCTCATAAGTGCTTTACTGAAGAGTATTTTTGGAATATTAAAGAAAAAAGGGCTGAGTGTTCCATCTGGGTTGGTACAGAACAGACAGAAGAGAATGGCTGCTGGAGGTGATAGGTGAGTGAAATCAATCATCAGAGAGAGTGGAAAATCAGGCCATGAAAACTAAGCCCTTGGTAATTTACAGAAATGTTGCTGTCCAGAACAACAATATTGATTAAAGTACAAAGAACAGGGTGATAAGAGTTGACATCTGGATATAGACAATAATCCTAAAGTGGTGTGTGTGTGTCTGTGTGTGTGTGTGTGTGTGTGTGTGTGTGTGTGGTTTATATGTGTCGACTGTGGTTGGGGGTTTGGAGTTGGGAATAAGATAAAGTGATCCTTCCGCAGCATAATATGGACCGTCATAATTGTGTGGTGTCTGACCTGGGAGTTAGGATAACAGGTTTTAAGTCTCAGTTAGTTAATTAACTGAATGAGTTATTCTTTTAAGTCTTTCCCTGCAGGGGGTATATGTTTCCTCAATTGAATAATCATGAAATTGGAGCTTGTTAAGTGATATATAAGAATTTATGTAAGTCAAATCCTATGACTTACAATTTAAGCTATTTTGGTACAAGTGCTTCCCCTGAGAAAATATATAACGTAGTTAAATCAATCATTTTCATTTTAGTTATGAAAGTATTTTTTTAAATTCTGAGGCATTACATAAATGTAAAGGTTACTATGGTTTTACTGGTTAATCAACTGCTCCCACCTCACAGAATCCTTCCTTAGAATAATGTTAGGAAGGAAAATACAACAGAACAAAATAGTTGGTTATCTTAGTCCAATTGGGCTGTGATAAGAAAAATACCATAGACTGGATGGCTTAAACAACAAACATTTATTTCTCACATTCTGGAGGCTAGGAAATCCATCAAAGTGCCAGCAGATTCAGTGTCTGGTGAGAATGGCTTTATGGCTCGTAAATGGCCATCTTCTTGCTGTATCCTCACATGGAGGAAGGGGCAGGGACTCTCTAGGGTCTCTTTTATAAGGCCATTAATCACATTAATGAAGGCTCCACCCTCATGACCTAATAACTCCCAGAGGCCCCATCTCCTAATACCACTACACTGGAAGTTAAGTTTCAACATGTGAATTTTGGAGAGACACAAACCCTCAACCTATAGCAATTTCTGACACCCTAGCTGGATACAAGTCTAACTGCCAGAGCTCATACGGCATAAGTGTGATTATTTTGAGATTCTTTCAATTACAGTCAAGAGGCTTGGCCGAGGACTCAAAAGACCCATTCTGACTACTAACTTAGTCATTAACAAACTCTGAGACCTTAAGCAAGTTTTTCTTAAACTTTCTAAGGCTTGGTTATCTGATCCATAGAAGAAGTTAGAAAATATCTGCACTGCTGACTCACAAGTTTATAGTGACTTTAAAAGTTAGAATGTGAACTTGAAAGCACTTTGTAAACTAGAAAGTACTACATAAATGTAAGAAATTATTACAATATTTCTGTGTTAATCGCTGACTTATTTCCCTCTAACTATTGCTTACTCTATTGATTGGTGATATAGAAATACTGCTAAATATGAAGATGGCTTAGAACAAGATGGGTATATCTGTTTGTAAATGAGATTTATAGCATTCTTTGATTTCATAATGCTAATAAGTACAGCCCTTGACAGTTGTGGTTTTCCTCGTGGCTTCTTTATATGGATTGACTGACTCTTTTTTGAAGATTTATGTCTGTGTGAGCAAGCTCCCTGTGCCACAATCATAGTTTCCATAAATCCCCAGTGTATTCACTGTGATAGTAGCCACAACTCCTGCATCTTTAAGAGACAACAGAGGGATGTCTTAGATGCCATGTTTCCTGTGGTTGGTGAAGATTTCAGAGTTTGGCTGTGTTTGCAGGGAAGGCAGAGTTTTTGGGGGAAAACTGAATGCACTAAATTAAAGTCAATCCCAGTGCATATGCTGATAAAAGCCAAATGGTCCTTCATGATGATTCCTTGCACAGTTGGGACCTGAAAAAGTCAGAGGGATGTCTGCTGCTTCCTCTCCTTCCCTATGACTTAGAATCATGGATGCCAAATTAAAGAATAAAAGTCACTCAGCTTTTGCTGTAAGAACAAGGTTTGGACCCAATAGCAAGCATTGCACCAAGAAAACCATTTCAATGTGTGGTGATATAAAGGGTAAATCAATTAAATTCTCAAACTTGGGCCAATGCTTGGGAAAAAACAAAGTGGGCCCTTTGACTTTTATGCCTGACAGGTTAACCCAGGGAGTAACTGTACCATCATATTCCTTAAAAATAACTCAATTATTTAGGGAATACATTCCAAAGTCTTTGACAGTGTGGGCTCAGCCAACCTTTCCAATTTAATTTTAAGCTGATCACTTCACATAACCTGTAAATTGGCAATGTCTAATTACTTCATACTTTATAAAACCTATCATTCCATTTCTTGCCTCCATTCCTTTTTCCACATGCTATTCCCTTTACCTGAAATATGTTTCCTTCTTGTCTTCCTTGAAAATTCTTATTCATCTTTTAACATTCAGATTAAATATTTATTAAGCAGCTTTGCTACACACACACACACACACACACAAACCCCCCAAATTCAGGGGTTTCCAATGATAAGCATTTGTTCTCATGTTCACAGGTCTATAGTTCAAGTGATCCAGACTGGACTTAGTTTAGCATCTCTGCTTCAGGTTGTCTGCCAGCTGGACTTGGTTCTGGACTTCCGATTTGCTCTGAAACCCCAGCTGAAGTGACAACATCTCTCCAGGGTATATTCTTCTGGAGTGTAATGGCAAGCTCAAATCTGCGGGCAAGTTTTACACTTCTGCTAGTCTTATGTCCACTAACGTTCCCTTGCCTGAAGTAAATAACATGGCCAATTTCAACGTTAAGGAGTAGTGAGTACACTCCACCCATCATGAGGTATTCATAGTGTATATATATTATTTTATCATAGTGAACTCTGATTGGGTACAATTATTCAATTTAGCATAAATGTGAAGCTCTTCTTAGGCAGACTCAGAAATCTCCTCTTCAGTGTTCTCTAAATACATTTTATAACTGATCACACTGAATTGTTCTTACTTAATAACATTTGTTTCTTCCAAATATGTGGAAAAATGTAAAGAGTTTTTGAATTATTTTTTTAGCATATAACACTGTATTTTGGTACAATAGAAGATCAATAAATGTTTGTTGGAATAGGTGAATGAATGATCTATATCACAAGCTGTCATATGAATCCTCTCTATAGAATCTTTCTATTGGTTTCAAACAGATTTCATGCTTTCTAGGAAATACAGGAGAAACCAAATGTGAAAATTTCATATTATACTAGTTTTCTCTTTATTAAGGACGTCTCTGACATCACAAGAAACAATTAAGTCCATCCACAGAGTCTAGGATCATTTCATATGTGACTATGTGACATCATTTTTCAAACTCACACTTCAGTATTTTAACTGAGCCATAAGTTATTTTATTGCTTTAGTCCACTAGGTATGTGGTTCTGGCAGTAAGTGTAATAGTTTGCAAGATTAATATTTACCCATACACTTCACGTCTGAGCTCATAAAATATAATATTCACTGGTTGGTTTTAAGCCAATGAGAAATGCTAGCATGAAATGAGAATATTCTTTCTATGGCAATTTAAAGCAAATTAACAGTGACAGTGATGCCATTTTGGTTGGCAAAACACTTTTTCATCCTTTTTGTCAATGGCTTTCTAAAATTTTCAAGTTTAAACTGATTTTGAGTCTTTTATAGGGGGAAGGAGGTGAATAAATACATTTTTCATCCTTTTATTTTCAACTTCAGTGGAAGTATAAAAGAAACACTTGTATTCAAAAGCCCAACTTTTACAAAACTACCAATGAAAAATGACAGATAGTATATTATATCTATATTAAAGCTAGAACTATTTACCTTCAGAAAAGCAAGGAAACCAATTTACAATGGAAACCTGCTCCTAATCCCTTTCAAGGAAGAATCTTGGAATAAAAGATTCCAATTCATAGTTTTCTAATAAGATTAGAAAAACCTAAAAATCTAAACAGCTGCCATATTAATTAATCCAATTTGGGGAATTACTGTTAAATATAGGTTTTGTGAAAGAACATGTCTGATATAATTTTAAAGTACCAAGTGATCCTAATTCAGGTTTTTCTTAAAAGAACAGGGGTTTACTTTCTGAATAAGATATTTTTATTTTCCCCCTATACTTCCCTCTTTAACTTTACTCACTCTTCCCCAAGCATCCTGCAACCCATATATACTTCATTCTCACCCATCCAAACCAAAACTATACCAAGTTATTTGCTGGTCTAGAAACATGTCTCCATGCTTTTACAAATGAGGTGGGTTTTTTGTTTGTTTTTGCTTTGCCTGAAAACCTATTCCTCACTCCTGCACTAATGCCTCCAACCACAATTCCAACTTCTCTGAGTAGATTAAGGCACTCTGCTTTCTGCTCCCATTGGCCTTTATCTATTGTACTTTCAGCACAGCACTTATGGCAATTATGGGACCGCATCTGCATGCCTGTCACACTTATGCCTTGCCCAATGCCTATCACATACAAGCACTGAATAAAATTTTTGAATAAATAAAGATTAGAAAGACAAACTATGTTATTCCTAGGATGAATTTCATACTCTTTTAGGGTTGCAATACTCTTTTAGGGCCTAAAAAGAAAAACCTGTGATGTCAACCAACTGTTTTTTCTCCTAATTCTCTCTCAGTGCTCTTCAGAATGGTGAATTTTCTCTTCCTATTTACCAACTTTAAAAATAAGATCTGTGTGGAAGCCTTTGCTTGTCTTAGTTAAGCATGGTGAGAGTCTCAGTAATTAGTGCTTGTAAAACACTGCAAGGTTCTCAGATGAATTAAAGTGTGAAATCTTATTACAAGCAGTATATTGCTGGAGTAACAAACAGACATGGCAAATTATGCCATTTCCTAGTCTCTATTGCTTTTAAGGAACAACACAATTCATAATGATCCACACGTATTGACTCGCTTGCCTCCTGTAATCTTTACTCACAAGATTAGCTCTCCTCCCTGCACTTGGTTGCCTGGTGGGGCTGTAGGAAAGTTTCTTCTTCTAAATGCTATTTTATTTGGCAGCCTCAGATGTTCATGTCTGTAGAAAAAGCTTTCTGCACAAACACAAAGAAATTATTGTGCCCTGCAGAGACAAAATAGTTTAAAATGATACAGAATCTCTCTAATTACCGTCAGTGAGTACTTGTGGATTCACAACAGCAATAGCTATTTTAGGCTACCTCCTCACCTCCAGAGTGAGGAGGTCTAGTAATTTTTGCTTCCAGTAAGCAATTTGCCATATTAAAACTACACACCATCCAAACACTCTGTAAGACAGCAACAGAAAAATTAGCTCTGAACTGAGCTTTGCTGTTAGATCGGGCTGGGAGGTAGGTGGATACAGGAATGTGGAGCAAATCAACTTGACTTTGCACACCAACCAACACAAATGCTGAAGCTTTAGCTATATAAAGATTTAATTTGTATCTCATGCTGTGGAAGTAAAAAGAAAAAAGATATCTCTAAAACTCAGCAATAATGGGTAAATTAATTTAGTAATTACTGTCAAGCACATCAAGCTTATAATGATTAATAGTCATAAAGACTTGTATTTCCCTTTGCACAAGTAACCACCTATGTCAACAAATTTGGTAACAGCTATTATTATCAAAGAGTGAAGTTTCTTGGATTTCATCTGCTTTTTTTTGACTCCCAGTAGTCATAATTAATATAATAAAATCCCCATTATAAAATCATTAGTGTAAATGTGAATAAGGTCTTGCATCGTTAATGCCCCCACCAGGTCCTTAATCACTTGAAGTGTCATGCTGCATTAACTACAACATCGATTACATAATGATAAAAACATGCAATGCAAAAAATATTAAAGTGGTATTTTCAAGTTGTTATCTAGAGCAGAAGGGCTTTAAAAATTAATTTCTTTTTGGAACTCTGAACATTTTAGAGGCTAAAGACCTCATTAATTTACCAGCAAAAGCCTTGGGTCCCCAAAAGACCTTTGGCCTTTTCTCATTTTCCTAGCTGTATCCCTCATACCTTATCCATTCCTTTTTCTTTCCTTTTTAGAAGTTTTTCTCATTGAGTGATAAATGTTTGGAGGGAAATTTCTACAGCATTTTAATGATTCTAAAGTAGCTTAATCTTGAAGATATATTCCAAATGCCTTACTTTTTAATATTCTTTAATTGAGGGAGTAGACGAAGGTGTGTTTTCAGACGTGACAGTGACGGAAGAAGTTGCAAAAATGTGATGACAATTGTTCTTCTAGAGTGAGGGCTTTGCTGATAGTAAAGAAGCAACACATATGCTGCACTAAAAGAAATTACTTATAATTATAAAACATATTAGAATTTACCCAGCACTGCCTCTACATTATCTTATTCAACCACCAGTTAGGTAAATCAAAACACTGAACATTTAAGTGTTTAACTAGCTTTTCTTAAATTCATTGAAAAGTCATTCACTTTGTTAGGGAAATTCCAATGATTCTGGTCCATAGACATGCAATTAGTTGTATCTGGTGGAATGCAATTTTACCTTACTTCTTTTTGTAAATTGCCAATTTACTTCTATTTGTAAATTCATTTCAGCATTCCTCATATGCCTATTATGTGTGGTACTTTCAATTCTCCTTTGAACCTATTCTAACATCTGACTGGTTCCATCATTAATTACTGAGTTAAATAAAATGCTTGATAGTATTATTTTATGTTTGTATGTGAGTAATGATTATATCTTTAAAAAGTAATCCTTTAACATCATATTCAGACTGGAGAACACACTTATGAAATTCAAAGGAAGATTTAAATCCTTAACTTATACTCTCCCCTGGTTCCATATTCCTTTGTTTTTCACCAGTGTTGCTGTAGAAAGCCAGCAGTGAATTTCATCCCCCATCACCCCCCTTTGTATTTCCATGTCTATAAAACTCTCTAGATACCAGATAACCTAAAGAAATGCTTAGAATATCATGGTGGGGCTGCTGTCAGGAATTTAGAGATTTGCTGTCAGGGATTTAAAGATTCTACCTCACCAAAAAGCCCATCACTTGCCTTCCTACATCTTTAGTAA